>NC_134209.1:147505000-148124166 GCF_965140235.1 Caretta caretta | reverse complement strand
TGCAATTAAATCCTGAATTACTCACCCCTGCGTGTGCAGGATCCTGAGAACACAAACCCAAACTCCTGTTTTAAGACAAGGTTGGTAATCCAAAAGCTTAGGCTAAAGGAAACCTTTTCTCAAGAGTGAGTTCTATTAAGTATTACACCTTTACTATTGGTATCCCTCTGTGGAGCAGTTGCAGATTCCAGGGCTTTGCAGGTCCACTCCTGTTAGAGGAAAAACCAGTGGCATAACATCTGGGGGGAAGAGAGGTGTGTCTTAGAAATCCTGGCCCCATTGAAGTCAGTGGCAAAACTCCCATTGATTTAAATACAGCCAGGATTTTACCCTGGATGTTTTCTTAACACAGCTTCTTTATCAACACTGCATGCACCAGTCCTTGAACAGAGGTGGGCGCAAATAGCATCTCCCTTTTCAGAAATCTCATTCCAAACCCCAGTGCCTTATTCTCGGGAGCCATCTCTGCCCCAAGAATATACTCCTAATTAAAGAGCCGAAGGCAGAGGGTAAACTCTCTTGCTCTTTGCAACAGCTCCCCGCAAAGACCCTGCTTGCCAGAACTAATGACAAGATGGCATTTCTTCAAGGAATATACACTGCTTGTAACAGCACCCTCTAGTGACTCCTGCCATAACAATATACTGGTTCTCAAGTTTTCCATACCAGGACCCTGTTCACTTCCAGGTTGCACCTCATTCCCATTGAGCAAAATGATAACCATAGTGTTGTCCAAACCTCTCGACATGCCTTAGGGTCATTATCCCCACAATGAGAACCCCTCACTTAATACGTCTTACTGTTAATCTCGTGGTTTCCAACTGGACTGGACAAAGGATTAGAAGATACATACAGAGCTCAGCCCTGACCCGCAGAGTATGGCCTAAATGACCTACGAGGTCTTGTCCACATATAGTTATGATTGTGACTTTCATAACTCCTTGTCTCAAAGCATACTTAATGGAACTAAGCTGGGACCAAATAGCTAAATCCTCTGCCAATTAAAAACTGACACTCTAGACCTTATTTCCACGGCTTTGCACCCTGGGTTGTCATTGCCATTTGCATTCACAGGGCCCAGGCGCAAAAGGCTGTCAGCGCTGTGAGTGAGTGGAAAATTCTAATTGGGAACCCACTTTGCACAGGTGTAAATGACAATGAAAGGTGAGAATCGGGTCCCAGATAACCATTATGGGCCAGATCCTGCCTCCCTTACAGTTGGTGTAAATCAGGAGTAACAGAAACTCCACTGAAGTCTAGGGAGCTACGCCTGCATAAAGCTGGTGTGCGATCAGAATCTGGTCTTTTAAGTGCAATGGAAAGTGCTTCCCCATTTCTCTCTCCTCCGTTTCCCACATTCCCTTTTTCTTTTCTCTGAAGAAGCTGCTGATTATAATTACAGTGCAGGCTGAGGTGGCAGCTTAGCGGAGCAGGGCTTTCTATTTTTGTGCTTTGTGCATTGTCAGATAAAATTACCCGAATTATTTGTTGTTGTGGTTGATGCATTGAATAGATTTGATATTTAAATCCGGCAGTGTTTACGGTGGACTGCCAGTCTGTGTCGGGAGGGGAGAGAGTGTATTTTTGTGTATTCCAGTGAATTTTTTTTAATTTTTTAATTTTTTTGTTAAACTAGGCAGCTAAAGTTGAAGACTAAATCATAGTGTTACAAGGAAGGACCTGATTCTGGTGAGAAGCAATTTGCTCCTTAAGGAGTCCCACTGAGATTCACCCTTCCCCCCCGCCCCATCAGCTTTAGGGTTCTTATGTGCCTAATATTATTGGATAGTGAAGACCTGGCATGAAGGGAGAATGTGGCTCACCTTTTGTATCACTTGTCATTCCCTACAGGTTATTTCCAAGTGTGTTGTCCAGCCCATCATCCCTTCTCAGGTCCCACCAGGGCCTTCTCAAAAGCCCTTCATCTCCAACACACTTGTAAGCAGAGTCAGGATGAGCTCTACCCTGACATCTGGTGGTGAGTCATGGTGGGTTGTGGAAAAGAACTTCAGGGGCTGATCTCATTTGCATAGGCACACCCACCCCGCCTAGATGGTCACTTTGGCTGCTGTAGGAGCCCCAGTTTCTCTGTTATTGGGGCAGGAATAAACTGTTGTTATCCCGATTATGTGAATCAAGGACAGTGGAACTGTACTTGGCCTTTTGTTATGATGGAGGGACTCACCATCAACTAAGCAGCACTCGCTAGGCAAGGATCATGGGTTCCAAAACCCAGTGAATAGAGAGAGGCTGAGGATAGGTATTAATACCTGATGGTATGGGCCCTATGGTGAGGGCCTTAGATGCTAATTGCACTTCCTTCTCTCTCCACTGTGGAATATCAGAGCTAATTTTGATTCTATTAGGAATCTAGTTACAGGCTGCTGAGCTGAATTCACTTTGGGCCAATGGTACACTAGCATTGAGGCTCCCCTACTACAAGCTGAAATCACAAAAGAGCTAAACTTACTAAGAGCTGAAATCACTGAGTGTTGTGTTAAGTAGTGGGGGAGCCTGAAGATATATTGCGGAGCAGTTTGCGGGATGGCTGGCAGAGCAGAGCAGAGCGGCTCTTGGAGAAGAGCAGTTCACAGGATGGCTGGAGTGGCTTATGGGATGGCTGGCAGAGCAGAGCGGCTGGAGGAGCGGAGAAGTTTGTGGGATGCCTGGAGCAGGTCATGGGGGCGGCTGGCAGAGCGGAGCAATTTGTGGGATGGCTGGTGGAGTGGAGCGGAGCCCCATGGAGAGGTGGGGAAATCGGCTTTGGACCACATAAGGTGCTCCTTAACCCCCCCATCTCCACCCAGGTTGGGGGAGGTAAAACTCTGCAGAAAAACTTTCAAACTCTGGCGCTACACTGACCAGGGACAGAGACTTTTGGGGTGTTGGACTTTTGGGACTTTGGGTGATTTTGGGTTGCTGGACTCAAGAACCAAAGGGAAAGGACATGCCCCCATTTGCTTGGGGTGGGTTTTTTGCTCATGGGTTGTGTTATGAATCCTGTTGGTGGTGTTTCCCCAACATAATGCCACATTGTTTCTCTCTGTTATTAAAAGGCTTTGCTACACTCAGACTCTGTGCTTGCGAGAGGGGAAGTATTGCCTCTTGGAGGCGCCCAGCAGGGGTGGTATATATTTGTCACTGGGTGGGGGCTCGAGCCGGTTTTGCATTGTGTTATTGGAATAGAACCCCTAGATACTGAACCCGGCCCCCGTTGCTGCCAATTCTGACGGGCAGAAGGGTTACACGCTATTGGAATGTTCCTCTTCATTCGCCTTGGTGGTTTAGCCTGGGTCACCATTGTTCTATCTAGTCTACCCAGCAAGGACCATCAAAAGTGAACTCGGAGTGAATCTCTGCAGCCAGGACCAAAGCCAGCCACAGGGAACCACAGGGAGTGGAATCGGTGCAGTTCCACTGTTCACAGGAGGAGGGGAGGATTCCAGACGGCCACGCAGTGTGGAGGCATAGCTCCCTGGAGGTATTTTTTTGTTTTTTGTTTTGTTTTGCTCAGCAGTGGTATGAATGGGGCCAGAGGATCTGCCCCTGTGTAACACTGACAGATCCTGGTCGTCATCATCTGGAATCAAACCTGGGACCTCTTGAGCTTAATGTCTGAGCCTCTACTGCCTGCTCTAAAAGACACATCTCTCTTCGGCAAGGCTGTAGCAGGCTCATCAATCTCTAGCTGGTCGCTATAGCCGCCACTAGAAGGGAACAGAGTGCCATGCTAAGCAGGCCTGGGTTACGCCTGCAGCCCTCCCCACAGAGAACGGGCACGTCAGGGGCTGTATGTAGCTGCCAGCCTACTCTCCAACCCCCCTGGGGGGATTTCTCCCTCTTGCCTCCAACCAGTACCTAGCCCAGTTACTCAGGTAGGGACCAGGGGGTCGCATTTGGCCCATAGCGAAATCTCCTATCCACAACAGACTTTCCTAGCCCATCAGAGAGACCTTTCCTCATGTGCATTCATTTAGGGTCAGACCCGGCCACTTCATTCTCGGCCATCACCCAGGCAAAAGCACCGCTGGCTGCAGCTGGAGTTGTGAGTTCTCAGGGAGTCGGAAGCTGGCCATCTCTGTCTTGGGGTGCCCAAAGTTAAACACTGCTTTCTGAGCATAGGTGGTCTGTGCAAGGCCCCGGGGGGAGTCAGTAGGCCTGGCAGGTGAGTCCTCCAAGAGGTGTTAATTCCAGGGGACAGCAAGCTGTTTGATGCCTCAGAGATGGGGCAGATCCAGAATTGGGTGGGGGAACTGCCAGGTGGGAGGCTGTGAAGTAGGAGAGCAGATGCTGGGGGTGGTTTGTGGCAGTGGAAAGACTGGGCATTAGCAGAAGAAAATGAGCAGAGGAGGAAGGAGCATTCTGGGAGTGGCAAGAGAGCTGTGAGGGAGGGGGTGGACTTGGCAGTTGAGGTGGTTGTGGGAAGGATCAGAAATTGAGGAGTCTGATATTTCAAGGGTTAAAAGAAGAGCTGGGCAAACCCCAGGGGTCCCTGCCAACCTTGTGTTCTGTGTCAATGCCTGTGAATTTGCAAACCGCTGAGTGCCAATTGCAAATTCTGATTGCCTCAAACAGACACAATATCACAAATGGAAACTCCTCCACACCCCACTTCCTAAAAATCCCACCAAGTTCCATCCAAAACACCATAAATCCCTCCCTAGCAAACCTGAACTCAGTGAACCCAAGCCAAACTCAGCCTGCCTGGTACCAGGTTTCACTTGAAAAACCTCTTCACGGTTCCATTTACCACCCCAGCCCAAGATGGGACCGAGCTGCTGAGTGTGAAGCCAGATCTGGGGTTTGGGTCAGGCCTATCTCTCACTGCAACCCAGGCACATGGAACCCCTTTGTCACCCTGTCGGGGACCCGCTGCCAGGGAGCACAAGCATTAAGGCTGGGTGGGATTCCCCTCACTGGGCAGCGATTCATACGTCTGTTGAACAAACCGCTGCAAAGCAAAGGTGTGTAACATGCCCGGTGCCGACGAGGACCCTGTTTGTCCCAAATAAATTGCTCAAGAGCAGTTCAGCCGTGGGAAAACATGGCATTTGCAAGGGTTTCTAGGCCAGGGAAACCAATGATGATCCGATGAGCCTCAGCTGTGCAAGTTTAAAGCTGCCTGCGGGGGTCTGGGTCTCAATTGTCTGATTATTTTTTTTTTCCCCCCAAGGAATTTAACCAGTTTTTAGCAAGGAGAATGCCTGGGTGGCTTGATCGTTTGTGTCCATTCCTCCCTTTGCCTTCCCTTGTTTGGGGCATCTCATCTGCCCGTGCACATCTGGCAAACTCCCTCCAACATCTGCGCTGGATTCTGGGCAGAGGGATTGTACAGCCCTTGGCCCAGGCACGTGGGGGGTGAGCAGCGAACCCATAGAAGGAATAAGAGGAAAGAGGGCGAAGGTGGGTGGTGGGTTCATGCCATTCGCACATACAGACCATTCTGTTGGTGAGTGGTGTGTGCTCACTCAGAGGATAGAGAGTGGATCATGCTGTATCTGGTCGGCAGCGGGGCAGAACGTACCAACAATAAAATAGCTCCTTGCCTCTTGGTCCATCTCTTCTGCCAATTGCCCTCCTCTTTCATTGCTTTCTAAAGCTTTCCCCTTCCACCCTGCTACCAACAGCAATACCAGCAGAAATGCCCAGGGCTAATTTATGGTCGCAGCTGAGCCATAGATGCTACATGGGGTTTATGGTGAGACCATGTGTCGAGGGAAACATCTGCAGTTCAAAGAAAAGATGATTTAAAGTGCTGAGACGTAACAAAGCTTTTAAGGAACAAACCTTGGGAATAAAACTGCATGGTCCACCTGAAAGGCATCTTACCTGCCCGTGCTCAGAGCACGTATTTAGTGCTTGGGGTGGCACCGTGGCAGACGGCTTAGTGAAAACAAATGCTAATGGTAATTAAGCTGGAAAACTTCCCAGATTTCAAGAGGGAGAGCGTTTGCTTGGATAATCATTCAGATAGCCGATGCCCTGCTTGGATAGCATATAGTTGGGAAGACAGATTCCTCACTCAGAAGCAGATAATCATACAATTGCAGCAGTTCAGCCAGAGCCCATATTTACTCGAGGCTGGAGCAGGATTATTCCCTACAGCATCTTGTCCAGTGCTTTGAGCAGCTTAGGTTTCAGTGACCCAAGTGATGTGGTTTCTCTGCTGGGAGAGTATTCTCTAGCCTAATAGATCTCACTGTTAGGAAATTCTTCCAGGTGTTCTTCCTAAATCCTCCTTCACTTAATTTCATCCCAGTGCTGCTGGATGATGATAATCAAGCTCCCTTATGCAATGGCAAGAGCTCACAGCTGTGGAAGGGCTGGAAAAAGAGAGGACAGGGCTTAATCAGCGTGTCCCCAGATCCTCAGCTGGTATAACTCCTAATAGTTCCATTGGCTTCTACAGAGCTTTGCCAATCTGCACCCGCTAATGATCGGGCCAATAGACTTTAACTTCCCTGCCGCCACATCTCCATCCCTTGTAACTGAAATCCGTGGCCAGTGCCAGCCTGAGAATGGTGAATATCAGCTAAGAGTTGTGGAGTAAATAGACATTATTGTCGTCATGGGATGGGAATATTATTTTTTCCTTAAAAAAAAAAAGACATTAAAAATAAAATGAGGGATGCACAGAGCCTGCCTGGAAACCCCTGGTCTCACTTCCATTTTTATTGGAGGCCATGTGATGGCTCCTATTTTCTGCTTCAGTGAGGAGACTTTCAGTTTTTGGCTGTGATGAGCTCTGAGTCCTGGCTAGCAGTTCAGATGCCCGTTGGTATTGCAGTTAAGTCTCTTTGGGTTTCTCACCAGGTGATGCTCCCCGGAAGGCTCCGTAACACTTTGTGAAGGGACATAAGATCAGTGGTACTGAGATCCCACTGAAGCCATGGGCGTGAGGCTAGGTGGCGAGACAAGCACTGGTCAAGAAAGAGGAAAGCTTCTGGACTTAAACTCCATGACTCTCTATGATGTGGTTCCTGTTCCATTTTCAGCATGATGCTATGTTGAGTTCTCCTGAGGATGATGGACTATGTCCAGTCAGCAGCATGGTTTTATTGCCAACTGTGTGCAATGAGAGTTACTCACAGGTATCCTCAAAACACGGGTTCTTTTCCCATCTCTGCTTCTCCCTTCACTTTCTTCCCACTCTCATGCTTATTTGCGTTATAGTAGCTCCTGGAAGACCTAGCCGAAATCAGGGCCCTGTTGTGCTAGATATTGTACAGACATATAGTAAGAGACAGTACTTGCCCTGAAGAATTTACAAAGTACAACTCACCTAGGATTTGGTGGATTTGCCATCGAAATATTTAAATCCAGACTGGGTGTTTTTCTGTATATATGCTCTAGCTGAACCAGAAGCTATGGGCTTGATGCAGGGACTAGCAGGTGAGATTCCCTGGCCTGTGTTATGAAGGAGGTAGACGAGAGGTGGGCAGGAGGGAAGGGATTTGCCCCCACTCGCCCAGCAGGTCAGTGACGGAGTTGGAGGTGTACTACCCACGTTCGTTAATCACCCTCACTGTTTAAAAAAAAAGAGTGCTAATTTCTAATTTGAATGTATCTGGCTTCAGCCTCCAAACTCTGGTTCTTCTTCTGCCTTTTCCCGCTGGATTAAAGGACCCTTCTAATGTCTGGTATTTTCTTCCTGTGAAGGTACTCCCCTGTAGTCAAGTCACTTCTCAATCTTCTTTCTGATAAACTAACCAGATGGAGCTCTTTCCATCTCTCGCTGTGAGGCATTTTCTCCAGCCCTCAAATAATTTTTGTGGCTCTTTCCTGCCTGATCTCCAATTTTTTGACAACTTGTTTAAAGTGTGGGCACCAGAACTGGATGCAGTATTCCCGTATTGGTCTCACTAATGCCATGCACAGAGCGCCTCCTTACTCCTACCTGCAACTCCCCAGTTTGTATATCCACAGATCACATCCGCTCTCCTTGCAATAGCATCGCTCCGGGAGTTCCCAGTGAGTTGTTTCTCCACTGTAACCCCTCCATCCCATTCAGCGTCCAGCTTTGCATAAAACAGCCCCCCATTTTGTAGGTAGGGCCTGCATCCTTTGTTCCAAGATGCATAACTCTGCATTGGCTGTATTAAACCATATTTCATTTCAATGAGCCAAGCGATCCAGATGGCTGTGTGTGACTGCCCTGTCCTCCTTGTTATTTACTATTCCACCAACCTTTGTGCCATCCACAAACTTTATCAGCTGTGATTTTTATATTTAATTCCAGATCATTGATGAAAATGTTGCATTATGGCAGGACTGGTACAGATCCCTGCAGAATCCCACTAGAAACACCCCTATTCAGTGATGTGTCCCCACTGACCACTAGTTTTTAAGATCTGTTGCTTAGCCAGTTCTTATTCTATTTAACGTGTACTTTACTGATACTGTGTGGTTCTAATTTTTTAATCAGAATGCTGTGTGGTACTAAGTCAAATGATTTCCAAAAGTATATTCGATATTCACAGTTCCCAAACTTGTAATGTCATCAAAGAATGAAATCAGAGTTGTTTGACAAGACCTATTTTCCATAAATCTATGTAGGTTGTATATTTATCTTCCTATCCTTTAATTCTTTATCAGTTGAATCCTGCATTGGCTTTTTTATTACTTTTCCAGGGATTGATATCAAGCTAACTGGCTTATAGCTTCCCAGATCATCCTGCTTTCCTTTTTTTGAATATTACCACAACATTAGCACTCTTCCAGTCTTCTGGCAGTTCCCCAGCATTCCAAGGTTTATTAAAAATTAACATTAGCAGGCCAGAGGGTTCCTCAGCCAACTCTTTTAGGACTCTTGGGTGCAAGATCATAGAATCATAGAATATAGAATATCAGGGTTGGAAGGGACCTCAGGAGGTCATCTAGTCCAACCCCCTGCTCAAAAGCAGGACCAATCCCCAATTAAATCATCCCAGCCAGGGCTTTGTCAAGCCTGACCTTAAAAACTTCTAAGGAAGGAGATTCCACCACCTCCCTAGGCAACGCATTCCAGTGTTTCACCACCCTCCTAGTGAAAAAGTTTTTCCTAATATCCAACCTAAACCTCCCCCACTGCAACTTGAGACCATTACTCCTTGTCCTGTCGTCTTCTACCACTGAGAATAGTCTAGAACCATCCTCTCTGGAACCACCTCTCAGGTAGTTGAAAGCAGCTATCAAATCCCCCCTCATTCTTCTCTTCTGCAGACTAAACAATCCCAGTTCCCTCAGCCTCTCCTCATAAGTCATGTGTTCCAGACCCCTAATCATTTTTGTTGCCCTTCGCTGGACTCTCTCCAATTTATCCACATCCTTCTTGTAGTGTGGGGCCCAAAACTGGACACAGTACTCCAGATGAGGCCTCACCAATGTCGAATAGAGGGGGACGATCACGTCCCTCGATCTGCTCGCTATGCCCCTACTTATACATCCCAAAATGCCATTGGCCTTCTTGGCAACAAGGGCACACTGCTGACTCATATCCAGCTTCTCGTCCACTGTCACCCCTAGGTCCTTTTCTGCAGAACTGCTGCCTAGCCATTTGGTCCCTAGTCTGTAGCTGTGCATTGGTTTCTTCCGTCCGAAGTGCAGGACCCTGCACTTATCCTTATTGAACCTCATCAGATTTCTTTTGGCCCAATCCTCCAATTTGTCTAGGTCCCTCTGTATCCTATCCCTGCCCTCCAGCGTATCTACCACTCCTCCCAGTTTAGTATCATCCGCAAATTTGCTGAGAGTGCAATCCACATCATCCTCCAGATCATTTATGAAGATATTGAACAAAACCGGCCCCAGGACCAACCCCTGGGGCACTCCACTTGACACTGGCTGCCAACTAGACATGGAGCCATTGATCACTACCCGTTCAGGATGTCCAGGTCTGGTGATTTAAATATATTTATCTTGGTGTGATGGAGCCTGCAGGCCCCAAGCTGTCAATGAAGGGGTTAATGAGGGTCTGTGGACCCAGTTGGCCCCACCCCACTATACCTGCAGCAGATGGCACTTGTGGTTGGGGAAGGTAACAGAAGAAGCTCCAGTTCAGTTTGGGACTGGCCAGGAAGGAGAGCAGAGCTCTGTGTCTCTCTTGGTGAGGAAAACCTGGGTACAACCAAGAGTCTGAGACAGCTTGCTGCCTGGATGAGCCTCCCAATAGATGGTATGACTGGCTCTAGAGAGACCAGCTGAAGCACTGGCTGCATGAAAACAAGTCCTAAATAGAAGGGTGAGGTCCAGCCAAAGACTCCTTGGTGAGTCCTGTTTGGGGTTCTTAGCATTGCTTTCTTTTTGGATTTTAATACCCTGGAAGAGGTGGGATACAAGGATGCCTTACCCAGGGGGCTAAAGCACCACTGTGCCGGACCCTGTGAGATGCAGCAACTGGCTGTCAGAGACCCCACAACAGGGAGAGTAGTGCCCAACTGGGTCACAAGGGGGCACTACAGAGGCCAGCTCTGTGACACCCCTAGCAGATATTGTCTATCTTCCTCTTCAGACTGAAAAATGCTTCATCATCCTCATGTGATATGAGTTGACTTGGAAGGATTAGATGTTTATCGGTGAACATCAATTTCACTGTGTGCATACAAGCCAATGGAAACATATTTCCATCAATAATAATTGAAATTTACAGATAGGCAAAGGAAGAAAAAGCTGTTTGAGAACTTTTTTGAGTTTTGATTTAAGGATATTTACTTGGTGCATTGTGGCATGTGATGTTGACAGTTTGGGTTTTAGCAGTTGTAAAGCTTTAGCTCTTTGAATCTCAGTCTACTGTCATTAAATAATTGTCTGACCCTCCCCCCCCATCAGTTTCCCACAACTGTGAAAACATATGTTTATAGAAACAGAAAAAATGCTTAAAAATAAACATCGATATTATCCATCAACATTATAAAAATCAAATTCTGCCAAGGCTAGATCTGCATACATAATCCTGCTTCTTTCCGAATACAGAACAGAAATATTTTATTGAACGCTTCTGCCTTTGTGCATTGTTGTTAACAATTTTACCATCACCATCTAATAATGGGCCCATACTGTGGCTAGCATTTCTTTTTTCCACAATATACAAACTCCTTCTTAAAAAGAAAAGGAGTACTTGTGGCACCTTAGAGACTAACCAATTTATTTGAGCATGAGCTTTCGTGAGCTACAGCTCACTTCATCAGATGTTTACCGTGGAAACTGCAGCAGACTTTATATACACACAGAGAATATGAAACAATACCTCCTCCCACCCCACTGTCCTGCTGGTAATAGCTTATCTAAAATGATCAACAGGTGGGCCATTTCCAGCACAAATCCAGGTTTTCTCACCCTCCACCCCCCCACACAAATTCACTCTCCTGCTGGTGCTAGCCCATCCAAAGTGACAACTCTTTACATAATCAAGTCGGGCTATTTCCTGCATAGATCAAGGTTTTCTCACATCCCCCCCACCCCCATACACACACAAACTCACTCTCCTGCTGGTAATAGCTCATCTAAACTGACCACTCTCCAAGTTTAAATCCAAGTTAAACCAGAACATCTGGGGGGGGGGGGGTAGGAAAAAACAAGAGGAAACAAGGGGAAACAGGCTACCTTGCATAATGACTTAGCCACTCCCAGTCTCTATTTAAGCCTAAATTAATAGTATCCAATTTGCAAATGAATTCCAATTCAGCAGTTTCTCGCTGGAGTCTGGATTTGAAGTTTTTTTGTTTTAAGATAGCGACCTTCATGTCTGTGATTGCGTGACCAGAGAGATTGAAGTGTTCTCCGACTGGTTTATGAATGTTAGAATTCTTGACATCTGATTTGTGTCCATTTATTCTTTTACGTAGAGACTGTCCAGTTTGACCAATGTACATGGCAGAGGGGCATTGCTGGCACATGATGGCATATATCACATTGGTGGATGTGCAGGTGAACGAGCCTCTGATAGTGTGGCTGATGTTATTAGGCCCTGTGATGGTGTCCCCTGAATAGATATGTGGGCACAATTGGCAACGGGCTTTGTTGCAAGGAAAAGTTCCTGGGTTAGTGGTTCTGTTGTGTGGTATGTGGTTGTTGGTGAGTATTTGCTTCAGGTTGCGGGGCTGTCTGTAGGCAAGGACTGGCCTGTCTCCCAAGACTTGTGAGAGTGTTGGGTCATCCTTTAGGATAGGTTGTAGATCCTTAATAATGCGTTGGAGGGGTTTTAGTTGGGGGCTGAAGGTGACCGCTAGTGGCGTTCTGTTATTTTCTTTGTTAGGCCTGTCCTGTAGTAGGTAACTTCTGGGAACTCTTCTGGCTCTATCAATCTGTCTCTTTACTTCTGCAGGTGGGTATTGTAGTTGTAAGAAAGCTTGACAGAGATCTTGTAGGTGTTTGTCTCTGTCTGAGGGGTTGGAGCAAATGCGGTTGTATCGCAGAGCTTGGCTGTAGACGATGGATCGTGTGGTGTGGTCAGGGTGAAAGCTGGAGGCATGCAGGTAGGAATAGCGGTCAGTAGGTTTCCGGTATAGGGTGGTGTTTATGTGGCCATTGTTTATTAGCACTGTAGTGTCCAGGAAGTGGATCTCTTGTGTGGACTGGACCAGGCTGAGGTTGGTGGTGGGATGGAAATTGTTGAAATCATGGTGGAATTCCTCAAGGGCTTCTTTTCCATGGGTCCAGATGATGAAGATGTCATCAATATAGCGCAAGTAGAGTAAGGGCTTTAGGGGACGAGAGCTGAGGAAGCGTTGTTCTAAATCAGCCATAAAAATGTTGGCATACTGTGGGGCCATGCGGGTACCCATAGCAGTGCCGCAGATCTGAAGGTCGGGGTTCCAGGGGTGTGTCTGTGCCTCTTGTTCATATTCCGACCTATTCATGATGACAACAGCACCTCCTTTGTCAGCCTTTTTGATTATGATGTCAGAGTTGTTTCTGAGGTATGATCCCACTGAGAGTTACCAAAAGCAACTACAGCATTTGCTCAAGAAACTTCCTGAAAAAGCACAAGATCAAATCCGCACAGACACACCCCTGGAACCCCGACCTGGGATATTCTATCTACTACCCAAGATCCATAAACCTGGAAATCCTGGGCGCCCCATCATCTCAGGCATTGGCACCCTGACAGCAGGATTGTCTGGCTATGTAGACTCCCTCCTCAGGCCCTACGCTACCAGCACTCCCAGCTACCTTCGAGACACCACTGACTTCCTGAGGAAACTTCAATCCATCGGTGATCTTCCTGATAACACCATCCTGGCTACTATGGATGTAGAAGCCCTCTACACCAACATTCCACACAAAGATGGACTACAAGCCGTCAAGAACACTATCCCCGATAATGTCACGGCTAACCTGGTGGCTGAACTTTGTGACTTTGTCCTTACCCATAACTATTTCACATTTGGGGACAATGTATACCTTCAGATCAGCGGCACTGCTATGGGTACCCGCATGGCCCCACAGTATGCCAACATTTTTATGGCTGATTTAGAACAACGCTTCCTCAGCTCTCGTCCCCTAAAGCCCTTACTCTACTTGCGCTATATTGATGACATCTTCATCATCTGGACCCATGGAAAAGAAGCCCTTGAGGAATTCCACCATGATTTCAACAATTTCCATCCCACCACCAACCTCAGCCTGGTCCAGTCCACACAAGAGATCCACTTCCTGGACACTACAGTGCTAATAAACAATGGCCACATAAACACCACCCTATACCGGAAACCTACTGACCGCTATTCCTACCTGCATGCCTCCAGCTTTCACCCTGACCACACCACACGATCCATCGTCTACAGCCAAGCTCTGCGATACAACCGCATTTGCTCCAACCCCTCAGACAGAGACAAACACCTACAAGATCTCTGTCAAGCTTTCTTACAACTACAATACCCACCTGCAGAAGTAAAGAGACAGATTGATAGAGCCAGAAGAGTTCCCAGAAGTTACCTACTACAGGACAGGCCTAACAAAGAAAATAACAGAACGCCACTAGCGGTCACCTTCAGCCCCCAACTAAAACCCCTCCAACGCATTATTAAGGATCTACAACCTATCCTAAAGGATGACCCAACACTCTCACAAGTCTTGGGAGACAGGCCAGTCCTTGCCTACAGACAGCCCCGCAACCTGAAGCAAATACTCACCAACAACCACATACCACACAACAGAACCACTAACCCAGGAACTTTTCCTTGCAACAAAGCCCGTTGCCAATTGTGCCCACATATCTATTCAGGGGACACCATCACAGGGCCTAATAACATCAGCCACACTATCAGAGGCTCGTTCACCTGCACATCCACCAATGTGATATATGCCATCATGTGCCAGCAATGCCCCTCTGCCATGTACATTGGTCAAACTGGACAGTCTCTACGTAAAAGAATAAATGGACACAAATCAGATGTCAAGAATTCTAACATTCATAAACCAGTCGGAGAACACTTCAATCTCTCTGGTCACGCAATCACAGACATGAAGGTCGCTATCTTAAAACAAAAAAACTTCAAATCCAGACTCCAGCGAGAAACTGCTGAATTGGAATTCATTTGCAAATTGGATACTATTAATTTAGGCTTAAATAGAGACTGGGAGTGGCTAAGTCATTATGCAAGGTAGCCTGTTTCCCCTTGTTTCCTCTTGTTTTTTCCTACCCCCCCCCCCAGATGTTCTGGTTTAACTTGGATTTAAACTTGGAGAGTGGTCAGTTTAGATGAGCTATTACCAGCAGGAGAGTGAGTTTGTGTGTGTATGGGGGTGGGGGGGATGTGAGAAAACCTTGATCTATGCAGGAAATAGCCCGACTTGATTATGTAAAGAGTTGTCACTTTGGATGGGCTAGCACCAGCAGGAGAGTGAATTTGTGTGGGGGGGTGGAGGGTGAGAAAACCTGGATTTGTGCTGGAAATGGCCCACCTGTTGATCATTTTAGATAAGCTATTACCAGCAGGACAGTGGGGTGGGAGGAGGTATTGTTTCATATTCTCTGTGTGTATATAAAGTCTGCTGCAGTTTCCACGGTAAACATCTGATGAAGTGAGCTGTAGCTCACGAAAGCTCATGCTCAAATAAATTGGTTAGTCTCTAAGGTGCCACAAGTACTCCTTTTCTTTTTGCGAATACAGACTAACACGGCTGTTCCTCTAAAACTCCTTCTTATTGTCTTTAGCCTTTCCAGCCATTGATTTTTCTCTCATGTCCCTAGCTTCCTATATCAATTTTCTGCACTTCACAACTTCTAATTTATATTGGTTGCTATCTAGTCCTTCTTTCCCATTTGTTATATATTGCTTTTTTAAAATTTCTAATTGCTGCCTTCGTTTTGCCATTGAACTATGATGGGCTTTTAGTCAAAGAAATCCTCTTTCTTGATTGTGGAATCATGACTTTTATGATGGATCAGACCTCAATTGTGTTAGGTGCTGTACAAAAAGACAGTCCCTTCCCCAAAGAGCTTACAATCCTAACACAAAACAAGAGGGAACGGATGGAGACCGACAGACAGGGACAGCACAAGAATATGAGACAAACGTTTCTGTTTGCAAAATCTTGGATGCAGATAAATTTGGTCACATTCAGATCAGGAAAACTCAGCATGGATTCACCACAGGCAAGTCATGCCAGCCCAACCTGATTGCCTTCTATGATGAGATAACTGGCTCTGTGGATATGGGGAAAGTGGTGGACAAGATATATCTTGACTTTAGCAAAGCTTTTGATATGGTTTCCCACAGTATTCTTGCCAGAAAATTAAAGAAGTATGGATTGGATGAATGGACTATAAGGGGGATAGAAAGCTGGCTAGATTGTCGGGCTCAATGGGTAGTGATCAACGGCTTGATGTCTAGTTGGCAGCCGGTATCTAGCGGAGTGCCCCAGGGGTCGGTCCTGGGGCAGGTTTTGTTCAACATCTTTATCAATGATCTGGATGATGGGATTAATTGCACTTTCAGCAAGTTCGCAGATGACACTAAGGTGGGGGAAGAGGTAGATACGCTAGAGGGTAGGGATAGGGTCCAGAGTGACCTAGACAAATTGGAGGATTGGGCCAAAAGAAATCTGATGAGGTTCAACAAGGACAACTGCAGAGTCCTGTACTTAGGACGGAAGAATCCCATGCACCGCTACAGGCTGGGGACAGACTGGCTAAGCGGCAGTTCTGCTGGGGATTACAGTGGACGAGAAGCTGGATATGAATCAGCAGCATGCCCTTCTTGCCAAGAAGGCCAACAGCGTATTGGGCTGTATTAGTAGGAGCATTGCCAGCAGATTGAGGGAAGTCATTATTCCCCTCTATTCGGCACTGGTGAGTATTGTGTCCAGTTTTGGTCCCCCCACTACAGAAGGGATGTGGACAAATTGGAGAGAGTCCAGCGGAGGGCAACGAAAATCATTTACAAGGAGAGGCTGAGGGAACTGGGGTTATTGAGTCTGCAAAGAAGAGTGAGGGGGGATTTGATAGCTGCCTTCAACTACCTGTCTCTCCCAAAAAGAATTGGTCCAATAAAAGATATTACCTCACCCACCTTGTCTCTCTCTCCCAGCTCAAAAACAATTGAAAAGCTTTCAGTGAACATCAGGCCCAGTTCAGCCCTTTCATAAGTGGATGTAACTCCAGGTTCTTCATTGAAACAGAGCTCTGTTCACTCTCTCACACCAGGGCTGAACGGAAGCAAAGGTCTTGAGTTCTCAGTCGCTAATGAAACCTAAGGGCAAGACGGGTGGTTTCTTTGTGAATATTTTGCTCAGGCAGGATGATTTAGTTGGGGCTGGTCCTGCTTTGAGCAGGGGGTTGGATTAGGTGACCTCCTGAGGTCCCTTCCAACTCTGATATTCTATGATTCTACCTAGGGACACGCTTATTATGTCTTAATTGCATTATTGTAGCACCTCGAAGCCCCAGTCATGGACCCGGACCCCACTGAGTTAGGCGCTGTACAAAGATAGCCGAAAAGACATTCCCTGCTCCCAAAGGGTTTACAGTCTAAGGACCTAAGACCAGAGACAGCAGGTACAGACCTAAGACCAGAGACAGCAGGTACAGACCTAAGACCAGAGACAGACCCATGGGGGAGAATAAGGAAATAATGAGACAGGATCGTTCAGCCTGATGGGCAGTGGTGTCAGTGCAGCAGCCGCCTAACCCTTGCCAAATTTTGTGTAGGCATCCCGGCCAAGGAGAATCCTGTGGAGAGATTTGCCACAAAGAGGCTTCCTGCAAATAAACACGAACACAGTGTACTGTCAAACTGCGAGCTTAACAATAAGGAAAATGGGCACTCAGTGTTTTGGCCATAAAAATACGGGAAAAGATGCTCCACAATGAGGTGGAATTAGATGAAATTCTAGCCACTCAGAATACATTATCCCTGCAGCATGTTCCCAAAATCACTCTCTGAATTGCGGAGTAATTTGCTCTTAGCCTCTGCAGTCTTTTTTTTTTTTTCTCAATAGCAATCATTTGGGAGCTCATTTCTCACTTATCTTACTCCCAAAGGAAATATTTTACAACGGACAATGATGGTGTGTCATCATGACGTTAAGGGTCACTCATTCAGCGGCTATAATGTGCAGTTTCCCAATTACCTGCCTGTAATCACGGCACTAAACTGCTTCTGGAGGGACTTGCATGTTCTTTAACCCTTTGATGAATCATCAAGGCTTCCATCATTCATTTCAGCAGCTGTGAACCTGGTTTACCAGCAGATCAAGATATGTAGATCTGCCTGGCAAGAATCCATCTGAAACAAATTCTTAGCACTTTACAAAGGTCTGCTGCAGGGGATTAATTGTGGACTGTGGGTTTTCCCTCTTTTAGGTCATCAGTTCAAGTCCATCCCAGATCAATGATAGGTGGAAGTTATTTCCCTCTGAGAGCTGTCTTCAGTCATAGCCTATGTGAAATGAGCACCACTGATGAGTGGCAAAGAGTTCCTGTCACAGCTTGCGCTCATTGGTAGCCTCAGCAGAAAGGCAAAAAATGCAATGAGTTATAAAAAGAAAACATACTTCTCTTGTGAAGTTATGCTGGCAATGCACTCTGGGGAAAACTTTTCCCTGCTCTGTGGCTGAGTAGAGGACTTTAAACTGATGGCTCTGCATTCTAGCCTTTTTCACAAGTATTAGCAATTCATTTTTAAAACAACTAAAGCATTGAACAACTAAAGCAAGAGATGTTAAGAATAACAAGAAGGGTTTCTTCAGGTATGTTAGCAACAAGAAGAAAGTCAAGGAAAGTGTGGGCCCCTTACTGAATGAGGGAGGCAACCTAGTGACAGAGGATGTGGAAAAAGCTAATGCACTCAATGCTTTTTTTGCCTCTGTCTTCACGAACAAGGTCAGCTCCCAGACTACTGCACTGGACAGCACAGTATGGGGAGGAGGTGAGCAGCCCTCTGTGAAGGAAGAAGTGGTTCGGGACTATTTAGAAAAGCTGGACGAGCACAAGTCCATGGGGCCGGATGCGTTGCATTCGAGAGTGCTAAAGGAGTTGGCGGATGTGATTGCAGAGCCATTGGCCATTATCCTTGAAAACTCATGGTGATCAGGGGAGGTCCCGGACGACTGGAAAAAGGCTAATGTAGTGCCCATCTTTAAAAAAGGGAAGAGAGAGGATCCGGGGAACTACAGGCCAGTCAGCCTCACCTCAGTCCCTGGAAAAATCATGGAGCAGGTCCTCAAGGAATCAATTCTGAAGCACTTAGAGGAGAGGAAAGTGATCAGGAACAGTCAGCATGGATTCACCAAGGGCAAGCCATGCCTGACTAATCTAATTGCCTTCTATGACGAGATAACTGGCTCTGTGGATGAGGGGAAAGCAGTGGATGTGTTGGTTTCTTGACTTTAGCAAAGCCTTTTGGCACAGTCTCCCACAGTATTCTTGCTAGCAAGTTAAAGAAGTATGGGCTGGATGAATGCACTATAAGGTGGATAGAAAGTTGGCTAGATTGTTCGACTCAACGAGTAATGATCAATGGCTCCATGTCTAGTTGCAGCTGGTATCAAGCAGAGTGCCCCAAGGGTCAGTCCTTGGGCCGGTTTTGTTCAATATCTTCATAAATGATCTGGAGGATGGTGTGGATTGCACCCTCAGCAAGTTTGCAGATGACACTAAACTGGGAGGAGAGGTAGATACGCTGGAGGGTAGGGACAGGATACAGAGGGACCTAGACAAATTGGAGGATTGGGCCAAAAGAAATCTGATGAGGTTCAACAAGGACAAGTGCAGAGTCCTGAACTTAGGACGGAAGAATCCCATGCACCGCAACAGACTAAGGACCGAATGGCTAGGCAGCAGTTCTGCAGAAAAGGGGTTACAGTGAACGAGCAGCTGGATATGAGTCAACAGTGTGCCCTGGTTGCCAAGAAGGCTAACAGCATTTTGGGCTGTATAAGTAGGGGCATTGCCAGCAGATCAAGGGACGTGATCGTTCCTCTCTGTTCAACATTGGTGAGGCCTCATCTGGAGTACTGTGTCCAGATTTGGGCCCCACACTACAAGAAGGATGTGGAAAAATTGGAAAGCGTCCAGTGGAGGGCAACAAAAATGATTAGGGGACTGGAACACATGACTTATGAGGAGAGGCCGAGGGAACTGGGATTGTTTAGTCTGTAGAAGAGAAGAATGAGGGGGGATTTGTTAGCTGCTTTCAACTACCTGAAAGGGGGTTCCAAAGAGGATGGATCTAGACTGTTCTCAGTGATAGCAGATGACAGAACGAGGAATAATGGTCTCAGGTTGCAGTGGGGGAGGTTTAGTTGGATAATAGGAAAATCTTTTTCACTAGGAAGGTGGTGAAGCATTGGAATGCGTTACCTAGGGAGGTGGTAGAATCTCCTTCCTTTGAGGTTTTTAAGGTCAGGCTTGACAAAGCCCTGGCTGGGATGATTTAGTTGGGGGTTGGTCCTGCTTTGAGCAGGGGGTTAGACTAGATGACCTCCTGAGGTCCCTTCCAACCCTGATATTCTATGATTGAGGACTGATTCTCCCCTGACTTACACTTTGTATTGTGCAAAATGCTGCCTGATCAGGACGGTAGTGATTTACACACTCTTTGCACTGGTATCAGTGACGACACAAGGTACAAGGCAGTGGAATATCAAGCCCTGGTGTTTTAAAACACAAAACCAAACCCACAGCCTCTTCGTGTCCTAGCCTCGCGACAGCTCTTCAAAAATATTATAGACTTGCACAGACATAAAATATCTTTGATTCATAGAGATGGTTAAAAAAATTCCATCGAAACATTTCTCACCCCCTTCCCTGAAAATGGCTTTTCAACTACATGAAAATTAATACAGAATGTTTTTCTCCAGAATGTTCAGGTGTTTGTTGAAAAAACCTAAATACTTATTTTGATGAAAAACCAAATGTCAACAAAAATGATTCTTTAACATTTTTGTTGAAATTTTTTGTGGGCAGAGGGAAAAAGCCATTTTCCAACCCGCGCTGCTAGTTGATACCCCAATCCTGCAAAGACATATAAATATTAATAATAATAATGGTCCTGTCAGCTCCAATAGGACTACTCACAGACCTTAAAGTTAAGCATGTGTGTATGTCTTTGTAGAATTAGGACACAAGAAAAGAAGTAGAAAAAAATCTGTCTGGATGGCATTCATACAAATCAAAAGGTTTTTATCACCTTATGTCTCACTTCAGTGACCTTTATGCTACTGTGTCTATGTATGTTGGTTGCCAATCCCAGCTAAATTTGCTGATGTCTACTATTAAAAAAAATCAAGAACTGATTTAGTAAAAGTCAATAAAATGTATATGTTGGGGGGGGAAAGGGCAAGAATATTTAGAAACACTTTTTCCTTATTTTGGCATAAATTCCGGACCCTGGTCTGGCTCACCATTAGGGTTGCCAGGTGTCTGGTTTTCGACCGGAATGCCTGGTCAAAAAGGGACCCTGGCGGCTCTGGTCAGCCCCGTTAAAAGTCCGGCTGGCGGTGCTGCGGGTCTAAAGGCAGGCTAGTCCCTACCTGTCGGCACTGTGCTGCGCACTGGAAGAGGCCAGCAGATCCGGCCCCTAGGCTGGGGGGCCTCGTGGCTCTGCACACTGTCCTTGACCCAAGCATCGGCTCTGCACTCCATTGGCCAGGAACCGCGGCCAATGGGAGCTGGGGGGGTGGCCTGTGGGTGAGAGCAGCACGTGGAGCCTCCTGGCCCCCCGCCTATGAGCCGGACCTGCTGGCCACTTGTAGGGTGCAGTGTGGTGCCAGGACAAGCAGGGAGCCTGCCTTAGACCCTTAGACTGACCGGGAGCCACCTGAGGTAAGTCTGGGCCCCCCCACAAACCAGGAGTCCCCTCCTACACCCCCCAACCCCTCATCCCCAGATCCACCCCAGAGCCCGCACCCCCAGTTGAACCCCTCATCCCCTCCTACACGCCAACACCCTGCTTCAACCCACAGCCCCCTCCCACACTCCGAATCCCTCTGCCTCAGACCCCAGCCTGGAGCCCCCTCCTGCAGCCCAAACCCCTCATCCCCAGACCCACCCCAGAGCCTGCACTTTCAGTTGGACCCCTCACCGCCTCCCACACCCCAACACCCTGCTTCAACCCACAGCCCCCTCCCGAACTCCGAATCCCTCTGCCCCACCCCCAGCCTGGAGCCCTCTCCTGTACCCCCAGCCAGAACCCTCACTTCCACCTGCACCCCATCTCCCTGCCGCAGCCTGGAGCCCCCTCATGCACCCTGAACCCCTCATTTCTGGCCCCACCACGGAGCCTGCAACCCCAGTTAGAGCACTCACCCCCTCCCAAACCCCATACCCCTCATCCCCAGGCCCACCCCAGAGCCTACACCCCCAGCTGGAGCTCTCACCCCGCCTGCACCCCAACTCTTTCCCCAGCCCAGAGCCTCCTCCTGCACCCCAACCCCCTGGTCCAGCCCTGATCCCCCTCCTGCATCCCAAATCCCTCGTCCCCGGCCCCACCCCAGAGCCTGCACCCCCAGGTGGAGCCCTCACCCTCACCCCCTGGTGCCCCAGCCCTGATCCCCCTCCTGCCCTCAGAACCTCTTGATCCCAGCCCAGAACACCCTCCTGCACCCAAACCCCTTATCCCCAACCCAGAACCTACACCCCCAGCTGGAGCCCTCACCCCCCTCCCGCACCCAAAACCTGCCCCAGCCCAGTGAAAATGAGCAAGTGAGTGACAGTGGGGAGAGCAAGCGACAGAGGGAGGGGGGATGGAGTGAACAGGGGCAGGGCCTCAGAGAAGTGGTGGGGCTTCGTGGGGCAGGGGGTGGGGCAAGCGTGTTCACTTTTGTGTGAGTAGAAAGTTGGCAACCGTAGGTGCCGCGGGTGCTTTGGGGGCATCCTGGGTGCTGGGGGGAGCAGCACACAGCTCGAGGGCACCGCAGGTGCTGTGGGGGTGAGGGGGCAGCGCATGGCCTGGGACCCCCGCCGGCTCTGGCGAGGGGGGCTGGGCAGCGGCAGCCCAGGACCCTCGCTGCTGCTACTGGGGGGATAGGGGGTGCGGCAGCCCGAGACCCCCACTGCTGCTTCTAGGGTGTAGAGAGGGTGCGGCATCCCGAGACTGCCGCAGCAGTGGCCCCCGGAGCCAGCCACACCGGCTGCTGCAGAAGTCACAGAGGTCCTGGAAAATCATGGAATCCGTGACTTCCATGACCTCCGTGACAGACTTGCAGCCTTATTTATAGTACTTAATCTTGAGACACTGGTTCTCCTGATGATTGAAATGATGGGCTTGTGCGGAATGTGAAACCAGATATTATGGGGATAACGGAAACATGGTGGGATAGTCGTCATGACTGGAGTACAGGTATTGGAGAGTACGTGCTGCTCAGGAAAGACAGAAATAAAGGTAAAGGTGGTGGGATATCACTGAATATTAATGAGGAGGTAGATTGTGAAGAAATTAGAAGTGATGGAATGGATAAAACAGACTCTGTTTGGGTCAAAATCACTTTGGGGAGGAAACCTAACAGTGGCTCCACTGGGTTAGTGCTTGGGATATGCTACAGACCCCAAGGATCTGATCTGGATATGGATAGAACCTCTGTAATATTTTAATGAAATAAATATTACTGGGAATTGTGTGATTATGGGAGACTTTCATTTCCCAGATATAGCTTGGAGGACGAATGCTACTAATAATAGTAGGGCCCAGATATTCCTGGATGTGAGAGCCGACAGATTTCTTCACCAAATAATCACTGAACCAAGAAGAGGTGATGCCATTTTAGACTTTGTGTTGGTAAGTAGTGAGGACCTCATAGAAGAACTGGCTGTAGGGGAGAGCCTTGGTTTGAGAGATCATGAGCTAATTCAGATTAATCTAAATGGAAGGATCAACAAAACTAGGTCTGCAACTAGGACCCTTGTTTTCAAAAGGGCAAACTTTAAAAAGAAGGGAATTGGGTAGGGAACTGGACTAGACTGAAGAACTCAAGGATCTGAATGTGGAGGAGGCTTGGAATTACTTTGTCTAAATTGCACATGAATTGGAAATGGCACTTTTAAGGTCTAATTCCCCATGGCCTGCACCCTCTGTAGAATCATAGAATATCAGGGTTGGAAGGGACCTCAGGAGGTCATCTAGTCCAGCCCCCTGCTCAAAGCAGGACCAATCCCCATTTTTTGCCCCAGATCCCTAAATGGCCCCTCAAGGATTGAACTCACAACCCTGAATCACTGAGCTATCCCTACCCAATGTCGTCGCTTAACCCAATGGGAAGTGGCTGTAAAAAGGTGGCGTTCTGATTTAGTGCATTTTATATTCAACTTGCATTGATGGAAATCACTACACAAGGTATGGCCCAATGGAAGATTACGCCGACGGAGTGGCATGCATAATCACCACTTTTGCATACATAATCACCTGTCTGCACAACTAATTGACTATTTCATGGGCCCAATCTAGTTACCTCATTTTGAAAATGTGACCCTTACAGTGGAGTCTGGACTATAACACCTAAAATGAGAGGAAATGGCTGATTGTCAACCTGAAATCTTTCCTATGTGTTCTCAACTAAGGAGGGTGGGTGGTCTAAGGGCTAGGGTAATAGGATAGACGAATGGCGCAGTGGTAGGGGCCTTAGCATTAGAGCTGGGAGACTTGGATTCAGTTCCCTGCTCTTCCACAGATCTCCTGGGTGACCTTTCGCAAGTCACTTAGCCTCTCTGTTATTCTGTTCCCCATCTGTACGTGTAGGATAATAGCACTGCCCTGCCTCACAGGGGTGCTGTGACAATAAATCTACTAAAGATTAGTAATCACTTTGAGATCTTCGGATGAAAAGTGTTACGTAAGAGATAGGCATTATTAACAGGCTGGGATCGTGAGGCCCTTTCGTTCATGAGTTACATGGCAAATGTGAGCTAGATTTCATGGCATTGCTTTATTCTTTCCTCTTAGCTAAGGTGGCCAATACCCCTGCCTCCCTAGATGGCATGCACAGAGAGAAGATTGCACACTTAACACAACAACACTCCAGTCCAGTTGCTCTGTTGGGCCCTCAGAGAACACGGACAGAAGCTCACAAACTGTGAGTGACTCTCGATCACGTTCTTCACAGACCTGGGCTGCATTTTAGTGGGGGTTCAGCCAGATTTCTTGTTTTCAGTGCAAAACATATTCACATAGTTCTGACTGGACAGTTTAAACTCAGCGATTTTGTTTGAATTTCCTTTTGCAAAACTTCAGATCTGGTCGAAATATTTTCATTGAAACACTTTATTGACAAAAAATAGCTTCTCAATGAAAACAAAAAAATGTTGTGGACAATTTTCATTTTGGCCAAAAATTTTCAGGTTTTCTTTTCTTTCTTTCTTTCTTATGAAAAGCCAGAAATCAAAAAAATTTCAGTAAAAATATTTGGGGTTTAGTTTAGAAAACTTGGACTGAACACCAATGTTTTTTTGCCAAAAACAACTTTCAAAAACCTGAAATTGTTCAGTTTTCTGGTATGAATGTTTGTTGTGGGGGGAGGGGGAGGAAACGGTAACGGTAGGCCAGCCATACTGGGTCAGACCAGTGACTAGTGCCACATGCTTCTGAGGGAATGAACAGAACAAGGCAATTATCGAGTGATCCACCCCCATCATTCAGTCCCAGCTTCTGGCAGTCAGAGGCTTAGGAACACACAGAGCATGGGGTTGCATCCCTGACCATTTTGGCGAATAGCCATTGATGAACCTAACCTCCATGAACTGATCTAATTCTTTTTGGAACCCAATTATACTTTTGGCCTTCACGGCATCCCCGGCAATGAGTTCCACAGCTTAACTGCATCTGAAGAAGTGGGTTTTTTACCCACGAAAGCTTATGCCCAAATAAATCTGTTAGTCTTTAAGGTGCCAACAGACTCCTCATTGTTTTTATGATACAGACTAACATGGCTACCCCCGATACTTGACAGCTTAACTGTGCATTGTGTGAAGATGTACTTCCTTATGTTTGTTTTAAACCTGCTGCCTATTAATTTCGTCAGGTGACCCCTCGTTTGTGTGTTATGTGAAGGGGTAAATCACACTTCCCTAGTCGCTTTCTCCCCACCACTCATTATTTTATAGACTTCTATCACATTCCCCCTTAATCAACTCTTTTCTAAGATGAACCGTCCCAGTCTTTATAATCTTTTCTCACATGGAAGCTGTTCCAGACCCCTAATCATTTTTGTTGCCCTTCTCTGTACTTTTTCCATTTCTAATATATCTTTTTTGAGATGGGGCGACCAGAACTGCCCGCAGTATTCAAGGTTTCATAGTAACAGCCGTTTTAGTCTGTATTTGCAAAAAGAAAAGGAGTACTTGTGGCACCTTAGACTAACCAATTTATTTGAGCATAAGCTTTCGTGAGCTACAGCTCACTTCATCGGATGCATACTGTGGAAAGTACAGAAGTATTCAAGGTGTGGATGTACCATGGATTTATATCGTGGCATTATGATATTGACTCTTATTATCGATCCCTTTCCTAATGATTCCTAACATTCTGTTAGCGGGTTTTGACTGCCGCTGCACATTGAGCAAATGTTTTCAAAGATGATTGCAAGATCTGTTTCTTTTGTGGTAGCGGCTAATTTAGAGCCCCTCATTTTGTAGGTATAGTTGAGATTACATTTTCCAGTGTGCATTACTTTGCACTTGTCAACACTGAATTTCAGCTGCCATTTTGTTGTCCAGTCACCCAGGTTTGGGAGATCCCTTTGTAACTCTTCGCAGTCAGCTTTGGACTTAGCTATTCTGCGTAATGGGAAATCCAATCAATCAATCAATAAATAAACCCCGCAAAAAAATCACGAGCCCTTTTTCGGCCAGTTCTACAAAACTCCCGTGGATGACGTTGAGAACAGGGGCAGACAGGTTTTGGTGGAAAGCAGAATCATAGCTGTTGGTGTCCCCTCATGCACAAAGTAGCACTAGCCTAGACTCTGATTCTGCAGCGTGTTCAACATCTCCCACGCCCAGGGAAATGAGTGAGGACTGCGGGGGCCAACGCTCCCTGGTTACACTCAGCACTTTGCAGGATCAGTCCTGTTGCAATGTTTCTGTGTCACGTTTCCCACCTGCCCGTGCAGCAGGGACAGGGCTGATGATGATGCAGAATGTCAGCCGCACGGATCTGCTTCAGGTTTCAGGGGATGAGTCAGGTGCCTGCTGCCTTACTGCAGTGAGCATGATTCCTCCCACCCTCGCTGGGCAAACTCCCTTCCTCTCACAGGGAAGATTTAGGGAAGGAATAATAGTGATAGGTCATTATGACATTTTAGTGTGTGTTTTATATGACACCATGAGTCACTGATTCAGGGAAGAACTTTGTAGCGCATTATAAATTGCCTGTTTCAATCAATCCTGTCGGGCGACGTCTATAGGAATTTTATGTAGTGTAACTTATATTGAATTCCTGTATTTATTCCAGTTACCATAAGCACCAATATAAAGCCAAAATGCCTAATTGGAAACGTACGAGTTTGAAAGTGCTGAAAGCAGCCAATAGAACACCACATAGAACACCAATGCACAGCGAACATACAAATTGCCGTTCCGGATTGGACCCGGGGCTCATCTAATCCGAGTTCCCAGGAGGAGGGCAGCAAAGGAAGCACTAATAGCTGGTGAGTCTCTGCAAAATGGATCTGGGATGGAGCTTGAGAGGTAATTAAAGGTGTTTACAGAGGGAACTGAGGTATTGGTGAAGGATGGGAGAGTTTGGGGATTGTGATGGGGTTGCTCGGAGGGGTTTCATTCTGGGTGAAGGAAGTGACCCTAGATGTTGAAGCAGAGACTAGATCAAACACCTCCTTCCCTCCCAAGGCCCAGGGTTAAGGCTCCCAGTGGAGAATGATGGAAGGAAGCCCATCTCTGCATCCCCTGGCATCAGAATGGGAAGTCTGCAAAGACCCTCAAGTGAGAGCTGTGGCTGGAGATGATGGAGAAGGGCTTGCTGGAGCCATTGCTTGTCTGGACTCTTGTTTACCTTGGAAGGGGTGGAATTTCCCTGACTTAGGTACAAGGCTAAATTAAATGACTGTACTAATGGAAAGAGAAATCCAGGCACAGCCAGATGGGGAAACTGAGGCAGGAGATGAGGTAGAGGTTCCTGGCAGATAGCTTCATGTTTTTCATAAGTGAGTGCATTAGTTGGAGGGAGTTAAGTCCAGAAGGAGGCCAGAGTGAGCTGCCAGCTTGTCAGAGCTCATGTACCTATAGTAAATGCATTGGGTGTGTCCGAGGCACAGTATGGGATACGTCCGGAAAGGTTCCACCTAATAACTGATGGTGATGTTAACAGAATGCTGCTTCTTGAGACGGACCAGGAGCAGCAGCCTTCTCTGGTGTTCAACCTACAACTTCTCCTTTTCCCTCCTGGGAGGTTTCCCATCCTTAGCATCAAAGCTGGGTTGTATTGTTGGGACAGGCTGTTGAGCTATTCCTGAGTGGAACTATGTCCCTGCCATGCTGCATAATGCATTTGGCTAGTTCTTCAGTGCCCAACTCCTTTGCTGTTTGTCTAGGAACAGTTCATTTGGAGGAAGAACTCACACGGGGCTCTGGGTGTTAAGAGTTTTGGGACTAATCCTGCTCTCATTGAAGTTTAATGGCAAAATCCCCATTGCTTTCCAGGGTAGCAGGATTAGATAAATAAGAATCATTATACCAGACTAGACCAATGGTCCGTTTATGCTTGTGACCTGTCTCGGGCACTCTGACTCCAGTACTGGGTGCATCATGGAAAAGAGGAAACCCAGCTACAACACTGTGGGGAATCGGTCTATACTAAAATTGAGACTTCTGATTGATTGTAGGAACTCTGTGTATATTGAATCAGCCATTTGGTAGCAAAGACTGAGCTCTCAGACCCTGTCTGGAAGCTGATACTGGACAATCAAGCAGCTGTTAAAGGTTGATTGAGTGATTAGGGCACTAGCTCCGGACTTACAGGCTCTGGCTTTAAGTTCCTGCTCTACTACAAACTTCCTGTACCACCTTGGGCATTTCACATAGTCTCCCTGTGCCTCAGTTCCCCATCTTTACAATGGGGATATTAGCCCTGCCTTATAGAGGTGATGTACACTAAAGATTTTGAAAAAAGAAAAGGAGGACTTGTGGCACCTTAGAGACTAGCCAATTTATTTGAGCATAAGCTTTCGTGAGCTACAGCTCACTTCATCGGATGCATACTGTGGAAACTGCAGAAGACATTATATACACACAGAGACCATGAAACAATACCTCCTCCCACCCCTCTCTCCTGCTGGTAATAGCTTATCTAAAGTGATCACTCTCCTTACAATGTGTATGATAATCAAGTTGGGCCATTTCCAGCACAAATCCAGGTTTTCTCACCCTCCGCCCCCCCCCCCCAACTCACTCTCCTGCTGGTAATAGCCCATCCAAAGTGACCACTCTCTTTACAATGTGTATGATAATCAAGGTGGGCCATTTCCAGCACAAATCTAGGTTTTCCCACTCCCCCCCCCCACCCCATACAGACTAACACGGCTGTTACTCTGAAACCTAAAGATTTTGAGGCACTCTGATGCTATGCTAATGGGTGCCATATAAATACTTAAGATGGGAATTAACATTCCATGACTCCGGCCTGTAGAACAATAGGATGCTAATGAGAGTGGCCAAGCTGATTCTGCTAGGTTGTGTGCAGGGGGTAGGGTTGGAGCAATGGTAAATCCCCAGCAGAAAAGAAGAAACAAAGGAAGAAGTGTTAGGCGCTGCTGTTAAAAAAGGGACATGCTCTTTGAGGGGGCGAGTCTTTTGACCACCAGACCTGACCAAGCTAAGGAGCGGAAGAGAGACGCTGACCAGAATCTGGAAGTTGAGCAGGAGGAGCGGGGTGCAGAAAGGACCTGGGACCCCTGGAAGGACTGACCAAATTCCAGACCAAACTTGAAGTGGGGAGGACACGAAAGCAAGGGATTGGCATGCAGGGTTTGTTGTTTTTCTATAGCTCTGTATTTCTCTTGTGGTTTCCTATGAGTAAAGTGGGTGTGTGCCTACTAAATAGCAGCCCGAACTATGCAAACCATAGAGAGTCTTGTTCAAAAGGAATTCTTGCCCTCCTTCTAGAACCACCAGGGGAAGCAAATAAAGAAGCCTGCAACAGTTCCAGAATTCGTGCTGTGCTCGAGCCAAATGGGCCTCAGAAGTTCTAGATCCAGAACCCTCGATCTTCCTGTGAGTTCCAAAGATACTTGGCAAAAATAATTTATTCTGTTGCTGAGGGATCATTTTTAATTCTGCAGCACCAGGATTGAGAGCTCTACTGAGTTAATCCCACTTAAAAGTAATATGCGCTGGTATACTTATCTCCTACAAAGTATTTTTCATATAAAGAGAAAGCACTGCTCCTTGGGGACGTGTTTGTAGGTAAGTCCATAGGCATTCCAACCTTATAATGCTGCCATCTCTCTGTGAATGATGGAAGGATGGCTATAGGGCCAAAACACAGGACTGGTTGGCAGGAGACCTGTATACTGATCTCAGCTCTCCCACACACTTCCTGTATGACCCAGGGTAAATCACTTAGCCCAGCAGGCTCAACCTTTGGTCCCTGAGGATGAGAATTTAAAGCCACAGTTAGGCTCCTAATTTGCAATTTTTTGGCCTCAATCTCTGTCACTCTTTGGGGTTGAAAATATCGACCTATCAGGGATGATGGGACTTGTGGGAGGGGCACAAACGGTCAAGTGACCCTCCAGCAGGGTCAAGTGACCCTCCAGAAGCCAGGAGGGGAAGGGCCAGGGCCAGAGCCTCTCCTCGTCCAGCCACGCTACTTGGGAGGCTGCCCAGTTCAGCATAGCAGCTGCCTGGGAGAGCACCTGGCTGCGGCACCAGCAGGTTGCCCCTTGCCCAAGCTCAGCTTCTGGGGACAATGGCCAAGCGAGCCGGAGCCCCCCCCAGCATGCTCAGAGTCGACTCCTGTCCCCAGAAGTTGACCCTGGACAGGGAGCGGAAATAGAATCAAAGTCTTCTACCCAACAGCCCTGTACCTCATTCCCTGCTTGGTTATATGGGACCATCTAGGCAATATTGAACTTTTCCTCTGGGTGTTCTTTTTCTAGACCAGTTTGAAATAACGTAAGTAGAGACTTCACCACTTCCCTTCCACAGCCTCATAGAACACACCACTGGGAAACATTCCCTCAATTTTTTCCTTTGCTTGGCTGGTTGATACTTTGTACATTGAGAGGAAAGAGTTCTAGGAACATGTTGCAAATACTCAAGTGAAAAAACAAATACAATGGACGACTCATAATGATTACTGCTCTGTTGGTCTTTGGAAATGCGAACTCATGCCAGTACATCCAGTGAGGGGAAGTGGGAAATCCTTTAAGTATGTGTAAGCGGGGGAATAGTCCCGCTATTGTGGGGAACTTTCCTGGCTTCTGTACGACCCCGGTGAAGTGGACTAGCAAAAGGATCTGAGTCCTCGCTCCCACTTCCTTTACCCAGTGGCCTCCCTGCCCTTGAGGACTCCGCTTCCACTCTCCTATCTGGCAGAGTCCTCGTAACCCCAACAAGGCTGGGCCCAGGATTCCTGGGGGGGCTTGACCCCCAACCCTGCTATGGTCACCTAGGACAGGGGCTAGGGTGTCCCCATTCCAGGGTACGCTCTCTGCACTGGGCACTCCTCTGACCCACTGACCATTACATACAAGTTAAAGCAAATGCAAGTTATTTAATCAACAGTTTATTTTAAAAAGAATAAGGAAAAATGGGAGAGGTTAAAGGAAACATATCAACCCGCTCTGCGGCAGGGAACATCACAAACAGCGTCTCTGGTACGTCAGGGCAGTTCACAATCTGTTCCTTGTAAGTCCCTGGCCTCCTTCTCAGGCCCTGGCTGTGCAGCAGGGATGCTGTGGGTCGGACCCTTGCTCTGGTGGTGGCCACACGCTCTCAGGCTCTAAGTGGTAGGACCCTTCTTCCCAGTGTCGCCCCCGCCCTGTCGGGGTTACGATACAAGCCTGGCCTGCAGAGCCTCTTGGCTGAGGCGTCTCCCTGTGCTGGGCCCACTGCCCAGGGTCCCCCTCACTCTCCCCCGCTGCTCACCGCACCCAGCTCCGGACTGCTCCAGCCCCAGCTCCAGCTCCACCACTCGGTCTCTGCACTGCTGCTGCTGCTCTGCCTCCAGCTCCCTGGGCTGCTTCTCTGGCCCCTCTGGCTCTGGTTGCTGCAGCTCTGCTCCCAGGACAGGTCTGCTCTGCAGGCTGCTTCTGTGACTCTGCTCCCAGCACTGACCTGCTTCCTGGGCTGCTTTTCTGGCCCCTCTGGCTCTGATTGCTGCAGCTCTGCTCCCAGGACAGGTCTGCTCTCTCTGGGCTGTGCCTCTGGCTTTGGGGCTGCAGCTCTGCTCCCAGGCCAGGGTCTGCTCTCTCTGGGCTGCTTTTCTGGCCCCTCTGGATCTGGCATAGCTCTGCTCCCCAGCTCAGCTTGGGCCCCTGCTTTCTCCTTAGCTCGGCCCCACTCTGTCCGACCCAGGCAATTCCAGCTCACATGGAGGACAGGACCTCCCGACTCCCTGATTTAGCCTGCCCGCCCTGTCATTCAGGCTGACCTGGAGCATTGGCCTCTCCCCATTGTTCCTGGGGGCTGTCAGTCTCAGGGTCCTGATTCCCCATCAACTCTTCCACCTTTTTAGTACTGGGAGCTAGCAACTAAAACACACCCACTGAATGTTAGTAAGGGGGAACAGTCCCCTTACATAGGAACAGTTGTTTTACCCTTTCCAGGAAGAGCACTTAATATGCAAGCAAAGTGGATAAAAGCAGCTCCATAACACCTCCAATTGCACAGGGATTGCCTTCGGTATTTCTGCACATCTCTGTCGTTTTGACATTTAACGTTCATTTACAGTAATTTAGGAAGAAAATGATCTGCTAAGCGTTTGCCTGAAATTCAAAGTGGACACCAAGTAGCTTTGTCTCTTCCTTAAAAAACCCAACCCCCCAGATCTGCATATGGCTTTTACCACATCAGCCCAAATTCTTCCTTGGTGCAAATCCTCTGTAGTGGTGGAGTTCCCCACAAGGATGAATTTGGCCCATTGGCCAAGATTTTCAAAAGTGGGTGCATACAGTTAAGTTCTAAAAGACTTCTTCAAGCACCTAGCTAAGGCCCTGATTCAGGAAAACAAAGTATACGCTTAAGTCTAGCCCTGTTCGGGATACCACTAAAGTTTGTGCTTAATTTTAAGCATATACTTAAGTCCCTTGGAGCTCTAAAGATTTAAAGTTAATCGGTGCTTACGTGCTGTTCTGAATAGAGATCCCTCTCTGAACTGGGGCTTAGGGGGGCTGATTTTGAGCATCCAAAAGATTCCACCTAACTCAATGGAAGCTACTGGGGGCGCAGTAATTTTGAAAAACAGGCTATTTAGGTGCCTAAAAGTAGACTTTAGGAGCCTAACTTTAGCATAGATGCTAGAACTAGGTTTACTGGGAGGGGCGGGGGGGCTTCTGTACCCCCTGGCTTGAAGTGGTTTCCATCATATACAGGGTTTACAGTTTGGTTCAATGGCTCTCAGCACCCCCACTATTCCCATTTTTCCAGCATCCCTGAACTTTAGGAGCCTATTTTTGAAAATCTTAGCTGCTGAGTTTTTCTGCATTCTCAATGCACATCAGACGATCACATCTCCTGCAGGGATAAGACAATTGTATTGCATTAATAAACCCAGCTGAAAGGATTTTTGGTGACTAATTTGTTTGAGTTTTGCCTCTTTCTGTTCATGAGCTGTCTGCAAGCAGCCTATGATATTCTCAGAATGGCCCATTATTCCAGATTACTTGCTGGTGACCCTGTGAATATTTCTTGGCCTTTAGGTTTATTCATAAGAAGTTTGTGAGGAGTCTTATTTGAGAGAGAGAGCATTGCCTTGTGGGGAAGGCCCAGGACTAGCAGTCAGGAGAGCTGGTTCTGACCTAGGGCAAACCACTCTAAAGCCCCACAGGTCTAGAACAGAGGCCTGAAGAGCTTCCAGGCAGCCACCCAGGTTTGTAGCCTGCTTGTGCTCCACTTCCCATGACCCACTGTTCACACAGACAATGGGACGTTCCGCCTCAAGGGTTTGACAGACAGCAGCCCCAGGACTCATGATTGGCTCCCTGCCCTGTATAAACCCAAGGGGCATTCCAGGGAAGTGTCCAGGGAAAACCGCATGGGTTTTCTGTTGCTGTCATGACTGTTCCTTACTCTTGAATTCCTGGTTTGCCTTTGGCTTGATTTGGACTTCACCTCCCGATTCAGACCCTGAAATCTGATTTGGATGTTGACCTGGCCTAGAGCTGAATATGACTCCTTGGCTACTCCTAGCCTCGGGTTTGCCCCTGTCCTGACTGGCGTTGTTGGGATCCTGACAATCACTTACTCTCTCTCTGCTACCAATACCTCATTTGTAATGGGGCTAATGTTCTCTTTCCACAGAAGGGTATCATGTAATGATATATTTGTTAATGTCGGATGTGCTTGACTATTATGGCAAGAGGGGCCATATAAGTAGAGCTGCGTGACCTTTTTCACCTGTGACTTTTTAGGGGAGGAGGGCAAAAAATTATAGATTCTCTGAGACCGAAATGTTTTGCACTCTAGTGTCAGTTTCTCTGATCTCCACCGCCAAAAGGTGTTTTGACATTTTCTAAATGAAACATTTCAATTTTTCAATTCAAAACAATTTTCTGGTCTGAAATTTCCTTTAAGTTTTTTTTAATTAAAAACATTAAATTATTGAAATCAAAACAAAACATTTCATTTTGGGCCAAACAAAACTTTTTATTTGACCCAAATGAATTTTCCAACTTGTTGATTCACTGAAAATTTTGAATAATTTCTAATTTTTCAGAATCACCAGTGAAACAAAAAATCCATTATTCACCTAGCTCTGTGTATAAGTGTGTGTATATATATATGCGTCTTGTGTGCATGTATCTTTGCATGTAACTGCACTGGTTAATTCAAACTGGTCACATTGTTTTCATTCTCACTTGGATGAGTAATTTTAAAGAATCAGGTTTCATAGTACAACATTAATGTTTGCATTAAAGACTGGATGCCTTTTTGGAAGACATTCTTTAGCCAAACATAAGTTATTGGGTTCAATATAGGAACAATTGGATGACATTCACTGGTTATACAGAGGCTCAGACTAGATGATCTAATAGTCTCTTCAAGACCTTAAAATCTATAAATTCAAGATTCCCTTTGTAGGCATGTAGCAATTCTCCAAAAAGGGCCATATTGTTGGAGTTAACATACTCACCCTACACATACTATGTTTTAATTCGCAGTTGCCAATGCAAGCAGTACTAACCTTTGACATATTTTAGAAACTAGATTTTTAGTTCAATGACACTTATGCACAGGTCAGTGTTAGCGTTAGAGATGACAATACACAGCTTCATATAAGGAATATGGAAAAGCTATGCGGGAAAGAAGTAGTGAAGACAAAGTCCACAAACAAGAACATAAGAATGGCCGTACTGGGTTGGACCAAAGGTCCATCCAGCCCAGTATCCTGTCTGCCGACAGTGGCCAGTGCCAGGTGCCCCAGAGGGAGTGAACCTACCAGATAATGATCAAGTGATCTCTCTCCTGCAATCCATCTCCACTCTCTGACAAACAGAGGCTAGGGACACTATTCCTTACCCATCTTGGCTAATAGCCATTAATGGACTTAACCTCCATGAATTTATCCAGTTCTCTTTTAAACCCTGTTCTAGTCCTAGCCTTCACAACCTCCTCAGGCAAGGAGTTTCACATGTTGACTGTGCGCTGTGTGAAGAAGAACTTCCTTTTATTTGTTTTAAACCTGCTGCCCATTAATTTCATTGGGTGGCCCCTAGTTCTTATAATATGGGAACAAGTAAATAACTTTTCCTTGTTCACTTTCTCCACACCATTCATGATTTTATATACCTCTATCATATCCCTCCTTAGTCTCCTCTTTTCCAAGCTGAAAAGTCCTAGCCTCTTTAATCTCTCCTCATATGGGACCCGTTCTAACCCCCTAATCATTTTAGTTGCCCTTCTCTGAACCTTTTCTAATGCAAGTATATCTTTTCTGAGATGAGACCACGTCTGTATGTAGTATTCAAGATGTGGGCGTACCATGGGTTTATAAAAGGGCAATAAAATATTCTCCATCTTATTCTCTATCCCTTTTTAAAATGATTCCGAACATTCCGTTTGATTTTTTGACTATCGCTTCACACTGTGTGGGCGTCTTCAGAGAACTATCCACAATGACTCCAAGATCTCTTTCCTGATTAGTTGTAGCTAAATTAGCCCCCATCATAATGTATGTATACTTGGGGTTATTTTTTCCAAAGTGCATTACTTTACATTTATCCACATTAAATTTCATTTGCCATTTTGTTGCCCAATCACTTAGTTTTGTGAGATCTTTTTGAAGTTCTTCACAGTCTGCTTTGGTCTTAACTACCTTGAGGAGTTTAGTATCATCTGCAAACTTTGCCACCACACTTATGAATAAGTTGAATAGGATTGGTCCTAGGACTGACCCTTGGGGAACACTAGTTACCCCTCTCCATTTATTCCTACCCTTTGTTCCCTGTCTTTTAACCGGTTCTCAATCCATGAAAGGGTCTTCCCTCTTATCCCATGACAACTTAATTTACGTGTGAGCCTTTGGTGAGGGACCTTTTCAAAGGCTTTCTGGAAATCTAAATACACTATGTCCACTGGGTCCCCCTTGTCCACATGTTTGTTGACCCCTTCAAAGAACTCTAATAGATCAGTAAGACACGATTTCCCTTTACAGAAACCATGTCTTTGCCTCTGCACTGAAGAGGAATGAAGAGCATGTTACAGCTCTTTCTAACTGTCATCTACAATATGACAAACCCATGTGATCTTGAATCAGATCCAGAGATGCTTATCACCATATCTACAGGACTGCATGTAACATCAGAAGTACCGAGTCTCTACTGAAAATAGCAGATGTCGGTGAAGACAAATGGAGACATTTGTGAGAGTTGCACTTGATTCTGATGGGACATGTAGTCTCTTCAGGCCAGTCAGAAAATCTGGCATCAAAACATTTACTGATGTGGCCAAGACCAAATTTAAGTCTGGCAAGGGAAGGACAGTCACTGCAGCTGTCAGTCCAGAAATTGTTTTCCACAGAGCCCTGTCCTTAGCAAGATGCAGAGATGATGTTACAGTGGCAACTGTTCTTAGTCACCCAAGAAGACTTGTTCTTATGTCTCTTTTCTATGCTAATGGGACAATCAGAACAGACTAAGCTGAATGAGGCATCAGCTGAATCATAGAAGATCAGGGTTGGAAGGGACCGCAGGAGGTCATCTAATCCAACCCCCTGCTCAAAGCAGGACCAATCCCCAATTAAATCATCCCAGCCAGGGCTTTGTCAAGCCTGACCTTAAAAACTTCAAGGGAAGGACATTCCACCACCTCACTAGGTAACGCATTCCAGTGCTTCACCACCCTCCTAGTGAAAAAGTTTTTCCTAATATCCAACCTAAACCTCCCCCACTGCAACTTGAGACCATTGCTCCTTGTTCTATCATCTGGTTCCACAGACAACAGTCTAGATCAGTGGTTCCCAAACTTGTTCCGCTGCCCATGCAGAGAAAGCCCCTGGCGGGCCGGCCCATCCACCCACTGCGTCCACAGACCCAGCCAATCAAAAGAATCCATGCGCTTAAGAGCATGCCACAAAGAAACCACAGTGTACATCAGAGATGCTCTGGCTGTCATGCAAATGATGGCTGGAGACAAGGTTGGTGAATTGGCTGCTGAGTACCTGAGGCAGGTCCTAAAAGGATTTGACAAAGCTAATTCTGTAATGGAAGTCTTTGACATATATGACAACAGTAACTCTATGAAAGCGGCAGAAAGACAGCGCCAGACAGGATCTCGGGTTGGATGCAAGAAATACTAGGTGGTTGGTGAACGCCCTGTGCCTCCATGGAAAATGTTTCTAAACATGGCATCCAACAAGCAGTCATTTGTAAAATTCCTTTGAATATATGGCTCAAAATGCACCCAAGAGTGTAGGAGCATCCCCACCAGAAACGTTCCTCCTTGCTGGAGGCTTTTCCAATGAAGAAGTAGCAAAGCCCATCACCAGGAGAGGTGTTGTAGAAGCTCAAGGCTTGTACAATACTCAGGAGGAAGCAGATCCAAGGATGCTTCTTCATGCTATATGTGCCAATATGGCTTTTGGGTCGCTTGCTAACAAAGGAACCATGGTAATTGGGTCACCTGTTACAGATGTCCTTGCTCTTCACTAATTTCCAAAAAAAAAAATAAATGGAGCACACAATGCGTGTGTTGAAACAGGCACCATTACCAACACAACTGACATGCATTGCTTCTGCTTGTGCATGCAATTTTTGATGCCCTCCCTCCTGTTTTTCTGTAACATACCTCCTGCTGTACACATGTTAACAAGATGTGACTCTGTGTCATCCCTGTTTGGTCATGGTGCGGGTGGCGGGGAATCTGTATTTCATATTGTCAACACAAAGGGAGCTTACTGCTTCGGAGATCTTGCCAGATTGGAAGAGTGATGGACAAGCCACAATTTCTGCAGCAAGGAAGTTGGAAGCAGTGCTGTATGACCAGACCAAGGAAAGAAAAGGAAACCCACAGAAATCTGAATTGCTGGTGCCTCAATCTAGCTATCAAATAGGACAAGTCGTTGGCCAATCTTCCACCATGTGAGGACAGTTTTGAGGACCACGTCAAAAGAGCATCTTGGCAAACACAGATTTGGATGCCTTTGCACATTAGTAAACCAGCTATTGCAACATGGATGGAAAAATGTGGATGATGAACTACTTCCTTCTTCAAGAGCCTAATGGTATCTGAGCTTCGACAAGATCGTATTTGTGCCTGTACCAGTATGGTTGGATATTATGGTTGGATATTATGCAGATACACTGCACAATTAATGGCAGCTGTAGTCAGAACAATCTTCCCTGAACAGAACTGTGTACATTCCAAGGCAACGAAGACTGCAGTAACCCATGCACTCTCCACAGAGGTCAGAATGATGAACAAGATGATAATGATGTTGACTGAAAATGTTACCAGCGCTATTACATTTCAATAATACTGTGAGAATTTATTATTAGATTTTTGTTTTACCCTTTAGATTGTTGTTGTGATGCTTTTGCGGTCATAAAGCAAATTTTATGTCTAGAAATAATACACTGTTTCAGTTAGTTTAATGACTGTAATGTGGATATTTCAAAGCGGACACTTTACCGTGTTGATGGTGTCATTGTTTATCCCCATTTCTATGGTAACAGCACCCTTTGAGAGCTCCACATCATACTTCATCTTAAAGTAGACATAATAAGCTTCAAATGATGCATGAGGTTATGGGTGTGTGTGTAGAGCAGGTATATTAAGTCAACCAAATTGATGGTGTCTGCCACTCACCCATTGGATGAATGGTCTGTAATATCTGTTGCAAACAACAAATTTTAATGGATATTCTTCTTAGCTAGCTCATTCATTAGGCTAATCTCAGAAAACACACACACAAAGCGGTATCAAAGATGAAGAGAACTTGTTTAAAATCCTACTGAATACTGATTAAAAAAAAAATCCTTTTGTGCCGTTCGCTTGCCATAGCTCTCCTTAGAAGCAATCCCAAAATTTCCCCTCAGCAAACCAACCCAAACTCTTGCTGGAGGCATTCCAGTTTCAGGCCCATTGCTCTGCCTCTCTCCTTCAGATAATGGAAAAATCCCTCTCATAGCCTTCTCTCTCTCTCTTTCCGTGACTTGCTTCCTGCCCTCAGAGTGTTTTCTGGCAGACACCTCCTACAAACTTTCTATAAAAAGCTTCCCACTGGCGTTTGATGGAGCGAAGAGCTCAGATGGGTTGACAACCTCAGCACTGACATTTAGCAAAGGGGAAAACCTACAGTCGATTAGAACATTGACATCCATGTCCAGCACTAAGTTACTCGTATTTCCCTTCAACTCGCTTGACAGACACTGCAGAGAGTGTACTCGGGCATATACCAGTACTGTGTACACTACTAAGGTACAATCTCCAACTTCGTGGAGGCAACATTCCTTAAGGTAACTGGGTGGATTATTTTGCGCCTTCCCCAGCCCTTTCATTAACACACTGCTGGATATTATGCAGATAGTGGGGGAGTCATACTTGGATACAGTTAGGGTGTCTAGTTCATAGATTCATTAACTGTAAGGCCGAAAGGGACCATTATGATCATCTATTCCAGTGATACTCCCACTGTGGCTCGCAAGCCACAAGTGGCTCTTTAATGTGTCTCTTTGATGCACATGATATTAACACACTGTGATTTAATTATTAAATCAGGATGCTTTTACTATGTTGTTAACCAGTTAAATTATCAATTTGCACTAAGTTATTAACTTATTTGTTATGAGAATAAATATCTATCTAAATATTTTCTCTGTCATTTATTTAAATATGAATAGTACTATAGTAAATCATGAATTCACACTAGTGTGGCTCTTTGGGGTAGTGTTGATCGCTAATTTAGCTCCTGAACCATTGAAGTCTGAGTATCACAGACCTAGTCTGATCTCCTGCCTAGCACAGATCAGAGAATGCACTGTTTTGATTCCTGCAGTAGAAGGAATTATTCTTCCCTCGTATGCCAGTGACACCAATGAACCCTATAAGTGGTGGTTGAACTAGAGGGTATCTCTCAGAAAGACATCTCCTCTCAATGAAAAGGGTCCTCTGGGAAACTGTTCCACTGAATACTTACCCTCCCTGGTAAAAATCACCTCTTATTTCCATTAGAATTTTTCTAATGTCAGGGTCAAAGCTTCTTGTGTCAATGCATGAAACAAACTAACATGAGTCACTGAAACCACGGCATTGGAGACAAGTGAGATGGTATGAAATCATTCTTATCACTGCAGTCTCTGGGCTGGCCGGAGCCGCTTCATATACCCAGGAAACATAGGCCATTTTTAATACTATTTGTACGTTGCCCATGCATGGTCAGTACAGCAGGGCTGCATTGTGCCACCCTTACTCACACTAGGCTTGATTCTCCATTGCTCTCCCCCATGCAGTCATTCAAAAGGGGGTGTCATAAATATAAAGGGAAGGGTAAACCCCTTTAAAATCCCTCCTGGCCAGAGGAAAAATCCTCTCACCTGTAAAGGGTTCATAGAATCATAGAATATCAGGGTTGGAAGGGACCTCAGGAGGTCATCTAGTCCAACCCCCTGCTCAAAGCAGGACCAATCCCCAATTTTGGCCCAGATCCCGAAATGGCCCCCTCAAGGATTGAACTCACAACCCTGGGTTTAGTAGGCCAATGCTCAAACCACTGAGCTATCCCTCCCCCTTAAGAAGCTAAAGGTAACCTCTCTGGCACCTGACCAAAATGACCAATGAGGAGACAAGATACTTTCAAAAGCTGGGCGGAGGAAGAAAAACAAAGGGTCTGTGTCTGTCTGTATGCTGCTTTTGCCGGGGACAGAACAGGAATGGAGTCTTAGAACTTTTAGTAAGTAATCTAGCTAGGTATGTGTTAGATTATGATTTCTTTAAATGGCTGAGAAAAGAGCTGTGCTGAATAGAATGACTATTCCTGTCTGTGTGCCTTTTTTGTAATTTAAGGTTTTGCCTAGAGGGATTCTCTATGTTTTGAATCTAATTACCCTGTAAGGTATCTACCATCCTGATTTTACAGAGGTGATTCCTTTACTTCTATCAGAAGTCTTCTTGTAAGAAAACTGAATGCTTTTTCATTGTTCTAAGATGCAAGGGTTTGGGTCTGTGGTCACCTATGCAAATTGGTGAGTATTTTTACCAAACCTTCCCCAGGAAGTGGGGTGCAAGCGTTGGGAGGATTTTGGGGGGAAAGACGTGTCCAAACTACGTTTCCCAGTAAACCCAGATAAAGTTTGGTGGTGGCAGTGGAAGTCCAAGGGCAAAGGGTAAAATTAATTTGTACCTTGGGGAAATTTTAACCTAAACTAGTAAAAGTAAGCTTTGGAGGTTTTTATGCAGGTCCCCACATCTGTACCCTAGAGTTCAGAGTGGGGAAGGAACTTTGACATGGTGGCAGAATGGTGGGATTAACCTGAAATCCTTTTGAGATCAATTTGAGATTTTTTGAACCAGAAAAACAGATTTTAAAAAGGAAATTTTTTTTTTCCTTTGGGGCTGCTGGAAAGGAGGTCTAACTGAAAGCAGCTAGTTTTTTCTCTGCTTTGGGGCCAGAGCAATCACTGTCAGAGAGTAGGTATCCTATTCCAGCACAGCAAAATTTTACAGTCAAGTTTTGTTTGTTTATTTATTTCTAAACCTCGGGTGTAAAGTTAGTTAAAAACAGAGAGGTTAGGATGACAGAATCCACGGCTCAACAAAAGCTGGAATTAGCCAAATTTCAGGCTGAGGAAAAACAAAAGGAACATGAAAGATAGATAGAATTCATGCGGCTGGAGAAGGAGGTACAGGAGGCTGCCCACAGGAGGGAAATGGAGGCAAGGAAGCATGTGGAGGAGGAGAAGGAAAAAGAGAGGAAGCATGTGGAGGAGGAGAAGGAAAAAGAGAGGAAGCATGAACTGGAGATGGAGAAGATAAAGGCTCAGCAGAATATACCAACAAACCCTAGCAATCCTTCTCCAGGTACCACTTCCCATCCCAGAAATTTCCCCACCTACAAGGCAGACGATGATATGGAGGCCTTCTTAGAAAACTCTGAAAGGGCCTGCCTTGGGTACAGCATCTCTACTGACCAATACATGGTAGAGCTGAGGCCGCAGCTCAGTGGACCCTTAGCTGAGGTGGCAGCTGAAATGCCTAAAGAACACATGAACAAGTATGAACTGTTTAAATCCAAGGCGAGAGTCAGAATGGGGATAACACCCGAGCATTCTCGTTGGAGGTTCAGAGCCCTAAGGTGGAAACCAGATGTGTCATTTACCCAACATGCCTACCACATTGTGAAACATTGGGATGCTTGGATATCAGGAGCAAGTATTGAATCTTCCAGTAAATTTGCCCTTCCTAATGCAAATGGAACAATTCTTAGAGGGTGTTCCTGAGGAAATAGAAAGATACATCCTAGATGGGAAGCCCAAAACTGTAATTGAGGCAGGAGAGATTGGAGCCAGATGGGTGGAGGTGGCAGAGAAGAAGAAAACTGGTCGCAGTTGGAGCGGAGACCAGAAGAGACAACCCCAGACCACACCCTATTACCGGGGGCCGCCCAAAGCCCCACCTACCTCCCAAAGAACCCTCCAGACCCCTTATCGTCCCACCACCCTGTTCTCCAGCAACCCACCTCGCCCCAGTGACTCGTCAGCTGGACGATGTTTTAAATGTAACGAGCTGGGGCATGTAAAGGCCAACTGCCCCAAGAACCCCAACACTGACAGACCTAACCAAAAAGAAATGGCCAAATGCCATTCAATGGACCGAAGAGTGTCAGAAGGCCTTTAACCACCTTAAAGCGACACTCATGTCTGACCCTGTACTAAGGGCCCCAGACTTTGACAAACCGTTCCTAGTAACCACAGATGTGTCTGAGCGTGGTGTGGGAGCAATTTTAATGCAGAAAGGACCTGATCAAGAATTCCACCCTGTAGTGTTCCTCAGCAAAAAACTGTCTGAGAGGGAAAGCAACTGGTCAGTCAGTGAAAAAGTATGTTACTCCATTGTCTATACCCTGGAAAAGCTACGCCCATATGTTTGGGGATGGCGTTTCCACCTGCAAACCGACCATGCTGTGCTACAGTGGCTTCATACTGCTATGGGAAATAACAAAAAACTTATTCTGTGGAGTTTAGCTCTCCAAGGTTTTGATTTCGACATCCAACACATCTCAGGAGCTTCTAACAAAGTGGCTGATGCACTCTCCCGTGAAAGGTTTCAGAGTAACAGCCGTATTAGTCTGTATTCGCAAAAAGAAAAGGAGTATATAAAAAGCATGTATATAATAAGATCTTCTACACTTTCCACAGTATGCATCCGATGAAGTGAGCTGTAGCTCACGAAAGCTTATGCTCAAATAAATTGGTTAGTCTCTAAGGTGCCACTAGTACTCCTTTTCTTCTCCCGTGAAAGTTTCCCAGAATCAACTGGTTAAAATCATCCTTGAGATGTGGAAAATATTGTTAGTCTTTATGTACTTGGTAGTATATTTAGAGGTGCATGTGTCTTATTAACTCTGTTTTTCCTAGAGCTCCAGGAAGAAATCCCAGCCAGCGTTTCACCCTAGCTGAGATTTGGGGGGCGTGTCATAAATATAAATGGAAGGGTAAACCCCTTTAAAATCCCTCCTGGCCAGAAGAAAAGCCCTCTCACCTGTAAAGGGTTAAGAAGCTAAAGGTAACCTCGCTGGCACCTGACCAAAATGACCAATGAGGAGACAAGATACTTTCAAAAGCTGGGAGGAGGGAGAAAAACAAAGGGTCTGTGTCTGTCTGTATGCTGCTTTTGCCGGGGACAGAACAGGAATGGAGTCTTAGAACTTTTAGTAAGTAATCTAGCTAGGTATGCGTTAGATTATGTTTTCTTTAAATGGCTGAGAAAAGAGCTGTGCTGAATAGAATGACTATTCCTGTCTGTGTGTCTTTTTTGTAACTTAAAGTTTTGCCTAGAGGGATTCTTTATGTTTTGAATCTAATTACCCTGTAAGGTATCTACCATCCTGATTTTACAGAGGTGATTCCTTTACTTCTATCAGAAGTCTTCTTATAAGAAAACTGAATGCTTTTTCATTGTTCTAGGATCCAAGGGTTTGGGTCCGTGGTCACCTATGCAAATTGGTGAGGATTTTTACCAAACCTTCCCCAGGAAGTGGGGTGCAAGGGTTGGGAGGATTTTGGGGGGAAAGACATGTCCAAACTAAGTTTCCCAGTAAACCCAGATAAAGTTTGGTGGTGGCAGTGGAAGTCCAAGGGCAAAGGGTAAAATTAATTTGTACCTTGGGGAAATTTTAACCTAAGCTGGTAAAAGTAAGCTTAGGAGGTTTTCATGCAGGTCCCCACATCTGTACCCTAGAGTTCAGAGTGGGGAAGGAACCTTGACAGGGGGCATATTGGAAAATGGGGGGGATGGGGAGGGAAATCCCACAGAAATGGTGCTTTAAAAAAAAACCAAAAAAACCAAAACCTGAAACTTTCTCAAGCAAATTTTCAATTTGTGAAATTTCCTGTTTCTCCAACAAAACTCACAAGTGAGGGGAGGGGGAAGGGAGAGGGAAATCAACATGTTTGGTTTTTCCCTCCTTTTTAACATTTTGCCACTGAAAAAGGGTGAGGGGTGGGGGAAGGGAGCTGTTTTGAAGATCTGATCCATAATGATTTCCCCTCTGTGGGCTTTGAACCCACAGCCTTCAGTACTAAAGTCATTGGTTCTCTACTACTGGAACTAAAAGAGTAATGCCATTAGCTGGTAGCAGGCCCACCAACGGGCAGGGGAAACGGGGGCAATTGCCCAGGGACCTGGGCCGCAGGGCAGAGGCAACACCAGGGAGGCAGGAAGGGTCGGCTGCCCGCCCTCCCCAGACGCCTGCTCGGGGCACTCGACCCAGCAGCCAGCCTCGGCTGGGGAGAGGAAGAGGCAGGCTCCTCTTCCAGCCACGCTGCACGGTGCAGTGCAGTGGCTGCCCTGGGGCTCAGCTTCTCTAGGGACTGTGGCCAAGTGAGCCGGAGCCCGCCCTGGCATGCTCAGAGTTGGCTCCTGTCCCCAGAAGCTGAGCCGATGGTCGGGGGGGGGGGGGGTTCCTGCTGCCACCCCCGCCAGGTACTCTCCCAGGCAGCTGCCGTGCTGCACCGGGCAGCATCCGGGAGTGGCTCTGGGGCCTGGCTGCCAGAAGAGCTACTGATCAGCCATGGGGAGCCGGGCCAGCGCAGCAGGAGGACAGAGGCCTCCACCCAGGTAACATGGGGTGGGGAGGAGGGGACGGGGAGAACGTGGTGGCCCCGGGCTGGGGGCGGGGTCACATGGGGGTGTCCCCCCCCCTTAGCGGGTACCCCCCTTTGTATCCCTCCCACTAGTCACCTCTGGCAGGGCTCCTAGGCGTGCGTGGGGTGGTACCGGCGGCCAAGGCAGACAGGCGGGCATGTGGAAGCCCTGGCCGTGGCGGGACAGCACGCCCAGCTGTGCAGCCGGCAGCTCGCTGGGCACCAGCCAGCGCAGGCCCAAATGTGAGGCGTCCCCATTGACTGTTCTGCCCTGGGGTCTGGAATTGCTGTCAGCAGGCCTGGCTGGTAGCAATAGTAGGCTCTTATCCTCTTTTGTGAACCCGCCACTAACAGTGGAGGGACAGCCTGCTTAGAGTGTTATATAAACAGTAGAGTGCCATTAGTCTGTGTCTGGCGGTATAGACCAGCAAGACCTTTCCCCAAAGAGCTTGCAGTCTAATACTGTGCCTTCCAGGATCAGTCTTGTCTTGGGCGGGGGGTTCATTCTAGGGGACTATCCAATTGTTCCTCCCAACAACCAGCAGTAGCCATCGGTATTTTAACTTTACCATACAGAAGAACCTGCCCCCAAGAAAAGGAAAGAAACAGAAAAATCCATGTAATTTTATAATCTCCCTTAGTTTGTCAGATTGTCCCAGTGTGGGTATGAGTTACTGGTGCCTGAGGAAAACTACATGACACCTCATCTAACAAATTAAATGCTTCCATGCAATTAAAATGAAGCACTCAGCCTTAGTGTAATAAACTTAAGGCTATTAGTATTCCTAGTGCTGTTGCCTTCATTGTGTTTTACAGTGCCATAAATATGGGCCCAGCATGATGGCTCAGCAGGCACTGGGTATGGAGAAAAATATCTTGTAATATTTTGTTATTAAAACATTAAAAAGTCCTTTCCTTGAATACATACGTTTTAAAATGGGCTTGAATTGGAGCCTCTGCTTTTCGTCTTGTAGTGTATGCTGAGATGTTACATCATAGGCTCTTGTGGGCCGGTGCTGTGAGATATGAAGCACCTAAAGGCCTGGGCCAAAGCCAGATGAAGTCATTGAGAGTCTTTCTGGTTAGAGCTGGCCGAATAATGAATGTTTGGTTTGCTGGCAATTCCAAAGGAAAAGAGAGATCATCTCAGTTCAACTGAAACCCCCCCATTCCCCCCCACCCTTTCTTTTGTAAATTTTTGGTGGCTTGAACAAGATGCTTGACCTGAAATGAAACATTTCATTTAGACTTTGAGGACTTGTTTACACTATGGGCTAAATCAGCACCACTGCAATCAATGCAGTGGGTATCCATTTAGCGGGTCTGGTGAAGATGCCATAAGTCGACGGAAGAACGCTTTCCCATTGACTTAAATAATCCACCTCAACAAGAGGCAGAAGCTATGGCGATGGGAGCGTGTCTCCCATTGACAACAGAGTGGTGTAGACACCGCGTTAAGTCGATGTAAGTTGTGTTGACTTCAGTTATGAAACTTACATAGCTTAAGTAGCATAATTTACACTGCTAGTATAGACTAGGCCCGAGAGTTTAACATTTAATTTAAAAAAATAGAATTGAAGAAAATTTCAAACCAGTAGTTTTGAACTGAAAAATTGAAAAGTTTTTCGCCTTCCTCTGCAGCGTGGGGCACAGGTCACTTGCTGGAGGATTCTCTGCACCCTGAAGTCTTTAAACCACGATTTGAGGATTTCAATAGCTCAGACATAAGTTAGGGGTTTGTTACAGGAGTGGGTGGGTGAGATTCCATGGCCTGTGTTGTGCAGGAGGTCAGACTAGAGGATCATAACGGTCCCTTCTCCCTATGATTCTATGATTGTGAAAATATCAAAATGAGAGTTTTGAATTTTGCAGATTTTTCCCCCCATCATGAACAATTCAAACAAAAACAACAAGAATTTGTTAAATGTTTGTGTTGCTGATTCTTCATTTTTTGCCAGAAAAAGGTTTTGTTTGCAAATTTCCCCCCAATTCTAGTCCAAACCCTATTGAAGTCCATGTGAGTCTTTACAGAGACTGCAATGAGCTTAGGATAAGGATCCAAGTGCTGATGTGGAGCCTGCCACACTAGGATCTGCCCTAGGAATTATTTTGGGGAAGTTCCCTGGACTGTGTTATACAGGGAGGTCAGACTAGATGATCACAGTGGTCCCTTCTGGCCTTGGAATCTATGAATTCTTGTGTGGCACTCGTCAGAGTAGTAAAGTAACTGAGTCTGATCCAGTGTCATTTGGAGTCAATGGAGAGACTCCCTTTGACATCGATGGGCTTGGGATAAGGATCCAAGCACTAATGCACAGCTTGCTGCACTGAGGCATGTATGGTTGTGGGACACTTGCTGAGAGTATTCAGAGTAGCAGCCGTGTTAGTCTGTATCTGCAAAGAGAAAAGGAGGACTTGTGGCACCTTAGAGACTAACAAATTTATCTGAGCATAAGCGTTCGTGAGCTACCGCTCACTTCGTCGGATGCATTCAGTGGAAAATACAGTGGGGAGATTTATATACATAGATACCATGAAACAATGGGTGTTACCATACAAACTGTAACCAGAGTGATCAGATAAGGTGAGCTATTACCAGCAGGAGAGCGGGGGCAGGGGAGGGGGAACCTTTTGTAGTAATAATCAAGATGGGCCGTTTCCAGTAGTTGACAAGAATGTGTGAGGAACCGGGGGGTGGGGGGGGGTGCAGAATAAACATGGGGAAATAGTTTTACTTTGTGTAATGACACATCCACTCCCAGTCTCTATTCAAGCCTAAGTTAATTGCATCCAGTTTGCAAATTAATTCCAATTCAGCAGTCTCTCGTTGGAGTCTGTTTGTGAAGTTTTATATAAAATCTCCCCACTGTATTTTCCACTACATGCATCCAATGAAGTGAGCTGTAGCTCATGAAAGCTTATGCTCAAATACATTTGTTAGTCTCTAAGGTGCCACAAGTCCTCCTTTTCTTTTTGCTGAGAGTAGTTCATCGACTCTGAAGTCAGAAGGGGCCATCATGATCATCTAGTCTGACCTCCTGCACATCGCAGGCCACAGAACCTCACCCACCCACTCTGTAACAGACCCCTAACCTCTGGCTGAATCACTGACATCCTCAAATCATGATTTAAAGACTTTAAATTACAGAGAATCCACCATTTACACTAGATTAAACCTGCAACTGACCCGTGCCCCATGCTGCAGTTCAAGTAATTGAATGAATACATTTTGGGGCTGAAGGGTTCTTAGATGTTTTTATAGCATGGACCACATTTTAACACGGAGCTCTGCACGTGGGCCTACCTCCCTTTCCACTGGTGATCATGCAGTATTCTCACTGACCTGCATAAAATAGATTAGAAAGGTTTCTGGATTTTGAGCTGTAGCTAATGCAAAGCCCACTGAACTCAATAGAAGCCTTTCCAAAGGGAATCAATGGGCTTTTGGGTCAGACCCTAAGTGACTAATCATGTCACTTTCTCAATTGCTCTAGTTTTGAATGTCACACGTGACTCCCAGTACTTCCTTTGGGAGACTGTTCACAACCTGGAAGAGATCGCTATCAGGATATTTTTCCTGATTGCCTAAATTTTCACTCTCTAATTTTCATCCCTTAATGCCTGGATCATTCCCTGGCCTCATAGAATATCAGGGTTGGAAGGGACCTCAGGAGGTCATCTAGTCTAACCCCCTGCTCAAAGCAGGACCAATCCCCAATTAAATCATCCCAGCCAGGGCTTTGTCAAGCCTGACCTTAATAACTTCTAAGGAAGGAGATTCCACCACCGCCCTAGGTAACACATTCCAGTGTTTCACCACCCTCCTAGTGAAAAAGGTTTTCCCTAATATCCAACCTAAACCTACCCCACTGCAACTTGAGACCATTACTCCTTGTCCTGTCCTCTTCTACCACTGAGAATAGTCTAGAACCATCCTCTCTGGAACCACCTCTCAGGTAGTTGAAAGCAACTATCAAATCCCTCCCCCCATTCTTCTCTTCTGCAGACTAAACAATCCCAGTTCCCTCAGCCTCTCCTCATAAGTCATGTGTTCCAGACCCCTAATCATTTTTGTTGCCCTTCGCTGGACTCTCTCCAATTTCTCCACATCCTTCTTGTAGTGTGGGGCCCAAAACTGGACACAGTACTCCAGATGAGGCCTCACCAATGTCGAATAGAGGGGGACGATCACGTCCCTCGATCTGCTCGCTATGCCCCTACTTATACATCCCAAAATGCCATTGGCCTTCTTCGCAACAAGGGCACACTGCTGACTCATATCCAGCTTCTCGTCCACTGTCACCCCTAGGTCCTTTTCCGCAGAACTGCTGCCTAGCCATTCGGTCCCTAGTCTGTAGCTGTGCATTGAGTTCTTCCGTCCGAAGTGCAGGACCCTGCACTTATCCTTATTGAACCTCATCAGATTTCTTTTGGCCCAATCCTCCAATTTGTCTAGGTCCCTCTGTATCCTATCCCTGCCCTCCAGCGTATCTACCACTCCTCCCAGTTTAGTATCATCCGCAAATTTGCTGAGAGTGCAGTCCACACCATCCTCCAGATCATTTATGAAGATATTGAACAAAACCGGCCCCAGGACAGACCCCTGGGGCACTCCACTTGACACCGGCTGCCAACTAGACACGGAGCCATTGATCACTACCCGTTGAGCCCGACAATCTAGACAACTTTCTACCCACCTTATAGTGCATTCATCCAGCCCATACTTCTTTAACTTGCTGACAAGAATACTGTGGGAGACCGTGTCAAAAGCTTTGCTAAAGTCAAGAAACAATACATCCACTGCTTTCCCTTCATCCACAGAACCAGTAATCTCATCATAGAAGGCGATTAGATTAGTCAGGCATGACCTTCCCTTGGTGAATCCATGCTGACTGTTCCTGATCACTTTCCTCTCATGTAAGTACTTCAGCATTGATTTTTTGAGGACCTGCTCCATGATTTTTCCGGAGACTGAGGTGAGGCTGACTGGCCTGTAGTTCCCAGGATCCTCCTTCTTCCCTTTTTTAAAGATTGGCACTACATAAGCCTTTTTTCAGTCATCTGGGACTTCCCCCGTTCGCCACGGGTTTTCAAAGATAATGGCCAATGGCTCTGCAATTACAGCCGCCAATTCCTTTAGCACTCTCGGATGCAACTCGTCCGGCCCCATGGACTTGTGCACGTCCAGCTTTTCTAAATAGTCCCTAACCACCTCTTTCTCCACAGAGGGCTGGCCATCTACTCCCCATGTTGTGATGCCCAGCTCAGCAGTCTGGGAGCTGACCTTGTTAGTGAAGACAGAGGCAAAAAAAGCATTGAGCACATTAGCTTTTTCCACATCCTCTGTCACTAAGTTGCCTCCCTCATTCATTAAGGGGCCCACACTTTCCTTGGCTTTCTTCTTGTTGCCAACATACCTGAAGAAACCCTTCTTGTTACTCTTGACCTCTCTTGCTAGCTGCAGCTCCAGGTGCGATTTGGCCCTTCTGATTTCATTCCTACCTGCCCGAGCAATATTTTTATACTCTTCCCTGGTTATATGTCCAACCTTCCACTTCTTGTGAGCTTCTTTTTTATGTTTAAGATCCGCTAGGATTTCACCGTTAAGCCAAGCTGGTCGCCTGCCATATTTACTATTCTTTCAACTCATCGGGATGGTTTGTCCCTGTAACCTCAACAGGGATTCCTTGAAATACAGCCAGCTGTCCTGGACTCCTTTCCCCTTCATGGTAGTCCCCCAGGGAATCCTACCCATCCGTTCCCTGAGGGAGTCAAAGTCTGCTTTCCTGAAGTCCAGGGTCCGTATCCTGCTGCTTACCTTTCTTCCCTGTGTCAGGATCCTGAACTCAACCAACTCATGGTCACTGCCTCCCAGATTCCCGTCCACTTTTGCTTCCCCCACTAATTCTTCCCTGTTTGTGAGCAGCAGGTCAAGAAAAGCTCCCCCCCAGTTGGCTCCTCTAGCACTTGCACCAGGAAATTGTCCCCTTCGCTTTCCAAAAACTTCCTGGATTGTCTATGCACCGCTGTATTGCTCTCCCAGCAAATATCAGGAAAATTAAAGTCACCCATGAGAACCAGGGCGTGCGATCTAGTAGCTTCTGCGAGTTGCCGGAAGAAAGCCTCATCCACCTCATCCCCCTGGTCCGGTGGTCTATAGCAGACTCCCACCACTACATCACTCTTGTTGCTCACACTTCTAAACTTAATCCAGAGACACTCAGGTTTTTCTGCAGTTTCGTACCGGTTTACAGCAGTTTACACCCTTCCAAGATATGTAGCCCGTTATATTCCACACCCCAGCCTCCTTTGGCTAACCTATGCATATTTGAATTCATTTTGAGAGCAGGGTTTCAAATGTTTTAATAAAATCCCCTAAACCTTTTATCCACTAGTGGTTTCTGCTAAAAATAGCAAACAGCGGTATCTGGCAAGATTTACTCTTTATAAACCCAGACCTATGGCTTACGAGTGGGTTTTAAAAATAAATTCACTAGATCTCTAGTGATTTCTCTCAATGTTTGTTCTATTATTCATAGGGTTAGAATTGTCAGGATGATGCTCCATTTTCATTGGCCATATTTTGTTTCCATCTCCCACAGGTATTACATTTGTTTTTCTCCAGCCTTCCAGTACCACTCCAATTCACCATGATATTTCAGAAATACTGTTGGTTAATGGTTTGAAAAATGTTGTAATTCATTCCCTTTACTTCTCTCCCATCATGTAGCCTGGATGGCTGATTTACACTGTGTATGCTCACACTTTCCAAGTACTCCCTCACCTGCTCTTTCGTCCAGATCTTCAAAGGTCCTTAGGCAGCTAATTCCCATTGATTTCATTGGGATTTAGGCACCAAAATAGTTTGGAGGATTTGAGCCTTTATCAAGAGTCATCTTTGCTCCTTAGACATCCAGTCCATTATTCTTTATTGTTACAGACAGATTTAAAATAAGGAGCTTGGTATCTCCACTCATTGATTCCAGGCCCCTTCTTAAGCCATCCTCACCACGCCTGCTGAGGGCTTTGTGACATTATGCTCCATATTCTTTATGAAAATATGCTTATGATATGGATGTGACATAACTGAGATGTACTTTATGCAAGATGGCTCATGTAAAGTATTATTGGAAAGGTTATGATCTACTGAATGTGATTACCCAATTTGTATGCCTGTACCATTTCTGTATCTGAAGTTAGGAATATGGACTATGTAACAATTACAACTGGGTGTGTATTGGGAAGACACCCACCAGATGACAGGCCATCAAATTTGATGGGCCATTAGGGAGAAATGAGACTCTGAAGATACTAATCTCTCTCCTTCCTGGGAGGCATCCTGGGACGTAATTGTGACACTACTAGGTCAGGTGGTCTTGTCACCTGATACTAAACGTTATCTGGGATTTCTTGTAACTTTCCACTAAAAGGGAAGGGGTGGGGTCAAGTTTGGGAAACAAAGGATTCCTGTCTTATGTAAATCTTATTTAAGGGTGGGGAGGAAGGCAAATGGGACTCTCCCCCATTGCCTACCCAAGAAGAAGGACTGCTGAAAGAACCCGAAGGGACGAAGGAACTAACCTGAAGCGAAAGGCAGGGGTGAGTCCAGACTGAGACAGGGGTACAGTCTGTAAGAAGAAATAATGTGTTTTTTACCCACAAAAACTTATGCTTAAATAAATCTGTTAGTCTTTAAGGTGCCACCAGACTCCTTGTTGTTTAAGAAGAAATAACTGGAATTCTGAGCTACAGAAACTCTGCATCCAGCCTAATTCAACATTTAGGGTGAGAAACTACATTTTGTAATCTGTTTCTTTGGTGAATCAAGCTTAGTTTGCATGTTTTTTTTAATTTGCTTAGTAATCTGCTTTGTTCTGTTTGCTATCTCTTTAGCCATGTAAAATCTACTCTTTCTAGTTAATAAATTTGTTTTGTTTATTAATAAACCCAATTTCTGTAATTTCTAACGGGGGGGGGGAAGAAGTTGTGCATATCTTCCTCCACATTGAGGGAGGGGGCGAATTTATGAGGTTGCATTGTATAGGTTTCTCTACAGCGCAAGACAATATACCTTTGGGTCTGCACACCAAGGAAGGTGACAACTGAGGGCTGGGGCAAGCCCCTTAAGCTGGGTCTTCCCAGAGCTGATCTCAGTTTCTGTCGTTCTGCACTTGCGTGTGGCCCTGCGTGTGTGTGTGTGCTGGAGGAGGCTTAAGAGCTTGGCTCAGCAAGACAGGGTTAAAGGGTGTCCAGGCTGGCAGAACAGGTGGGCTCAGTGGTATCCCAGTACATCAGGTGGCATCTTAAAGGGGGGCAATATGTCACAGGCTTGTCTCCACTTACTGGGGATTGACGCGTGGCAAATGATCCACCAGGGGTCAATTTAGCAGGTCTAGTGAAGACCTGCTAAATCAACAGCCAATTGCTCTCTCGTTGACTCCAATACTCAACCAGAACGAGAAGCATAAGGGAAGTCAACAGGAGAGTTTCTCTTGTTGACCCAGCGTGGCTTAGACCCTGCAGTAAGTCAGCCTAAGCTATGCTACGTTATTCAGGTAGCTGGAGTTGGGTAACTTAGGTCAGCTTAGCTCCGTAGTGTAGACCTGCCCTGAGATTTACCCATCACAACATGAAACACAGTTAGTTATGTTTTGAAAAAGAGTTTCATTTAGCCAACATTAAGGGATGAACACTCTCTCTTAAGAATCCAGGGGTAGCTGTGTTAGTCTGTATCCACAAAAACAACAAGGAGTCTGGTGGCACCTTAAAGACTAACAGATTTATTTGGGCATAAGCTTTCATGGGTAAAACACCACTTCTTCAGAGCTGACCCTGAGTCAGCTCATGTAGATACTTGCAGATAATCTATCACAAATATACCTTATAAAGTACCCAAGTATTCAGAGACTTCAGCCAAATGGGTTAGAACATTCAATTAAAAGCCAAAGAATCGGAGATTCACAAAAGTTACTTACTGGAAGAATTTGAATAAAACACAATGGAAAAGCCTCCTCTGCCTACTTCCCCAAATGCCCTTAAACTTTACAAGCAGGCACGACAGGACCATATGGATACCAGGCACATAACCTAAAGAACAAAGCAGTTACCATTTACAGTACATAAATCTAGGGAGCTTTCAATATGGATGTTCATAAAACAAGGAAGCACTAGAGGTCAGATCACTTCTCTGATGGCAATAAAAAAAAAACAACAATGCATGAAGCAAATGCCTTGCCTTCAGAGTTCTGGCAGGACTAATGCCCTTCATCGTTACAAAACAGAGCGACACTCAGACATAAGTAAAAGGAAGAGAAAAACAACAAGTTACATTAATGCTGAAAGGCAGCGATAGCTGTATCATGGGGTTTGCTTAGAGTCTATGGGGCCAATCGCCCCCATCACTGGCATTATGTAACTGAAGGCATTTGTACAATTCCACCGTTGTACTGTCAAGGCTCTGCACAGCTTCTGGCATCCCAAAGAACAGTACCACCTTATTAGCATTAATCACATTTATCAGGGTAGGGCCTAAGGGCCAGCCACAAATGCAGCCCTATTGTGCTAGGCACTGCATAAGCACAGAGTAGTAGATGGTCCCTGTGACGTTATTGACAGAATCTCTAACCGTATAGATCGCTGTTGCAACCACTGTTCTATATTTTCAGCAAATATTGTACAAAGGTGGACATGTAAGGTGTCTATGGGAAGGTTATGATTGGCTGGTTATAATTATGCTATCCATATATGTGTATCATTTTTGTAGTTGAAGTTATGAATAATAATACTGTCTGTATTTCAAACTTCTGCTATGCTTCTGGGTGACATCCCAGACAAATTGGTGTCAGCTCTGCCTAGCCTGCCTGATGGCCCATTAAGGACCATCAGCTATACAGTTGACCCATTGAGAGAAAGCAGATATGCCTTGTGACTCAGCAAGGTATGCAGGGACCTGCCTATGGACAGAACTCTTAAGGTTTTTCTATGCCATGTGCTGGATAGCCTGTCCTTGGGACAAAGAAAGCAAAGACCACATGGCAAGAGACTATAAAAGGTAGCATGTGAGCAATGGCTGCCACCTGTAAAGAACTGAGTCATGCATAGACATGTGACTTGCCCATGTGACTCCAAACTCCATTTTGCTGTAATTTTCCACAGTAAGACAAAGAGGTGTTCTTACACCTGAAGGAGACTATAAAAGGCAGCTGCCTCATCTGCATCTTGTCCTCAATCTTGCTTCTTTCCTCTAGAGGGACTTTGCTGCACTGAAGCTTTGAACAAAGGACTGAATGACCCCTCCCAGCTGTGGATGTACTCTAGAGACTTGATTTGAACCTACACTTTACCCTATCACTGCTACAAGCCTGAACCAAGAACTTTGCCATTACGGTATGTAATTGATTCCATTTAACCAATTCTAGCTCTCATCTAGATCTTTTTCCTTTTATGAATAAACCTTTAGATTTTAGATTCTAAAGGATTGGCAACAGCGTGATTTGTGGGTAAGATCTGATTTTATATATTGACCTGGGTCTGGGGCTTGGCCCTTTGGGATCGGGAGAACCTGTCCCAAAGAGCTTACAGTCTAAATAGACAGACACAAGGGGCGGGGAGGGGCAGAACAAGCCAGCCGAGGGAATGATATGATTGTGGCAAATGGCATGTTCGTTCCATGATGTTTTTTGGAGGTGGGGTGGGTTTGGTGAGGAGGGTGACACAAGCCCTTTAAGAGAGAAGAGACTAGTACAGCTGGGACTGATCAGCTGACCCCAGTTGGGCTTATAAAAAGGCATCTGGGGGAGCTTGGCAGGTGAGACTTGCTAGAGACCAGGAGACTGTAGGAGGTCCTGGAAGGAAGCTGTAGGTGTCCCTGGGGAAAGGCAGGAGAGCAGCAGAGGGGTTTGCTAGCTGATCTCCCTGAGCCAGGACCATAGGGCTGCAGAGTGCTGAAGGCCAGAGAGCAGCAGAACTGCCGCCTTCTAACCCAGATTGCTAAAGCCCGGGGCTGAAGAATGGGGAACAGCCATGGACTTATTCATAGATATTAAGGTCAGAAGGGACCATTATGATCATCTAGTCTGACCTCCTGCACAATGCAGGTCACAGAATCTCACCCACCCACTCCTGAGAAAAACCTCTCACCTATGTCTGAGCTACTGAAGTCCTCAAATCATGGTTTAAAGACCTCAAGGAGCAGAGAATCCTTCAGCAAGTGACCCGTGCCCATGCTACAGAGGAAGGCGAAAAACGTCCAGGGCCTCTTCCAATCTGCCCTGGAGGAAAATTCCTTCCCGAACCCAAATGTGGTGATCAGCTGAACCCTGAGCACTGATGTCTCTGCACTGGAGGGCAGGAGCCAGGGCAACAGTGGAAAGGCCTCCCTGTTGGCCTGTCTGAGACAAAAGGCTAGCGGAACAGGGGGAGTGAGGGATGCTGTCACGATGAGGCTGATCCCCCAGCAGAGAGGTTGTGGGGCCTCCTGCTGGGAAGAGCGGGGTAGTGCTCCAGCTGGGAATGCTGGGGTGGATGTCCTGCCGGAAGAACAGGAGAGGACTGAGGAAGAGCCCAGGTATGGTGGAAGATGCTGGAGTGAGGTATATGGAGGGACTAGAAGGTGTGGGATTTTAAGCATTACATGTACTGGGGTGATAAATGAACTATATTTTTGTAACAAACTGGCCCCAAGAGGAGTATTTACTGAGGCAAGAAAGTTTGCATGAAGTTACTGGGGACTCTGAAGGAGGGAAACTGAGGCAGGTGCCCCTGTTGTGCCATGGTCTGACACTGCAAGGTGCTCCAGGCTGAGCGGCTCTGTGATGGACAGGATACACTAAATGGAAAGAAAGGGGATGGGAATGAAGTGAGGGGGACAGGGCAGAAGAGTAGAGCATAAGAGAAGCAATCTCCACCTGCCACTGAAATACAGCCACCTCTGGGGTGTAGCTTGGCCGACGTTTTGTGCTAGCAAGATTACAGAGATTACAGGGTCTAGGAAGGTAGAAGAAGAAGAACTTCTTCCAAGGAGGTTCCAGGGGGAGTTGTAGGTAGACAGAATGTAATTTCCAGACATGGAAGTGCACATTCAGAAAAAATAACATCCAAATCATCACCCATTTTTATCCTTGAGCTCAAACCAATCTTTTTTGTCATGGTCTGAAATGGTTTTTAACAGCAGTTTTTGTATCCAGAAGAAGATTTGTCCAAGTCAGAGGTGGGAAAGACCTATTATATCATCCATGCAGCTTCACCATCTCTTCTTATGGTACTGCCAGCACGATTTTGCAGGCTCACGAGGTTCTGATAAGCCTCAGGTCAGCAGCTGAAATTTTGGGTGCTTATCCTACATTGTAAGGTCTTTGGGGCAGAGACCATCCTTTTGTTCTTTGTCTGTACAGTACCTAGCACATTGGGGTCCTGGTCCATGACTGGGATTTCAAGGCCCTACTGTAATACAAATAATAATGGTCCAGACTCACCTTGAACTCAGAACTTTTCGGAGGTTAGGGACAGCCCCCAGTTGAAATTTGCTCAAAGCCTGAAGTTAACCGACCCTGCCCTTGTAGAAAGTGACACAGAACGAGGGGGAAGGATGGTCCAGTGGCTACGGTACTAGCTTAGGAGTCAGGAGATCATGTTCAATTTCCCACTCTGCCACACGCTTCCTGTGTGGCCTGGGTCAAATCACTTAGTCTCTCTGTGACCTGGTTTCACACATGGGGATAATAGCACATCCCTACCTCATGGGGCGCTGCGAGGATGACTATATCAACAACCATGAGGTGCTCCAATACTACCGCAATGGGGGATAGATGATTTTTTGCTCCTCTCCCTGAGCAACCCACTCTACCCGAGGAGTGACTTATATCATCCAGAAATGACCTGCCTGAGGGTAAAGGCTCAGAGGAGAACTGGCAAAAATAGTGACAACTTAATGAATAAAATAGTTCACAACAACAGCATGTACAGAAATGTCCCCCTCTATAGCTGCTCAACGGAGTCATAAACTACAGAGGGTGCTCAGGATTAGGGAGGGGTGTGATAGCGTGAGAACTGGAGAGACAACACCAGTCAGGGAAGGCCAGGAGTGACACGGAGTCTCTTTGCACATTCACCTCCTCTGAGGAAGGAGACCCGGAGGGGTGAGGTGACGAACAATTCTTCACTAACTGAGTTAGCTTCCCTTATCAGCGAGAGCTGCTTAGAAGGAAAGCCAGGAGCTGGGCTTTATCTCTCCCCTCCCCCTCACAAATCACCTTTAAAATACAGAAGGCCCTGCCCTGCAAATGCTCTGTGAGCACTGATCTGCAGGCTGGCCGAGCACAAAGCAAGAGACCTTGAGAGGAGCACCCTAGACATCTGGTCCGTACAGCAGGGCAGCCCCTTCAGTCCAGAGGGTCCAAAGCATGGCCCCTGAGGTGCCCAGCAACCGACGGGCCAGGGCCCACAACAGCAACGCCCATCAAAACCCATGCCCACTGAAGGCCTTAGTGAGTTTTGGGTCAGACCCTAAATGAGAAGCTGCACTGGGGGGTGACCAACGGGGAAACACACAGTGCTCTGGCATGTGTTTTCCATCACCTTCTGGGTGCTCTGATCACTTGGATATGGCTCTCCATCCCTATGGACCAGTACCAGATTCACACAGGCATGCACCCGTAGCTTTGCCAGCCTGCCACTGGTGCCCTAGACGGCCTATGGCCTTTGCCGAAGTTGCACCAGGATAGTGACACAGTCTTGGTCTTGGCTTAGGGCGACAGGGGAGGGGACTCCATTACTGACGAGGGGCTGAAGTACAAACAGTGAACCCGTCGCTCCAGGAGCCCAAGTGACTGGGTTTTCTCGTGGGGATGGAAGAGCGGGTATCGGAATGAATCCTCCCTGCCCAATGTGTCGGCTTGGCTCAGGGAGGCCACACAAGCCCACGGGCTCTTCCACCCTCACTGCAGGAGGGGAAGGCCTTTGGATTCCAGTATCTCCCCAAGCAGCAAAGATCCAGCCTGTTTTCATGCCCATCTCCCTGGTGATAAGAGTAGCGGCACAGTTGAGCGAGTTTCAGCTCCATTACTAGGCCACGGGTACTCAATCAGGCCCCATTTGGCACTGACTGGTGCCCTAAGCACAGAGACCAAGGCCTGAGTGAACTCCCTTTGCATCACTAGAGATGATCCCCCGCCCCTCCTGCCCCCGAGTCAGGGCTAGGCAGTACGGAGGAAGCTTGTCTTGCTGCTTCCCCCCCTGCTGTATCTGCTATAGCAAAAGGCCTTCAGTCCTCTGTCAATTGTTCACCTATCACTGGCATTAACTATGCCTGGGGAGAGACAGACAGACAATACAGGCTCTCTCACCAGAGATGTCTCTGTGTGTTGTGTTTTTCACATGGCCTGTCACTGAGCCTTTTAATTACCCTTTCTCTCCCTCTCCGACAACGGGCATCACTCTTCCTTGAGGACACGTCCGCTAGAGGTGGGTGGTGGCTTTATTAACGTCTGTCTTCCCCCAAATGTCAGGAACCAAAGCTGTCACACAACCAGCACTTGTGCAGCCAACCTCAGTCATTCATGGCCCGCCTTGATCCGACGTGGAGCCTTCTGGGGATGGCTTTGGTCCAGGCTGGCACCTGACAGATAGCACTCGGAGCCAGCCAGGAAAATATGCTGTCCATGACCTGGTCGAAAGGGTGGAGAAGGCAAAAGACCAAGAGAGAAACGTCCCTCTTATCAGTATCCACTTGGGCATGTCTTCAAACTGACATCTCTCCCAGCAACCTAATAGATACCTCGGCCTCTCTGGAGACAGCATGTGGCAGAAGGATCTTGCAAGAAGCTGTATTTCCACCTCTATTTGGTCATCTCTCTGTTCTCCTTTTTTAAAACCCTCCCAGGCTGGTGCTGGGGTGTGTCTGCCTGACTTGTGACCTTGCTGAGGAGAGAACTGAACAAGGGGGTTCACACAAGGGGAGTAGAGAGGTGATGGAGTGACAGGGCACTAGCAGGGAGTGTCAATGCAAGGGAGGCCAGAGGGGGAAAGCTGAGGTGGGAAGGAGAGATTGATGTGACATTGAAATACTGGTTTAAAAAAATGGATCTAGGGACAGCTGGTTTCTGAGGCAAAGAGAGAGATAAGAACAGGAGAAAAAGATGAGAGTAAATCAAAGGGAAGAGAGCAAACACCACAGAAGAGGGGGATGGGAAGAAAGAGAGAGGATGAAAGGAAGCTGAAAGCAGAGACCAAAGGGAAGCAAGGGAAGGATGGTTTAGTGGTTAAGGTGCCACCGGACTCCTTGTTGTTTTAGTGGTTAGGGGCACTAGCCTGGCAAATTGAAATCCCTGTGTGAGTTTGGGCCGGTCACTTAGACCCAGATCCTCAGTGGTATCTAGGCACCTAACTCCCATAGAAATCAGTGGGTGTTAGGCACCTAAATACCTTTGAGGATCTGAGCCTTAGTCTCTCTGTGCCTCAGTTCCTCCGCTGTGCCAGGGAGGAGGGGTAATGGCACTGCCCTGCCTCCCAGCGGTGTTGGGAGGAAAGATGTATGAAGGGTCATGAGGTGCTCAGGTGGAAATGGGGCCCATTTCAGTACCTAAGATAGACAGAAGGGGAGCAATGGGCAAGAAAAGACACAGCCTGCAGGGGGAGATGAGTGCATGAGGGCAGCAGGCTTCTCCTCCAGGCAATGAGGATGCAGCAACCAGTGACCCCAGATTCCAGACATAACAACACGCCGGGCTAGATGGTCTATGGGGACTGAACTCCGGAACTCAGCCTACAAGGGTATGGGACTTTACTGCTTGAGATAAAATATCAGCACATTAACTCAAGGGCAAGAGCAGACTCAACCAACTCCTCACTAGAGGGGACAGAGTTGCACTGTTAGTAGGGGTCACAAAGACAGGTCATAGAGCAGCATTATTAATTTTCTGATGTTTGTGTCTTTTTGATTGCTAGTTGTTCTGATATTTAATCTCATCCTGCTGGCCAGATACTCTGCGTACAGTGCTTAAAAGGTTGGTGTTGTCTCGGTTGCTACTGCGGCTGTTCTGGAAACTTTGGTGAAAGAGTTGGGGGTGGGGATCTTGGTTGCTAGTTGTTCTGAATAATAAGATTTCACAAAACATCGCTGAGCACCTCTAAAACAGATCACCTCACTTCACCCACCACTATAATGCAGCCACCTCTGGGGAGGAAACTCGGCAGCTGTTTATACGCAACAACTCTACCCAACATCCTGGGACAGTGGGTGAAGAATGCTTCACCCAACTGACACTGTAGGGAATGGTTTGGGAGGTGGGAAGGTAATTACCCAGGCTAGAATTTGTCTGGGACAGGGGGTGAAACCTCAGGCCAAATTCCACCCTGAAGTCGTTCCTCTTTGCACTATGGCTGCCTTTGGCCACTTGCCTCCCCAGTGCGCTAGGAGGTATGTAAGGCTCACGGGCAATCGAGGCTTTAGTTTTGTGTACACCACCACCTAATAACACCCCGCTGGAGCACTGACTGAACAATGACGTGGAGGAAAAAGCTCCACCTATTGTCCAAAAGTCTTCCATGGAGTCCTCGAGCATAGACCCTACTGGTAATCTAGGCCAGATTGTCTGACCGATTCTCTGTTTGGCAAGAGATGTTGTCTCTTACTCCCCATTTGTCTTGTTCACCATGTGAAAAAGATCTTTCCGATGAAATAGCTGTTCTCATAAAGGCTTTCCACAGAACTGGGGAGCATGCCAACTCCACAGGGCAGATGTCAGCATTAGGCCCACCGTACACAATGTAGGCTTCCTTAGAGATACTCATGGGCCTCGAGCTATGCCTTAATCTGCTTACACTGAGGATTGCTGGATCCAAGGCCAGCCCCAGACCTCACTGTGCCAGTGGAGACCCCCACTGTAGACAAGGCAGATTAGCCCTGCTTGAAACTATTTGTGATCTGGGGTAACCTGCATACTGTGGAGCCTGGAAAAGGTGTAAGGTAAAGCAGGGTGGAGGCTGCTTTAAGGTGTGGGAGAGTTACAAGGACAGCCTATGAGGCAGACACACGAGACTATGAGATCTCTAATTTTTCTACAGCTCTGGAACCCGCATGAGTGCCAGAGGGAGTCTGTCTCCCTCTAGTGGCTGGGGGAAGTTGACGAGGTTAGGTAAGAGGTTTATGAGTTTACTACTCCAAGGTATCAGAGCTGGTCTTTTAGCTCAAGCAACCAAGGCTGATGCTTTTAGATCTCGGGGATGCTAGGGTTCAATCCCTGCAGATGAATCATAGAATATCAGAGTTGGAAGGGACCTCAGGAGGTCATCTAGTCCAACCCCCTGCTCAAAGCAGGACCAATCCCCAATTAAATCATCCCAGCCAGGGCTTTGTCAAGCCTGACCATAAAAACTTCTAAGGAAGGAGATTCCACCACCTCCCTAGGTAACGCATTCCATTGTTTTTCCTAGTGAAAAAGTTTTCCCTAATATCCAACCTAAACCTCCCCCACTGCAACTTGAGACCATTACTCCTTGTTCTGTCCTCTTCTACCACTGAGAATAGTCTAGAACCATCCTCTCTGGAACCACCTCTCAGGAAGTTGAAAGCAGCTATCAAATCCCCCCACATTCTTCTCTTCTGCAGGCTAAACAATCCCAGTTCCCTCAGCCTCTCCTCATAACTCATGTGTTCCAGACCCCTAATCATTTTTGTTGCCCTTCGCTGGACTCTCTCCAATTTCTCCACATCCTTCTTGTAGTGTGGGGCCCAAAACTGGACACAGTACTCCAGATGAGGCCTCACCAATGTCGAATAGAGGGGAACGATCACGTCCCTCGATCTGCTCGCTATGCCCCTACTTATACATCCCAAAATGCCATTGGCCTTCTTGGCAACAAGGGCACACTGCTGACTCATATCCAGCTTCTCGTCCACTGTCACCCCTAGGTCCTTTTCCGCAGAACTGCTGCCTAGCCATTCGGTCCCTAGTCTGTAGCAGTGCATTGGGTTCTTCCGTCCGAAGTGCAGGACCCTGCACTTACCTTATTGAACCTCATCAGATTTCTTTTGGCCCAATCCTCCAATTTGTCTAGGTCCCTCTGTATCCTATCCCTGCCCTCCAGTGTATCTACCACTCCTCCCAGTTTAGTATCATCCGCAAATTTGCTGAGAGTGCAGTCCACACCATCCTCCAGATCATTTATGAAGATATTGAACAAAACCGGCCCCAGGACCGACCCCTGGGGCACTCCACTTGACACTGGCTGCCAACTAGACATGGAGCCATTGATCACTACCCGTTGAGCCCGACAATCTAGACAACTTTCTACCCACCTTATAGTGCATTCATCCAGCCCATACTTCTTTAACTTGCTGACAAGAATACTGTGGGAGACCGTGTCAAAAGCTTTGCTAAAGTCAAGAAACAATACATCCACTGCTTTCCCTTCATCCACAGAACCAGTAATCTCATCATAGAAGGCAATTAGATTAGTCAGGCATGACCTTCCCTTGGTGAATCCATGCTGACTGTTCCTGATCACTTTCCTCTCATGTAAGTGCTTCAGGATTGATTCTTTGAGGACCTGCACCATGATTTTTCCAGCGACTGAGGTGAGGCTGACTGGCCTGTAGTTCCCAGGATCCTCCTCCTTCCCTTTTTTAAAGATTGGCACTACATTAGCCTTTTTTCAGTCATCTGGGACTTCCCCCGTTCGCCACGGGTTTTGAAAGATAATGGCCAATGGCTCTGCAATCACAGCCGCCAATTCCTTTAGCACTCTCGGATGCAACTCGTCCGGCCCCATGGACTTGTGCACGTCCAGCTTTTCTAAATAGTCCCTAACCACCTCTTTCTCCACAGAGGGCTGGCCATCTATTCCCCATGTTGTGCTGCCCAGTGCAGCAGTCTGGGAACTGTCCTTCTTAGTGAAGACAGAGGCAAAAAAAGCATTGAGCACATTAGCTTTTTCCACATCCTCTGTCACTAGGTTGCCTCCCTCATTCAGTAAGGGGCCCACACTTTCCTTGACTTTCTTCTTGTTGCCAACATACCTGAAGAAACCCTTCTTGTTACTCTTAACATCTCTCGCTAGCTGCAGCTCCAGGTGTGATTTGGCCCTCCTGATTTCATTCCTACATGCCCAAGCAATATTTTTATAGTCTTCCCTGGTCATATGTCCAACCTTCCACTTCTTGTGAGCTTCTTTTTTATGTTTAAGATCCGCTAGGATTTCACCGTTAAGCCAAGCTGGTCGCCTGCCATATTTACTATTCTTTTGACACATCGGGATGGTTTGTCCCTATAACTCAACAGGGATTCCTTGAAATACAGCCAGCTGTCCTGGACTCCTTTCCCCTTCATGGTAGTCCCCCAGGGGATCCTACCCATCCATTCCCTGAGGGAGTCAAAGTCTGCTTTCCTGAAGTCCAGGGTCCGTATCCTGCTGCTTACCTTTCTTCCCTGTGTCAGGATCCTGAACTCAACCAACTCATGGTCACTGCCTCCCAGATTCCCATCCACTTTTGCTTCCCCCACTAATTCTTCCCGGTTTGTGAGCAGCAGGTCAAGAAAAGCTCCCCCCCTAGTTGGCTCCTCTAGCACTTGCACCAGGAAATTGTCCCCTACGCTTTCCAAAAACTTCCTGGATTGTGTATGCACCGCTGTATTGCTCTCCCAGCAAATATCAGGAAAATTAAAGTCACCCATGAGAACCAGGGCGTGCGATCTAGTAGCTTCTGCGAGCTGCCGGAAGAAAGCCTCATCCACCTCATCCCCCTGGTCCGGTGGTCTATAGCAGACTCCCACCACTACATCATTCTTGTTGCTCACGGGGGAACACAATGACCTCTCATTCTCTTCACCAACCAATGGCGCCCCAGTTGCTTTCCTGTCCTCTCGGCACCCCTGAAGCAAGGCTGCTCTGTCCAGAAGAAAGCTGGGAGGCTCTGCTAGTAATTATGGGGCGTATATTCATAAAAGAAGAGCTTTGAATAAAACTCAACCAGAGACACAAATTGTACCTTTTCACACCGGCTTCTGAGACGGAATAGTGTTTGTTTGGGACAGATGCTGTAGGGGCTGGGTTCATTTAAACAAATCTGTCTGGTTCCCTGAGACGGCAGATTGCAATTATGGCACAGCAAGCTGGTTAGAACAAGCAGATCCGTATTTCTGAATTTTGTTGGTTCTCCCCCTCCTGACAGAAGCCGGGGTCTGAGAGTGCAAATCCACTGCAGTAACTAGTGGCTACTCTCACAAGCCTGACTAACGAGGCTCCTGCTTTGTTCTCTGCTGATCTATATTGATTTTAGAATTTCAGAACTTTTTTTTTCCTTTTTGGCTGAAGGACATTTAGCGCTGATGGTAACAGGGGGAATTTAAGTCTGGTGCTTCCTTGTTTCAGACTCCCAGATTACAGTTCTCCCTTGGAACAAAACAACATATGTAAGTCTGGGTCAGATGCTCAGCTGTTGCAGACTGGCATAGCTCCTTTGACTTCAGTGGATCGGATCTACAGCAGCTGAGAAACTTACTCTGCCGTTTAAAGTACAGTGTTTACTTTACTGGTGGTATTATAGAGACAATCTTTTATTGAACCAAGTTCTGTTGGCAGAAGAGACAAGCTTTCAAGCTACACAGAGCTCCTCTTCAGGTCTGGGAAAGGTACTCAGAGCATCACAGCTAAATACTAGATGGAACAGAAAGAAAAGGAGTACTTGTGGCACCTTAGAGACTAACTGAATGCATCCGATGAAGTAAGCTGTAGCTCACGAAAGCTTATGCTCAAATAAATTGGTTAGTCTCTAAGGTGCCACAAGTACTCCTTTTCTTTTTGCGAATACAGACCAACACGGCTGTTACTCTGAAACCTGTCATTATAGATGGAACAGGTTGTTTATCATAAGAAGTTAACATGCATTTCAAGGGATGGTTCAAGGTGAAGTGGCCCATTAACACTCCTCCAGTCCTAGGGGAAAAGGAAGGGACAGGGAGGGAAAGGCAGCCGGGGGTGGTTAGTGGGTTACAGATTGTTGTAATACTCCATAAATCTGGGGTCTCTGTTCAGGCCATGATTTTTAGTGCCGAGCAAAGTTATGAATTTAAGGCTCATCTCTTGAAAGCCTTGTACAGGTTTCCTTTGGAGATGAGGACTGATAGGTTAGATTAGGGGTCGGCAACCTATGGCACGCGTGCCAAAGATGGCACACGAGCTGATTTTTAATGGCACGCTGCTGCCTGCCGGGTCCCAGCCGCCGGCCCCGCTCAGCCCGCTGCCGAACCCAGGCCGGGACCCCGGCAGGCAGCAGCGTGCCATTAAAAATCCGGCCCACCCTGGCCCGCTCTTCTCCGCCCCTCCCTGCGGGGGCAGGGTGAAGAAGCTTGGTCCTGCCGGCGGCAGCTGTGGCAGGGCAGGCAAGTTCCCCCTCCTCCGCCTCTTCCCCCAGCGTGCTGGGTTCCCGCCCCTCCCTGCCGCCGATCAGCTGACGGCCCTTGCGAGGAAGGGGGAGAAGTGGAGCCGCAGCGTGCTCCCTACTCCGGGGAGGAGGCGGAGAAGAGGTGGGGACGTGGCTGTGGGGACGGGGGGTGGAATCAGGGCATATCCCCTCCAGCCCCCTGCTGTGAGCCGCTCAGGCCCTATGACCCTAGCCCACACGCCCAGCCCTCTGCCCTGACCCCTGCACTCCCCCATACACCTTCCCAGCCCTCTGCCCTGACCCCTGCACCCCCCATGACCCCAGCCCTGACTCCAGCACCCCCACACATACCAGCCCCCCCACACCCCATGCCTTGACTCCTGCACCCTCCTCACATGCCCTCAGCCCCCTGCCCTGACTCTTGCACCCCCCACATTCCCACCCCCATCCTGAGCACCAAACGGGAGCTCCTGCACATCTTTCCCCCCCCCTCACCCTACCTTTCCCACCTGCACCCCTTGCACCGAATGGGAGCTGCCCAAATAAGCGCTCCACACCCAAACCTCCTGCCCCAACCCTAAGCCCCCTCCCTCATTCTAGCTCCTGGCCAGACCCTGCACCCCAACCCCCAGCCTGCTCCTTCACCCCCAGCCCTGTTCTCAGCACACTCCCACCCTCAGTTCAGTGAGGCGAGAGAGGAAGAGAATGGCTAGAACCAGGGAGAAGGTAGGTACCTACTCTATGTGGGCAGGGCCGGGATCCCAGACTGGCAGCAGGCTGAGTGGGGCTGGCAGCCGGGACCCTGGCTGGCAGGAGCCAGCGGACGGACCCCAGACCAGCAGCGGGCTGAGCTGCTCATCCCACTGCCAGTCTGGGGTCCCGGCCGCTGGCCCCTCTCAGCCCACTGCCAGTCTGGGGTTCTGGCTGCCTGCCCCTTGCCAGCCGGGGTCCCGGCTGCAGGCCCCGCTCAGCCCGCTGCCGGCCTAGGTGAACGGAACCCCAGGCCGGCAACGGGCTGAGCGAGCCAGCAGCATAAGATCAGCATTTTAATTTAATTTTAAATGAAGCTTCTTAAACATTTTGAAAACCTTGTTTCCTTTACATACGACAATAGTTCAGTTATATAATATATCGACTTATAGAGAGAGACCTTCTAAAAAAACGTTAAAATGTATGACTGGCACGCGAAACCTTAAATTCAAGTGAGTAAATGAAGACTCTGCACACCACTTCTGAAAGGTTGCCAACCCCTGGGTTAGACAGAGAGTGATGGCTTTGTGAAAAGTGTTCACCCCAGGTGATTGTGTCTTTTTGTCTTTTATCAGAGGAGGTTTTATGTCTGTACTGAAGCAGGTTCTCTTGGCCCATTCCAAGATCTGGTCTAATTCCCTGGTGGAATGTCCTTGTCTAGTGAAGGCGGTTTTGAATGCATTAAGGTGTATATCCCAGAATCATAGACGATTAGGGTTGGAAGAGACCTCAGGAGGTCATCTAGTCCAACCCCCTGCTCAAACCAGGACCAAGCCCCAACTAAATCATCCCAGCCAGGGCTTTGTCAAGCCTGACCTGAAGAACCTCAAAGGAAGGAGATTCCACCACCTCCCTAGGTAACGCATTCCAGTGCTTTACCACCCTCCTAGTGAACTAGTTTTTCCTAATATCCAACCTAAACCTCCCCCACTGCAACTTGAGACCATTGCTCCTTGTTCTGTCATCTGCCACCACTGAGAACAGCCAAACTCCATCCTCTTTGGAACCCCCCTTCAGGTAGTTGAAGGCTGCTATCAAATCCCCCATTATTTCTCTTCTGCAGACTAAATAAGCCCAGTTCCCTTAGCCTCTCCTCATAAGTCATGTGCCCTAGCCCCCTGATCATTTTCATTGCCATCTGCTGGACTCTCTCCAATTTGTCCAAATCCTTTCTGTAGTGGGGGTGGGGGAAAATTGGACGCAATACCCCAGATGTGGCCTCACCAGTGCCGAATAGAGGGGAATGTTCATGTCCCTCAATCTGCTGGCAATGCTCCTACTAATGCAGCCCAATATGCTGTCGGCCTTCTTGGCAACAAGGACACACTGCTGACTCATATCCAGCTTCTCATTCACTGTAATCCTCTGGTCCTTTTCTGCAGAACTGCTGCTTAGCTAGTCAGTCCCCAGCCCTTAACAGTGCATGGGATTCTTCCATCCTAAGTGCAGGACTCTGCACTTGTCCTTGTTGAACCTCATCAGATTTCTTTTGATGCAATCCTCCAATTTCTCTAGGTTACTCTGGACCCTATCCCTACCCTCCAGTGTATCTACTCTCCCCCACCCCAGCTTAGTGTCATCTGCGAACTTGCTGAGGGTGCAATCCATCCCATCATCCCGATCACTAATGAGGATGTTGAACAAAACCGGCCCCAGAACTGACCCCTGGGGCACTCCAATTGATACTGGCTGCCAACTAGACATCGAGCTGTTGATCACTACCCATTGAGCCTGACGATCTAGCCAGCTTTCTATCCACCTTGTAGTCCATTCATCCAATCCATACTTCTTTAACTTGCTGGCAAGAATACTGTGGGAGACCGTATCAAAAGCTTTGCTAAAGTCTAGCTATATCACATCCCTCTCAATTCATGGCCACATTTGACTTCTTATATATATTTTTTTAAACTCAAAGATGATCAATTGCACCAAAATCCTCCTCATGCACCTGCTGTTTTCAACTTGCGGCTGATGTTTTAACTTTAATGTTGCGCTAATCTAGAACTTCCTCTGGAGAAATTAAAGAATTGTCGTTCATGTCAAACAAAATCCTACTGACTTAAACAATGAAATTAATACATTTCTGAAGCTTAGCAACAAGAGTCATTTCTGAAATATTGTGCTAATAATTTTTCAGTTTAATTTCAGGGAACAAACTGTCTCTTGATTGTTACTTCATGCCATCCCTGGAGCAAAGAACCCATCTGGATTTAAAATAAGTCATTTCCGTCATAAAAGAGGACTTGTTGCAATGAAGATCCTGTTGTGATTTAGATTCATTGTGGGCTGTGATCTCACCAGATCTCTCAAGCAAACCAGGGTCTCATTGGGTAAGCATTGGAGAGAAAACAGTCATTTTAGGAAATGAACTACTGTAGGTAGAGTTGATAGGAATTTCCATCCCCTGGGAGATTCTGATATTTTGACATTTGTTTTCATCTTGAATCAAGCCAGAAAGTCAAAATATCAAAACTTTTCACCGATCAAAACATTCTGAAAATTTTTAACTCGGATGTCAAAATGTAGCTCTGCCACAGAAAGAGAATGCCAGCTGTGACGGGAGGTGTAGTCCAATCCATATGTGAGAGTTGAGGCACCAAATACCCTGAACTAAAACACCCATGAGGCACTCTGAGTCTGCATATCAGGCAGACTCAGAGATTAATGTCAACCCACATAAGAAGTTTTGTTCTTATTCTTTCAACAGAAAATTCTGTGGCAACGAATCTTTTCCCACCGTGCTCTTCCTTCAGACTCATCATTGAATCAGTGTTTCATCACAGTGCCGGAAGTGATGTAAATCCAGCTTCTGATCATTTGGGGTCATTAAACACACAAGATTTGTGCCATTTTAAAGCTTCAAAATTTAAAAATATAGGCATCTGATTTTTATTGCAATTTCTGATTTCATTAACCAAGCTACAAATCATCCAGTTTTTGCTCTAAACTCTTCCAATTGGAGTCCCTTGAAGCAAGCAAGTAAACCTAAAAAGGATTGCAATGTCAACATCTGGATTTTTACTCCAGATGAATCAAAGCGTGCAACAACTTGAACTGCACATTTCAGCATGAAAATCCCATTTTGCAAAATCCAAAATCACGAAGGTGCAAAATGAGTCTACAACAATTTTCAGAAAAAGATCCACAATTTTGCCTATCCCTGGTGCTTTTGGGGTGTTCATCCCATTGTCCGGACTACACAAGCTCTAGTTTTTAAGGTCAGGCTTGACAAAGCCCTGGCTGGGATGATTTAGTTGGGTATTGGTCCTGCTTTGAGCAGGGGGTTGGACTAGATGGCCTCCTGAGGTCCCTTCCAACCCTGATATTCTATGATTCTATTCCAGAGGTTCTCAAACTGTGGCCGTGAGCTCCATTCAGGTGGTCCATGGATAGTTCCCTCTAAAGTGCGTGCCTGGGCAGCTGCATACGAGAGAACGAAGGGCCACCCACCTAATTAGTGGAGCCTCACAGGTGTGGCTCCACTAATTAAGTGCCTGGACCCCAGAGAAGATGCACATGTAAGGTGAGGTGGTGGCCTTGGGGGGAATAAGGAGTAGGTGGGAGGGGACAGTGGGGTGAGAAGCTGGGGTGAAGGGAATTAGGATGTGCAGGGCTGCGGTGGCCAGAGAAAGCGGCAACTTTGCCCAGCTCCAGGGCTGTGGCTGCTGGGGAGAGACGGCCCTCCTTCCCCACCTCAGCTCTGTGGCTGCTGCGGCGGGGGAGAGAGGGCGAGACCCTTCCTCTTTTCCAGCCCGGGGGCTGCTGCGGCAGGGGAGAGAGGGCACATCCATCGCATTGGAAAGGTAAGACTACTGATATTAAAATAGGGGTTGTGTGCTTTTATTTCTAGAACAAAAAAATGTTAATTATTAAGGGTATTTTTATGTAGTACTTTTATCCAAAGCATTTCCCAATAGTTAGCTAATGGTACAAACAAAATTTGAAAAGATCATTAAGTGGTCCGCCGAGATCCTCAGTGATTTTCAAGGGGTCCATTGGGAAAAAAAAAAGTTTGAGAACCACTGGTCTAGTTCTTATACTCTTCCTAGGCAAACTAATTTCAGTAGAGTTACACTAGTTTTACACTCACCTCAGCAAGCAATGGTTCCCTTAAGACAAAGGGATAGATCCTCAGATGTCATAAGTCAGCATAGAAGTCAATGGACCTACACAGATTTACACCAGTTGAGGATCTCGCCTAAAGTATCTCCATTAGATTAAGCACGGAAGGGAGGATCCATGGAGCTCTACTGACTACTAGTTGTAGATCTGCCTTTACTAGTTTTCCCGCAATATACAGCTATGGCATGAAGTCAGAGGATTGTAGATTTGCCATGCATGGAAGAGAGGAATGATGGGACCAGTCAGAAATGCCTTGAATCTCACTTTTATTTTTATTATGAATTCCATAAATGGATTGAATGAACTTTCATGAGCTCAGGTAATACCGCTTCAGATAATGGCTACTTCTGTCAGGGACCCCATTTGCTCGTGTTAGTAAGAATTCCGGCACAAATAACCTTGTCTGCGGAGTCTGGAGGCCAAATTTATAGGTCCTTGACTCCACACGTTTTTTGCTTCAATCTATCAACCCGCTCACGGTTGGCTGCTGATTTCCATGCTGTGTGTGTATTTGTGGCTTTAAGTCATCATGTCAGTTAGCCTGCCCTGGCCAGCAGGAGGCCAATACCCACCATCCATAAAAACAACAACCAGCTATTATGATGTAGGTTCAGCTCCATGGAAAGCTGCATTTCTGCCATCACATGTGGGGTGAGATGTCAGCAGCATTCCCAGGACCACTCCCGGGGTTCCCGGAAAGCATCGTCCGACAAGTCGTGCTTACTTCTCGGTCCTGAAGAAAGGAAGCGGTTCCTCCAGGGATAAGAGCCCGAGTCTCCACTTACTCTGCCAGGTAGTAGGCAAGGCAGCTGGTGTCTGCAGCCTGCTGGTGATTTCTCCATCTCCTGCGGCATGATATAAGACATCAAGGAAGGGAACATAATATAAGCAGGACAATGCCTTACAACAACCCACTTTTACCCTCTCCGTACCAGGGTTCCCGTTCACTGCTAGTGTGCTTCCTCGTGTCTGCAGCTGGGAAAGTAGCTCTTGTGGCACCGGTACCCCCTTCTGCTCCCTGCTCACTCTTGGATAGTCTCTCTTCTGCTAACTTGGCCTTCCAGCCAGGTCCCCCATTTAATCCACCCCTTCCAGGGTTACAAAGTCCAACCAGATCGCTGGTCGAATGCCTTCTCTAGATGGTGCTTATCCCTTGCTCTGGGCTTGGTACCACCACACACCAGTGTCTGTCAGGGGAACCCAGGCCCACGCACTACACTAAGGTCCTGTCTGGGGACTCTACAGCAATTCAGCTCTGCTCTGTCCCCTCCCTGTTGCTCTTTCCTAGCCAGCATCATGGGCTCCTTCCTATCCAGCCTCTCCCTCTTCTCTCTCCTGTTTCTGGGTTTACCACAGGAGCCTGCTCTGCTCCCCAGGGCTGCTTCACCCGCTCCTAGCCTCTTGCTAGTTTCCTTACTCCAGGGCAAGCTCACAGGGCTTACTCTGCCCCAGACTTCCTCCTTGTCCCAGACAACCTCTCTCCTCCCAAGGAGTGACTCCAGCTCCCTGCCCCTGCAGACTCCTTCTGCTGTCAGCCTCCTGGCTTTATAGTGCTGGCCCCGCCCTTCCCCAGCTGGGCTTTACTCTCAGTTTACCCGGGCTCTCCCTCTCTGGGGGGAGGCCAGGTAACCCAGCTGCCCTCTCAGTCCTCGTTAACCCTGTCAGGACTGGTGTGGGGTACACACCCCATTACGCTCTCCCCACCTATACCTCTTTCCCATTTGGTGCGGCTATACCAGGGACTCCCCTTCCATTTGGCAATATGAGAAGGGCAGGGTCTGACAATCTGAGAAGCCTTCTGGGTTAACTCTTTTGTGGCTATTCCTCCTGAGCCCTCTCATCTGCCATGGTGGATCTTTCCATTATACAGATCAGCCCACCTGTCTTCATTTGTACCCTGAGAATCTCTGCACCAGGCATCGCTGTCGTTACAATGATGTAAATCGATTTCCCCCCCCTCCCGCCCTTTGCGTGTTGTTTAGTTATTTTCACCAGTCCAAAATCAGTGTAAAACTAAACCTTTCTGAACCTGTAGCTTTTCACTCTCACTTTGCACAGGGGTGAATGGTGAAACAAAGAACAAGATGGTGGAGAATTGGAGCTGGACGATGGCAGCTCCATAGCAGTTACTCTGGAATTACACCTATGGGCAAAATTTGGCCCTTTGGGAGCTTAGCCTGAGGTAAGGGAAGGCCTTGGGGATCTGGTCTAGCTAGAGTCAAGCTGGCAAAGAGCTTTGGGATTCCAGTTGGGAAAGGCTCCATATGAATGTGTAGTGACTCTGGAGTATGTGGACCTGCCTGTCATATTTTATGAACATTATCTGTTCTGTCTGCTTGCTAGTGTGGTGTTTGCTACATGTTTACCAGGGGTTCATTGCAGCAGGAGCTGACTGGCACATAAGCAGGAAGGAGGACAAACCCTTCTGATAGCCACCCATTTATGGATACTTCAAAGACAGCACTGAGAACCAACTGCCTTGAAGCCCCGCCAGGAGGGCCTCATAAACCAGTTTGACAAGATTCAAAAGACACAAGGAGACAAAGAACTTGGGGGAGGTTGAAAGGGGAACCACTGAAAAACAGGTGGGGGGAGTTGTAAGAACTTGGGGGAGGTTGAAAGGGGAACCACTGAAAAACAGGTGGGGGGAGTTGTAATAACTGGGGCCCAGCAGACCTTCCCCAGTTGTAAGCTTAACTGTGGGAAAGTAAATGAATGCATATAAAATGTGTTAATTACCAATAGCAATAAACGATAAAGTACAAAAGGGAGACAAAAAAACCTGCACAAACCCCTCACACAAAAAAGAAAACAACCCCAGCCAAAAAAAACCCACCTACATTAATTCAACGAAAAGGCCTGCTACTATAACCCACGGAGTGTGTTAAAATTATTAATAAACAGGAGCATGGGACTGGAAATCACTGGACTAGAATTGGTGTGTCGGAAACTAGGCCTAAGTGATGAGCAAGATAATTAGTGGATGGGCTATTCCACCCATCACTCCCTTTTGGGGTCCTTAAAATACTTTGTGGGGAAAATCAAATCAAATGCTAGTGGGGAGACAGGTGGATGAGAGAGACCAAGCTTAACCATCATGGCTGCCACCCCCACTATCTCCTGCAACCCCAGGATCCACCATGACAGGTGTGGGCCTTTCTCATCCTAATTCTGAGACATGTCCTGACCAGACAGGTCCAGAGAGAAGGACCCAGATGACATCACCATCTCTATGGGCTCTGGCTGAATTCTGACCACCTGGGTTGTGCGACTTTGTCCCACACACACAGTTTGTCTTTCCTTTCTCACCTCTTTTTTCTTTTCTTTCCTATCCCTCTTTTTTTGCCTTCTGTTTAATAAGAGTCTGGTTTAGCCAGCCAGGACTGTATATTTTGCAACAGTGCTGCAAGCCTGTGACCAGAAAGGCAGCTAAAAACAATGCCCTGAAGAACAGCCCAAAGCTGGTACAAGTTAGCCAGGTCTCAGACTGATTGATCAGATCATGTGCTGGGCCTGTGTTTTTCCAGCACTTGCCATTGCAAGTGAGATTCAGCACCAGAGACAGAAGCTGTATTGTCTATTTGTTGCTAGTCTTCTTCAAATATCGTGTTTTGTGTGTGTTTGTCTTCTAGGAAATGAGGTTGGGCCTCAGCAACAACAAGATGTCCAGCCTATCTCAACTGTTTCTCCTCAAAAAGAAAGTTATTACCATTTTTAATAACTGCCTCTGACAGTCTGTTAGGTGGTTTCTCCTCCTCCTTCCAGCTAAAGGGAAGGGGAATAAGCGATATTTTGGAAACGAAACCCTCGCTGCTTGATATCTCCAACGTTTTAATTGTTTTTCCTTCTGTTCCATATTTTTCATTCAAAGTTTTAAGGAAACTTTTAATGGTATGTTTGCCAGGGGCCTAAACAGGCCGAAGTCTCTTTAGTCAGAACTCCAAATTTTGTTTTAAACTGTTAGTGCTGTATGGTGACAGAGTCTTGTTAACATCTTTGACTCTCAGGGCCCATTTATTCCATCAAAATTAAAATAACGGGAAGAAGTGGGGGTACCTCACGGAAGGCTGGCCTACCTAAGCTGTAGGTGGGACAGATACATGTGTAGGCTGTTTGTTGTGTTAATCCCCTCACTCTTGTCATGCTCTGTTCTGATGGTTGAGCTTCAAAGATACTTTGATTTGAAAAGGCTGGTTTGGGTCACTGTGTTCTCCTGTGCTGTTCCCAGCTCCTGAAGGGAAGCTGCACCCTGTTTGGGCTTACTGAGCAGTTGTGGCTGGTACATTACAGGGTAGTGTAGCCAAGACCCAGTCTGAAGCTGGGAGAATAGCAGGAGTCCATCCCAGGTCAGGTGAAGCCAAGAGGCTTGACACCTGCGGGGATTACACTCAGAGAGACTGCGCAGGGTCAAAGATGTTGCTAGCACTGATCCGTAATGGTGATATTATTAGAATTTGTCTGGGGCAGACTTTTCAGCAAGCAGAAAACAAAGGACAATAAATGAGAAACTCTGAAACCCAGGTAGCTGCTAGAGTGCTGCCTTTGAACAGCTGATGAAATGTAGCTGCAGTGCTCTTATCTTCCTTCAGGCGGGAATGGCTGCTGCTGCTTTTTTTTTTAATCTCCTTTGATAACGGTATCTGAAAGCCAAAATATTGTCATTTCGATTGCTATAAAAGCTGACACATTTGGTGCTGCTTTTAGCCCAGCAGAGTCTCTGCAGTAACATTGTTTTGGCTCAACAAACCCTCTGATAAAGGGAGACTTCCCTTAGAATCATAGAATATCAGGGTTGGAAGAGACCTCAGAAGGTCATCTAATCCAACCCCCTACTCAAAGCAGGACCGATCCCCGACTAAATCATCCCAGCCAGGGCTTTGTCCACATCCCTAGGTAACGAATTCCAGTGCTTCACCATCCTCCTAGTGAAAAGGTTTTTCCTGTTATCCAACCTAAACCTCCTCCACTGCAACTTGAGACCATTACTCCTTGTTCTGTCATCTGCTACCACTGAGAACAGTCTAGAGCCATCCTCTTTGGAACCCCCTTTCAGGTAGTTGAAAGCAGCTATCAAAATCCCCCTCATTCTTCTCTTCCGCAGACTAAACAATCCCAGTTCCCTCAGCCTCTCCTCATAACTCATGTGTTCCAGTCTCCTAATCATTTTTGTTGCCCTCCGCTGGACGCTTTCCAATTTTTCCACATCCTTCTTGTAGTGTGGGGCCCAAAACTGGACACAGTACTCCAGATGAGGCCTCACCAATGTCGAATAGAGGGGGATGATCACGTCCCTTGATCTGCTAGCAATGCCCCTACTTATACAGCCCAAAATGCTGTTAGCCTTCTTGGCAACAAGGGCACACTGTTGACTCATATCCAGCTTCTCATCCACTGTAACCCCTAGGTTCTTTTCTGAAGAACTGCTGCCGAGCCATTTGGTCTGTAGCGGGGCATGGGATTCTTCCGTCCTAAGTGCAGCACTCTGCACTTGTCCTTGTTGAACCTCATCGGATTTCTTTTGGCCCAATCCTCTAATTTGTCTAGGTCCCTCTGTATCCTATCCCTACTCTCCAGCGTATCTACCTCTCCTCCCAGTTTAGTGTCATCTGCAAACTTGCTGAGGGTGCAATCCACGCCGTCCTCCAGATCATTAATGAAGATATTGAACAAAACCGGCCCGAGGACCTACCCTTGGGGCACTCTGCTTGATACCGGCTGCCAACTAGACATGGAGCCATTGATCACTACCTGTTGAGCCCGATGATCTAGCCAGACCTTCCTGGGAGTTGGTCTCACTGGGGTGTATCGGGAGTTGTCGGTTCCCTTTGATAGGTCGGGTCTCTAGTGCTTCCTTGTGATGGAATGCCCCCCTGTATTCAAACCCTCCACACTATTGTAGTAATCTTTGTACTAGGTGTACCTTGTGAGGTATGAAGTGAGCTGTAGCTCACGAAAGCTTATGCTCAAATAAATTGGTTAGTCTCTAAGGTGCCACACGTACTCTTTTTCTTTTTGCGAATACAGACTAACACGACTGTTACTCTGAAACCCATCTGAAAACTCCTAACTTGCTGATCAGTAATATCATAGTAAAAGGCATGTAGCAACACTCTATGTAAAGTTATGAACATAAGCTGAAATCATGACTGACATGTGTTTCCCAGATCAGTCTGGGGAGGGTGTAGTTTTCTCAACTACAAAGGGAAAACTGACACCCCAGTCAGGTGTCTACAAAGCTGATGGGCCATCACCTATCTTTGGCAAGAAAGGGGGGCAGGAACAAAGCAATCAAAGAGACAAAGAGACAGTGTAAGAACATAAGAGTGGCCATACTGGGTCAGACCAAAGGTCCAGCTAGCCCAGCATCCTGTCTTCCGACAGTGGCCAATGCCAGGTGCCCCAGGGGGAATGAACAGAACAGGTAATTATCAAAAGATCCATCCCCTGTTGCCCATTCCCAGCTTCTGGCAAATAGAAGCATGAGGTCTCCTTCCTCCACCAGACTCCCCTCTCGTGGTTCTCAGCTGGAAATGCTTTTCAAAGAGAGATTGAAACTATAAAAAGGAGGGGCAAACACCCTAAGACACCTCTCTCTCTCCACCTGCCCATCTCATTCTTTGCAGCTGGGAACACAAAGGAAAAAGCCCTTAGACCCTGCGGGAGGGGTCCTGATCTGAAAGTTTGGTCAATAATGCTGTTGGAAGCACGTGGTGAGAAACTTTGCTTAAATCTAATATAGTCTGTTAAGTTAGGCACTAAAAAGCATTTTTATCTTTATTTTTCTTGTAACCATTTCTGACTCTTATGCCTCATTGCTTATACTCACTTCAAATCTATCTTTGCAGTTAATAAACTTATTTTATTATTTCATCTAATCCAGTGTGTCTGGGTAACTCCATTTAGGGTAGCAAGTTGTGTGTATATTATTCCCTTATAGGAATAATGGACTTATATATTTGGACTGTCCAGGAGAGGGCTGGGCAGTACTGGGCATACATTTCTGGGGGGAAATCTGGAGAGAATGGTGGGATCACCCTGCAGTATAACTGAGGCTGGTGAGAGCCAGAGTGTAACCCGAGTGTGGCGGTCAGGCGGCAATTACACACAGACACTCAGGATTTGGCTTGCATGCTGGAAGGCTGTTTGTGTGCAGTGCAGGTGGGAGCTACTGTCACCAAAGCAATGTAAGGCACACAAGGTTGCAGGGCAGGGGTGACACAATCCCCTACGAGTCTGGATTGCACCCCAGTATGTCACATTCCCAAACCAGCAGAGCTTAGGCTGAGTGAGCAGATCTGTATACTCAGTAGGATGGTTTTGTGATTTAGGCACAAGATGAGGAGTGAGGGTGTAGCAACGTGCATGGAACTTGGAGAGGGGAGCGCCGGTTCCAGGAAGGAAGAGTTTGGAGGAAGCACCCGAAAGTCAGTCTATGCACATGCTTGGAATGCCAGCAGTAGTCCAGCATCTCTGTAAATAGTTCTCTTAATAAAGAGATCGGTTTAGTTTTGGAAATATGGAGTCCTCCCATCACGTTATTACCCAGCTTACAGTACATGAAAGTTACCTCATCCAGTGCACCAAATGCCCCAACAGGAACTATGTGGGTGAAAGCAGACAATCTCTGTGCTCTCAAATGAACTCACACAGGAAAATGATAAAAGTCAAAAAACACCCTGTCACCTGTGACTAAACTCTTTCTGTAGCAGGGCGGTCACCCCGCTCCAGCTCAGAAGGGGTTAAAAGCCAGCCCTCGGAGTGGGCTGGGGCTGAGAGAAAAGCCTCGGCTAATTGGGGAAACAGCCACAGCTGGGGCCATGCCCGAATCACAGCACAGCATGCCCTATAAAAGGGCTGTGAGCCAGGGGCTCAGGGAGATGCTCTCTCTAGGTGTAGAGAGAGAGAAGGACTTAGCTACTTAGGAGCCGAGCAGGGTACCTAGAGTGGAGCAGGGCTGGGGGAAGGTTAGAGGAGCTGGGGAGCTCCAGCCTGGAAAACCCCCAGGCTGCAGGCCTGGCTAAAGGCCAGGAAAGGTACTGGGGCTACAGAGGTGTAGCCTAGGAATAGGCAGAGGCAGCTAGTCCAAACCCCGTTGCCCATGATGAGTGGTTCATAGACTGTAGTCTGCCCCAGTGAGCGGGGGCTAGATGGTGACTGGCAGTAGCCACTGAGGAAAGGAGGGGATAGAGGGTTGGGGGTTCCCCTGGGAAGGAGACCCAGAGTATGGGGGCACTGCCAAGGGGCAGCACCCCAAGGAAAAGGGTCACTGGGGTCTGGGAGGGATGTGGGGGCCAGCGGCAGGCGAGACGCTGGCCTGCAGAGGGCGCTCTGGGCTGGAAGAGCTAATTCCCGAGACAACCAGCAGGAGGCGCCGCACCGGTGAGTCATCGCACTGCTACACTTCCATAAAGCCGTCACTCTATAGCCGAGCTCTCAGTCCTCATCCTCAAAGAAATCTGCACAACACTTTCAAAAGACAGGCCTGGGAGCTTAAGTTCATAACTTTGCTAGACACTGAAAATCATGGACTGAATAGAGACACTGGATTTATGACTTATTACAACAATTTATAACCCACTCACAACCCCTCTCAGCTGCTTTTCCCCCTCCCCCTTCATTTCCTCTCTGACTGGAGGGGTGTTAACAGGCCACTTCACCTTGAATGGTCCCTTGAAATACATGTTAACTACTTATGCTAAACAAGCTGTTCCACCTTCTATTTAGCTGTGACGCTCTAAGTTTCCAAGATCTGAAGAAGAGCTCTGTGTAAGCTCAAAAGCTTGCCTCTCCCTCACCAACAGAAGCTGGTCCAATAAAAGAGATGACTTCACCCGCCTTTTCTCTCTGGTAGAGGTGGTGTTATTAAAGGTTCTTTGTGGTGTGTTCGTCTTAGTTCTGCAATGTTCACTTGAAGATTCTTTGCGCCGTTGCTGATGCCCAGCCACCACGCCGACTGGTTGGCCTGTTCACAGCATTTCACTTATCCTTGATGTCCCTCATGGATGAGGTTTAGTATTTCTCCTCGTTTCATTCGGAATTACAATGCAATCACCTTTCATTACGAGTCCATTTGACTCACTTAATTGTCCGTGGACCGCGAAGTAGTCTCTTGTCACTTCCTTCATGTCCTTTAAATACTTGGGCCAGCTGCTCCTAATGTAGCTTAGACCATCTTGTACGTACTTTTCTATTGAGGTTGCTTGTTGTAGCTGGCATAGTCTCTTTCTGACACTGGTCTATATGTGTTCACGGCATCCACGGACACCTTTACGTTATCTTCAAGCTCACAGGTAGTTGAATGTGATGCTGGGCTCCATGATGGAATCTACTACTACCAGATTTTTCCTATGAACATATTTAGCAATTGGGTTAAATAGCATTAACCTTATCAATGGACGTTGGCATCTCAGTGCTTTATCTGGGTGTTTTCCATTGATGAGAGTTACAAGCGGTTTATGATCTGTTATCAGTGTAAACCTGTAAAAGTTCTCGCATGCCCATACGCTTGCCAGGCACGCCTTTTCAATCTGTGCATATTGTTTTTCTGCTTCCGTAAATGGGAGAGAGCAAAATGCTACTGACTTGCACTCAAAGGGATGTTGCAACAATACAGCACCTCAGCCATAGCAGCTTGCATTCACACTGACCATTGTGGGTTTCTGCACATTGTAGTACTTGAGAACTGGATCTGTTGAGATCGTATCTTTTACTTTTCTGAAGGCAATTTCTTGATTTGGCCCCCATAGCCACAAGATGTGTTTGACTTTAGCAATTCATTCAGTAGTTTTGTCGCTGTAGAACTCACACAGGAAAATGTACCTTGTAGGCATCAACCAAGGTAATTTACCATCCTCAGTATGTCTCAGTTCTGGTACGTAACTTGGTGCATTCAAATCTCAAATTGCGTTTACTTTCTCAGGGCTAGGACTGATTCCATCTTTGTATATTGTCTGTCCCCCAAAAAATCAATTTGGGGCAGACAGAAACACAGTTTCCCTTGTTTAGCTTCAGTCCAGACTGACTGACTGGGCTTAGGAATTTGTTGAGGGTTTTGTTGTGCTTGTCCGTCTATCAGAAAATCATCCTTGGAAAAAATGACAACTCCGTCTGTGTTCGTTAACAGTGTGGCCATCTTTCTTTGCACTGGTAATCCCAAAAGCTAATCTTCGAAAGCAAAATCTCCCAAAGGGTGTGATGATTGTAGTCAGTTTAGCACTTTCTTTGGCTAAAGGAATTTGCCAGAATCCACTCACGGCATCCAGCTGGAAGAATCCTGTAGCTCCTTTCACTCTGGGGAGAAAGTCATCCAGGGGTGGGAGGATATATTTTTTCCTCTCACCACTGCTTCATTAAATCTTTTAAGATCTATGCAGATTCATATTTTTCTTTATAACTGGTACCATTGGGTCACACCGTGCTGTTGGCTGAGAGATTTTCTTGATTATGCCAATCCATTCCATTCTCTTTTACTCAGTTTCCACTTTATGAAGTAATGGGATAGGAATCCTGCAAGGTGTACGTACAGGATATGGTTCAGCATTGGCTTTTAAGGTTATTTGTACTGGATCTTCTGTCAAAAGTTCAATATCACCAAATATTCCACTGAGTCAAGGGGGGGCAAGCACGGGCATGCCCCCCTCCGATCTTCCTTGCCTCCAGGATTATTGATCTCCTGCTGGGGCAGGGTGGAGGGAGGGAAGATCCAGCTCCTCCTGGGTCCAGGTGGGGAAGGGGGGCAGCGAGCTCCTCCCGGGGCCAGAGGAGGAGGGGGGAGAGCGAGCTTCTGTGCACCCCTGCCCCAAAAGGGGTCAAATTTAAATTTCTGTGCATGCCCCTGCATTGAGTTCTTCCACCTTTCTCACAAGGCCCATCCTGGCTGCCATTCTGTGGCTGAGAAGGCTGTTGGTCTGTGGTCCTCTGATCACACACACTCTGAATGCCAAGCTTTTGTCTCTGTGGTGAACTGGCCCATGCAGTTCAGATACCTCCAGGGCTAGTCAGAGCTGTGTCTGGTGATTTTAAGCCCCTTCTGAGATGACCGTGACATCAGCTTCTGAGTCTGTTTTAAAGTCAATAGTCTTGCCATGAATATTCAGTTTCACCCTCCAGGCAGGCTCCATGTCATCACAAGTGATAGATCCCAGAAACAATGGCGGGGCGGGGAGGGGGCGGAACAGGGGTGGGCTGGGCCAAGTCGCTCACTGCTGCCGGCGCCAGGTCCCCCACTAGCCCCCCCAGGCCGCCCTGGACCCTGTATCCTCCTGAAAAGAGAGGGTCCCCAAAGCGTGGGGCCCGGGGTGGTTGCCCCGGTCCATCCTATGGATGGGATGGTTCTGCCTGGACCCATTCTGGGCACCACAAAAATTATACAACCCTGGCACCCATGTACAGAGCAGTATAAACAAATCATTGTCTGTATGACATTTTAGCTTGTTCTGACTTTGCTAGTGCTTTTTATGCAGCCTGTTATAAAACTAGGCAAATATCTAGATGAGTTGATGTCCCCCCGGCAGACCTCTGCATACCCCCAGGGGTACACATACCCCCCCCCCCCCGTTGAGAACCAGCATTTTACACACAGTGCCACCCAGTGTCTGACTAGTATAATGCAGTTTAGCGTTCCATTACAGTAGGGATCCTTGACAAAATTCTGATCAAATGAAGCTGCGATTTTTGAGGATGATCCCTAGCTTAATAAGGGTGTAAGTGCTTGACACACAAGCATACTGCATGTGCACAGAGCCTGATTGTGATCTCACAGTGGTGAAAAGCTGGAATAACTCCATTGAGGGCAGTGGAGTTACATGCGCAAGGTTTTCAAAAGGGAATAGGTTTCAGAGTAACAGCCGTGTTAGTCTGTATTCGCAAAAAGAAAAGGAGTACTTGTGGCACCTTAGAGACTAACCAATTTATTTGAGCATGAGCTTTCGTGAGCTACAGCATCCAATGAAGTGAGCTGTAGCTCACGAAAGCTCATGCTCAAATAAATTGGTTAGTCTCTAAGGTGCCACAAAAGGGAATAGGGCATCTCTACTTTTTGGGTGGGGCCCAGATTGAGACACCTTTGCAGAACTGATTTTCAAGGGTTGATGTTCAGCATTTTCTGAAAATCAGGCTCCTTAGGGTGCCCCGTTTGACATATCTTAAAAACTCTAGAGACCCCCTCCAAAAAAAAAAAAATTTAAAAAATCACCAGCCACTTATGAAAATCCTGACCCTGCAGCCATAAAACTGCTCTAGGATCCCTATGGCCTTTTGGTTACTTGCATCTTCCACCTTCATTTCAATAATATCTTCTAGGAGTTTATTTTAATTGGAGGTGCTGAGCACCTGCAGCTCCCGTTGGGTGTGTTCTGCCCTTCTGGAAAGTAGGTCCTGGAATGATGTCTATTCCCCAGTTTAGCAAACTTCCTCCTGGACATACACTGTTGCATACACAATAGCTACGTGAAGGAGTAGCTTGAAAAATGCTCCTGATTGCTCACCATAACAGAATGTGAACTGTCACCTGGGGGGGGGGGGGGGGGACAAACTAACCTAAACAGCTTACTCCAATTAACCAATCCTGTCAGAGGCTGCTGGGAGTGGGAGGAGTATGGGCCTGTATAAAACAGATCCAGCTTATTCCAAGGGGTATAAGAGGAGAGGTAACACCCTAGGAGGCTGAAGGACTGCTAAGGGGAAACCAGCTCCAGAGAGGGGCTGAAGGAAAGATAATGACTGTGGAGAAAAGGTACAGCGTTTGGGCAGGGTGGGGTCCGCCTCCCTGGGAAATTTTGGATTTGCCTGAGAGGTAACAGAAATTATGGGGAACTGGGACTAAAGATCTCTGGGTGTAGTTGCTGCTGATAGACTAGATACTGATGCACTTTTTTTTTTTAAGTACTATAACATTCTTGTTGGCTCCCTTTTTCTTCCTGCTCCTGCAAGACCCCTTTTCTCTGAGGTGGTCAGGTTGTCCTGGCCCAGCAGGCAATAGCTTGGTAACACTAACTCATCTGCAGGTAGCTTTTTCACTCCTGCTCAGAAATGTTTTCTGTGTGCCTCCAGAGTCCACTGTCCTGAAGTGAAAATGTTTCTCTTTAATAACAATTTAACTTGCATTGTTGGCAAATCCTGAGTTATTTATCCCGCACAACACTTCAACAAGATTTTATATGAATAACTGACTCTGGAAATCCTGTGTTGAGGTTACAAATGAGATTAAAGATAATTGAGACACAGCTTTTCCTTTAGTTGCTATTATCATGTCTCTGCAAAAGCTGTGGGGTCCTGACCTCTTAGGGTAATGGAAGATCCCATAACGCTATTGTAAGAATAGGGCATTCAATCCAGCGTCCTGGCCAAATTCTAACTGGGCAATTACATTCTGTCTGCCAATAAGGGCAGCCTTTCCATTGACTTCCGTGGGCATTGTTTCAGACCCTAAGCCCCCATACAGCTTCCACTGGAGAAGTTATGCTTCGTTTCTTTTCTCTAACTCTGCTGCTTTAACCCCAACATCACTGGGGCCCGCTCCATAGCTCACGATAACTGGAGTAGCTCCATCGAATTTAATGGAACTCCCTCAGCGTAGCTAAGTTTACACCAGCTGAGGCCTCTGTTGTGAGTTCAGAATCTGGGCCAGTGAATTGTGAAACTCCTTTGGAGCAAAGACCCAATTCATTTCTCATGCGATCTTAGTCCTGGGCCTCTCCCAAGATGAGACCAGCCATTTGACAACACACTTCTCTGGATTAGAACTGATGGCTCTGGGATCGAGAGATGGGTCCCTGGGGACTGCAACAGTTGAAGTCTTTCCATGTAGCACATTGGATTAGAATCAAGAATTGAAGTGTCAGTGCTTAATTTACTAACCTGCCCCACGCCTTTCCCTATATATCTAAGTGATGGTTAATTCACTTGAGGTTGATGCTGTAAAAGTGACTGGCCCCTTACTGGTCTCAACGCCATCTGCTTCCTAGACTTGGCTCCATAGGAACCCTCTCCATGGGGAACATAGCCTTGCTTGCTGAATCAGGGCATACTCTCATTTTCATCTCTTTGCTGTTCAATAGCAATAGCTGGAGGTTAGGCAGAGGCCTTCTGAGTCATTTCCATATTAACACTGAGCTTCAGATTGTGTGTTTGGTGTCCATCACCGAGAAAACAGACAAGACCCGTGGAAGGAATTCTTAATTGAGGCTGCTGGACCCAGCCAGGCCCTGTAGTTCTACCTGGTTCCGTCACTTCTGGCCTGGGTAGTCTAGGGTCACCACACAAGGCCTCCCGAAGTCTTTGCTTGGACTAAGCAGTGTTACAGGGTCAAGTTAATTTAGTAACCAGAGATACCAAATAGCTAGGCTTAATTGACTTTTATTTATCCAACATGATCAGTTAAAGATTCAAACAGCATAGTACAGATAGGAAGAGCCATATGTTACCACCAATCTGTGTGACAGTAGTGTAGCTGGCCAACTGACTCAAAATCTGAGCCGTACTCTGACTCTATAGATACTTGGGTGGAGGATTTCACCATTTCTTTGCATTACTAATGTATTCTTTGACTTGTTTTTGAATTTTTTTTTTTAAATCCCTGGGATTGCACGGACACCGCAGTAAACAGGACAAAGTTTGTAACTAGTTAATCTTGTTTTGATCCTAGTATTCCAGAAATCAGCAAACTCAGAGACAGCTTTCATCAGTTATTGCTTGATACAGTGGGCCTGTTAGCAAAGCAACAACAAATTGTTTCTTGTCCATGTTCTCTAGAATGTCTCTACCTCACGCTGAGATTATACTTTGTTTTCCCTTGTTTAAACCATTTAAGAGAAGTAAAAAGCTGAATATGAGTAAAATTCATAGTTGTACAGAAATACATATTCTATTATTGTAGTGGGGTAGTCACCTGCTCCTGCCCTGAAGGGCTTGAAATCAACCCTGGGAAAGCAGCAAGCCACAGCTGATCGGGGTGTGGCCACAGCTGTGGCTGTTTCCCCAATCAGGGCCCAGCTGGCCTTTATAAGAGGGCAGTGGGCCAGGAGGACAGTCTCTCTCTAGATGTTGAGAGGGCAGGGCCTGACTACTGGGAGCTGAGCAGGGTACCTAAAGTGGAGCAAGGCTGGGGAAAGGCCAGAGGAGCTGGGGAGCTACGGCCTGAGAAACCCCCAGGCTGCAGGCCTTGATGAAGGCCTAGGAAAAGGGTATTGGGGTTGCAGAGGGCAGCCTAAGGGTAGGCAGAAGCAGCAGGTCCAAACCCTCCTTGCCAATGATGAGTGACAATTATACTACAGTCTGTCCCAGGGAGTGGTGACTGGCAGTAGCCAAAGACTGGCAAGGTGGGGCTAGAGGGTGGGGGTTCCCCGGGGGGAGGACTCAGATTTGTGGGGGTACTGCCAGGGGCAGCACCCTGGTGTGAAAGGGGCACCGGGGTCTGGGAGGGACTAGGAGGCCCAGTGGCAAGTGGGACACCGGCCTGCAGAGGACACTCCGGAGGCTGGAGAAACTAATTCCCTGGATGGCCAGCAGGAGGCGCCGCACCAGTGAGTCCCGCCCTGTCACAATTATGTAGTGTATGTGGCTAACGCTATAAACTTTTATCTCTCTCCATACATATTTTGAGACAGAAGATCTGTTATACCTAAGCATAGCAGAACACTTAATTAAAGGCTGGCTGGTTGAGTGTATTTCTCACGCTTATTGTGTTCTCCTGCTGTATCCAGAGCAAGGGTCATACAGCATCCAAATACACCAGAGTTTTAGAGTTCTGTAATCCAAGATGCCAAATATAATGTACTAGACTTCCTCACTAGTGGCTACTTTCTTATTCTGTTTATATAACATTTCCTTTTTAATCACTCATATCTACTACAACAACAAACAAACCCCATGATTTGATTAATACGTTGTGAGAGCTGAATGCATCTCCCTGCTGGTTGTTCGCAAAAAGCAATTTACATTCCTAGTTAATTTGGTTTGAGCTGTTTTTCCCCATGTATTCTGGCTACAAGAGTGAACTCCAGAAACCTTGATAAAGTCCATTTCTTATCTGGTAAGGACCCCTTTGGCATTTAGCAATGGATGCCACTAAAACAAAATCCAAGCTGTGTTTTTTCTGCCTCCCCCCCTCCCCCCCCCCATTTTTGCCTTTGGTCTGGTAGCAAACACTGTGGAGCCTTGGCTTAGTTCAGTCCACAGCAGCTGTGGGAGGGACTGCTCCAAATGATGGAGAGTGCTGAAACTGCACTGGGTGTCAAATGATGACCATTTACCTGGCCTAATTTGGGTGGGATTTCCAAGAAGTGCCCAGCATTGGCCTGACCCTGTGCCCACTGAAGTCCAGGATAAGAATCCCTTTGACTTCAATGTTAGACCAATACCGAGTGCTGCTTGAACACTTCTCCCCCTGCGTGGCCCCCTCCCCCCCGGCTTGGGCCCTGTGTGGTGTGTTTTTTTTGTTTTTTTTAAAAAGCCAATCATTCTGGCACTAGCCTGGCTGAGTTCCCGCACAAGCTGCCATTTTCAAAAGTGGCCTCTGGTGTTTGAGGCCCCTCAGGTTTTGGGTGCCCAGCCTGAGATGCTGAAGAATCCCCACCTAAAATGGGTGGCCACTTCAGAAATTGTGGTGTAATCTTGATGGTGCCCCTACTCTTCATTCCTCCCTGCTGCCTTATTAGGCTCCTCAAGGCCTCCCATCTGAGGCTGGTTTATGAGCTCCAGGGTACAGTGATCATGTCTTATTATTTGTAATGGAAGCATCCAGTGCATTCATTTAATAAATAGGTTAATAGATGCGAAGGCCAGAAGGGACTGTTGTGATCATCTAGCCTGGCCACCAGTATAACACAGGCCCAGGAACCTCACTCAATAATTTCATCCTCAAGCCCATAACTTCTGGGCGAGTTAGATCATATCTTTAAGAAAGATCTCCAGTCTTGATTTAAAGAGTTCAGTGTTGGAGAATCATAATTACAATCCAGATAGAAAGACAAGGCACATGGATACCATAGGGATGGGTACACAATAAGAACTTAGAAGAGAATCCAGTAGAATGGTCCTGGACTTCATTATGTTCTAATGTTAGACTGGTTTCTCAGATGGTGTAAATCCAGTAGTTCCACTGAGTTCAACACACCTTGCCCAATGAGTCTAGGTAACGCAAGAGTAGGGAAGGAAAAGGGTGAGGCCAGTATAAGGGTTATAAGACTAAGATCACCTGGGTGGCTGGTGGTTCAATACTTTTGTTTGTTTATGATGAGATTTTTTTTCCAAGACAGAAGGGAAGAGCAAGCTCCCAAATTCCACTGGAAGTCAATGGGAGTTAGGTACCTGGAGGTTGCAAAGGCTAGGACTATAACAGGGTTTAAAAGAGAACTGGATAAATTCATGGAGGTTAAGTCCATTAATGGCTATTAGCCAGGATGGGTAAGGAATGGTGTCCCTAGCCTCTGTTTGTCAGAGGGTGGAGATGGATGCCAGGAGAGAGATCACTTGATCATTACCTGTTAGGTTCACTCCCTCTGGGGCACCTGGCATTGGCCACTGTCGGTAGACAGGATACTGGGCCAGATAGACCTTTGATCCAACCCAGTACGGCCATTCTTATATTAAAGCTTTCCCTTGACGGGTGTAAAAACAAGTAGTCAGAGCCAGAAAAGACTCTCAAACCACTGGGCAAGATCAGGCTTGCTGGTTTTTAGCATAACAAGAACAACAAAGGGAGAAGAAGGGTGCTAGAATTGGAAAGAATTGGGCAGGAATTCTCTGGAGTGTATGCAACTCAAAATAAAATGTGACTTGTACATGGTGCCATTTAACTTCCTGCCCCACTGTCTAATGAATTTCAAAAGCTGGAGAATTTGAAAAACAAACCCACACAAATTAGTTGACAACCAGCAAAAGAGCAGCGTGTTTTCCTAGTCTATTTTGCAGAGCTTTTCAGCCCTGTATCTTAGGGGGCATCAGTAGGAGATGGACAGGCTCGGAGGAGGACTTAAAGCTCAGTCATTGTGTGACTGATAAAGATTTTAATTACAGTGTTTGTTTCATTGCTCCAGCAGCACAGATCTGAGCCAATAATACGTCTTAAGGGCTCAGAAGTAACATTTGGAAGATAGATGTGCGGTGTCCGCAGACCCCCTGGGCCACACAGACACAGTGGCCTAATGCAGACTAGCTTTCCAATGTATTTTGAGGGGTTTAATGAGTTTTCAGCCAAAGAAAACAATATTTTTATGGGTTCCCCTCTCCCTGCCAGTAAACACTGGACACGATTATCAGCTCATGGAAATCCGTCTCGCTCCATTGACTGCCAGGCTGGGGGCCAGATCCCCAGCTGGTATAACTTCAGTGCTCTGTGGCCCAACACTGGTTCACACCAGCTGAGGGTTGGGTATCAGTTATTCCTTTGGGCTCCTAATGTCTGGAGCTGCATTTAAGCAGCCCCGTAGAGAAGCCTGTTTACTTGTTCCCTGCGGCCATGCATTCTCCTAAAAGAAGAAAAGGAATTTGGGGGTTATTTGATGAATTCCTGACCCATTCTAGGTGCCTACTCTTTTTGCCTACCTACCTGAGCAGCCAATCAGCCTTCACTGATGCTTGGGAGGTGGGAGCTCATGATCTATTTGGAGCTTGGATACTGATGTCTAGTTAAGTCCCTCTTTACACATGATTAATCATAATGCTAATAGAAAAGGAGGACTTGTGGCACCTTAGAGACCAACCAATTTATTTGAGCATAAGCTTTTGTGAGCTACAGCTCACTTCATCGGATGCATCTGATGGAAAGTGTAGAAGATCTTTTTATACACACAAAGCATGAAAAAATACCTCCCCCCCCCCCCCCCCCACCCCACTTTCCTGCTGGTAATAGCTTATCTAAAGTGACCACTCTCCTTACAATGTGTATGATGATCAAGGTGGGCCATTTCCAGCACAAATCCAGGGTTTAACAAGAATGTCTGAGGAGGGGGTGGGGGGAGGTATTTTTTCATGCTTTGTGTGTATAAAAAGATCTTCTACACTTTCCACAGTATGCATCCGATGAAGTGAGCTGTAGCTCACGAAAGCTTATGCTCAAATAAATTGGTTGGTCTCTAAGGTGCCACAAGTCCTCCTTTTCTTTTTGAGAATACAGACTAACACGGCTGTTACTCTGAAACCTGTCATAATGCTAATATAGGCATGTGTCTGGGGTAGCCCAGCCTCATAACATCGGGGTCCATCTTCTGAGCCTTGGATCCATCCACGGCGCCTATGGGCCAGTTCAAAGTAGAAATCTGGCCCTGCCCTCAACCCCACCCAGCTGTGATAGCAGCAATGTCTGCGGCTTCTGTTGTCCTCTCTCAAAGACACTGACCAGAGGATCCACAGATCCAGGGCCATGTTTTCAGCTGACCCTGAACATCTCTGCCTCATGGTGCGGTGAGAGCTCCCGCTCCACGCAGAGCAGAATCCCCTAAGACAAGCTACCTACAGCTTGATCTCTAGACACGTTGGTTCCATTGTCTTTTGTCAGGCTACAGTTTTTGTACAGTAATCTGAGTCTTCACTGATAGACGCTATGTATCAAATGTAAGGGGACAACAGTCCCCTTACTAACATTCAGTGGGGGTGTTTTGGTTGGCTAGCTCCCAGTAGTAAAAGAAAGGGGAAGGGTCGATGGGAAATCAGGACCCTGAGACTGACAGTCCCCCGGATCAATGGGGAGAGGCCAATGCTCCAGGTCCACCTGAATGACAGGGCGGGCAGGCTAATTGGAGTTGGGGGGGGGGGGGTGTCCTCTGTGTGAGCTGGAATTGCCTGGGTCAGACAGAGTGGGGCTGAGCTAAGGAGAAAGCAGGGGCCCAAGCTGAGCTGGGGAGCAGCGCTGAGCCAGAGAAGCGGGCCAGAGAGCAGGTCAGTGCTGGGAGCAGAAGCAGCCTGCAGAGCAGACCTGTCCTGGGAGCTGAGCTGCAGCAACCAGAGCCAGAGAAGCAGCCCAGGGAGCTGAAGGCAGAGCAGCAGCAGCAGCCGTGCTGAGGCAGAGTGGAGCTGGAGCTGGGGCTGGAGCAGTCCGGAGCTGGGTGCGGTGAGCAGCGCGGGAGAGCGAGGGGGACCCTGGGCAGTGGGCCCAGCACAGGGAGATGCCTCAGCCAAGAGGCTCTGCAGGCCAGACTTGGAGGGGGATCATAACCCCAATGGGGCAGGGGTTACGCTGGGAAGAAGGGTCCTGCCACTTAGAGCCTGAGGCCACAGCCAGAGTAAGTGTCCAACCCGCCGCATCCCTGCAGCACAGCCAGGGCTGGAGAAGGGGCCTGGGACCTACAAGGAACAGACTGTGAACTGCCCGGACATTCCAGAGACACTGTTTGTGATGTTCCCTGCCACAGAGCGGGGTGATGTGTTTCCTTTAACCTTTCCCATTTTGCCTTATTCCTTTTTCAACTAATTGTTGATTAAATTGTATTTGCTTTAAATTGTATGTAATCAGTGAGTCAGGGAAGTCTCCAGTGCAGAGAGAGTACCCCAGAGTGGGGACACCCTAACCCCTGTCCCAGACGACCACAGCAAGGTTGGGGGTTGAGCCCCCCAAGACTCCTGGGCCCAGCCTTTGTTGGGGTTACAAGGATTCTGCCAGACAGGAGAGTGGAAAGGGAGTCCTCAAGGGCAGGGAGGCCTCTGGATAAAGGAAGTGGGAGCGAGGACTTGGATCCTTTCGCTAGCCCACTTCACTGGGGTAGTGCAGAAGCCAGGAAAATTGCCCACAATAGCGGGACCATTTTCCCGCATTTTACAGTAAGTCTAGAGTATCTTTGTTCTCTCTATGGCTATAGCTAATGAATGCATTGTCCTTTCTCTCTGATGGAATTATAGCTACGCTTGTATAAGAGAAGCAGAGAAACCAAAAGAATAACGACCAGTTTGTAACAACAGGATTTATTTCAGTCCAGATGGTTATCCTATATAAACCACAGCATGTGTAAGTGATTGGGGAAGAGATGTTTTTTTTTTTTTTGCAAACAAACGTGGCAGATTCTTGTCATATGCCCCTTCCCCGAGACAGACCATGGACTATCTCCCAGGATTCTTATTACACTAGACCCTAGAGACCCCACTGTCCCATATGCTGTACACATACATAAGAGAGTTCCTGCCCCAGAGAATTTTGTCTGAATAGACACCACGGATAAAACTGCCAAGCCACCCATTTCTTACAGCTTGGGTTCTGTGCTGGTTTGGCTAAGGGTTGCAGTCAATGCAGTGCCCCCATAGCACCTCTTCCAACAAACTGTGACTTCAACTACACAAATTGCCAACAGTCAGCAGCGCCCCAGGATAAATGAGTGCCCCTCACCAGCAGGTGTGACATTTTGGGTGGGGTTAGGAGTGGATGTAGGCAGGCTCTCCAGTGGCCTCTGACTTACCTTAAGCCTCCAGAGCCAGTAACAATGTAAGTCTCTCTTGCCTGTCTTTTAATAACACACCAAGAAGGTGTTATGGATGAGAGAGACAAGCAGCAGGTGGTGATGAGGTTCTCTGTATTCTCCTGGCTGTACCGCTCCAGGCCTGACTTTCAGCCACCCAATGAGGCTTCCTAAAAGAACAACATTGTTTTCGCTTCCCTGACCCTGGACGTTGTCAGGGGCAAATTTGTCTCTCTTCTGCATCCATATAAAGTCCAATTTCTTTGTGGACGATTCGGGGCTAAAAATGTTGGGGTTTTGGTTTTAAAAGGCTCAAATTCTTTGCTTAAACAAATATTTGGCCAAAACCTCTTTTCAACTGAAACAGAACTTCTCTCACCAAAAAAAAATTCTTCCTGAGGGGGGCAAATCCTGCCTCTTCTTCCCTGCAGCCGAGCTGGCATTCCCCTCTCTTGGGGGCAGGTAGCTGGAGTCACATTTGAGGGCTTGCCCTGCCTTCATGTCAGAGCCCAGCTGCATGGGAGCTCCTTCTCCATCCCTGCCAAGTGAAGTTCTGAGATGGACACTCTCCTACTCCCATCTCCCTCTGTCTCCTTTTGGAACATATGATAACAGCCACAAAGGTCCATCTAGCCCTGTATCCTGTCTCTGACAGTGTCCAGTGCCAGGTGCCCCAGATGGAATGAACAGAACAGGGAATCCCCAAGTGATCCATCATCTGTCACCCATTCCCAGCTTCTGGCAAACAGAGGCTAGGGACACCGTCCGTGCCCATCCTGGCTAATAGCCATTGATGGACCCATCCTCCATGAATTATGTATTCTTTTTTGGGGAACAGGAACTCTTCATTTTCTGTCATCCATTTACCGTAGGGGTGATGTGTTGCCCTAATGCTGCGGTTTAGGGGCTGACCCTGCAAACTCTCTGAGCACTGAAATCTCACTGACCAGGTCTGCTCCGTGGGCAGAGGATTTGCATGATTGCAGTCACGGTGCTTTTAATGCAAGGTTCCCAGTTTTGAGAGACCCTGTGGGGCCAGTTGCTCGAGTCAGAAGTGAAGGGAAAAGCAGCTGAGAAAGCTACCTCCTGATCCACCCCTTTTCCTTGTCAGTCTATCTCTTGGGGCAAAGAGGTATCCCTCAAGGCTTGGAGGTTTTTAAGAACTAGTTGGACAAACACCTGTCAGGGTTGGGCTAGGTTTATTTGGCCCTGCTGCAATGCAGGGGACTGGACTAGATGTCCTCTCATGGTCCCTTCCAGTCTGACATTTCTGTGATTCTTAATGGAAAAGCAGAGCTTGGGATGTTGAGGCAGAACCTACTTAGCCACGGGCATTACTCCTTTGGAGAGTGAATGGGAGGGTGAAAGACGCAAGCTTTGGATAAGGGTCTGATGTCCAATACAAAACCTTTCACTTCTTGGTCATGTGTTCAAACCCAGTGCGGGAAGGTTGGCCTGATATTTGGCAACCCACGTGAAGCGAGGTTGTGGAGATTTGTCCTCCTCCTCAGACCACTACCTCCAGACAGCTCCTGTGCCCACAGGGAAGCCAAAGTCTGGCTGAACTTAGAGCTGAAGCATAAATAGAATGTAACCAATTTATTTGAGCATAAGCTTTCATGAGCTACAGCTCACTTCATCGGATGCATACTGTGGAAAATACAGAAGATGTTTGTTTTTATACACCCAAATCATGGGAAAAATGGGTGTTTATCACTACAAAAGGTTTTCTCTCCCCCCCACCCCACTCTCCTGCTGGTAATAGCTTATGTAAAGTGATCACTCTCCTCACAATGTGTATGATAATCAAGGTGGGCCATTTCCAGCACAAATCCAGGGTTTAACAAGAACGTCTGAGGAAGGGGGGGTGGGGGGGGTTAGAAAAACAAGGGGAAATAGGTTACCTTGCATAATGACTTAGCCACTCCCAGTCTCTATTCAAGCCTAAGTTAATTGTATCCAATTTGCAAATTAATTCCAATTCAGCAGTTTCTCACTGGAGTCTGGATTTGAAGTTTTTCTGTTGTAATATCGCAACTTTCATGTCTGTAATCGTGTGACCAGAGAGGTTGAAGTGTTCTCCAACTGGTTTATGAATGTTATAATTCTTAACATCTGATTTGTGTCCATTTAGTCTTTTACGTAGAGATTGTCCAGTTTGACCAATGTACATGGCAGAGGGGCATTGCTGGCACATGATGGCATATATCACATTGGTAGATGTGCAGGTGAACGAGCCTCTGATAGTGTGGCTGATGTTATTAGGCCCTGTGATGGTGTCCCCTGAATAGATATGTGGGCACAGTTGGCAACGGGCTTTGTTGCAAGGATAGGTTCCTGGGTTAGTGGTTCTGTTGTGTGGTACGTGGTTGTTGGTGAGTATTTGCTTCAGGTTGGGAGGCTGTCTGTAGGCAAGGACTGGCCTGTCTCCAAGATTTGTGAGTGTTGGGTCATCCTTCAGGATAGGTTGTAGATCCTTGATAATGCGTTGGAGGGGTTTTAGTTGGGGGCTGAAGGTGATGGCTAGTGGCGTTCTGTTGTTTTCTTTGCTGGGCCTGTCCTGTAGTAGGTGTCTTCTGGCTCTGTCAATCTGTTTCTTCACTTCCGCAGATGAGTATTGTAGTTGTAAGAATGCTTGATAAAGATCTTGTAGGTGTTTGTCTCTGTCTGAGGGGTTGGAGCAAATGCGGTTGTATCACAGAGCTTGGCTGTAGACAATGGATCATGTGGTGTGGTCAGGGTGAAAGCTGGAGGCATGAGGTAGGAATAGCAGTCAGTAGGTTTCCGGTATAGGGTGGTTTATTAGCACTGTAGTGTCCAGGAGGTGGATCTCTTGTGTGGACTGGACCAGGCTAAGGTTGATGGTGGGATGGAAATTGTTGAAATCATGGTGGAATTCCTTAAGGGCTGCTTTTCCATGGGTCCAGATGATGTCATCAATACAGCGCAAGTAGAGTAGGGGCGTTAGGGGACGAGAGCTGAGGAAGCGTTGTTCTAAGTCAGCCATAAAAATGTTGGCATTCTGTGGGGCCATGCGGGTACCCATAGCAGTGCCGCTGATTTGAAGGTATACATTGTCCCCAAATGTGAAATAGTTATGGGTAAGGACAAAGTCACAAAGTTCAGCCACCAGGTTAGCCGTGACATTATCGGGGATAGTGTTCCTGATGGCTTGTAGTCCATCTTTATGTGGAATGTTGGTGTAGAGGGCTTCTACATCCATAGTGGCCAGGATGGTGTTTTCAGGAAGATCACCGATGGATTGTAGTTTCCTCAGGAAGTCGGTAGTGTCTCGAAGGTAGCTGGGAGTGCTGGTAGCGTAGGGCCTGAGGAGGGAGTCTACATAGCCAGACAATCCTGCTGTCAGGGTGCCAATGCCTGAGATGATGGGGCGCCCAGGATTTCCAGGTTTATGGATCTTGGGTAGTAGATAGAATATCCCAGGTCAGGGCTCCAGGGGTGTGTCTGTGTGGATTTGATCTTGTTCTTTTTCAGGGAGTTTCTTGAGCAAATGCTGTAGTTTCTTTTGGTAACTCTCAGTGGGATCAGAGGGTAATGGCTTGTAGAAAGTGGTGCTGGAGAGCTGCCAAGCAGCCTCTTGTCATCGTGAATAGGTGTGAATATGAACAACAGCACCTCCTTTGTCAGCCTTTTTGATTATGATGTCAGAGTTGTTTCTGAGGCTGTGGATGGCATTGTGTTCTGCACAGCTGAGGTTGTGGGGCAAGTGATGCTGCTTTTCCACAATTTCAGCCCATGCACGTCGGCAGAAGCACTCTATGTAGAAGTCCAGTCTGCTGTCTCGACCTTCAGGAGGAGTCCACCTAGAATCCTTCTTTTTGTAGTGTTGGTAGGGAGGTCTCTGTGGATTAGTATGTTGGAAATATTCCTTGAATCGGAGACATCGAAAATAGGATTCTAGGTCACCACAGAACTGTATCATGTTCGTGGGGGTGGAGGGGCAGAAGGAGAGGCCCCGAGATAGGACAGCTGCTTCTGCTGGGCTAAGAGTATAGTTGGATAGGTTAACAATATTGCTGGGTGGGTTGAGGGAACCATTGCTGTGGCCCCTTGTAGCATGTAGTAGTTTAGAAAGTTTAGTGTCCTTTTTCTTTTGTGAAGAAGCAAAGTGTGTGTTGTAAATGGCTTGTCTAGTTTTAGTAAAGTCCAGCCACAAGGAAGTTTGTGTGGAAGGTTGTTTTTTTATGAAAATATCCATTTTTGAGAGCTCATTCTTTATCTTTCCCTGTTTGCTGTAGAGGATGTTGATCAGGTGGTTCCGCAGTTTCTTTGAGAGCGTGCGGCACAAGCTGTCAGCATAGTCTGTGTGGTATGTAGATTGTAATGGATTTTTTACCTTCAGTCCTTTTGGTACAATGTCCATCTGTTTGCATTTGGAAAGGAAGATGATGTCTGTCTGTATCTGTACAAGTTTTTTCATGCAGTTGATTTCCACTCCATATGGCTAAATGCAGTGCCTTGCATAATGACAGGTTTCAGAGTAACAGCCGTGTTAGTCTGTATTCGCAAAAAGAAAAGGAGGACTTGTGGCACCTTAGAGACTAACCAATTTATTTGAGCATAACCTTTCGTGAGCTACAGCTCACTTCATCGGATGCATACTGTGGAAAATACAGAAGATGTTTGTTTTTATACACACAAATCATGGAAAAATGGGTGTTTATCACTACAAAAGGTTTTCTCTCCCCCCACCCCACTCTCCTGCTGGTAATAGCTTATGTAAAGTGATCACTCTCCTTACAATGTGTATGATAAACACCCATTTTCCCATGATTTGTGTGTATAAAAACAAACATCTTCTGTATTTTCCACAGTATGCATCCGATGAAGTGAGCTGTAGCTCATGAAAGCTTATGCTCAAATAAATTGGTTAGTCTCTAAGGTGCCACAAGTCCTCCTTTTTCTTTTTGCGAATACAGACTAACGCGGCTGTTACTCTGAAACCTGTCATAAATAGAATGTGATGCACGTTCGCTCAACCAGGAGTTCTGAGCTTGATGCGGGAATCACTAGGTGAGGTTCTCTGGGCTGTTAGGCAGGAGATCAGACGAGATCACAGTGGTCCTTCTTGGCCTTAAAATCTAGGAATTCATGTTGACAAGAGGCTGGAAAACATGGCAGAATTAGACAGAAAGTGGAGTCCAGTCATGAGAAGTATTAAAGGAAATCGGGATCATGCTAGAATATTCCGATGAAGAATCAGAATGTCTGGAGACCAGTGGCGTAGAATGGGTCACTTTCCTCTAATACTGAACAAGGATTTTTTTATGGGGGGGTCGGAGTATCTTCACTAATGCTCTTCTATCTTTCTCTTGGCCTCATTGCAGTGCTTCTGCCTAAAACCTTCTGCCCAGCTTCCTGCTGCAGATATAAAGAAGTAGCACATCTGTCTGACAGCTGTTAAGACTTAAGGTCAGTTTCAGTGTTTCTGTTCCCCTATTCTGGGGCCAAACAGAGAGAGGGAACTGCAAGCAGATATAGTTCAGCTGTTTGGAAGCAGAGAATATCCTAAAACAATCCCCCATCAAAGCTGTAGAGTGTGTATGTAGCACCTAATTTTAAAGGCTCCAAGAAGGAAGATGCAAGAAATTGAAGTCTCTACATACATCTGCATCAGTGAAGGGGGGTGGGGGAAGGTGTTGGCAACATGAATTGGAGAGTGTAGGAGAATACCTGAGACACCTCTAATTAAAAATAATAATCCTGGTTAATGAAATGGAAGATCTCATCTGATGCATTTGGAGTGGATTCTCCAAAGTAGTGATGCAATGACTGAATCCCTCCTACAGGTATTGGAGTTACACCAGAGAGGAATTTGGCTCTGTGGTTTGAGAGGGAGCAGCAGCCTTGCTGTTGGGATCTATAATAATCCCTAGTTCGCATATAATACCTTTCAGCAGATCTCAAAGCACTTGACAAAGATCGGTATCAGCATCCCCATTTTTACAGATGGGGAAACTGAGGCTCAGGTGTGAATGACTTCCCAAGGCCTCTCAGGAGGCAATTGGCCAAACTGAGGATAGAACCCAGGCCTCCTGAGTCCTAGTCTACTGCTCAAGACACGAAGCCACACTTCCTCAGAAGCAGGGAGCAGTGCATGGTGTTGAAGGTGAGCTACATATGTGTGGCAGGAACTGAAAAGGATGTTGAAGACCGGGTTCAGGGTGGAAGCAGGTGAGCAGTGATGTGTCAGGAGCAGCACCAGGGAAGATTTTGTTCTCTAGCTAGAACCTTGGCCTGGAAGGAGGAATATGTAGAATGTGATTCAGTGGATTTCCTGTACCAGATAATGTAATTCAGCCTTCAGAGTAAGGTGCCTTGACAGTCTTCCATTGAAACTCTGGAAATTTGGTTAAATCAAAGAGTGCTTTCCTCAACTTTTTTTAAATCTGAACTTTTTTTTTCCCAACCAAAATCCAGAATTTTGGGCCGGAAACAAAGATTTTTAGTTTTCGGTTTTTCAATTAAAAGTGGGAATTTTCCAGACACAGAAGCTGGGATTGGGTTTTTCTGCTGAAAATGTCTGCCCTTTTCTCCTAACTCGATCTTCGAGGCTGGGAAGGAATCGCATGGCTCACGTACTTCAGTACAGTGAGATAGCAAGGTGACACCCACACGCAATCCGAACCAATCGGAGCCTGTTCCTGAATTTCACACCTACTTGCTACTCATTGTATAGAAGGCAGATCAAACCTCTTCCTCCTTCAGTCCACGGGCCAGATATGAACTCTCCTGAATTGTAATGGGTTCAAAACCCATCTCTGAATTTTTTGCAGCTCAGGCCTACCTGTGAAATATATCTTTACACTCCAGAGCATTCAGCAGATAAAGAGAGAAAGCAGTGGCTAAAAATTGCTAGTGTGTAGCTGAGTGGTTTTGTTTTTACAGGTACAGAGCAAAGAGGGTAGGTGCATGCCTAGCAGCATTAAATGGGAATATAACATCCACTGATCTACAAAACGCTCAGTGAACTCGCCTCTGCTTTCCTCCCTCACGTCTTAAGACCAGCCATGACAGCTGGGATGCTGGGCTCGTCAGGGGCAGGGCAGCTAATGAAGCCCAGCATGAGGCTCCATGGATTGGGGGCAAGTGGAGAGATTTAACTGGAGCAGGACCCCAGCTAGGGAAGATGATCCCAAGTGAGGCCAGGGGCCAGATTTGCTGCTCGCACTCATTGCCCTTTGCAAAGTAAGCCTCCATCCCTCTCTGTCTCAAGCCAGAATTCTCCACCCACTTACACTGGGGGCAGCGCCTCACCCCCACTGGGCAGAGATGTAAATGACATGAATCCTGATTCTCTACTCCAGGGGTCGGCAACCTTTCAGAAGTGGTGTGCAGAGTCTTCATTTACTCACTTTAAGGTTTCGCGTGCCAATACACTTTAACGTTTTTTAGAAGGTCTCTCTAAGTCGATATATAACTAAACTATTGTCGTATGTAACGTAAACAAGGTTTTCAAAATGTTTAAGAAGCTTCATTTAAAATTAAATTAAAATGCTGATCTTATGCCGCTGGCCCGCTCAGCCCATTGCCAGCCTGGGGTTCCATTCACTAGGCCGGGACCTCAGACTGGCAGTGGGCTGAGCAGCTCAGCCCGCTGCCAGTCTGGGGTCTGTCCGCCGGCTCCTGTCAGCCAGGCTGCCAGTCCTGCTCAGCCTGCTGTTGGTCTGGGATCCTGGCCCTGCCCACATAGAGTAGGTACCTACCTTCTCCCTGGTTCTAGCCATTCTCTTCCTCTCTCTCTCTACTGAGCTGAGGGTGGGAATGCACTGAGCACAGGGCTGGGGGTTGGGGTGCAGGGTCTGGCCAGGAGCTAGAATGAGGGAGGGGGCTCAGGGTTGAGGCAGGAGGTTTGGGTGTGGAGCACTTACCTGGGCAGCTCCCATTTGGTGCAGGTGGGAATGGGTGGAGGGTGCAGGAGCTCCCATTTGGTGCTCAGGGTGGGAGTGGGAATGTTGGGGGTGCAAGAGTCAGGGCATAAGGTGTGGTGGGGCTGGAGTCAGGGCTGGGGTTGAGGGGGGGTGCAGGGGTCAGGGCAGAGGGCTAGGGGATGTGGGCTGGGGTCATGGGGGTGCTCCCTTCCCTGAGTGGCTCACAGCAGGGGGCTGGAGGGGATATGCCCTGATTCCACCCAGGGCCCCATCCCCACCTCTTCTCCACCTCCTCCCCAGAGCAGCAAGTGCGCTGCAGATCTGCGTTTCCCCCTCCCTCGCAAAGGCAGTCAGCTGATCGGCAGCAGGGAGGGAGAAGAGGAGCAGCAGGAACCCAGCACACTGGGGGAAGAGGCAGGGGAGGGGGAAGCTGCCTGCCCTGCAGCAGCAGCCGGCAGGACCAAGCTTCTTCACCCTGCCCCTGTTGGGCAGGGCGGAGAAGAGCGGGTCGCGGTGGGCACGCGAGCTGATTTTTTTCATGGCATGCTGCTGCCTGCCGGGGTCCCGGCCTGGGTTCGGCAGCGGGCTGAGCGGGGCCGGCGGCTGGGACCCGGCAGGCAGCAGCGTGCCATTAAAAATCGGCACACGTGCCATAGGTTGCCAACCCCTGATCTACTCTGTGCTGTGTTTGCACTGGAGATCCTTGGCTGCTTCTGATTTCTAGGAGTGTGCCCACGCTGCAGGCCGGGGAGGGACCGCCGCCTGTGTGGACATACCCAAGCTAGCGTTGATCCAGTTTCTCAGGCTCCGCTACCACAGCTGTGTGAGCAGTTTGGATGGGAGCTTGGGCTCAACAACCCCACTGGGGACCCTGTGTACGTACTTGAGTGGCTAGCCCATGCTGGGGCAGCTTCACATCTGTTGTAACTTGAGCTAGCCGGTCCCGTTTCCAGTGTTAGTGTAGACACACAGCTTTACCCTGGTGTCAGCAGGAGGAGAGTCAAGTCCCCAGCGTGCATTGTCTGCATCTCGCTTGTAACTGAAACATCCCTCCGTATGATCAACAGCCCCCGGGCTTTCAGTGTGGCGCCATATTAGGGGCCTACAGGGCGCCTGCTTAAAATCTGAGATGGACGCATGCCACAAGAGTCTGATCGGAATCTGGGGCTTTGGTTGGGGAAACTTCTAACTAAAATATCCTGACTGGATTTGGGATCAGGAAAGAGAGGCCGAGGTGAGGATCAGTCTGACATAAGGACAAGGAGGGTGTAAAATAATGCTTAGGAAACTTCAGCCGATCAGCATGGGGTTTTGGTGAAGAAACTGATCAGGGACCGCAGGGTTTGATCCTTGATCTACAGGGTCCTTGGGCACTAGTCAGTAGTGACCTGCTAACAGGTACCAGAATATAAGATGAACCTCGACAGAGGACTCCAGTCCTGGGAGCTGACTGGTGGAATGCTGGGGGTCCTGATTGCTTAGTTCACAGCTTCTATTTAAGCCGTGAACTAAGCATAGGAACACAAAGTTGTCTATGCAGCTGGGTTCTGCCTGCTGAGGACTGCTTCCCTTGCAACACCTGTGCCTACAACCTGCTGCTGATCACCTGGTAACTTCATCCCGCCTGAATCCTGGTTTGCTCTTTGACCTCCTGGTATCTGGCCTGGCCTAGGTCTTGATTCCGACTCTGATGACTAGCTCAGACCACCCACCTCCCAGTCTTGGCAAAACAGCCCAGATCAGTCCTTAAGAAGTTGTGGTGCTCCTCGGCCAAATGACTCCATCGTGGACTGATTGCCATAAGCATTCCTCCTCGAAAGGAAGGTTGCGTAAGGATGAAGTCGCTTCAGCTCTTGGATCCCCCAACACATTCCTAACCCAAGTAAATTAGGTGTCTGGGATTTTGCATGCACATGTTCCACTTAGAGGCCCAACAGACTGAATATGTCAATGACCAGGCTTGTAAAGGGACCACACACTGCGCTGTGATACAATCACAAGTACCCAGCCTCTTGGAGCTGATGATTCAAGATTCTGCTGAATGCTCTCTGTTCCCTTGCATGTTCAGTGGTGGCCGTTTAAAATTCCATCTGTGCTGGAGGTGGATTTCTTGCCCTGCCAGGTAAATGCCATTGAATAGCACTGAGCTTACACTGAAAAGGACTTTCTTCTTGGAGGATATGAAGAATTTTAAAGGGCCCGCACTGTACCTTGTGCCACAGGGCTATGCAAGCCCTGAAGCCACACAACAAATCCAGCTTCTTGGGCTCAGCGTCAGCAGCTCACCTGCCCCTTTTAAACAGGAATTTAAAGCAACAACATAATCCTCACTCGTGTGTGTGCCTGCAAAGCCCTAGACTTCAATCTGTTTCTGTTCTGATTTATATGCAGTGTGTAAACCGTAGGTTGAAGCCCGCAGGCTAATTGCTTTCTGTTGGCTGGCACTAGCTGGCTTCTCTTCTACACCCGTACATCTGTGTCCAGCTACGCTGCGAGTAATAGAGACACACACTCCCTGTGTGGGGATTTTTTTCCCCTTCTGACCAGAGTCTGCATTTTCAGCAATGGCCTGGCTCTGAGATTAAATTGAAGGCGATTGGTCCCTAAAGAGTACCCTTGAGACACGTGCATTTCCTTTGGCTGGGTCCTGAAAGACGGTCACATTCATATTCAACACACTCCATTATTCATGCCTGAAAATAGGGCATGCTGTGATATCAAAACCAGCACCCAAACCCCTCACACGCTGCAGTCTGTAATTTTATGTCCTACACCTCCCTGCACAAGTACCAAGATGCTCTTTCTGGTAATTTTCTCTTCCTCCTGCAGTACGGAATATAATTTGTTGACCATTGCTACTAAACCTGCAGCCAGTGGGTCTCGTTCTATGTTTAGGTGCATTGGTATAACTTCACTGAAACCAGTGGAGTTGCTAGCAATTTATGTAGAAATGCTGACCCTGCATCAACTCTGGTGCAGCAGGCTTGAGTGCTGTCTCAGGGGGAGAGATGGCAGCTCAAGCTGCCCTCTCAGTGCTAGGACAGGGCTCAGAATCCACCCAAAGGGGCAGCTGGGGGTTAGGGGACCTCTCAGAGAATGAGAAGGCTGGAAATGCTGAGCTAGCAGATGAACTGAAGCTGGGGTGCAAGGTGATAAAATAAGAATAGGGGACTGGAAAGTGAGAAGAAGGAAAATAGGAAAGGTTTCAGGTCAGGAGAAGCAGGGAAAAAATACAGCCGGGTACGTGAGCAGACCCTATTAGAGAAGGGAAGCAGAGGGAAATAAAATGTACAGACTTGCCAGAGAGAGAGTATCAAGGGAAAGAACTGCAAGGAAATATAATTGGTGAAAAAGGAATCCATCAAAAAGCTGTTAGATGTAAACGAGAAGCCCACCCAGAGTGGACCTAAAGGACATGACCAGAGAGTGACTGAACCTCTAGTGAAGGAACAGAGTGTAAAGGAGCCTAACGGAAAAGTAAAGGCCCCCTGGGTGAAGAAACCCAGCTTGTGGATAAACTTAGTGAAAAGAGGTACAACCATGGGAACATTAAATCTAAGGAGCACTTCATCCTAAAGAGCAGGCCAGTAAGAGTCGAGCTTGGCTCACAGCCAAGGCAAGGGAAAGTTGATTCCTCTCTGAAGTGACCCAGTCTAGTGTTGAATAATCTTTTGTTTTGCTCCTGATAATAACTGCACAGAGTAAGGAAGAGCGCAAAGGTTAATGTGTTGGAAATCTATAGTTTTATTATTGTAATGTTCTATATTTATGCTGCTGATATAACTCTGACATTTTTCCTTTATAAATTCTAAAAAAACCCCAACCCTTAATTTTCCCTTTGTCTTGGTTTGCCTCTGCCTCTCCTCAGTTAACCTAGCCGGGTCACCACATCTATACCCATGTAAATTAAAATAATGTGGCCTGGTGGGTTTTGTTGGCATGTGGGCATGTATCTAACCTTCATGGGCCAGGTCCTCAGCTGCTGTAAATACACTTCAGTGGAGCTATCCTGCTTTACCCTAGCTAAGGATCTGGTCCCCACTCTGTTCTTGTCTTGGATGCACAAGATCGTGAAGTCCAAAGCAGACTGAAGAGTTTCAAAAGAATTTCACAAAACTGGGTGACTGAGCAATAAAATGGCAGATGAAATTCAATGTTGATAAGTGCAAAGCAATGCACATTAGAAAATCTAATCCCAACTATACATCCCAAATGATGGGGTCTATATTAGCTCTTACCCACTCAAGAAAGATCATGGCATCATTGTGGATAGTTCTCTGAAAATATCTGTTCAATGTGCAGCGGCAGTCGAAACAGCTAACTATGTTAGGAACCATTAGAAAAGGGATAAGTGATCAGAGTAAATATCATAATGCCACTATATAATCTATGGTACACCCACATCTTGAATGCTGGGGGCAGTTCTGGTTGCCCCATATCAAAAAAAGATGTATTAGAATTGGAAAAGGTACAGAGAAGGGCAATAAAAATGATAGGGCTATGGAACAGCTTCTGTGTGAGGAGAGACTGATAAGACTGGGACTCTTCAGCTTGGAAAAGCAACAACTGGAGAGGGATATGCTAGAGGTCTATAAAATCCATGACTGGTGGGGAGAAAGTGAATAAGGAAGAGTTATTTACTGCTTCCCATAACACCAGGAACCAGGGGTCACCCGATAAAATATGTAGGCAGCAGGTTTAAAACAAACCCAAGGAAGTATTTTGTCACACAACGTACAGTCAACCTGTGGAACTCCTTGCCATAGGATGTTGTGAAGACCAAAACTAGAACTGGGTTCAAACAAGAATTAGGTAAGTTCATGGAGGATAGGTCCATTAATGGCTATTAGCCAAGATGGTCAGGGATGCAACTCCATGGTATGGGTATCCCTGAGCTTCTGACTGCCAGATCCTGGGACTGCACAATAGGGGATGGATCACTTGATAATTGCTCTGTTCTGTTCATTTGCGCTGAAGCACCTGGCATTGGCCACTGTCAGAAATCAAGATAGTGGGCTAGCTGGACCATTGGTCTGACCCAGTATGGCCGTACTGATTCCCATATTTGTTTGTGACCAGAAGTCTGAGGCTTGTCCAGTGAGCTATCATTGCACTTCCTAGTGGATAGATGTCCATGCCACAAACTGCTGCAGTAGTTGGCATTAACTGACACCTGTGCTCACAGGGAGAACAATAACTGAATGGGCTGTCTTTACTAAACAAACCTTCCGTTCCTGCCGTGACACAGTCCATCTTAAATCAGAGGCATTTATTGTACACCACAGCTACAACTATAAAGAAATCCGCCTTCAACACGGTTCAAGTTCCAGCCTAATCTCGCATGTATACCAGGAACAAACCCTGTCTGAAATGCTATGTACAGCACACACGTCTGGTGGCAAACTAACATACTGCAAGCAAACTAGTCTTTCTGGGTCAGGGTTGAGCTGCAGTGGCAGGATGGTGGAAGCTTACCTTGCGACTGCCCTTCCTGTGTCTGGTTTGTGGCTGCAGTCTTCAGAGACGGTCAGCACTGCACCTTTCACCAACTTTGACATTTACTAATAAAAAAATTAAATGTAAATAAGAGAACCTCACTGAATGCTGGCTTAAATTGCCATCGGAGCCCCGGGCCCTTTAAATTACTACCAGAGCCCTGGGGTAGTGACAGCAGCGGCCGGAGTCCGAGGCCCTTTTAAATCGCCAGGGCAGCTGCTCCCTTCCCCACCCCACCGCCCTGTATGTAGCGGCCCTGCCAGTATGATCAGCTATGTATGGGCCCGTATTGACTGCCACTTTCTTACCGGTACACCATACGGGCCCACACCTCCCAGTACGCCATACAGGCCCATACCGGCTTACTCTTTCACCTCTGCCGACGAGTGAAGCCAGATGCCAAAAACAGCAGCAGAAGAAGCAATAAAACAAACTCCACCTGCAGATTCGCCTCCTGAACCTGGCAGCGCGGTGAGCAAAGTCATTAAGGGACCATCCATCTCCTAAACCTGCTGCTACTTTAATTAAAACACTGAGGGCTTTGACGTTTTCATTTTGACGCAAGGCAAAAATGAAGGGGATGCACTGTTGCCCCACAGTGGCCAAGAGTTTAACTGCTGTTCATGAGCAGTATCGGGGTAGCCGTGTTAGTCTATATCCACAAAAACAACAAGGAGTCCAGTGGCACCTTAAAGACTAACAGATTTTTTAAGCATAAGCTTTCGTGGGTAAAAAAAACCACTTCTTCAGATGCATTTTAAGGTGCCACTGGACTCCTTGTTGTTTTCACGAGCAGCAGTTACACTTGCGTGTCCAGGATGGAAACATGAGTAGTCCATTCCTGAGCATCTCCTGTGAGCAGGGGGCCCCATGGTGCCAGGTGCTGTACAAACATATAGCAGAACAGATCCTGCCTCAAAGGCCTTGCAATCGCAACAGACAAGACAGGCCAGGGGTGGGAGGTACAAGAGAGGCTGAACGAGTGACTTGCTCAAGATGTCAGAGCAGGGGAGTGGCCGAGGCAGGAATAGAAGGTCAGCCTCTTGATGCCCAGACTGGTCGCCCACAGCTAGCCCACGCAATAAATGATTTCCATTTACCACCTTCCCAAAATGGTGGCACCTACCCCCCCCCCCCGAGTCAGTCTTGCTTCCTGTGGGTAAGGTGAGGACAGTGAGAGCTAGTTATGCCCAAACAGCTGCATGCGAACATCACCGCTCCCCTTCAGGCCTTGTTACTGTTGCACCAGCTTGCACAGTTATAAAAATATAATTCACGGACAACCAGCGTGTGCGGAAACCATTCTGGCCACAGAACGCCACTGTGCTCTGTACCTTTCCCCACTACCGCCACCAGCTTCGCTGGCATTATCTTCCCTTTCATCCAGGCACCAATGGCCTGAAGACACCGAAATGGTTGGTTGGATCAGGATGATACCTTAGTAAAGGCCCCTTCCAATGCTAGTGTTTGTGGTCTGGTAGGACTACAAATCGGTTCCTAATGGACCCATGTCCACATCACCAAATTACACCTCTAGGCTCATGGTCAGATTTATAGACCTGGTGGGAAAATTTCCAATGACCCTTTGAATTTTTTTTCCCATAGGTGCAAGCCCAACAAGGACCACTGTGATCGTTATCTAGTCTGACCTCTTGTATAACACAGGCCATAGAACTTCTCCAAAGTAATTCCTAGAGCAGAGCTTTTAGAAAAACATCCCATCTCGATTTTAAAAATTCAGTGATGGAGAAACTACCGTGACCCGTGGTAAATTGTTCCAAAGGTTAATTACTGTCGCGGTTAAAAATGTATGCCTTATTCCCTGGATGATTTTGTCTAGCTTCAACTTCCAGTCATTGGGCCGTGTTATACCTTTCTCTGCTAGACTGAAGAACCCATGATTAAATACGTTCCCTAGGTAAGTAATTAGAGACCATAATCAAGTCACCCTTAGCTTCTTTGTTAGTCTGTATAGATAGACTCAAGGAATTCAATCACTAAAAGGCCTGTTTTCTAATCCTGCTCCTGGCTCTTCTCTGAACTCTCTCCAATGTATCAACATCCTTCTTGAATTGTGGGCACCAGAACGGGACACGGTGGTCCAGCAGCAGTTGCACCAGTGCTAAATACAGGGTAAAATAACCTCCCTACTCCTACTCGAGATTCCTGTTTTATGTGTACCGGGATTGCATCAGTTCTTTTGGCCACAGTGTCACACTGGGAACTCAAGTTCATCTGATTATCCACCACCACCCACAAATCTTCTTTGGAGTCATTGCTTCCCAGGACAGAGTCCCCCATCCTGTAAACATGGCCAACGTTCTTGGTTCCCAAATGTATACGTTTACATTTTGCCATATTAAAACATATTGTTTGCTTGCACCCAGTTTACCGAGTGATCCAGATCACTCTGAATCAGTAACCTGTCTTCATTATTTATCGCTTCCCCCAATTTTTGTGTCATCCACACACTTTATCACGGATTACTTTGTTTTCTTCCGGACCAATGATTACTATGTTAAACAGGTTAGAGCCAAAACCCATCCCTGCAAGACCCTAGTGGGCATATCCTGCTTGATGACGAGTTCCCTTTTACAATTACATTTTCAGACCTATCAGTTAGCCAGTTTTTAATGCATTTAATGTGTGCCATGTCAATTTTATATCGTTCTAATTTTTTAAATTGAGTCCCGTACCAGCCACTCCATTATTTGCCTGACAACAATCCCAGGCAGACAGGCCTACAATTATCTGGGTCCTCCTGCTTACTCTTTTTAAACATTGGCACAACATTAGCTTTCTTCCAGTCTTCTGGAACTTTCCCAGTGCTCCAAGACTTGGTAAAAAACAACATTAACAGTCTAGTGAGCTCATCGGCCAACTCTTTTAAAGCCTCTTGGGTGCAAGTTATCTAGATGTGCTAATTTTAAAATGCCTTTAGTAACCTCTGTTTAACATCCTCTAGAGATACTAGTGGAATGGAAAGAGTATTATCACTATACAATGAAACTATATCCTCCGTTTACCTGCTCCCGCCCCCCCCCCACCACAAATACAGAACAGAAATATGTATTGAAACCCTTTTCTGCATTATTATTGCTAATTCTGCCATTTATGTCTAGAAATGAACCAATACCATTAGCAGGACTCTTCTTGTTCCCAATACATTTTAAAAACTCCTTATTGTCCTTAACTCTGCTGGCCACAGCTTTCTCCATTGCATCCCTTACAGATTTTCTACAATTCCTAACTTCTGCTTTATATTAATGTCTATCAGCTTCCCCTTTCTTCCATTTGTTCTATATTTTTGTAGGTGCCTTCACTTCCGCACCTAAACCAGGCCAGTTGGTTTTTTGTAACCAGCATAGCTTTCTTCCTAAATAGTAAGATTTGGGGCATCTAGTAAGGTGTTCTTAAATGATTCCCAATTATCCTCACAGCTGAATTGGCTCCTAATTGTTTTCTGCTGCATGAAATTGGAGTCTTCCAGGATCACAGTGTGTGGTTTCTCTCGGCCCCCCCCCCCCCAACCTTATAGATAGATGTGTAGGGAGTCAGTCAACCTGTTGCCACAGTGGTCATTTGGTGGTCTAAACTAAAACCCCATCTTGTGCTTTATCTGTTAGGACACTGATCCATAAGCATTCAAGATCACTTTCTTCCAAGTTATCAGTGACTCAAACAGATAAAGCCATTTTTTTTTGACAGAGCACCATTTCCCCCTACCATTTTGCCTACTTGATACTTCCTAAATTGGTTATAACCATTGATTTTAATATTCCTGCTGTGTGAACCATCCCAGCTGGTTTCAGTGGGATTCAACTAGATTAAATTTATTCTCCTAAATGAGCAATTCCAGTTTCTCTTGTGTTTGCTACCCAGGCTTCGAGCATTGGTGTATAAGCAATTCCAAAAATTTTGTGTGTCTAAACTGGTTTTCAGTAGAGCTGAGTGAACAATTGATGGGGGGGGGGGAACCCTTCATTTAGATCAAAAGAAACGTTCCAGCGGTTGAAAACCAAATGCTTAATATTTTTTGATACAAGAAAAGTCTCAATTTTTGATCAAAACAATTTTGGGTTTGTGGTTCTTCAATGAAATCCCTCAAAAACGTTGCAGGGAAAAAGTACAAAACCAATTTTTTCACAGAAAATAATGGATCTGAACAGCTCTGCTGATTTTAGCTTTTATCTAGGTCCTTGTAGTGCCTTCACCACTAGGGTAACCAACTGCCTTCGAGGCAGAACCTTACATTCATCCAGGGTTTCTCAAACTTCATTTCACTGACACCCTTCTGACAAAATTACTACATGACGCTGGGAAGGGGAACCGAAGACCAAGCCCTGCTACCTTGGGTGCGGGGGCAAAGCCGAAGCTCAAGGGCTTAAGCTTGGGGGCTGTAACCAGAGCCTCACCGCCCAGGACTGAAGCCCTCAGGGTTCGGCTTCAGCCCTGGGCGGTGGGGCTCAGACTTTTGGCTTCAGCCCCAGACCCCAGCAAGTCTAATACCAGCCCTGGCGACCCCATTAAAACAGGGTCCTGACCCATTTTGGGGTCCCGACCAACAGTTTGAGAACTGCTGCTCTCATCCATTCCAGATGTCCATCCAGAGCAGAACTGCCAGATGGTGGCTTGCTGCCCACATTCTGTTGAACTCCGTTCTGTGCAGCATTACGCTCCTGCACCAGGGCAAAGTTCCACTGGGTGCTATCTACTCGCTCCCTTGATCTCTTCTCTGAGCAGCGAGTGCTGCCCAGGATTCTCTGCTCTGTGCTCCCGTCTTTCATTGTCCCTCCAACCCCATTACTGTCCCTGCAACTTTCATTTGTCCCCTGTAACTAGTTGACTTTATGGTCTGGTCAACACTACAGACCTACATCAGTATAATGACATGGGTCAGGGGGGTGATGAGCGACATAATTATACTAACCTTACCCCCTCTAGAAATGAACTAATACCAAATAGCCTGGCACCTTTCACTTGGTTTACCCCAGCCAAAAGCTACTGAGTGTCTGTGCCCTTAAAATTGTGTGTGCTTTTCTCAGCTATGATGTAGAGTATTTATATGAAGTAGGAACAAATACCTTCACTTATGAAAAACATTCCCCTGTCGCTGCCTTGCTAATTAGCTGTTATTAACACTGATAATAGAGCTATCAGATTTAATAGGCAGCACATTATGGCAATTACAATGGGTTTGCCAGCTATGGCGCATAAGCTGTTCAGCGAAGGGAACAAACCGGCAAACATCACCACAATGAGGATGTGGAGCAGAGCTGCTGGCCTGCAGTGATCAGCCAGGACAGCTGGCAGAATAACGGTATCGCTAGTCTGCACAGGTCCTTGTATCGCCCACATTTGGGAGCCTGCTTGGTTTTCGTGAAATTTCTGGTGGAGTTTTTTGGTTTTTTCGTGTCAATGAAAACTGAAATTGCGAGGTGTTGGTTTTTGAAAAAAAAAACAGCTGTCCTGTTTCTTTCCCTCCTTTCTTCTGCTGGAAAAGTGTGCCAGAAATGGGGGAGGGGGAGAATCTCATCCTGCTCCCACCCCCAAAAAACATTTGAGCCAAAATAACATTTTGGTTTCGTTCAAAAAGGGTTTTTTTTGTTGTTTTTTAAGAAAATGGTTTATAGGAAAGAATTGCAACCAGCAGCCCCAGACATGTTTTCATTAGTGCAGGGTGACTTTTACAGGCTTGGTGCTTTGGATGATCACCTGAACGTCTTTTGGATCATTTTTCCCCTTCTCTACTCCCCTCTAACAGCCCCCTGCTCCATCTCTCATAGGCGCCCCTTATGTCACAGAATCATAGACGATTAGGGTTGGAAGAGACCTCAGGAGGTCATCTAGTCCAACCCCCTGCTCAAAGCAGGACGAAGCCCAACTAAATCATCCCAGCCAGGGCTTTGTCAAAGCTGGGCCTTAAAAACCTCTAAGGATGGAGATTCCACTACCTCCCTAGGTAACCCATTCCAGTGCTTCACCACCCTCCTTGTGAAATAGTTTTTCCTAATATCCAACCTAGACCGCCCCCACTGCAACTTGAGACCATTGCTCCTTGTTCTGTCATCTGCCACCACTGAGAACAGCCTAGATCCATCCTCTTTGGAACCCCCCTTCAGGTAGTTGAAGGCTGCTATCAAATCCCCCCTCACTCTTCTCTTCTGCAGACTAAATAAGCCCAGTTCTCTCCGCCTTGCCTCTCCCATGTCCCTGGGTTTCAATCAGGTTCTGATTCCTCTCAACCTGCACCACCTCCCCTCTCCCACTCTATGCAAGACTCAGCAGTGGCCTATGTTTATGGGCTCTAGTACTATGTATCCCACAGTGCGCTGCATCTCCTGACAAGTCCAGGACCTCATTCAGCAGCAGAGCCAATCGGAGGCTGACAGATAACAAACTAGCCCTTGGAAAGGGATCTTCAGTGGGATCGTGTTCCGACAAGGACAGTCTGAGGGCGAGGACTTGCAGGAGAATGGAAGAGAATGCGTCCAAGGTCTCAACGGAGCATCATGGAGTGTGAGGCCAAAGCCTGTCAGAGAGTGGGGGAGGTGGAGAGGGTGAGGCTGGCCACTATTAAAGAGAGGCAGAGGAGGGAATGAGATCCAGGGCTACGGCAGAGTCATGGAAGAGAACAAGGCCTTGGCTGATTGGAGCGTCTCCGAATGAGGCTATGACGTGGGACAGATTCATAGGCGCCGTGGCCAAAGCCGGTTGGAAAGTCACAGCGAGGGTGGTGCTATGGCACAGGCATCCAGGGAGCCAAGGCTCCTGAGTCTAGTTAGGAGTGAGGAAGACGCAGTGGGGGAATTAAGGGGCTCAGTGGAAGGTTTGAGGGGCAGAAGGGGGAGAGGAAATGCAAACGTCCGGCAGAGCTATTCCTTTTGAAAATTGGTCCTCCTCCCCCCCTCCTTCCCCCAAGCTTTCAGCTCTCCTTCCCAATTAACCAGAAGAGTGAAAGTACTTCAGAGAATAGCATTAACCAATTATCCCCTGCTGCTTTCCAGGCTGGGGAGGTGAATTTCCCTCTGCGCATTCTCTCTTTTCCCTGCTGAATTTTTCTTCATTAAATCTGCCTCTGGGAGCAGAAACAAATACGACATATTGACTTAACAGCTCATCATTTCTCCTTCCTTCCACAATACATTTACCAGGGCTGCCCGGCCTGCTCTGCTTTCTCCATTATCATCATAACCCTCTTCTGACACAGCATCTCTGGTTTTCACAGCATGCGCTGCTCTCCTCCATGCCCCTCCCCACTCAGACTTGGCTCCAGGCAGCTATACTGGTAAAATGATCTAGTGTACACAGACCCTGTAAATGGGGTTTAAATGATCATTCCAAAGGGTCCACTTTCTGCTTCTCAGTGCAGTCATAACATGTTCCATTGTCACAGTATGATGGCCTTAATAAGTGGTGGGGGAAACACAAGAGGCTGCTAAGCCCTCCGTACTTAAACTTTGTACTTTTATTATTAATAATTATGTCGTCTACTGTAGCATCTAGAAACCCCACCTTGGATCAGTGCCCTCTGCAGTAGGTGTTGTATGAAGACATGGTAAGAGAGAGCCCCTGCCCCAAGCAGCTTGCAGTCTAAACATGCAAAGGGGGAAAGAAAGGCAAAATGACTTGCCCCGGGTCACACAGCACAGGCAGGCATACAACCAACATATCCTAAACTCAGGTGCAATTTACTGGAATCCACAGCAGCTTTCCTGCACTGATTTCAAAGCACTTCACCGGGAATGAATTTATTCCCACAAAACCCTGGGGTGGGAAGGGTAATGTTATTATTTCTCTTTTGCCAATGGGGAAACTGAGTCACGGCAGTTGAGGGTTGAGTTGCGAAAGAGAAACATAGTGGGCTTGTGCACAGTCCTAACTGTCAGGTCATGCCCCTGGATGAGTTGTCAGAAGTAGGATATAATCCTGGGTCCTCTGGATCTTAAGGCATGAGCCACTACTGTTTGAGCTAAAACCACCGGCTCTGTTAGTCAAGACTGGAACGTGCTCATCAGTCTCTATAACTCGCTACCTCACCTTTAGAGGTAAGCCACACAATTAAAAGACAACTAGGAAAGAGATCCTCTAGCAAAGCTGGGAAGGATCAAATATTTATAAGGTACTAGACAATTGAACCAAAAAAAGCCCCTTGACAATTAAAAACCATTCCCCCTTGTTCTACCCATCATAAAGCAGCGACAAATAAACAAACAAAGAGTGGGCAGAAGGTCAATTTTACAGACATGATTTATCTGTAAGGACAACATTTTTGAGCTTAGGTGCCAAAAGCTGGGGCATTAAATCTGTAATTAGACATTAAAATAAGCAGCCTGGTTTTTCGAGGCATGGGGACCCTGTGTCTGTCAATTATCATGAGAGCTGGCTGAAATCTTTTATTTCCAGTGTGTGTGTGGGGGGGGGGGGGAATGTTATTGATGGAAAACCTAGACATTTCCACAGAAAATGACCATTCTCTAAAGAAAAAATATCAAGGTTTTCCTCAAAACCCAAAATGCTCATGATTGATTTTATTTTATTTTTTTTACACATTTCAGTTTTCACAGCAACTGACAAATTCTGGCCGGTTGACTAAAGATTTCTAAATAGCAGAATCAGGTACCCTGTATAAGACAAGTATCCGAGGGGTAGCCGTGTTAATCTGTATCCACAAAAACAACGAGGAGTCCTGTGACACCATAAAGACGAACATTTATTTGGGCATAAGCTTTCGTGGGTAGTCTTTAAGGTGCCGCCAGGTTCCACGTTGTTTTTGTATAAGACAAGGTAAATGAGGTGATAGCTTTTATTGAACCAGCTCCTGCTGGTGAGAGAGATGAGCTTTTGACAAACTGCTAAATCAAGCTTGCCCGTGGATCATTTGATACCACCTGCTCACGTGGGGACAGCCCCGGCTTTCTGGCACGCTGCGCGTATATAGTTGGCATGATGCGCAGTTGTCTGCCGAGCCTATGTGCCTTAGAGCAACATTGACTTTAATGAAAGATTTCTGGAAAGCTGCCGGATCTATGATATCTTCTTGCATCATAGAGTGACAACACGGTCTGGTGCTAGGAGTACAGGACCTGCAGGCAGGAGATCCTGATCCTGTTCCAAGATCCGTTAAAGGAACCTCGACAGGTCGTCTAGTCCAGTCCCCTGCACTCAGAGCAAGACTAAGTATTATCTAGACCAGCCATTCTCAAACTGGGGGTTGGGACCCCAAAGTGGGTCATTGACAGGATCAGCATTAGAATTGATGGGGCCTAAGTCTGAAGCTGAAGCCTGAAGGGGGGGACCCCCACTGGGAGGTGGGGCTGGGGCTCGGGCTCTGCCCCCCCCCCCTGTTCATATAGTATTTTTTTTGTCAGAAGGGGGTCGCAGTGCAATGAAGTTTGAGAAACGCTTATCTAGACCATCCCTGAGAGGTGTTTGTCTAACCTGCTCTTAAAAATCTCCATGATGGAAATTCCACAACCTCCCTGGGCATTACTCTCTCTTAGTATCTTAGTTCCCCCATCTGAAAAATAAGCATAGTAACATTTAGTTCCTTTAATTTTGTGCAACACTTTGAGATCTTTGGATGAAAAGTGCTATTTACGAGCAAAGTTGTTGTCTTGCTAATGTGCCAGTCAGACCCCACAGTCCATAAGTCAAAGCTATAAATGAAGGCTCGGCTCCTGTTACTCATTCCAGAACAGGAGGCAGTGTGCAGACCCCAGGGAGATCATTGCATGGGGTGGGAGGAGGAGGGATAGGGTTACTCTCTGGGTATTAGCATGGAGGGACCAGCCAGAAATGTGAAAAGCACCAACCTCCGTTGCCAAGTCAAAGGCCAGGTTTGGGCTCAGCATTCCTGTGTTGTGGTGAATATTCATGCATGTCTTCTCAGCCCAGCGGATCATGCTGCAATTCTGTTCCGTGTACCTCTACGGCCTGTGCTCTGATGTGAGGCCAAGGATTTGTGGTACGCACAGCTGGGTAACAGCTGATCCCTGCTGCAATGCCTGAATGCTTGGTGTAGCTCAGCCCGTCTGTGGCTTGGAGACTTTAAACTGCAGCCAGTTGTTAGGCTAAAGTCTGAGCCCAAACTTGAGTCTGAATGCTGAAGCCTTAATCAAGCAGAACCAGCAGGGGAGAGGAAAGATACTGTGGTGATTTGGGGAGGGCAGATAGATAGAACACTGCCCTTGAAATCAGAAGGAATGTTGTCTGAGTGTGACCTTTAGGGTTTGACCTTTGCTGTACCTCATAGGGTCATACCCTGAGAGTGCTGAGCACCCTCTTGTCCACTGCTAAGGACCTGCCATCATTTGCCCTAACATCAAGGCCTGATCATGCCCCAGTTTGATTTCAAAGGTGCGGGATGAGATGTCCCCAGACAAAATCACCCTTGGTGTAACTCTACTGATGTCATTGGAATGGCTTCTCACTTTCTCAGCAAAGAAGAACATAGCCTGAAGTTCCAGGGGAAGTGGGCCATTGGCTTGAGGCATTAAAACAGAGCTGGATAAGGTCGTAAAGCATATATTGTGCCTGGGACAGTCCTGGGTGTCCGCAGGATGGAGCAGGGGGTTGACCTCTCCTGTTCTTGCACCCTAAGTGGCCCTGTCCAGGTCTGGATTGAGGCTTACTGCCAGGACAGTGTGGGGAAAGTTTCTCATGCTGCTCCTGGTGGAGAGAAACAGCACTTTTCTCTCCGGGGCTGTCAATCTGATTTTGCTGCTTTCCATCTGCACTAGAATTTACATAAAGAAAAACATATTGAAATCTCTCCTGCTCTGGGGGATCGGGACGGGGGGAGCATAACCTTCCTGGAGGGCCCCCAAACACTGCAGAGAAGACTCATGATCTACAGAGCCCATGTGATTAGTAATACACAGTGCTGCCAGGGCTCAACTGAGGTCAGGGAAACACTGTACTGGACATTGTTCATACTCATAGTAAGCGAAAGTCTTTCCCCCGAAGAATTTACAGTTCGAATAGACAAGAAGGTGAGAGGAGAAACATTTTGTTCAGGGTCCTGCAAGTCAGCAGGAGAACTGGGAATAGAACCTGTGTCTGTGTAAGGCCCCAGCCAGTGTCCTATCTGCCAGATCACACTGCCTCTCGACTCATTGAAGAGACATCCTGCCTTCTGTGTTAGCACATTGTATAAGGATTCTTCCTGCCAATCCAGAAAGCGTCTGTCATACTCTTGGTGCTATATAAATAATAAGGAATAATATGCCCCGCTTACAAATTCTGTGTCAAATGCAAGCCAAGTGGGTTGTGGGTCAGGACAGAGTCTGCTTTCCCGCTTATACTACCAAGCTTAGAAGTGAATGAAAGAATGTTTAAAAAAGAGACAGGGGAAAGCAGGTCAATAAATAAAAAGTCAACTGTGTTTTTTCTTTAAAAAATAAAATAAAAACAATGAGCAGAAAATTAAAAATCTCTGACACTCCTTTGACAGTTTTTAAATTAGGACAAAGGATTTGGAAAAAAAAATTGAGGTTTATGTTTAGTTGTCCCTAAAGCAAATGACAGGGTTCAGTTTATGGATGAAAGGGAAAATACCCTTTCCCCCCCACTCTCCCCCGGAGTTACCAAGGCTACTGCAGCCTGTAGAAAGCTCATCGAGCTGTGTGCTTGACTTGTTGTTGCTGTTACAGATCTTAAGTGGATTTAGGAGAAGTGGCTTCATCTCAATATCCTGAAGTCTGGGCAGGATACTCTGTGATAGGTGGGGCCATGAGCAGTTGTTTGGGGTGTCACAATTTTTGCCCAGCTTTAGAAGGGGTCTCAAGTTAGGAACCCAAAACTGTAGGCACTCAAAATCAGTGGACACTTTTGAAAAATGTTGAATATAAGGTATTTCTAGGGCACTCATCACTCTTCTATCAGGTCCCTCCTGTTGCTTGTCATGAACGATTTCCTACAGCGAAAGAGCGACACATCCATCACTATTTAAGGACACTCTGAAATAAGAGGTTAACACCAAGGTCATGACAATTTGTGGTGAAGAAAAATCCCATGTCAGTTTTTTTTTGCTAATTAGGAGTGTCAGTGTTCTGGCTGGTTTCAGAGTAACAGCCGTATTAGTCTGTATTCGCAAAAAGAAAGGGACTACTTGTGGCATCTTAGAGACTAACCAATTTATTTGAGCATAAGCTTTCGTGATCTACAGCTCACTTCATCGGATGCATACTGTGTTCTGGCCATGTTCTTACTGCATAATTCTGTTCCTCCTATCTCCATCCCCCTTTCCTCACCTTCTGGTCAAACCTATTACATAGTATTGCTGTTTAGCAGCTACTGTATCCTGCCCCAGCGGTGGCTGCATTTCAGTGGTGGGTGAAATGATTCCTTTGTATATTTGTGGCCCAATTCTGCAAGATGCTGTGGTCCTCAAGTGACTTCACTGTGAAAGGAAGGCGGCCCGAATGTTGCAGGAGGTGCTCAGCTCCAGAGTCTCAGCAGAGCTTATAAAATATGTAAGACCCTCTAGGGCTCTTATAAACTGCAGGAGTCCTTGACACATTCTACTGGTGTCAGGGCAAAGCTTCTACGTAGCATGTGTAAGTTCTGAAACCTGAAGCACCTCCGCAGCGAGCTTCCCTGCCCTGCAGACTGTCAGAGGCACTGGACTCCTCCCTAAAACTAGAATCTTTGTGGAGATTTTTTGCATAGCAGCCGGGATCTTGTTTGTTCACCTGCAAGTAACTTTTCTTTTATCTGCTATGACGCTCCCCAGGGCTACCCGAGTTTGTGAGGCACCTCACCACGCCCTGCCCGTCACCTGAAGGAGTCTTGTCTTTGCTTGCTATGGGTTAACCAACAGCACTGCTTGCCCCCGACGCCCGGCATTGCACTCTCTGTACTAGTGGCAATAGGCACACGCCAAAGTCCGCAGTGTTCCCTGCAGTATCCGGCCCCTATCCACTGGACACTCCTGGAATGACCAGGCCTGCTGTTTCCAAGGGACCACAGTTGCACACACCACCCTGGAAGAGTCAACTCGGGACCAGCACTTAGCTGCTTAACAGCACAGCACATACATGGATGTGGAGTGAAACCAAGGCTGAGGCCATGTCGACATTAGCGCTTACAGTGGCAAAGCTTTTGTCACTCAGGGGTGTGAAAAAACCACAATCCTGAGCTACATGAGTTTTGCCGGCATAAACACTCGTGTGCACAGCGCTAGGTCAGTGGGAGAGCGTCTCCTGCCGCTCATGGTGCTGGTTTTACGATGCCGACGGGAGAGCTCTGTCCCGTTGGCATAACGTGGCTACGCGAGTGATCTGACAGCAGCACTGGTATCCTCGACAAATACCTCCAGATTGGGTCCCCGCTTCCTGCCGCTTTTCTCTTCCTGTTAGATTTTTTTTCACTGGAGTCCTCACCATCCTTCCTCCTGCATTCAGTTCTGACTGGTGATCCGGGACCCATTGTGAATGAGACTATGCCCAATTTATACGTAAACAGATAGATGGGCAACCCTCTCTTGTCTAGTGGAAAACCTGTTTTTCACCTTTGCTGGTGACTAATACCTTGATACAGACATTAAGAACATTTTTGCAGTACAGATACATAACTCCCTACATAGGATCTGTGCATATATTTCACGATGATAGTGAAAACCAATGTGACACCGGCTTTCATTTGAGATCCCATCTGACATTCTTTGGTGAACCAGAATGTACATCCCAGAATCAGGAGATTCCTGTAACTCCCTGGTCAGCTGGTTTTAAGTGGTTCTTGGGACACATCTACACAGCACTGTTCAATATGCCCTTGTGAAGTAGTTTTCCTTGAGGCCCAGCTAATGCTGCAATGCTGAAGTTCCTAGAATGAATTGTTTTTAAGCTAGTGGTGACTGTTCAACATTAGAAGACGTTTCTGAATGTGTGAAACCAGTTCTAGTTTAAGGCAAGGTCTCCCATAAACAGCTGGTCTGATCAAATGGAGCAAAAGGATTCAACCATGGGAGGAGACCAAATACCCAAGAAGAAGTAGGACGGTCTAGTGAGTAGGACACTGGGCTCAGAGACCTGGGTTCCATTCCCAGCTCTGACACTGACCCAGACTCATTTAGGGCAAAACTGCGTGCCTCAGTTTCCCCGTCTATAATATGGGGATGAAATGATGTTGACCTTCTTCTCCAAAGCACGCTGAGATCCATGGAAAGAAGGTTCCATGTAAGAGCTAGATATCCTCCTAGATTGGCTCTGCAATCTGTCAGGTAGGTGAGGGAGGTTGTGTCAAAACCACAAAGGCAATGGCTTTACCGTCTTAACTTTGAAATTGCTACTCCAGCCCCATCATTCCAAACCCTCTCTCCATCTGTCTCTTCTCATGGCGACCAAATACAGCAATGTGTGCACAGAATATCACTGCCCTCGTCACAGGGATTGGGGTAATAATCAGTGGTGAGCCCTTCCTCATAGACATCCCGCCACCATTCACATACTGTGCGGTGCTTGCACGCTTTAAAGTGTGTTGTTCTGACCTCAGACTGACTCCAGCCCCCCTTCTCTGTTCAGGACATCCTCACGCTTTAACATGTCCAGCCAAATCCTTCCATCCTTACGCACTCTTCACTCAGTGACGTCAATGGGCGCTGAGCCTGAGCACGGTTTGTCAAACAACCATCTTAGATTTCAATCCGGCTCAGATCTTTGCCCCAAACGCTCCTCGCTTGTTCCCACAAGGGTCCTCATATTTCCTCCTCGGGAGTCAGTTGCCATGCTGACCTGAGCCCTGGAAGCTCTTTAGGACTCATTAATCAAAGGATCCGATTCCATGCAGTGATGTGGTCAAGGTCTGTGCATGTTATTACCCATCTAGCCCCATTACACATTTTTTCCAAGAACATGATGGGAAAGAAAAATAACCAAACAAAAGAAACGCTTTGCAGCCAAGTACTTCTGGGCAGCCAGCACATGGTGTCTTCTTGCTTCCTGCTGCAGATTGCTTTTGCAGCTATTCCACATCTCTGCTCTCCAAACGTACCCTAGGACTAGAAATGTATGTCTACACTTAAACCGCTACAGTGGAACAGCTGCGTTGTTGTCGTGCTTCAGTGTCGCTGCTACCTGTGATGATTGGAGAGGTTCTCTGGTCGGCATAGTTAATCCACCTACTCTAGAGGCACACAGAATTCTTCCATGGATCTAGCACTGTCTACACTGGGGTTAGGTTGGTGTAGCTATGTCTCTCAGGGGGTTTTCACACTCCTGTGAGACATAGCTATGGCAGTGTAAGTTCCCAGTGTAGACCTGTTCTTAGAAGCAAGCTGAATACCCCACCATAAACTCCATTGGCTGCCTAACTCAGAAAAAAGCATTTCCCCTCATCTCTCCTGCCCTCAGACACGTTTGTACATAAGACGGTCTGGGCCTGAGATTTGAAGAAGCACTGAGGCCTGGATCCTCGAAGGCGTTTCGGTACCTCACTCCAAGTGAAGTCAATAGGATGAGCTAGCGCTCAGCCTCTCTGAAAATCAAGCCCTGTAAAATCAAAGAAGTTAGCAGAGCTGGTCCAAAAAATGAAAGTTTTCTGCAAAAAATATTGATGTCCCCCCATTTTTGTCCAAATTTCACCCTTTTCAAAATGTTCTGAGCAGCTCCCAAAGTCTGATCTGGATACGACTCGGTCACAACCACCGTGTGGGAGATAGCCCCATCCTTTACTGTCTTGCTGATCGATGTGTCTGTCTTAGGGCATGTCTGCATGGAGATAAAAACCCTGTGGCTGGCTAATGTCAGCTGACTCAGGAGCACAGGACTTGGGCTGCAGGGCTGAAAAATTGCTGTGTTGACCTTTGGGGTCAGGCTGGAGCCCAAGCTCTGAGACCCTACAAGCCCCACAGCACGGCCTGAGCTTTGTGAACCCGAGTCAGCAGACCCAGGCCAGCTGTGGCCATGCTTCAGGGCTTTTGTCCCCATGCAGAGGTATCCTTAGGGCCTCCTATAGCGCCCCGCGTTGTAGTATCTAAGCACCTCTTCCTCTCTCTGTTTCAGTGTTGCAGCAGATCTTGTGGATTCTCTCACCATCCTTCTCCCCTCCCCCAAATTTCTTATGCAGTTTTGTCTATGGAATGGCGTCTTAGATCACCTGTTCTACTCCTCTATGCCCTAGGGCCTTCGCCAGCGCAAGACTGTCCCGGTCAGTGCATCAGTCTGTCACAAGGCACGGGGCTTCTGCCATTTCTCTTGGGTAGTCTCTACCCCTATCCAAAAATGGAAGAAGGGATACTTGTATGGTTACGGCAGAGGTTTAGGACTCAGGTGACCTGGGTTCAATTCTGTCTCTGCTGCAAACTTCCTGTGTGATCTTGGGCAAATCATTTAATCTCTCTGTTCCTCACTTCTTCGTACTAATACTTCTTTTGTCTGTTTTTAAGATTGTCGTTTATAGTGTTGTAGCCATATTGGTCCCAGGATATTAGAGAGACAAGGGGGGTGAGGTCTTATCTTTAGTTGGACCAACTTCTACTGGTGAGAGAGACAAGCTTTCGAGCTCAACAGAGCTCTTCCTCTGCTCTGGGAAAGGTACTCAGTGTTACAGATATATACAAAGTGGAACAGAATGTTAGGCATAAGGAGTTAACACATGTTGCAAGAGACCATTCAAGATGAAGTGGGGTCAGAGGACAAAGGAGGGTTTGTGGGTTACAGATGGTTGTAATGAGCCAGTATCTCCACTGAGTCCGTGAGTTTAGTGTCTAGCAAAGTTATGAATGCAAGCTCCCAGGTGTGCTCTTGAAGGGAGTGTGCACATTTCCTTTGATGAGAAGGACTGAGTGATCCAATATGGAATGACCGCTTTGTGAAAAATGGTCACCCACAGGTGATAGGTTATCATTTTTCTGAGTGAGTTCATAAGAATGTAAGAACGGCCATACTGGGTCAGAGCCAAGGTCCATCAAGCCCAGTATCCTGTCTTCTAACAGTGGCCAATGGCAGGTGCCCCAAAGGGAATGAACAGACAGGTTATCATCAAGTGATCCATGCCCTGTCACCCAATCCCAGTGTCTGGCAAACAGAGGCTAGGGACATCATCCCTGCCCATCCTGGATAATAGCCATTGATGGACCTATCTTCCATGAATCTATCTAGCTCCCTTTTGAACCCCGTTATAGTATTGGCCTTCACAACACCCTCTGGCAAGGAATTCCAGAGGTTGACTGTGCGTTGCATGAAAAAATACTTTCTTGTGTTTGTTTCAAACCTGCTACCGATTAATTTCATTTGGTGGGCCCTTGTTCTTGTATTATGAGAAGGAGTAAATAACACTTCCTTATTTACTTTCTCTATACCACTCATGATTTTATAGACCTCTATCATATCCCCCCTTAGTCACCTCTTTTCCAAGCTGAAAAGTCCCAGTCTTATTAATCTCTTCTCATACAGAAGCTGTTCTATACCCCTAATAATTTTTGTTGCCCTTTTCTGAACCTTTTCCATTTCCAATATCTCTTTTTTGAGATTAGTATCTAGGAAAGTTCATTCATGAGCGTAGCGGTTGTCTGGTTTCACCCACATTGTGGTTGATGGGGTATTGGATGCGCTGGGCAAGGTACACTGCATGTTGTGATAGGCGTGTGTAGGACCCAGGGATCTTGAAAGATGTATTGTTTGGGGGCATTGATCGTGGGAACAGTGGAACCAGGGCCGTCCTTAGGCATATGCAGCACCCGCAGCTGCTTAGGGCACCATGAAATTTGAGGCACCAAATTCCCCCAAATTTCATGGTGCCCTAGGCAGCTGCGTGCTGCATGCACGGCAGAACCAGCCCCGGTGACCAGCCCTATCCCTCAGCTGCCCCTCTCCCCCGCGGGCTGCGCCCACTGTAAGGGGCAGGGTTGTCCCTAGGGGAGTGTGGGGCCCTGGACAACACCCTCCACCCCACCTCCTACCCATCCCCCCTGCTCCGCTTCCCACTGCCAGTGAGTGCAGGGAGGTTTGGGAAAGGATCACCCCCGGCACTGGCCCCAGCCATGTCGCTTGCGGGGTTGGGGACAGGTCTCCCACCGCACTCACCGGCGGCGGGAAGCAGAGCGACGTGGCTGGGAGCTGGCGGAGTGGAGCGGGCTGGGGCCGCACTGCTCCGCTTCCCGCCGCTGCCAGTGAATGCGGGGCAGGGTGGGGCGGGGTGGGGCGGGGAGGATCCCTTCCCTTCCCTTCCCCCAAGCCCTCTCCGCCAAGCGACACTGTTGGGGCTGGGGCAAGGGAAGCGGAGCAGGCTGCTCCCAGCCCCCCGCTAATCCCCTAGGCCACTCTGGGCCTCTGGGTCCCCCAAAAGTGCCCCCCACAGCTCCTGCCTCCCAGACCATTGGGGGGGAGACCTGGGGCTCCACACAGCTGCCCCCCCGCAGGGAGCAGGCAGTGTTTGAGCAAGGACTGACAGGGTATGGGCGAGCAGAGACCCCCCCAGCCCTATGGGGGAGGTGGGAGGACTTGGGGCAGCCCTGCACAGTGTCCTGTTTTCCCTTTCTCTCCTAAGTGGAGATATAGCTGCGGGTTTAGCATCTATTGTTCTGGCAGGGTCTGGTGCCACTTGGAGTTGTTCCATAGGGAGCTTGCTCTGGTGATGAGCTTGGCGAGATGGGGGGTTGTTTGAAGGGCAGAAGACGGGGTTTGGGAAAGATTTCTTTCAGGATGTGGTCCCCAGCAAATATGAGTTGTAACTGTTTGATGACATCCGGTATGGGTGCCAGTGTGGGGTGGTAGGTGATAACTAGGGGTGTACGGTCAGTGGGCTTTTTTTTTCTGTAATGAAGGATTGCCTTTTACTGTGTGTATGTACAGCTCCCAGCACATTGGGCCCCGATCTCAGCTGGGACCCCTAGGGCTAGTGTGACACAAAGAATAATAGCAATGATAGATTTCACTCTTAGGAGCTCTTTTCTTATCATCAGTCGAATTTTTCCCTTTCCATCCCACTCCTCCTGATTCTGCACTCCCGGGACCACCCTAAACAATTCCTCCTTTCACTGGCATTCTGAGCCTAGCCGCTCTGTTGGCTGGGGCTCATGGAGAATCACTATTCGGGGCTGGGTTAGCATGATGCACAGTGGCTTTTTTAGACATGGATTGATCAATCTCTTGGCTCTGTAAGGGGGAACAAACAGGTAAACCTCCCGGACCCATGGGGGGTGATTAGTACAAGTTATAATCCAATTCACACACCCCTGCAGGGAGTGGTGACGTCTCACTTAACCACATTTGCAGCACATCCCTTCTGGGTGGCTGTTCCTAAGGGTTTAGCCTCCCCCAGCACATTTAAAGGACAGGAAATGCCTCAGTGTTCGGACACACCAAGGGTCTTGTCCCACGCTGGACTTTCCCCATCCCCCACCTCACAGGCTACTTATTGTGAAGGAGGCCAGGTTGCTTTAGTGCCATTCAATTCTCTCCAGCCTCTGCATTCCTCTGATGGGTGCTGCTCATACCCTAAGCCTAGCGCTGTCTCTGGGATGGGCCAAACCAGATCCAGACGCCCTTGGGTTCATTCAGTGTTGGCATGGGACTATGGCACAGATTCACCTTTAGGCGAGTCTCCTGCCTTCAACAAGCTGGACAGAGTGGCAATGCCTTACCTAGCCGGCACCCGCTTTGCAAGAGCTGGTGCAAAAGTGGTGTTATACATCCAGCTTTTCAACGTAAGGTGTCTGGTATAACCCTGCTGGCTTCAGGAGAGTTGTCCTGACTGACGGTCGGGTAGGTGAGAGGAAAATCTAGCTTGGTGCCTTCAGCTGACCTTTGGAACGGGACAAGGGTCCCCTTCTCCAAAGCACCCCAGTGCGGGCTGGCCAGAGGACATCGCTTCAGTGCAGACATAGATCCCACTATGCTGCCCCACAGATGCACTCTCTAAAACAGGGCATGGTGTAAAGAAAGCAGCAGGAAAGGGTGTCTACATCTTGCTGCTTTGTTCCAGAGGAGAAGAGGTTGGTGGACTTGGCACGGGTCTTAATGGTAACCTGCCAGGAGGAAATATGTTTGTGCTTTCATTGGTTTCTTTATGACGTGCATATAGATGACCTGGAAAGTGTGTTTTAGTTAATTTTTCCCTCTGTTTTTCACACTGCTTCCCTGGTTTGCCTGGAGGATCCAGAGAACTAATTTCATCATGGCATTACAAAAAAACAGAGAAAAACCCTGAGCAGTTCCAGTGGGAAGGGACTTTTAGCCAGACTTTAGATGTTGTTATTGTTGTTTTATTTCAGAGGAACAGCCGTGTTAGTCTGTATTCGCAAAAAGAAAAGGAGTACTTGTGGCACCTTAGAGACTTAGAGTCTCTAAGGTGCCACAAGTACTCCTTTTCTTGTTGTTTTATTAACACTCATTTAACTCCAACACCTTGCACATAGGTGGGAGAAAAGCTATCTAATGTAAAAATTCAACACCACCTCCTGCCCCACCATTGAGGGCTCAGAAAGCTCCCATTGCACATCTGTGATTCCCAAAGGGAATCCTCCATCACAAAGAGGAAAGACAAGTCTCAATGTTCATGATGCTTCTGGTGTCCATTTGTTAACTGGAGGAGGATGGGGTGAGTGTGAAGTCCAGGCTTTTTAAACTAAATCACAAAGAAGGAAGAATATGGGTAGGTCACTGGGTAGGTCACTGAACTGGGAATGAGGAGAACTTGGCTCTAGTCCTGATGCTACCACTGACTTGCTGTGTGAACTTGGGCAAGTCCCTTCACCTCTTTGTGCCTAGGTTGGTCTATCTATTCTGTGCTGTAGCCTTATCTCCAATTCAATGAGCAGGTGCCTGTTACTGACTCAGCATTGTAAAGGACTTTAGGAGACAAGGATGGAAAGTGCTGTAGACCACTCTGAAAAAAGGCACAGACTTTTCCCCTATGGAGGTCACCTTCAAGGCCATGAGAATCATCGCATGAGGCTAAAGGAGATGGAGAGAGGCCCACAGGGGCATGCCATGAGGTCTAAAGCAGTGAAGAGGCTCATGGAGGAGTCGGATGACATGCCTTGGGGGTCACACAGATGAAGGTCTCATGGAGGACTTGGCCCAGGGGTCATGTAGATGGGGGGGAAGGGCTCATGGGGATGAGACAGGAGGCAAGGGGCTCATGGAGGATATGATCTGGGGATCATATAGACTGGGTTTCATGGGGACAAGACGGAGGGAAGGGGGCTCGTGGAGAATGAGGTCTGGGGGTCATGTGGACTGGGGGCTCATGGGGATGAGCTGGGGCCAAGGGGGCTCATGGAGGACGTGGGCTGAGGATCATGAAGATGCGGGGATTCATGAAGAATTTGGCCTGGGGGCTACAAAGACAGGAGGTTCATGGGGATGCAGCCAAGGGATCAGTAGAGGATGTGGCCTAGGGGTCCTGTAGATGGGGGTTCATGGGGACAAGATGGGCACTCTTGGAGGATCTTGTCTGGAGATCACGGAGATGGGGAGCTCATGAAGGATGTGGCCTGGGGGCTACAGAGATGGGTGGAGGGTTCATGGACGATGTGGCCTGGGGGCTCTTGGAGGACGGGGTCTGGAGCTCACGGTGATGGGGATTCATGGGGATGAGATGGGGATTCATGGAGAATGTGGGCTGGGGATCAAGTAGCTGGGGATTCATGAGGACAAGATGGGGGCTCCTGGAGGACGTGGTCTGGAGATCACGAAGACGGGGGCTCACAGAAGATGTAGCCCCAGGGACTACAGAGAGGGGGGCTGATGGGGACAAGGGAGGCTGCTTAAGGAGGAAGGCTGGGCAGGGGGCTCATGGGGAAATGGGCTGGAGGCTCACAGGGGGCAACTGGCTGTGTGTGTTTCCTTTCAGAGGGGTGGAAAGGGAGATCGCTGAAGGAGGGAGGGGGGAGCTCAAAGCCCTTGTGGGGAGGGGCCTCAGAGCAAGTGGGCAACGCCCCACAGGGGGGAGGGGAGGGGAGGGGGCAGAGCAGGATCCGGAGCCCCACGGTGGGGAGGGGAGGAGGCAGAGCTCGGCTCCGATGCCCCATAGGAGGGGGGGCAGAGCAGGATCCGGTGCCCCACGGGGGGAGAGGGGAGGGGGCAGAGCAGGATCCGGTGCCCCACGGGGGGGAGAGGGGAGGGGAGAGGGCAGAGCAGGATCTGGTGCCCCACGGGGGGAGAGGGGAGGGGAGGGGGCAGAGCAGGATCCGGTGCCCCACGGGGGACGAGGGGAGGGGAGGAGGCAGAGCTCGGCTCCAATGCCCCATGGGGGGAGAGCAGGATCCGGTGCCCCACGGGGGAAGAGGGGAGGGGAGGGGAGGGGGCCGAGCAGGATCCGGTGCCCCACGGGGGGGGAGGGGAGGGGGCCGAGCAGGATCCGGTGCCCCACGGGGGGAGAGGGGAGGGGAGGGGAGGGGAGGGGGGCCGAGCAGGATCCGGTGCCCCACGGGGGGGAGGGGAGGGGGCCGAGCAGGATCCGGTGCCCCACGGGGAGGGGGCCGAGCAGGATCCGGTGCCCCACGGGAGCGGGGGGGTGGGGGGGTGGAGGAGGAGCGGCGCTGCTGCGCCTTTAAGCCTCTCCCCGCTTCTCCCTGCCCAGCCGGAGCGGCGGCGGTGGCAGCGGCCGGCAGCCCGCGGAGCGCCCCCACCCCGCGGCGGGGAGACCCTCCTGCCCCGCAGCGCCCCGCCCCGCCCGGGCAGGCGAGCCAGCCTCCCCCCCGCGCCGCCCCTCCCCGGGAGAAGTTTGCAAAGGCCGCCCCTGCCCGGCTCCCGGGCTGGCCCGGCGTGGAGCCCAGCCCGGCCCCCGGGAGCAGCCGGCTCGCAGCGGAGAGCGGGGCGCAGGGGGGGACCATGCCCCAGCAGGACCCGGGGTCCCTGCCGGCCAGCGCTCCCTTCCCTGCAGAGAGGGGGCTGCCCAGGGGGGATTAGCCCTCCCCAGCCTTGCAGCGCCTGCTCGAGCCCCCCGGGGGTGCGAACCGAAGCCGCCTCCCCCAGCCCCGGGTCTGCCCAGAGTCAATAGGATGAGGGGGATCTGCTACTTTGTCATGCTGATCCTCGCAGGTGAGTCGCGGAAGCCCCTGCTCGGAGCCCGGCTTCATCGCGGACCCTCTGCCCTCGGCTGTAAGGGCGAGACGGGCCGGGCCCTTGGCTGGCGGGGGGTCGGTCCCCTTCCCCTCGGGTTGCTTCGCTTTGAAAGAGCGGAGCCAACTTTCCGGGGGCGGGCTGGGACTGGCCTTTGGGGTGCTCCGCTCCCTCGCTGGGGGCAGAGCAGGGGAGCGTGTGCGGGCTGGAAACCGAGCGGGCTTTTCTCTCGGCGTTTCCCTCCGCTTCTGGGGCAGGGCTGCCGTTTAAAGGCCATGTGGGATGGGGTCCCAGGGCTCTGGATGTAGGAGACGCCAGACTGGGTCAGAGCAGGGGTCCAGCTAGTCTGGGGCTGCCCGTGGGCAGGGCCGGATGAATCCGAGGAAGGTCGCAGTTCTGGGGTAGCCTTTCCCCCAAATCTCGTTAGTCAGTGGCTGGCTTGCGCCGTGGAGGGTTTGTATCTGGTCCAAGATGAGTGTTTATGTTTAATATTTACGGTTCTAACCCTAGATAGTCTTGTTATCCCGGGAAATCTTTAATCCCGTTTTTAAATCCACATGATGCTTCTTCAGTGATAAGGTACCACACAGGATAAAACCTTGGCTCTTTAGAAGATTTTGACGATCCCCTCTAACTCATTCAATGCCCCAAACTAGTAGAAGGGACTCTGGAATATAAAACAAGATTTCAGATTCCCCAACCTGTGAAATCAATTTTCTGCCCCCCCCCCCCCAAGTAGACCCCAATAGAATAGATCTTTGGCTGGTGTAGATTGTCATAGCTCCAATGTGCAACTGGGGGTCTGCCCTAGTGAGTATATAGCCTTAAATTTGAAATGTGGACATGTAACATTTTCATAGTGGAATTGTACAGAGTTTATTTCCAACATTTGTTTGAGTTGCACCTGGGGGATTATCTGCAGGGGTTTCTAAAAACCTTTCTAGATCATTGAAGTCTGCATCGTCTCAAGTCTCTTGGACTGGAGAGAAAGAGGGGTAGATGTTCTCCTTGTACTGTAATGTGTGTTTGTTTTCCTGTGATCTTTGGGGGCAGATTTAGCAAGTACTGCTGGACGCTGCTGCTAAGCACTAGGATACAGTGAATGGCCTCAAACCATGCACCAAGTAGATTAAAAACATGATGCCACATTGGGAACCAAGCATGCTTTTTGTGTTACTGGAGACAGAAAAGGTGTTTTTTGTTCTTGTGTTTTGGTTTTTGGGCTTTTTTTGAGGCGCTGAAGAGATGCTGCTAAAAAGAATTAAATGCGATGTGATTTGTTTTGGCAACTGAAACCAGCCGGTAGCACAGAGACTGAATACCAGGGACTGTCCAAACTCCAGCTTTAGGTGCACAGCAGCTAAAGATGTCAGTCGCTTAGCTCTCTGGATTGCCCTCTCACTTTAGCTGCTATCCGCACTGTGCAATTACTCTCATGCTTCATCGTTTTTGTTGGTTTTTTTTGTAAACGTGCGGCTTCTATATTGTAAGAAAATGTCTCCCCTTTAACCCAGTGAAGAATGGGACTGCACTTAAAAAAGCCCTGAACCAAGAATGTCCAAGACACTAAGCATTTATTTTGTTTGTGGCACTATTCTTGTGTTGTACGTTGCAAGGAAGCGAAGGAGGAGAGGGAGAGAGAGCCTTGTTGCTTGCGATTTTAAGAAGTAGAGGGGACGGAGTACTAGCAAATACTGGAGGGAAAAATCTTGCACTGTCCGGTGGGAATGGACCAGATGTCCTAATCATTTATTTCCCCTGAGTCTCTGATGTCAGGGTGGGACAGTGTCTCATTTTAAAGACAAAAATAGTTTCTAAAAGAAAATTCCTTAGACCATGAATTGTTACACTACCAGGTGATTCCTTTTACCTTTTCTCTGAGCCAACAAAAATTCTAGATGTCCCTAGTAGCAGGTGTTCCTCTTCAGTTCCCATCACCACAGTGCCTGCCTAACTCCAGCTAATCTCCATACAGCAAGGCAACAGTTAAAGGTACAGTGTGGTCATTTCATGTAAATACACATGCAGTGTTTATCTACAAGTTAAACCCAGGGTAGGTCATGGGTTGGGAACAATACAGTTTTATTTACAGTTTAGAATATATTCTGTGATGTGCATGCAGTATAGAAAGTGAAGGAAGGTAACACTGCACCTAAAGGTGCCACCTTCCTTGACGTTTACTCTCACATAAGGCTCCTGGAGTAATATTAACCTGCACTAATAGAAAAGGGCTTTTAAAAAGAACAGATCTCTGAGTATGTGACGTAGGTTAGCAGGTTTCACCACACACGAAAGACAATTGCCAAAGGTCAGAGTTGCAACCTTAGCCATTATCAGCTGGCTTTCGCACCTTGGCATTTGCCCCTTTGGTGTAGAGAGAGAGAGAAGCTCAAAAGGAAGATCAAAATGACCTTTTCTCCTTTGAACTGATATTTGCCCCGGCTGGGGTCACTGGTCAATGTAATTCCCTGTGGGATAATCTTAGGGAAGGCTGTCCTCATGAGCTAAAATTCACGCGAGAGTATAGATATTTTTCACTGGTAGAAGTGTTTGACTCTTTGTAATTATTATGATTATTAATTAATATTTGTCTTGTGATCACACCTGTCAGAGATCAGGGCTCCATTGTGCTAGGCACTGTACACATATAGCATGAAAAGATCATCTTTCAAACTATACCCAACAATTCCTGTGATAATTCTCAGGTTCTCTGTGTTTGTTGAAATCAGGCATGTGGTGAGATGTTATTAGTCAAGTACATGCCCTTTGTTTGGTCAAGTGACACTGCTCCGTGTAAGAAAAAATGGGGCAAACATTGGTGGGATTGTTTCTAGGACGTAAGACTTTGTCAGGATTCCTGGGTCCCATTCTAGAACCATTTATCCCACCCTCATCACTCCCTTTTGGGGGGAGGGATAGCTCAGTGGTTTGAGCATTGGCCTGCTAAACCCAGGGTTGAGAGTTCAATCCTTGAGGGGGCCATTTAGGGACAGGGGCAAAAATTGGGGATTGGTCCTGCTTTGAGCAGGGGGTTGGATTAGATGACCTCCTGGGGTCCCTTCCAACCCTGAGATTCTATGAACCTGTAACTGACCCATTTAATCTCTTGGTGCCTCGGTTTTTCCAGCTTTTTAATGGATAGAGTAAGGAAATGGTGAGGTTTATTTAACATTTAAAGAGCTTTAGGATCTTTGGATGACTGGTGCTATAGAAGGGCAGAGTATCATTAATTAATTTTATTAAAATATTTAGAGTGCAGGATCCTGTTTAGTGCCTAATGAAAAGAGTTTATGACCCTCATCTGCAGGCTTATTTGTAAAGAGCCGAGTAGATGTTTGTCACAATACTGATTATACTTAATAAGTAATTAATGTAATGATGGTCATGAAACTGAAATGAAAAGGGTGAAATGTTGGGGGATGGGAGTTGGAAATAGCCCCTTTCCACTGTGAAGTCTCCATCAGGCCCAGATGCGGTTCCAGACCATTACAAGTCACCTCTATTAATGATATACCGTGGGACCGTGAAGTGGCAGCTGGGAGGAAACCTTTCCACTGTCTGGTAGTGAAGTGTTTACCTGGCAAGTTTTATTGTGCTTGGTACTTAATATAATTTGTTGGCGTATGTTTCCTGCAGATTAATCGCAGCCGCAATCAGACACAGAGACGGCTGATCCTCTTGCTGCTTCTTACCTGTGATAGGAACTCAAATCCCAGGGAAAGCACAAAAAGCTCTTGAGAAACCATATGTGTGTATGTCTGTGGGGGGGAGTGGAATTGGAACGCTACAAAAATGATTGCGTTTGTCAGCAACACCCAGCTCAGCTTTGACAGAAACAATCCATTGATTGCATATTAATGTGCACCTTATACTTACGTTTCTCAATGACTGTCAGAACTGCATAAGGTTTAAAACATCCAGATCAGCAGGCTGCCCTCAGACAGTACCACAATTCTGACTTGTGAAAAGACCCCCAAATCCAGGGAAATGTGGTGGTGTGTACTCTGCCCTGGGAGAAGATTTCCCCGGGGCTGCACTGCCTTAAATAACAACTGATCTTTAGACCTGACACATGTTAATCAAAGTACTTTTCATGGAGAGAAATGCCTTTTCTGACCGAATGAAAATTTTCACAATATTTTTCCTTGTATCTGAAATTTTCGGCTTTTTGATGAAGTTTGAATTTAAAAAATGAAGAAAAAAGAGATTTTTTTTTCAGCACTCCTTATTTTCTTCTGAGGGTGAAAAAAACACTTTTGTTTTTTGATGCCCCCTTCTCTAGTGTAAAAAATGAAAAAGAATTGGGGTTTTTTTTCCCACCCTCCACTCCATAAAATATAGTGGGAAATTTCACTACAAATTTTTAAAAAAAACCCCAAAGTTAATTTTTCTCATTTTTCTGTGAATATACTTACATTTTTGACCATCTCTACTAACAGTAGCACCTATTCTTCTATAGCACCTTCCCTACAAAGGATTTCAAAGCCTTTTACAGACTGGGGGTGAAATCTAGACCCCACTGAAGCCAATGGAAGTTTTACCAATTTCACCTGGAATTTTGTCATCGGTGACAATTGATGTTGTTATTTGTACAGTGATAGCACATAGGCAGGGGTGCTGGAACAGTGTGGGCCAGGGGGCCATGGCCCCATCACTTTTAAAAGGGTGAGGGGCTATGCCCTCCCACTTTTTACCGGCTTCAAGGGTGAGTAATGGGGCAGGGGTGTTAGGGTGACCAGATGTCCCGATTTTTATAGGGACAGTCCCAATAGTTGGGGCTTTGTCTTATATAGGTGCCTATTACTTCCCACCCCCCCGTCCTAATTTTTCACAGTTGCTGTCTGGTCACCCTAGGGGGCGAAGAGAGGAGCGAGTGGGAGGCGAGGTCTTGGGGGGCGGGGAGAAGGGGTGGCATGAGGGCGGAGGCTTGGGGGGAAGGGGTGGTGTGCAGGAGCAAGGCCTCAGAAGAAGGGGTGGCGGGGGCCACGGTTTGGGCACCAGTGCCACCCCACTTTTTGGGAGCTTCCCTCACTCTTGCACCTAGGAGTGTGTCTACACATCAACTAGACACTAGACTGCGGCGGCGGGACCATTTCATTGCTGTGTAGACTTCTGGGCTTGGCTGGAGCCCGAGCTCTGGGACTTTCCCACCTCGCAGGGACCCTGGAGCCCGGGCTGCAGCCCAAGACTGGAAGTCTCCACAGCAACGGAACAACCCTGCAGCATGAGCCCCGGGAGCCTGAGTCGGCAGGCATGGGCCAGCCACAGGGTTTTCTTTGCTGTGTAGACTTACTCTCGGAGTCCCTGTCGTGGGCCAGGATCCCATTTTGTTAGGCGCTGCACAAACACAGAACAACAAGATAGATCGTAAGATCTTTGGGACACGGACTAAGTAATTTAGCTTCAACAGTACACCCCATGGGTGTATAATTACCAATATCCCCTTTTATAGGTGAGAAACTGAGGCACATAGTCCAGCACCTAACTCCCTTATTGTCTTTTGAGAATCCTAGCTTAAATGACTTCATCAAGAAGGTGGCAGGGCCAGGATTAAAACTCAGGATTTCTTGGAGCCCGCCACAAGCTCAGTCAAACTAGACTATTGTTTTTCTCAAGTCTAGCAGACTGAAATACCTGGGGGGGGGGGTTCTGCTTTGTTGTTGTTGTTTTAAGCGTATGTAGAGCTGTGAAGGGAGCCCTAATTTTCATAGAATCATAGAATAACAGAGTTGGAAGGGACCTCTGGAAGCCATCTAGTCCAACCCCCTGCCCAGAGCAGGACCAATCCCAACTAAATCATCCCAGCCAGGGCTTTGTCAAGCCTGACCTTAAAAACTTCTAAGGAAGGGGATTCCACCACCACCCTCGGTAACGCATTCCAGTATTTCACCACCCTCCTAGTGAAAAAGGTTTTTCCTAATATCCAACCTAAACCTCCCCCACTGCAACTTGAGACCATTACTCCTTGTCCTGTCATCTGCTATCACTGAGAATAGTCTAGATCCATCCTCTTTGGATCCACCTTTCAGGTAGTTAAAAGCAGCTATCAAATCCTCCCTCATTCTTCTCTTCTGTAGACTAAACACTCCCAGTTCCCTCAGCCTCTCCTCATAAGTCATTTGTTCCAGTCCCCTAATCATTTTTGTTGCCCTTCACTGGACTCTCTCCAATTTCTCCACATCCTTCTTGTAGTGTGGGGCCCAAACCTGGACACAGTACTCCAGATGAGGCCTCACCAATGTCGAATAGAGGGCAACGATCACGTCCCTCAATCTGCTGGCAGTGCCCCTACTTAAACACCCCAAAATGCCATTGGCTTTCTTGACAACAAGGGTACACTGTTGACTCATATCCAGCTTCTCATCCACTGTCACCCCTAGGTCCTTCTCTGCAGAACTGCTGCCGAGCCATTCGGCCCCTAGTCTGTAGCGGTGCATGGGATTCTTCCGTCCTAAGTGCAGAACTCTGCACTTGTCCTTGTTGAACCTCATCAGATTTCTTTTGGCCCAATCCTCCAATTTGTCTAGGTCCCTCTGTATCCCTACCCTCCAGCGTATCTATCACTCCTCCCAGTTTAGTGTCATCCGCAAACTTGCAGAGGGTGCAATCCACACCATCCTCCAGATCATTTATGAAGATATTGAACAAAACCGGCCCCAGGACTGACCCATAGGGCACTCCACTAGATACCGGCTGCCAACTAGACATGGAGCCATTGATCACTACCCATTGAGCCCGACAATCTAGCCAGCTTTCTACCCACCTTGTAGTGCATCCATCCAGCCCATACTTCTTTAACTTGCTGACAAGAATACTGTGGGAGACCGTGTCAAAAGCTTTGCTAAAGTCGAGGAATAACACGTCCACTGCTTTCCCTTCATCCACAGAACCAGTTATCTCATCATAGAAGGCAATTAGATTAGTCAGGCATGACTTTCCCTTGGTGAATCCATGCTGACTGTTCCTGATCACTTTCCTCTCGTCTAAGTGCTTCAGAATTGATTCCTTGAGGACCTGCTCCATGATTTTTCTGGGGACTGAGGTGAGGCTGACTGGCCTGTAGTTCCCAGGATCATCCTTCTTCCCTTTTTTAAAGATGGGCACTACATTAGCCTTTTTCCAATCTTCCGGGACTTCCCCCGATTGCCATGAGTTTTCAAAGATAATGGCCAATGGCTCTGCAATCACATCTGCCAATTCCTTTAGCACTCTTGGATGCAACGCATCCGGCCCCATGGACTTGTGCACATCCAGTTTTTCTAAATAGTCCTGAACCACTTCTTCCTTCACAGAGGGCTGGCCACCTCCTCCCCATGCTGTGCTGCCCAATGCAGTAGTCTGGGAGCTGACCTTGTTCGTGAAGACAGAGGCAAAAAAAGCATTGAGTACATTAGCTTTTTCCACATCCTCTGTCACTTGGTTGCCTCCCTCATTTAATAAGGGGCCCACACTTTCCTTGGCTTTCTTCTTCTTGCCATCATACCTGAAGAAACCCTTCTTGTTACTCTTAACATCCATGTTAACATCTTAACATTTTGAGCTCTCTAAAGGACAACTACTTCAAACGGGTCGTTTGAGCTTCCCTAACGTTTCCCCACCAGACTGTCTGAATTTGAACCTGGAGGGACTAACTACATAGGTGTAAAAGCATCCTTATGCCTCCTCTTGGTCCCTGCCTGCTGTGTCTCTGCCAAAGATGGTATATTGAGCACACCTGCCCCACAGTGAGCTTCAGCATGAGTCTGTTCACTTGCCTGGTTTAGAACACGCCCCAATAGCGTTTTGACCCTGATTTTCCTCTCAAATTCTGCGGGGAAACTTTGCAAACAAATCCTCCCATTAGTCTCGGTATCTTTGGTGCCTCTCTTCTCCCCCCAGTGCTCTTTGGAGGTTCTGTCGTAGGACACTGAAGGACAGGACTGCCGTTGAGTTGAGACTCATAGAATATCAGGGTTGGAAGGGACCTCAGGAGGTCATCTAGTCCAACCCCCCTGCTCAAAGCAGGACCAATCCCCAATTTTTGCCCCAGATCCCTAAATGGCCCCCTAAGGGATGGAACTCACAACCCTGGGTTTAGCAGGCCAATGCTCAAACCACTGAGCTATCCCCACCCCTAACTCATGGACATCTAAGGGAAAGAGGGGGGGAAAGGACGATGACATGCTTGTGACTTAGGCCCTGATCTGAATCCCAAAGAAGTGGAGAGAATGACTGCAGTTGACTTCAATGAGCTTTGAATCAGGCCTTCATTGAGCACCAAGGCATGAAGGTCTATATAAATTCTTCCTTTTGGCTGAAATCAAGTGGAGCATCAGTTTAACATCTGGTACATTCTTATATCTGCGTTTTGCATCCTGCACTTGCTGGGGGATGGGTTTACTGATTTAATAAGACTTTTTTTTTCCTGAACACATAACATTTTAATATAATTTTTAAAAAATACAAAGATACATTTTTATCACCCTCTCTCCCCATCATTGCCAGTAGATTTCTTGTGGGAGTCATAGAATCATAGAAATGTAGGGCTGAAAGGGACCCTCAAGAGGTTATTTAGTGTAGCTGCTTGAACTGAAGCAGGACCAAGTAAACCTAGAACATCCCTGACAGGGGTGTACCCAACCTGTTCTTCAAAACCTCCCATGACGGGGATTCCACAACCTCCCTTGGAAGCCTGTTCCAGAGCTTAACTATCCTGATCATTAGGAATTTTTCCTAATATCCAACCTAAATCTCTCTTGCCGCAGATTAAGCCACTTATTTCTTGGCCTACCTGCAGAGGACATGGAGAACAACTGATCACTGTCCGTTTTGTAACAGCCCTTTCCATATTTGCAGACTGTTACCAGGTCCCCCTTCAGTCTTCTTTTCTCAAGACTAAACATGCCTAGGGTTTTTTACCCTTTCCTTATAGGCCAGGTTTTCTAAATCTTTTATTATTGTTGATGCTCTCCTCTGGACTCTCTCCAATTTGTCCACATCTTTCCTAAAGTGTGTCCAGTTCTAGGCCCCACAATACTCCAACTGAGGCCTCACCAGCACCGAGTAAAGCGGGACAGTTACCTCCCGTGTCTTACATACGACACTTCTGTTAATACATCCTAAAATGACATTAGCCTTTTTCACAATTGCATCACATTGTTGACTCACATTCAGTGTGTGTGCCTCTGTAACCCCAGATCCTTTGCAATACTACTGCCTAGCCAATTATTCCCCATTTTGTGGTTGTGCATTTGATTTTTCCTTCTTAAGTGTAGTGCTTTGCACTTGTCTTTATTGAATTTCATCTTGGTGATTTCAGACCAGTTCTTCAATTTGTCAAGATCATTTTCAATTCTAATCCTGTCCTCCATCTTAACATAATCCGCAAATGCTATAAGCATGCTCTCCACTCCATTATCCAAGTCATTATCCATGTCATCAATAATAACTGAGTCATTATCCAAGTCCCTGTGGGACTCCACTAGATATGTTCTCCCAGTTTGACACCAAACCATAGATCGCTTCTCTTTGAACATGGTCTTTCAACCAGTTGTGCACCCACCAGGGGTGATGGAGTCTTCCTAAAAGTGTGGGGGGTGAGGCCCCGCCCCACCAGTTCACCTCCTCTTCCCTCCCGAGGACCTGCCCCCTGGCCAAGCCAGAAGCCGCAGCTGGGCCAGGAAGCTCAGGTCCCTCCACCTGCCTGGGGTAAGGGGGCTGAGAACAGCCCCCGCCCCCTGGGGCCCCTGCTGCCTATTCCTTATTAACCCTTTTATCCTCTGGGTGTTTACAGATTAATTGACTGATTCATAATTTGTTCTAGTATCTTTCCAGGTTTTAAAGTTTGACTAACTGGTCTATAATTCCTGGGTCCTCTGTGTTCTAAAGATAGGTACGTTTGCCCTTCTCCAGTCCTGTGGAACTCCCCATCCTCCATGAGTTCCTGAAGATAATCGCTAGAGACTGATTCAGCTAGTTCCTTAAATACCCTAGGGTGAATTCCATTAGGCCCTGCAGATTTGAATACATCTAACTTATCTAAATAGTCTTTGCCAATTATTTTCCTATTTTGCCTTGCATTTCTTCCCCCTTGTTGTTAATATTAATTGTATTTAGTATCTGGTTGTGATTAACCTTTTTAGTGAAGATTGAAGCAAAATAGGCATTAAACGGTCAGTGTTCTGGATGTCATCCGTTATTAGATCTCCTTCCACACTAAGTAGAGTGGTCTTTTGGTCTTTCTGTTGCTCCTCCTGTATTTACAGAACCTCTTCTTATTGCCTTTACTGTCCCTTGCTAGTGTAATCCATTTTGTGCCTTAGCCTTTCTGATTTTGTCCCTACATGCTTGTGCTATTATTTTGTACTCCTCCTTTGCTATTTCTCCATATTGCCACTTTTTGTAGGATTCCTTTTTGATTTTCAGGTAATTAAAAACCTCCTAACTGAGCCATAGTGGCCTCTTACTCTTCTTCCTCTCTTTCTTTCACATTGGGATAGTTTGCTGTGGTGCCTTTATTATTGTCTCTTTAAAAAAACACCATCTCTCCTGAGCTCCTTTTTCCCCTTAGATTTTCTTCCCATGGGCCCTTACTTACCAGTTTGCTGAGTTTGTTAAAGTCTGCTCTTTTTTTTTAAGTCCATTGTCCTTATTCTGCTGTTCTCACTCCTTCTTTTCCTTAGAATAATGAAATCTATCATTTCATGATCCATTTCACCCAAATTGCCTTCAATCTTCAGATTCACAACATCCCTGTTGGTCAGTCAACTCTAAGATGGCTGCCCCCCATAGTACGGTGTGCCGGTACTTGACCCCTCTCTCCACTTTCTGAAACAAAATGTTGTCCCCTGTACATTCCAAGAATGTATTGGACATTTTAGGTTTTGCCATGTCACATTTCCAACAGATGTCTGGGTAGTTAAAGTCCTCCGTTACTATCAGATCTCGTTTTGGATATGTCTGTTTGTTCTAGAAATGCCTTATCCGGCACCTCTTCCTGAGTTGGTGGTCTGTAGCAGACATCTGCCATGAAAAGTCCCCCTTTTATCTTCACCTAGACACTTTCAGCTGGTCTGTCTCTCACCTCCGTCTGGACCTCAGAACAAGTGTATACATTCTTGATGTATAATGCAACACGTCCTCCCTTTTTACCTTGCGTATACTTCTTGAACAAGCTACTGGACTGATAGTCCAGTAATGAGATTTCTCCCACTAAATCTCTGTGGTATGTAATTTAGCATATGTACTAATGCTTCCAGTTCTTCCTTCTTATTCCCCACACCCCTTGCATTTGTGAATAGACATCTAAGATGTTGAGCCGATTTACCCACTGTTATCCCCCTTGTTGCTTCTATGACCCTATTGCACTTCTCCATTTCTCCCCCCCCCCCCCCCCCCCCAACATCTAGCCCTCCCGTTAAGGTCAGATTTTCCTATATCTGCTTGTGGACTTTTGTCTCCTGCCTCCTTTTCACCTAGCTGAAAGCCCTCCTCACTGAGTCGGTGCGTGAAAATGCTCTTCTCCTTCTTGATCAGATGGACCCCATCTCTTCCTAACAGTCCTCCTTCCTGGAACAGCCTCCAAAGCCACAACCCTTCCATCAACACCATCTGTGAACCCATGCATTCATCTCCAGGATGCGTGTGTCTCTGCCTGGGCCCTTGCCCTCAACCAGGAGGATGGATGAGAACACCACTTGTGCCCCTGGCTCCTTCACCCTTGTTCCCACAGTCCTGTTGTCACTGCTGATCTGCTCAGGGTCAGACCTGACTGTGGCATTAATGCCCACCTGGAGGAACAGCATGGGTTAGTGGTCAGAGAGGCAACCTTTCCGTAATGTCTCAAACATGGGCGCCAGGTAGGACACCGTGTCAGGTCAGCAGATGGATACCTCCATCCCCCTCAGAAAGACCCAGTCTAGCAGGGCAAGATAATCCCTGGGTGGCAGGCCCTGGTGACGGGCCTTCCTGTTATGCTCATAAGAAGCACACGGGATCGTTTTTAGGGGGAAAGGCAATATGCCACGTTTATTGAAGATACAACAATTAGCATATGCATTCAATCTCACACACACACACTCACACTCTCTCTCTATCTCTCTCTCCCTCCCTCCCCCTAGTTGATGTTATAGTTACCAGTCCAGAGTCCGGATCAATCTAGTGGCCAGCTAGGTTGATCACGGGTAGGTAGGAGATGGGTTCTATCAGTCACGACACAATGCTCTGAGAAAGTCTTGTGAGGATGAATTGTTCTTAAGGGGCCAAAAGGGGGACATGTAGTAAAATTTTATGTTTGTATTTTAGTATGGTGATGTCAGCAAGGACACAGAAAAAGAGGAAGGAGAGATTGGGAGGAAAGATCAGGAGCTTAGTTTTGGGTGTGTTACATTAAATTGACAGACCTCCAGGAAATGTCAGAGAAACATTTTATAACAGTACCTAGCTCTTTTCACCAGCACAGCTCAAAGCGCTTTACAAGTTACAGATGGGGAAACTGAGGTACACAAAGGTGGAGTGGCTTGCCCAAGGTCACCCAGCAGGCCAGTGGCAGCGGTTGCCCACGCATAGAGCCTTGGTATCCTAAGTCCTAGTCTCCTTGGTCACTGTTGTTATTGAGTATTTGGCTTGTGTGAACACCTAGGGGCTCCAATCCCCAATTGTGCTATGGTGTTGCACAAACACAACACAAAGAGATGGTCCCTGCCCCAGGGAGCTTCCAATCTGTGTATCAGACAAGAAACACAAGGGGGATGCAGACAGAGAACAGTCAGATCATTGGGATCACCAGCTGCCTGACTGTTTAGAATGATTGTGGGCATCCGGGCAGAGGTGAATTCGAAGGTCGGATTTGAAGGAGGACGATGTACAGGGTGCTCCTTCCACACATCTGGGATGCCATGGGAGAAAGCATGACCGTCATATGGTCTTTCCAATGGACCAGCAGCCGAGTCTTCCTCCAGCAGCCGAGTCTTCCTCCACCCCCCTCCCTCCCCCCATTTTACTTTTAGGTGAAAGTTTCCCCTTCCTCCTGACTTCTAATATATCAAATGCCAAAGTCTGCTTGGAAAGATGGGGCCAGATCCTCAATGGGTGTAAATGATCATAGCTCCATCGGTTTCACTAAGTGTTTCAAGTGACAACTGTTTGTTTTCTTCTTTTCTTTCCTGGGCCAGGCACCACCAGTTCAAAAATCCATCCTATTCTGTATCCCCTCTGCTCTTCCTCTCTTTTACGTTCACCTCTGAAAACATCTCTTTTTCTCTCGGTGCGTGGCTCTGAGCGCCTCTCTCTTTTCTGCTGCTATTATTCGTTACGTACCGAACTCTGTAACCGTATAATTCATCTTTCTCTTGAAAGCCTTCTGGGATGCAGTTTGCATGAAAGGCACAATACAAATAGTTGTATTTGATTTATTGACTCCAACGGCAAAAATCTCTCCTCTTTCCAATACTTGCACCATGGGGGTGTTTTGACAGGGTTGTGCAATATCACTTACTACGCTAACCACAACCACATGTGTTGGAGGGGACATGGACACTCAAGTGTGTGCAGCTGGTTTATAGCTCATGTGTCCGTTTTATTGATGTGGGGGGAATGGAGACAGGTCCTCCAACGTCCCCTCGCTAGGTATAATTTAATGGTTTATCTTTCTTTCACCGCTGCTGTCAGCAGAGTATTGTTTGAATCCGAGGGGAGAGCAGTCAGCTTTGGCAACAAGATTTTAAAATTGTCCAGATGCTAAATGGCTGGGATTTAGGGCATAAGGATCCCAATGGGTTTTTACAAAGAAGACAAAAGCCCAAGCACGTAATTCAGATCAAGAGTCACCATTATTCATTCACTGCAATCGCATTTTGCCTGTTGTAAGACTCAGCTGCTGTAGATTGCCCGGTGGAGTTTGTGTTAATGCCTTTGTTTCTGCTATGGACCAGCAAAGATTAATTTAGCCCCCATTGTTTTATAAACAATGAAGAGCAAGCCCCAGGGGTGTGTGAAAATGGCCAAGAGGTAGTGTGGGCTAGTGATTTGTATTCTCAGCTCTGCTTCCAACCTGGTATATGTTTCCCCTCCCACCCTTATCTATTTAGATTATAAGCTTCTGGGGGGCAGGGACTGTCTCTCACTGTATGTACAGCACCCAATGGCTAGTACCACAATAATAATAAAGCTTCCTGACTAAACAGGAGACCCTTTCCAGACTTCTCAGTTTCCAAGGCTCTGCAGAAAATAATTGCCCGTGTTAGTTATCGGGTATGTCCTGGTTGTCATGGGGTTGTCTGGGCATCTTAGGGTGCCAGGAAAAGAGGTAAGGCCTTTGAGTACTGGTGGTGCTCAGATTCCCTAGGGATGGGGCAAGGGAAGCAAGTAGATGAGTCTTTCGCAAATCACTCCCCTGGCAGTTCAGAACTGGAATCGAACCCAGTCTGAGGCACCACGGTGGGCCTATGTCTTTGGGCTTCAGCTGGCTGCTTCTGGTTTTCTTTCTCCTGGTGGCATCTGTAATCTAGATATTATCTTTTTTAACTCTTGGAAATGAAGCACTCAGCTGCTGTGGTGACAAACCGAGTAAAATAAGAAAGAAACAGTTTTCTGTGGGCAGCTGAGCACCAAAGAGCTGCTGATGTGAGCATTAAACTTGGTATTAACAAAACAGCGCTGAAAATGTCATGACATAAATAAAAGTGGGGGTGAGGGAATAATTTCCTCTTGCCTTGTGAGGCTCTGAAATTGAGGGTCAGCTTTTGTCTTGGACTTAATTATACTTCAGTTATGTTAGCAGCTAGAGGCATCATCTGAGATAAGGGCCCCATTCTGCCAGGTACTATAAAGCTATGGAGTAAGAGACAGTCCCTGCCCTGAATAGCTTACCACCTAAATAGACACCCACACAGTGGGAGGAAAACTTTCCAGGTGACTACTTGTTCTTTTGTCCTGGTGCTCTTTGCTTGGGGAGAGCATCCCTCCCTGCCTTTGACTATAACAAGGTTTGAAAGAGAACTGGATAAATTCATGGAGGTTAAGTCCATTAATGGCTATTAGCCAGGATGGGTAAGGAATGGTGTCCCTAGCCTCTGTTTGTCAGAGGGTGGAGATGGAGGGCAAGAGAGAGATCACTTGTTCACTCCCTCTGGGGCACCTGGCATTGGCCACTGTCGGTAGACGGGATACTGGGCTGGATGGATCTTTGGTCTGACCCAGTGTGGCCATTCTTATGACTTTTCATCGTAGGATCCTGCCTTGATTCATAGATGCTAAGGCCAGAAGGCACAACTGTGATCATCTAGTCTGACCTCCTGTTTAGCCCAGGCCATAGGACTTCTCCAAAATAATTCCTAGGGCAGATCTTTTCAAAAAACATCCTATCTTGATTTAAAAATGGTCAGTGATGGAGAATCCACCATGACCTTTGCTAAGTTCTTCCAGTGGTTAATTATTCTTGCTATTTAAAAATGTACACGTTCTTCGCCAGCTGAATTTGTTTACCTTCAACTCCCAGCCATTGGAAGTACTTTGCTTTTCTTGGCTATATTGAAGAGCCCCTTATCAAATATTTGTTCCCCAGATAGGTGCTCATAAACTGTGATCAAGTCGCCCCTTAACCTTCTCTTTTTAAAAGTAAACAAATTGAGCTCCTTGAGTCTATCCCCATCAGGCAGGTTTTCTAATCCTAATTTGTTAGTCTCTAAGGTGCCACAAGTACTCCTTTTCTTTTTCCTCATTCTCGTGACTCTTCTCTGACCCCTCTACAGTTTCTCACCATCCTTCTTGAATGAATTCCTTGATGTTGATAAATTGTGAGTCTCACACTAATTGCTGGTTTACTTCACGCCCCAGCTCCTGGCATCCTGTGGTTGAGAACATTTCACCTTTTGGTTTTTTTCAATCTACAGTTGGAGCCCTTGTTTCAGGTGGAAGATTGAAAACATCATCCAAGTGCACCCTAGGGGCTCAGAGCACACAGGAAAGGAACGTCCAAATGATTTTTTTTTTTAAATCTCATGATTTTAAAGGCAATATTAGTGCTATGTTTTGCTGCACCCTAAGCATATTTCCTGGTGCAGAGTCAGGGTATATTCCAAGTGCAATTTATTTTATTCTCCCTTCCTCTGCCCCCACCCCAACCCTCCCAGAGATGGCCAAACAACATGCAGGGCAATCCCTTCTCCCAGATAGCTCAGCCCAATAATGATGCCTGGCTCCCAAGGAGCAGCTCTGCCTCAAGAGTTGACTCTACTCCAAGACCAAGGTGGAGAGTAAACTCTGCCTGCTCCCACAGATCCCTTTGTCCTGAAACTTGTATAACCCAGACCTAATGTGAGGATCTCCAGGGGTAGGCAGGGTTGTGAGGCACCTTGCCACCACAAGCACTGTCCTCCGGGCCTCTGCAGCCCTTGCTGTCTCTGCGCAAGTCCGTGATGATCCTCAGAGCCCTTCCTGCAGCGTCCAGCACGTCACCACTGGCCACTTACAGAAAGTATCAGGTTTGCGATCCCCCAGGGGACAGTCCAGCTGGTTGATTCGGCTGAGGATCACGTTCTTGAGAACATTGCAGCACTGAGATATAGTTATAGTGAAAACAATCAGACATTTGTTATTAAAGGCTTGGATTTAAAAGATAGTGACTCGGGATAATAATGGCAACAAATGGCTACACATAAAACAAAGTGTAACACGCTTTATGGAGTCTAAATTTAGCTTTAACAGGCTAATTCCTTGGCTGAAGTAGTTTGCTTTAGGTGAGACTGTCTCTCACCATCTCCAGCCAACATGGCGGGGATCCCTCTTTCATGAATGCCAAAAGCACTGTCCTTTTTGCTTTCTCAGTGAAGATAAAAAGACAGGTGAATATACATCCTTCGTCTGGTCAAAACCTGCTTGTCAACCCTGCTTCGATTCAGACTCAAATGTATTTTCCTGTACACAAACACACACACGCCCCCTCCCAACTCCTTACATAGCATCAGTATGTATAATTCACAACAATACTAATGACTAGTGTGATCCAAGCTTTGATTTAAGGTCCCATATGACATTCTTTATGGCTAAATACTGTGAAAGTGGTGTGCTAGGTGTAGTGAGTTTGCCAGGCTTAGGGTATGTCTATACAACCCACCGGACTGGCAGGCAGCAATTGATCCAGCGGGGGTCGATTTATCATGTCGAGTCTAGATGCAATAAATCGACCCCAGGCACTCTCCCGTTGACTCCTGTACTCCACCGCCCCGAGAGGCTCAGGTGGAGTTGATGGGGGAGCGACAGCAGTCGACTCACAGCAGTGAAGACACCAGTGAGTAGGTCTAAGTACGTTGACTTCAGCTATGTTATTCATGTAGCTGAAGTTGCATAACTTCGATCCCCCCGCTCTAGTGTAGACCAGGCCTTAATAAGAGTGAATTGCTGTTAGAGAACAGGGAATCCTTTGCCAGTTGGCACTGAGGAATTCTTAGGGTCACATCTGACAAGTATTTCTTCCAAGACTAAAAGCTTGCTCACATGCTAGGAAAAAGAACTTGGAAAACTCTGTGTAACTGTGCCACCTGGTGACAGCTGCCTTAATATTACTTGGATACAAGAAACTGACTGTTTCTAGGAATAGATGACTGACATATCAGAGACTAACAAATTTATTTGAGCATAAGCTTTCATGAGCTACAGCCCACTTCATCGATGAAATAAATAAATGTGTTAGTCTCTAAGGTGCCACAAGTCCTCCTTTTCTTTTTGCGGATACAGACTAACACGGCTGCTCCTCTGAAACCTGACATATCAGAGTGGCTTGTATGTTTCACCATTGTTATTGTGGCTGGAGTTGCTCTTTCCTGAGAATCTTGGTACCTACAGTATAAGACACATTTCAAAGGTTTCACATTGTATGTGACAAAATAAAGGTATGGGCACTTGGGACTTCTATAATAAAGGTTGTGGGTTAAAATTGCATGTTTGCTACCTACTAATGGAGAACAAAGTAAACTGATGTGGTGAATTATTATACAGGGCATGAAATGAATCTGAAGCTACTTGCTTAAGGGACTGTATGGAGTTAAATTTGCATCAGTGTTTGTTCTGTCTCAAGCAGCCTTTATGTTCCTAGTAACAAAGGTTAGCTGAATTATACCGACCAATTTGCAGACAACTTTGTTTCATTTCTCTCCCCCCCCCCCGTAATACAGTTTGTCTTGTTTCCTTCCCTTCCCTTGTTAATGATCCTGTGCAACATTTTCCGGACTTCGATGTAGCAGTGTCCCCCTGAAGAAACAGATCGCACACCTGGGCCTCTTGTTATGGCAACATCTTCTTTTGGATGGAGTGCAGGAGCCAAAGAGTCTCTGCGAAGAGCAATCTAAAAAGAAGACTTGCATGGCCTATAAATTCCTTCAAGGTGATGAGAAGGAATTATTCTCCGCCTCAGAAGAAGCTAGGACAAAGAGCAATGGTTTGAACCGATGGGAGGAAAAGTTGTTTTTAACAGTGAGAACAACTGGAATAGAAAAAATTGAAGTAGGCTCCCCATTGATGTAAATGGGACTGCACCGGAGTTGGTTAGAGTTGCAGAACTGGATCTAATGGATTCAGGCACCCAACTCCCATTGAATTTTCTAGCTGCCTTAGGAAAGCCCTGTGATAATTCCAGCCACAGCTGAGATTTAGGCCACTGGCAACCAAAAAGAGGGTCAAAGGAACAAATGGTGAGAGACCTAGGAGGGGAAGAGCTTCCAGGACCCAATTTCACTAGGAAGAACTTGCTGGGATGCCCTGTTGTACCTTTGAAATGAGAAGGGATCTTGGATTAGCAAATGATGATATAAGCTAGTGGAAATGAGGACGCTGTGCAGGATGCGAGTGGCTCTTGGGAGGAGCACATTGCAAGAGTGAAGAAGGTCAGTAGATGAATAGAGTCTGGAGGTGAGATGCACAGGGGAAAGGGATGGTCAGGAGTTGAATTAGGGGACACAGGAGGGCATCTTTAGAGCAACTGGGAGTTAAGAAGGGAAGAGTGGAGGCAGCAGGAGGGTCAGAAATTGGGTCAAGAATTCGATAGGTTAACACCAAAGGGTGGGGGGATTGGATTGGGTTTCCCAGTCTGATCTCACTGCCCCAGGCCCCAAAGGGGAACTCTGCATTGCTCGTCACTTGAGATTCCCATTCCACCGGCCCCACCTCTTCACTGGGTCATGTACATCCCCAGGTAATAAAGCTTCAAAGGTAGCACACGCACCCCTCCCCTCCCCTGCATGAATGGAGGGGAATTCACAGCTCTGTCCTGTCCTTGTTTCACTCTGTCTGCAGACTGTCAGGGCAGCCCTTGGATTGTGGTGTAAAGCCTGTTTGCAATCAAGTACCTATCACAGGGTATTTCACAGTCACCTTCACCATTGTGGTCGGAAGTTTATTCCTACTGCTATTATTCAAGCATGGAATTTAATCCTTGACTAGAGCTCTTAGGTGCTACCATAGTATGCATAAATATGATGATAATCAGAAGGGCTTGGGGGAGGGGGGACTTTACACTCTGGAGAATCCTTTGAGATCCACCAGGAAACCCTCATTCTGCAAGGCAGTGTTGTCCAGTGGTTAGAATAGGGATTCAGTACTCATGGAATCTATTTTCAGCTCATCCACAGGCTTGGGCAAGTGATCTGGACTCTGACTCACTTGAGCCCTCTGTAAAATGGGGATAATTATACAGTAGCTGTGTCAAAGGGGTACTCTGTGGCTTTGTAATTGTATAGCCTTTGAGGTTCCTGCATGAAAGGGGCTGTCAACATGCAAAGTATGGTAGCGAGGTGGCTAGTGCACGCGCATGCCCCATTGCCCACTGCTAGAGGGACTCGGAATTGTTCAACTCTGTGTCACAGACCTTCTAGGTCAGATTTACAATAGCATCCAAAGTGCATCAAGGTGTGCTGAGCTCTTTTGAATATCTGGCCACTTATTTCGGTACCTAAATGGGAGCTGAGCTCCTCTGGCCCTGAGTTCTGGGTGCTGACTGATCTCTGTCCCTATGCTATTAACCACTAAGGATGATTCTCCCTAGCTCTCAGCATCAGGCTTGGAAGTTGGTGCTGCTGGAGAGGAGGATTTGAGTTCTACGGTATGCCACCGTGATGTGGGAATGGTTAAGAGAAGCAGCAAGACAGCGAGGAAACACCCTGGCCCTTGCAGACTGGGGTACCTTCTTAGACCCACTGGTTGTGCTGGACAAACGCATTTCAATTCCACCTGCTTCCTCCCCCACCCATTCATCTTTCATCCTACTACTTCCTGTTAGCAATCCAGCATGATGACAATGCTGTGAGATAATGTAAGATCAGAATGGGGGCAGGTAATCCACCCTTGACACACACGTCAGTAGAGACCCCTATCTAGAGGATACATTCAGCAGAAGATGCACAATAGCACATTTTCACAGCTGAGACCATCACAGAGCATGGGTAGTAGCTGGACCCGATCCCAAAGGGTGTCCTCCCCACTGGCCAACTCTCTAGAAGCTGTGCTGAGCTGAGCTTTCCTTGGCTTGGAGATGCAGGTATCATGACCTTTTGAGGATAAGGCGCAAGAGAAGAGGCTGAGGAAACTCAATTTATACCAACTAGAAAAGGGAAGATGGGGGTGGGGGGAACATGATCGCAGTCTATAAATACCTTCAAAGTAAGAGTGTCATGGGAGGAAAAAGAATCAGTCACACTCCTAGAAGACAAGAGAAAGATCAACAGTATGAAGTGGAGGAGGAAAGATTTAGGGGAAAACTCTTACCAGTTAGAGGCACTGGAGGGTGGTACAGGTTCTCAGGCCTTGGCCAGACTCCTGGGTTAACGTGGTTGTTCTGCAGTAGAGTTCTGTATCTTGATAAAAGGTAGCTTGGTCACGACGGAGTGCATCCACACACCTGCAATTAGGACATGTTCAACTACGGTGGAACAGAGTTCAACCATGGCTTCTGGGCAGGCATCTCAGGGTTCCTAGCGAAGCGGCATTTGCTTGGCTTTGTAGAGAAATCTAGTCTGTTCGCCTGGGGATTCTGGGTGGAAAGATGACATGAATGAGAGCTCCCACAGCCCAGGAAGGTGACTGAGGCTATGTCTACACTGCACTTTTGTTGGTAAAACTTTTGTCAGGTGAAAAAAACACCCTCCTGACCGAACAAAGTTCTACCGCCAAAAAGGACCAGTGTGGACAGTACTTTGTCAGCAGGAGATGCTCTCCCACCAACAAAGCTACCGCCTCTCATTGAGGGTGGTTTTATTTTGCTGGCAGGAGAGCTCTCTCCTACCAGCACAGAGCAGCTACACGGGAGACCTCACAGCGGCACTGCTGTAGCCTCATGGCTGTGCCAGTGTAAGGTATGCAGGGGAAGACGTAGCCCGAGACCCTATTCCTGTAGAAACTCAAGAGCAGAGGAAAGCAGGTGTTAATGGGACATGTGTGTGGACAGCCATCCAGCAAAACCAAGTGCGTGAGACTGGGTGACCCAAGAAATCCTTTTTGATCATCAATTCTACACCTTACACTGTTGACTCGTATTTAGCTAGTGATCCACTGTGACCCCAGATCCCTTTCTGCAGTACTCCTTCCTAGGCAGTCATTTCCCATTTTGTATGTGTGCAACTGATTGTTCCTTCCTAAATGGAGTACTTTGCATTTGTCCTTATTGAATTTCATCCTATTTACTTCAGACCAGTTCTCCAGTTTGTCCAGATCATTTTGAATTTTAATCCTATCCTCCAAAGCACTTGCAACCCCTCCCAGCTTGGTATCGTCCACAAACTTTATAAATGTATGCTCCATGCCATTATCTAAATCACTGATGAAGATATTGAACAGAACCGGACCCAGAAAATATGGGGATATTTGAAATCCCCCATTTTTATTGGGTTTTCTATTTTTGTAGCCTTGCAAATCTCCCTGAGAATTTCACAGTCACCTTCACCATTGTGGTTGGTAGTTTATTCCTACTGCTATTATTCAAGCATGGAATTTCTAGCCCTAAAGCTGGGTACAGTTTGATTCATTTAAGGATTTTACTATATTTGACTCTGTGCTCGCTTTCCCATACATTTACACTCCCCCCACCAGCACGACCTACTCTGTCATTCCTATATATTTTGTACCCTGATATTACCATGTCCCACTGATTATCATCAATCCACCAAGTTTCTGTGATGCCCGTTATATCAATATGCTCATTTAATACCAGGCACTCAAGTTCACCCATCTTAGTATTTTGACTTTTTTAGCATTTGTATACAAGCACTTAAAAATTTGTCAGTTGTCTGCCTTAATGTGATGTAACTGAACATGACTCTTTCATGTGATTGTTTCTCTTCAGTTCCTACCTGTCCGTTCTATCCTCTATTTACTAGGATATAGAGAATCCCTTTCAATAGGTCCTCCCCTAAGGCATAGCCCTGTCTGAACTGTGTGCTCCTCTGCATCTGTTGGCTTTCCCCAGCCCTTAGTTGGAAACTCCTCTACGTCCTTTTTAATTTGACACACCAGCAATCTGGTTCTGTTTTGTTTTAGGTGGAACCCATCCTTTCTGTATAGGCTCCTCCTTTCCCAAAATTCCCCAGTTCCTAATAAACCTAAAACCCTCCTCCCTACACCATTGTGTCATCCATGCATTGAGACCTTGGAGTTCTGCCTATCTAACTGGCTCTGGGTGTGGAACTGCAAGCATTTCAGAGACTGCTCCCATGAAGGTCCTGGAGTTTAATCTCTTATCTAGCAGCCTAAATTTGGCCTCCAGCACCTCTCTCCTACCTTTCCCTCTGACTGGTACCTATATGTCCCATGACCATTGGCTCCTTTCCATGGGCACATAACCCTGTCTTGATGTCTCAAGAGCTCCACAACCTTTGCACCCAGCAAGTGACTCACCATATGGTTGTCCTGGTCATCACAAACCAAGCTATCTATATTTCTATTAATCAAATCCCCCACTACTACTGCTTGTCTCTTCCTAATAACACGGAGGGGTATTCTCAGAGCGAGAGGATACCATGACATTTGAAAGCAGGGTCCCAATTATGGATTCATTTCTCCCCACTCCAGTTCTCTTTCCCTATGACTTTCATCCTCCTCACCAGCACAGAGGCCATCAGAGTTGGGGTGGGACCGCTCTACTGTGTTTCGGAATGTCTTCTCTATGTACCTCTCTGTCTCCCTGGGTCCCTCCAGTTCAGATATTCTGGTCCCAAGAGCCCTTCCTGTACGTGGTCACTGAGGGCCATGAGTTGCTTGCACCAAATGCACACATACCCCACCTGCCCATATGGCAGGTAATCGGACATGCTGCCGTCAGTGCAATAAACTGCATAGCCCCCACTCTGCAGCTGGGCTTCCACCTGCATTAATTTTACTGCTGTGGGGTGTGTGTTGCTGTTCTGTTTTTTGCTGGCGTGTGTGTGTCATTGTTGGTCTAAGTTTAGAGAATGTTAGGTGTATCTGGCTCTCCCCCATCCTCTCTAAACTCCCTTGTTCACTGACTCCTCTGGTCGCTTAGGAGCTGGCTTTTTAAACCCCTGCTCTTCCTTAGTAGCCCCATGCCTTTATTAAGGGATCCTAACGGGATCAGGGATCAAGGGATGGCAGGCTAGAGCCTCGTTAGGACGCTCTCAGCTGTGCCTAGCTGGCCGCTAGGCCCCCAAAGAGACCACACTATAAACTTCAATCCAGCAGGCACATGGCCAGCAGCTGGCACAATGCAAACTTACAGACAAGAAACTCACCCCAAGGGTCACGTAGTTGCTCCTCCTTCATGCGGAGAACTCCCTCACCCAGCTCCCCTGTGCACTAGCTCCAAAAGACTCCCAGAGAGTTCAGTGGCCATTGGCTCAAGTCCTGTGAGAAGGCAAGATCTCCTGAGCTGAATCTGTACAGCTCCTCTGAATGCCAGCTAATGAAGGGACATAGACGCCTGCCAGGTTGTGAAAGCTTCCCAGATGTCGTGGCTGAGGGTGGTCTCAGAGGCTCTGACCTCAAGTGACAGAATAAGAATGAGACACAAAAACTGACGCTGAAAACTTCACGTTGGTGAGAATAGCGGCTGAGCGTGAAGTCAACAGAGCTTAGATAGGTGTATAAGAGGGATATGGTTCTGCAAAGCTCCCACTGACTTCAGTAGAGGCAGAATTTCAGCCACGGTGTCTAATCAGCTGAGTGATCCCAATGAGGAAAGATGCTCTGTGCATTAGGCGCTGTCAGAAGAAACTAAGCTCTTCTCCCACCTCTGTCGCGAACTTCCTGAGTGATCTTCATAGGCTGTGTGTCAGAGACCGGGATGTGGGCAGTCATGTCTAGTGGTTGAAGCAGGTAGCCAGGAATTGGAACCTGGAGTCAGAGGCCAGACACCAGAACCAAGCATCTGAGCCAAAGTCAGGAATCGGGAGCAGGGCTGGGTCTGAGTCAGGAAAAAGCAGGTCCAGGCACTCTTGCAGCCCTGGGTGAGTGCTCTGAGCAGCCAGTGGCCTAATGCTGCTGCTGGGTTCATTGTTCCTCCAGCCAATCGGGCAGATGACCAATCGGGAGATCCTGATGAAAGTCAGCTGTGATTCAGCTGTGAGTCCTTTGTTGCCCACTTGGGTGGTGGAGCCAGCTGGCCCCAGAATCAGCTGCAAGCCCTAGTTCCTGTCATAGTGAACCCATGTGAAGGCGTATGTTATCCTTTAACAGCCAGCCAGAAGCTGCAATCAGGACCACCTGTATATAATCAGGGAGGCTCCCTGTTGCAGCCGGAGGACTACCCTATTTAAAACAGGAAGAGGAAGCCAAAGGGTATGTGTGGGTTAGAAGCTGTACAACTGGCAAGGGAGGGTGATTCCCCAGCCCAGCTCCCAGAAGATTGCTTTGACAAGACTTTTGTTTTGGGACTTTGAAATTCTGAGTAGTCCAAAGCTGGATCCTGAGGCACTAGCCTTTGAAGTATTGTACAAGTTCTCCTTTCAGAAGGCTTCATTAAAAGGATACCCACTGATGTTAATTAGAGTGCTCAGCTTCTCCTTGCCCAGGCTGTGAAAGTGAACTCATTGTTGTCCCTGTTGAAGGGGAAACTGAGGTAGACCTCAGCAGAGCCACACCCTGCTCTGAGGGGATGCATACGGTAGCCTGTACCTACTATGCCCTATTCCATCAATGTCTGTGAGATCTTCCGGCGCAAAGCAGTGCAGAAGGGGAAAGTACTATTATTGTAATCTCTTAGGTGACAATTGCACCTGCTGCCCAGGCTCTCTGCAGCTTCCCACCAGGGGCATGCTTCTCAGGAGAGAGAGCGAGAGAAGTAACATGAATGTTATAGATATTTCTTGGCTCGCTGAAGAAGTCAGCAATAGAGTCATTGCTGTCACCTGCCCGAGAAAAGAGGAAGGGGAATTGTTTAAACCAGCAGTGTCCAATATGTTCGCCACTAGCCACATGTGGCTAATAGGCTATTGAATTGTGGTTAATGCGTGTGGCTTAATGTGGCTAATAAGAAAAATTCAAAACCACAAGTGTGCCTAGCATCGAATTTCTATTGGACGCCGCTGGTTTAAACTAGCTTCAAGGGGTGTAAATGGGTTAATGGGATTAAACCGAGCCGAGGAAATCGTTGGCTGGACTTCAGGAAGAACTTTCTAACAATGAGACTTATTAGGTCTCCCAAAAGCAGGGGTGGAAGCCCCATTTTAAATTGGATTGCACAAAGCATTGGAGAATGGAGAACAATCTCAGACTGGCCATAATAAAAGTGTGACACCTCCGAGGTGAGTCTTTATTCCCTGGCCCGAATAACCTGGTATATCCGGGTGCAAAGCTTAATAGTGTGATGGGGTTGGTATCCATTGACTGCAGTGTTTACTATTATAGGACAGGGCGTGGGCAGGATGAATTACTAGGTATTTTCCCAGCTTCATTGTCTATGATCTGTGCCCAGCTAAAGCCACTTGCACCTTACCACATGTCCCTGTTGTCAAGAACACCTGGGGCCTGATCCGGAACCTATCGGAGTCACTGGAAAGCTTCCACTTGACTTTACTGGGTTTTTATCCAGCACACAACGCTTTGTACGGCGCTTACTAGGCAGAAGATCTGAAGGGGAAAAAATTCCTTCATGGTGGTTTTGTCTTGTAACAATGTTGATATTATGTGGGGTAACCGAGTATAAAATCTGCCTATGGGAGTCAGTGTGCAGAAAAGATGTTATTGTTGGAGTCTTTTATGCCTCTTTACGCTGTCTGGATCAGAAAAGATTAATGGGGGAGATAGGAGCCCAGGCTCCCATCCTTAGTTAAGCTGTCAGGTACTTTCATGTTGTTTTATGTTGATTGTTATATAAAGCCTAAAAGAGAGATGTATGTTTCTATGCTCTCAATACATCTTATTTTAATCTATAAATTAATACAAAGAAGAAATGTTTATATATATATATTATTTTGGTGTGTATTGTCAGCGCTTTTCTTTCACTCTTATTCTTTCAAATAAACAGACACAGAGTACTTAACCTATGTACATAATCAGTCTCTACCTTTCTCTTTGTAGCTTTCTTTGTCTGTCATTCCAGTCATATTTTAATTTACATACTAACATAACTTCAATACAAAAAAGGGTCATTGCTGGAACATCAAAGGCCTCATGCTCACAGTTGTGCGTGCACACCTTCCTCCCCATATTAACACACACACACACTCTCATATTCCCACACAAACACGCACGGACTCGGACACACCTTGGGCCTGTTTCTCCTCTCTCTTCTCCTGGCTAACCCCCGTTGGTTTGACATGCAGATTCTCACATATGCGAACACCAACACACGCTGACAACAGACTGACACACACGCTACACAATACATTTGCCCATAGGCTCACATGCATGAGGAATTGCACGGTCAGACATAAGCACACAGAGGCTTGCACATTCATACCCATATATTCTATAAACACCCAAATGTGGTGACAGCTAGGGCATCTCAGGAAGAGAAGAACGTTGCAGCATAGGTTGCCCTCTGAATACTCAGAGGTCCCCAGACAGAGTATTGTTCTAATTTTGCCCCAGATTGGCTTCCACCACCACCCCCACCCCCACATCATTTCCCTGACTTATATTCTTTTACTGAGCTTGTGCAGTGAGATTTTTTTTGATGCTGAAAGTAGTGGCATGACCTCGTCATTAGGCTAAGAATCTGCATTACTTAGACATATCCTAGAGGGACTCCAGTAACAACTGGACACAGTTTCCTTTTGACAGGTTTCAGAGTAGCAGCCGGGTTAGTCGGTATTCGCAAAAAGAAAAGGAGTACTTGTGGCACCTTAGAGACTAATCAGTTTATTTGAGCATAAGCTTTCGTGAGCTACAGCTCACTTCATCGGATGCATACTGTGGAAAGTGTAGAAGATCTTTTTACATACACACAAAGCATGAAAAAATACCTCCTCCCACCCCACTCTCCTGCTGGTAATAGCTTATCTAAAGTGATCACTCTCCTTACAATGTGTATGATAATCAAGGTGGGCCATTTCCAGCACAAATCCAGGTTTTCTCACCCCCCCCCCCCCCCACACACACACACAAAGTGAGAAAACCTGGATTTGTGCTGGAAATGGCCCAACTTGATTATCATACACATTGTAAGGAGAGTGATCACTTTAGATAAGCTATTACCAGCAGGAGAGTGGGGTGGGAGGAGGTATTTTTTCATGCTTTGTTGTATATAAAAAGATCTTCTACACTTTCCACAGTATGCATCCTATGAAGTGAGCTGTAGCTCACGAAAGCTTATGCTCAAATAAATTCCTTAGTCTCTAAGGTGCCACAAGTACTCCCTTTTCTTTTTAAAGATTTCCTGCAACTGTATCTTGTTTTCAAGCTGGAATGTTTTGGATGCTCACATTGCAGAGTTCATGTAGCAGGTTCCCAGGTTCGTTTCTGCCGGGGAAAAAGGCCTTTTCCAATCCCAAAGCCTAACAGAAGCTGCCATGGGAAATAAAACAGAAAGCCCATTAACAAACACAGAACACCCAAGTTTAGAGCTCGAGGCATTTCCTCACCATTGCCCAGCAAAGCTAATGGAGTCACTTCAAAGCAATGGGGAGGAAACAACTGCTTCCAATTGACCTCACTGACTTTTAGTGGGTTTCATGCTATTAAAAGGTGTCAGATTTCCAGACTGAGAGGCAGAGGGTAACCTTCAAAAGAGTGATTCAGGAGGCAAAGTGCCATTCTCCTAAATCACATTTGTAAATTTCATTCAGAGGCCCTCTATCCTCAGCATTGACAACCGCAAATGAAGCTCCCTCCGCAATGGGACTGAAGTAGAGCTGTTCGGGAACCGGAATTTCCATTCCATGGGAAATTCTGACACTTTAAACCTGTTTTTGTTATGACTCAGACCAAAAAAAAAAAAAAAAATCACCACAAACTTGCGTGCATCAATTTCCTGCGAAATTTCCCATCGATCTAATAGTCATAATACCTGACTCTGAGAATGCTTTTCATCAGTAAATCTCACTGTGCTTCATAAAGGAGGGCCGTTTCAGCACCCCATTTTACAGATTTGTCCGTGTCATTTCAATTTACACATTTTGTTTTTATATTTTTAATACAAAATAAATTTCAAAACAAACTAATTTTAGAACGACAATCCAAAATGTTCCATTTGGAAAGTGCTGAAACGGAACACTTCGACATCAAAATGCTTCTTTTTGGTGCTTTTTTTTCCTTTTCTAAACGAAATGTCATCAAAAGCCTCATGTTCCCACAGAAAGTTGGATATAGATCAAAAGGCATTTTCCGATGGAAAAACGTTCAGTTGGAAAACTTTCCGCCAGCTCTAGCCTTCTGCTCAGAAGGGCCGGCCAGTTTAAAAGGCTGAATCATTCTATGGTTCCTCTGCTCAGGTTGCCAGTTCTGGAGATTTCTGTGCATGAGGACATTTGTTTGCAGGGCACCAAGCTTCTTGCTTCATGAAGGTGTCACAGCCATCAGATGTAACAACCGTCAGTGACTGCTCAGAGACTCATAGACTTTAAGGCCAGAAGGGACCATCATGATCATCTAGTCTCACCTCCTGCAAGTCGCAGGCCACAGCACCTTCCCGCCCACTCCTGTAACAGGCCCATAACCTCTGGCTGAGTCACTGAAGTCCTCAAATCATGGTCTAAAGACTTCAAGTCACAGAAAATCCACCATTTACACTAGTTTCAACCTGCAAGTGACCCATGCCCCTTGCTGCAGAGGAAGGCAAAAAAAACCCCACTGCTGCGGTGGGCTGGATTCACACTCAGAACTGAAAGTTGGAGGGTGCTAAAACACATCTCCTAGGATCACGCAGTCCCCTCGCCAGCACCCGTTAGTATTCATAGTGAGGAAGGAGGTTGTACTTGCCTTTTTCTAAGTAGACTCTTCCGCCTCTGGGACCCATCCCAAGGGGTGGACCATCACATCTATGGCAACAAAGCTCAATTATGCTTCTCCACTCTGGACCTGCCTTCCTGGTTCAACCCTTCCTTTGTGGCCAAATCGCTTGTCCAAGCCCTGACCCTCTCCTGCCTCAGTTATCATAACATCCTCCTCTTCAGGTCTGGCTTTCTGGAGATTAACCATGCCCCTTCTAGTCTGTCCAAAATGCTGTCACCAAAACCGTCTTCCTTACCGTGTCATCTGGCTCATGCCGAATCCCTCCGCAACATTCTATATCAAGTTCAAGCTCCTTGCAATTAAGGCCTTGCACCACTCAGGCCCAACTGGTATCTTTGATTTTATCTCCTTTTGCATTCCTCCAGTCTGCTGTTGATGCCAAATGTAATGCCCCCTTTTATTCCCATCTCCCCGCTTCTGCACCATTTTCCACCCCATTCCCTATGTACGGGGCACCCTCTCCAAACTGGTTCACCAACCCACTTCCCTTTGCCACATCCCATCCCCTCCTCGGTGCAGCCATCACAATGTGCCCACACCTTACTGGGTAGCTGCCTGATCTTACTACAATCACTTTCTGCCCTCCTCTGCCATTCCCCTTCTATTGTCTGGCCTTGACCTTCCCTTGCTGTGTCTGTTGAATTCAGACTGGGAGCTCCTTGGGACAGGGACCGTGTGTATGAGGGAGACCTTGCACTGTTTTGTGGGGCTTGAAAATGAAATAAATGATAGAAGAAGAAATGTTGGCTCCTATTAGGGGATGGATGTTGTCCTAACGGATCAGAAGATGCCTTTTTGGTTCCATTTTGCCTTGAGTTCTTCTCTTTAATCCAGGACTGTTTGCTCAGTAGCAAATAGCCAGGAGCTTGGCGTTCACTGGGCCCGCTCCCAGGGCTTGACTGCATTGGGAATAAGAGGGTGCCCCCTTCAGTGGAAGTGCTGCAGGGCCCTGTGCCCAACAGCTATCTTTCAAGCAAACCACACAGAGGTAAATCAGGGCAAGAAAATGAGCGTGGCTACATGCCCACCCCCTCCATGAGCACCAGTTCTGATCAATGGTTTTCTGGACAGATCATCAATGAACACAGTTCAAGCTTCTGTCAGCTCACCAGTTGGGCTCCATCATATGGGTAGGGTGCAGACGCTTGTGTGGGCTCCCATAATGTAACTCCTCCGCCGGTAGGGCTCTCTGTGGCTGCGAAGAGGGGTCAGGAGTTGTGTGTTTGAGAATGCTGCTGCTGTTATTGCCGTAGCACTTAGGAGCCCCAGTCCTGGAGCAGGTTCCTGTTATACAAGGTGCTGTACCAACACAGAACGAAAAAGGGGCTCTCTGCCCTGAACAGCTGTGAGCATGGCAGATTGAAATGGAATGCAGCGGCCAGCTGGGCATGGAGGAGAGCAGAAGGTGGCTGCTCCGCAGCACTCTCCTGTCCAAGCTGGCTGAGGGAAGCAAAGAGCCCGATGGGTTGTGTTTTCGTCTGGCAGTGAGCAGCGCCTGGGTACAGGGAATGCAAACTACGGCTGGTTGAAAATGTTCCACCTGAACTGTTTGTGAACAGAGATGTGGGTTTTCACCTAAATGATTTTTATTTATTTATTTTTTTTGCAGAAAGTGTCTGCTTTTAGCATGAAACTTAGATTTTTTTTTATGTCAAAAATACGAGCCCCTGATAGTCAAAGAGTTTATACTTGAATATGTTACCCCAATGTCTCATGGGAGTTATAATTCATTTGTTTCATGCCCCCATTCCCTAGGGGCTGAACTCCCTGACTGGACTAGATCTCCCATATTGCTTCCTTCCCCAAGATAGGAGACAGTGGTGCATCATGGGAGAGGTAGTCCAACCAGGGAACTTAACCGATAGAGGAGAATGAGAGCGTGATGCCCCTGAACTACAACTCCCATGGAGCACAGGGGCAGCATTCCAGAATCAAAGTATTTTGTTTCCTGGCAGAAATATTTGGGATTTTGATTCTTCCACAAAAATTACACGTTTTTCAGTAAAATGTTTTTGACAAAAACATTCTTTTCCACCCAATTTTGTTGAGGGGTGGGAGAACCAAACCATTTTATCTGCTTTGGCATCAACACATTCATCCCCAGGGCCTGTTCCAAATGGCTGCCAACTCAGACACTTTCATGATGCTGTCAGGTCTCCTGCTGAGCCCTGGCAGAGGCTACAGCTTGTGCTACCAGAGCTGTCAGCAGAGTTTTTACTTTACCTGGTCTGTAACGCCAGTCTCTAATTTCTGCGACAGAAGAGTTTTATCTTTTAGACAAAGAGCATAAGTGCTTTGAAATATGCTTTCAATCCTCCTTGAAGCTTTCTTCTAAAAAGACAGAGACTACCTGAAAGCAACAGGCCCTGGAGAAAGTAGCTCCGGGTCATCGAGTCTAGTGGAGAAGTGGCTTCCCTCGTAAAATCCTTCTCGCACACATCAGCATTAATGAGTTTAAACCCAGTCCCTGCTGTAGATGATGCTCTGTTCTCCAGTCCACTCATTGGAGTCTCACTCTGGTATTTGCCTCTCCTTTCCTATGTAATAATTTTTGATACGTGGCTCTTCCATGGGTGTGTAGGGATTCTGGAGTCCAAATCAGGTGTGGTGATGGAGAGCACCAGGTTGCCTTGCCAATTTTACACTGTGCTCAAAATGAGCTGCAAAGGTAGCGCCCTTAATGACGCATGGAGACACAAGGTAGCTGTTAAAAGAAGTTTATTTTCTACTTGCTGTAACCCTCCAAAATACCGGGAACCTTGGGCCTTATTTTCCCTGGTTTTGCTCTTGAACACTTTGGAGGACTGGGGAGCTAGAGTAGGATTGTGACGTCCAAATAGGCTGAAACCTGACCTATGGTGATCCCAGCCCTCCTTTGAGGAGGGAGGAGATATTGAGTCCCATGCATTGCAAAGTATATCCAGCCTGGTTGAGAAGTCGGTGCCTGTTCTCACTGGGATTCACACGTGTATTCATAGCACCCTGCCATGCACATGCCCCCCGCTCACATTGACACCTACAGTTTCTTCCCTGAAATTTGGCCAAAATAGTTTATTGAATCAAAAGTTTATAGCAGGGTGGGATGGAGGACCAGGTCAGTCCAGGAAGTTTGAAAACACTGGTTCTCTATATTCCCCCTTATATCAAGCAAGTTGGCTCCTGCATGTAGTTGAAAGCCCTGTGAGTTTGCTTATTTCACCAAAGTGTGCTACAGCGAACCCGAGAGAACTAGCGCAATCAGCAGGTTTGCAGAGAAAATGAGATTTTTCCTGGCCAGTTTCCAGCAACGGCAGCAGCATTCCAAGGCACATCTCAATTAATTAACAGAGTCAAACTTTATTAGAGATGATTGTTGGCCAAAAATAACCCACTCCTTGGAGCTTTCTTTCTTTCTTTCTTTCTAAACCTATCTGTGCACCTGCCTTTGGGTTCAATGACTGCGTGTGGGACAGGAAAAGCCTGCCCTTAACCGAATCTTGGATGAAGAGTTAAAGTCATGATGAACTCTATGTTCCTAAGTAGATCTTTGGCTGTTGGTCCTCAATAAACATTGTACTTAGGTGCCTTTGATCCTAAAGGACCCTAAAGCACTTTGCAGGCCATAAATATAGAGTGGGAGACGATGACTATATGATTATGAAGTTGACCCAGTCATAGCAGATATTTTTTGAAACTGCAAGTTGCTAACCTCAAAATTATTCTTAGGGTATTATTTTAAGGTTGTTGTGTGACAGCTGCTCAGAGATTTCATACATCTCATTCAAGAAATCAGTTAAATTCAGAGTATGCAGAGAGATGTTGGGAAAGCTGTGTCAAACCAAGAGGTATTTTGTTGATTTTGGAGGGGTCGGGGGAAATTTTTTTTTGCATCAGCTAAGCCTGTGCAATCCTTACATGTGCTGCTGAGTGCTTACACAATATTACCCCCGAGCACAAGGGATTATTATTTATTACATTAATACCTAAAGGCCCCACACTGGGTCAGGACCCCATTGTGCTAAGCACCGTGCAAATGTATAGTAAGAGACAGGCCCTGACCTAAAGTTCTTACAGTCTAAATAGATAAGGCACTCACCAGGTGGGAGGGACCACACAGGCATGGATTTCGCCCATAATGATTTTTGTTTCTTTGGCTGTCTAACCCACATCCTTGAATTTAGGGTACTAAGTACCAATCTAAATGGTGTAATTCATATTCCTGTGTAATTATGTTTGCTGTGTACTTAGCACCATGAAAATACATTGACCTTGAGGGCGAAAGTAATAGGATACAGATCTTTTCACTGGTAGATCACCAGTTCAAATCCAGCTCTGGCTTCGTGGACCAAAACCCATCACCATCTGCTGGTTTGGCTGTTCAGTGACATGTGTGTCATGGTCTTGGCCCATTTTTTAGTGGGTAAGTGTCAACACCACAAACATCACCTTGGCAGGGCAGACAAGCACTAGAGAGGCCTAGGGACAGAGCTCCCCTCTCACCCACTGAGTTAGACACACCAGTATAAATGGAAGAACTCCATTCAGGTCACTGGAATAACATGTTAGAGAGAGATTTCAAACCAAGGACCAGTCCAGTCCTTCCATCTCAGAGCTGAACGTGGCAAGGTTGGATCTGACTTCATACGTGTTCTGTGAATAAACAGGTGTGCATTCTCCAGAGCGATCAATCTGGCACCTTTAACCAGACTGAAATTAAAAAGGGGGGGAAAAAGCATTAATAAAAATATGGCAGCTTTCCTAAGCCATTTCATTAACTATATCAGTGAAGCATATCGCCCAAAGTCCTGTATTTCTGCTGAATGCTAACGTTCCCCCCAAATACTTAGTTCTTTCTTAGAACAATTGCTAGTTTGTATCAACTCAATTTAGTCATGCAAACAAAATTCAAAGTAGGGGGAAAAAAATCTGAGACAATAAAAGCCACAATTCTGCTCTCTCTGGTTAGCTGCCTTCGAGGCCAGATTCTGCTCAGAGTTACTTGGGATGTACGCTGCTGTCACTAAAACCAGAATTTATCCCTCTGCGCCAGCCACCTGGGTTTTAGCTGGGTTGGAAGGAAAAGGCTAACAAAGGCAATTTCACATTCCCTGTGAAAGAGGGACAACTCAAAAAAGAGCTATTGTCATTTTTATTCTTCCTTGTGTCGCTCTTTCTTGTGAGCTCAATAAAGGAGGAAAAGGAAGATACCGAGACCATTATTAAAGCTGGTCAAAACTTTTTTTAACAAACAGGTTTTTGTTGAAAAGTGGCCTTTTCTCAGAAAACATCTTTTTTTTTTTTTTTTGCTAAGTTTGTTAACACAGAACTTTTTTTTATTTTACTCAAAAAAGGCACTATCTTTAGTTGCAGTGCCAACTTGAAGAAGAGCTCCATGTAGCTCGAAAGCGGGTCTCTTTCCCCTGCAGGAGTTGGTCCAATTAAAGATACTACTTCACCCACCGAATTGAGCTCGCTATTTTTTTCATCATTTAAATTTTTTTTATCAAAAAGGTTTTGAGGTAGTTTTTATTGAATGAAAACTGGCTTCTGATCGATGAAAAATTTCTATAACAGTTACAATAACATTTGTAATGAAAAATCAGAGCAATTTAATTTTAAAATGAGCCCGTTTTGAACCCTTCATAATGAAACGCCTTGAAAATGTTGAACTTTTTCATGAAACTAGTTTTCAATTTTTTCGACTAGCTCCAACAATTCTCTTACAGAGGGGAGTTAATCTGTGTGGCACAATTCCAGCTGCACTAGCATGAAATGCAAATAGTATCATCACAGCCAATGGGACTTATCCCAATAGTAAGGGGAGCGTGATTTGTTATTATCTGCATTGTGGTAGCACCGAGGAACCTCAGTCATGGGAAAGGACCCCATTGTGCTAGGCACTGTACAGAACAAAAGGACAGTTCCTTCCCCAAAGAGCTAGCAATCTAAGACAAGAGACCACAGGTGGATACAGACTGGAGTACAAGTCAACAGTGCAACGTTATTGGTCAGCATGGTAGGCAATGGGTCTCTACACATTTAGTTGGTAAGTGTTGGTGGTCATGAATTTTTCCCTCCACCTGCAACAATTCCCTTTACCAATGATGGAATGTTACAAGTGTGTGTTTTGTTGCACTGCTGGAGAGCTCATGTGATCTTTGCTTGTCAGTTCCATCTACCAATTGGTTAAATAACATCACTCCGATTGTCCTTGCCTTTTGAGGTTCACTCCTCATCAATATGGGCTTTTTTTTGCACATTGGGGTAGGGACAGATCATCCCCATTAGGTCAGCAGGGCAGGAAAGATGATTTGGGCCATCCAGGCACACCCCTGCACAGTGTTTCCATCTCTCACAATTTCATCATGAGGGTTGTGATATTTGAAGGGTTTTTTTAATTATGTCCCCAGCATATGGAGACCTGATCACATGGGACTCTCAGCTTTCTTTCTTTTTCTTTTTTTTTTTTTTTTAAGGTAAGTTTTCAGGCCTCACAGTTATGGGAAAAGGCTGGAAAACGGGAAAGGGTCAAAAGGGTCAAAACCCAGAAGGCTAGTAAAAAGAAACAAACATCTTATTTTATTTTTAAAATCTCATGATTTTAAGTCAATCTCCTGATTTGGGGTGAGGCCTGGTTCTTGATTTTTGAATGTTTGGGGTTGGTGATACTGACTGCCTCACCACAACTGTATTCTTGAATCTCAGGTGTGATGGGGTTATGACCCGTCTCCCTTCCGGAGTTGGTTTCAGTGCTATGTTACTCTTACTGGGTAAAATCTCCCCGTGCAGCAAGCCAGGACAAGGCCTGTGATTGGCTTTAGTTGGACTTAAATGGTATCTTGGCCTTCTTGTGTGGCCTCTGCTTCCGGGGGGGGGGGGGGGGGGATCTTCTCACTATCTGCGAAGAACGTTTTCCTTAATATGCTGTCTAAACTTTCCCTTTCTTAGCTTCAGGCCATGGTTCCTTGTCCTCCTGTTTTCTGGGAGTGTGAATGAGCTCTTTCTTTCCTTTAGACGGTTATTTATAGACTGTCATCATACCTCCCTGGGGTCTTTCTTTCCCCTAAACTCTATAAAGTGTAACTCTATAAAGTATAACTCTCATCCCTGTATCATTCTTGTTGCTGTTTCTTGTATTTCCTCTATGACGGTTGTTTATTCATTGCTATTCTGGTAGTGTCCACGGCATGCTAAGCAAAGCGCTGCCCACACAGAGAGAAGGCAACGGGCCAGAGTCTCCACAGGTGTATTGCGGCCTGGCTCCACTGAACGCAACAGAGCTTCAGTGATTTACACCAGCGGTCCAGTGACTCCAACAGAGCGACACTGATTTACACCGGCTGGGGAGCAGCCTACTGACTCTAGTGAAGCTGCATCTATTTACTCCCACTTGGGATCTGTCCCATTGATGCCAAAGGAGCTCTGCCTATTTACACCAGCTGGGGATTTGGCCCTGTTGGTGCAAATGGAGCCACACCTGTTTACACCAATTGGGGCTCTGGCACACACTCCCTGCCTACAGCAGCTACCCTATAGTTTTTCTAAATTATTTGTGTATGTACCAGGGCGAGAGAATGTAGTGTTTGAGCGATGCCCAGTGTTTACGCACAGACGGGTCAGCACACGGGGAGTGGCACTGCAATGTCCCCTCCTGCTAGCCCATCGATGTGCCTAAACATTATCCTGCAGGGGCCACGCCTTGGCACGAAAGAAGAATTCACTCTCCACGCCCATCCGGCTCTTGGTTTCTCTGCTGAGACAGCCCAGAAGAGTCCGCTGGAGAGGTGGTTTTTGTGGTACAGACACGGGGCCACTAGGAACCGGTCTGAGACCAACAGACTCATTCCATGCCACTGGACAGCCATGAGCTGGGTGTGGATTAATCCTCCACAGCTGGGGAGATCAGAACTGCCCACAGAACTCCAGGTTCAGTGACCCCCAGGCCTATTTAAAGTGGAATTATTATTACCACTCCATCCCAGGTTTTGCTGGACATACAATCCCCCTTCGTAGACATCTGAGGACGGGGTTAGCGCTGCTGGTACGAGACCCTGGTACTGCTGGAGTCCTCTTGGTGGTGTATTTAGCGATATAACTGTTATTTGGGGGGCAATGGTGGGTGCTCAATACCCATCAGCCACAGCTGTCTGGCGGTGCCACTGATCAGCAGTTTGACAACTGGGGGGGGGGGGGCTCTTGGGGGGGGCAGAGAGCAACAAACTGGCGGGTGCTGGGGGGGGGGGTTGGGGTGGGAAGAGACAGAGCGAGGGTGGGGTTTTGGGAGAAGGCCAGAGATGGAGTGGGGGTGGGGCCTTGGGGCAGAGTAGGGGTGGAGCACCCCCAGGGAAAAATAAAATTCCGTGCCTATGCTGTGTTGTCTGCAGAGCCAGGCACTAGGGCTAATTGAAAAACAATGACAGATGTGGGGAGGGATAGCTCAGTGGTTTGAGCATTGGCCTGCTAAACCCAGGGTTGCGAGTTCAATCCCTGAGGGGGCCATTTAGAGATCTGGGGCAAAAATTGGGGATTGGTCCTGCTTCGAGCAGGGGGTTGGACTAGATGACCTCCTGAGGTCCCTTCCAACCCTGATATTATATGATTCAATATGATTTCAGAGTAGCAGCCATGTTAGTCTGTATTTGCAAAAAGAAAAGGAGTACTTGTGGCACCTTAGAGACTAACCAATTTATTTGAGCATAAGCTTAGTGAGTATCCGATGAAGTGAGCTGTCGCTCATGAAAGCTTATGCTCAAATAAATTGGTTAGTCTCTAAGGTGCCACAAGTCCTCCTTTTCTTTTTGAAAAACAATGTGGACAGAAAATTGGGTTTGAGACTAAACACATGTTTTCATGAAAAGTGGTGTATTTCTGTAACCTCAGTACCTCATGGGAGTTTTAGTTTGATTGCCTCATGTCCCTCCCTAGCCAGACTACATTTCCCATAGTGCACCATGGCCAGGGACTCTCGTGATGTACCGCTTCCCCTCGCCAAGAGGGAAGATGGTGGTTCATCATGGGAGATGTAGTCCAACTAGGGAGTCTGGTCTACAGATGAGAATGAGCACGAGGCACTCAAACTACAGCTCCCATGAGGCACAGTGGGAGTACAGTATTTCCAAATCCTAGTATTTCCATTTTCCAACAACCTCTAGCAGCAGCCATTTTGCACTGAGTTCAGAGCAGATTGCTTCAGAGGAGACCCAAACACACTGCACTCACTCTGTGAGATGCTGACTTTTATCCTTCCCTCATTTATAGACTTCGTATAAAATAAAGGTCCCTGAAACTGAAAGAACAGGGCTTCTCTTTGGGCATGGAAAAAATCTAACACCTTCTCATTCTCTGAGCAGTCTGACACCTCAGATCTAAGTAACAAAGCCAATAAAAACATGGTTGATCAAATAGATCTTGCAAGTCAGATAGCCCCAGAAGGAATAAAGCTAAGCAGTGAACTAGAATTCATATGCCTGTAACTTCCACTGAGTTCCTACAGCCCTCTGGGTGTACCATTGCTGTTCATCAGCCCCACAGCCGGGGCCTGTCTAGCCATTGTCTCATTGTATCCCCACTACCCAGCAGTTAGGAAGCCACAGAAAGCTCATGCTCAAATAAATTGGTTAGTCTCTAAGGTGCCACAAGTACTCCTTTTCTTTTTGCGAATACAGACTAACATGGCTGTTACTCTGAAAACTACCAGAGGTATGTCATTTAGCCCCATCACCCGGGGTTCTTTTCCAATCCTTTTGGCCTGAATTCTCAGCCAAGCGTAGGCTCCTTTCCACTGCCCAGGCCTTAATTTACACTTGCATTAAGGTCCCGTTGCATTTCTAGCATGCACAGCGGGGTGTCGGAGTAACTGAGAATCACGCCCTCTGTCGCAGAGGAACAGGAAGTGCATAGCAGAAAGAGGTTGGAGGTGAGAGGATGGGGAAAGTGGACGGTGCTGGGGATAAGACATCAGTTTCGTCTTGCTTATCACCTCCAATCCAGGTCAGCCGCGATTAAAAGTTACCCCTCTCTGTTAACCTATCCACGGTACAATGAATCAGTAATTTTAGTGCAGAACCTACTAGTCACGTGTCCACACTGGTGAAACCACCACCCCAGCTGCCTTCTTTACATGCCTTTTCATTAGAGTCCAGGGATGTAGCTGGCTTCCACTGCCTTTGAAACCCAAGGGAAGATGGAAATTGATGGCTCACAAATGAGAAAAGACAAACGCAGGGCAAAGGAGAACGCTGCAAATGAGGCTTTGATACAGAAGGGCAGGGGATGTTTTGACAGTGGTGCTCTTCAGGTACATCTATGCTGCAGCTGGGGGCAAGCCACCCAGCCCGGGCAGTTCTGTATCAGTTCTGCTTGAGCTAGCTTGCCCTAAAAATAGCAGCGTTTCCGTTGTGGCAGGGGTGGTGGCTCAGGCTAACCTCCAAGTGTGGACTCGGGGTCAAGCACCCTTGGACTCAAGCAGCTAGACCAAGGTGCAACATCCAGACTGCTGTTTTTAGCATGCTAGCTCAAGCGAGTCTATCTACCCAGGCCAGAAGCTCGATCCCAGCTGCAGTGTGGACATATCCTTCCTAGCCAGAGCATAGCTGATGTTAATCAGGAAGGCGAGAGGAGAGGCTTAGTGTCTTTATTAGGGTAAAAGGGAATGTGATGTCTTTGCTAAGTAAGAGCTGAATAGTGTTACTGGGCTGTCTGAACTTTGCCCCCTCCCAGAGGGGATAAGGCAAATGAATGATCTGTAGAGCTCTGCAGCCCCCCCACTTCCACCCCCACGCACAGCTGTTCAATCTACATGGAGAAAGGAATAATTAGTCTTAGCCTCAGCTGTGCACAGCGGGGCCCTTCTCACACCCTTCGCATTCATGAGCCTGTGTGCTTTCTAGCAGACAAGAAAAAGAATTGGAGTTCGCTACACCCCCAAAGCAACATTGGGTCAGATCCATTCCAGGGACCTCCCTGGAGCCACACCACGGGGGGCTTTTCCTGTGTTTATAGGGGAGATCTGACCCAGATTTTAGGTTGATTGCAGGGAGGAAATGAGATTTTTACAAAACTTACAGAAATATTTGCCTGTTTTTTTTTTCCAGTGGGGAAAGAGTTTTGGTTTTTTCCCCCTTCTTTTTCAAGAACCCCAGTGCCTCTAAAGCCTTTGAAATGCCGACATTGGGCTAGTACATCATTATTTATTACTGGTTTAGTTTACGGTGTCTAAAACTGTGCCGGATGCTTCACAGGCAACCAAAAAAGATGCAGTTCCTGCCCCCAAACAGTTTATCAGCTCGGGGCCTAACACTGCTGACATTAAGGGACTCAAGTAGGATTGTTCAGAGTAGCAAACACGCTGGCCCCAACCCTGCTCTGTTCAGTGGGGTTGCGTGGGGCTGCAGGAGTCACCCACGCAGAGCAGCTTGCAGGATCGGGGCCTTTATTGAGTAATAAATGTTTGCAGGGTCAGACCTTGAGTTTTAGATATGCCCCAGGCTGACGTTCAGCAGAGGGGTGATGGAGTGAAAAAGGATGAGAGTTAGAGAAAGGAATGCATGAGAACTGGAAAGTGAAACTGACTAGAAACAAAAGCGGTCAAAATAAGTAATGCTTAGAGGGTGACATTAATGCTTGTGCAAAGAGCCGGCACAAGACCTATGCTAGGGGGACCAGATGTCCTGATTTTATTGGGACAGTCCCGATATTTGGGGCTTTGTCTTATACAGGTGCCTATTAGTACCCATCCCTTGTCCCAATGTTTCACACTTGCTATCTGGTCACCCTGACCTATGCCCCATTTTCTGGTGTATGGAAACCTGTGACTTTAATTTGTAAGGCAGGCAGGGAAAGCACATGATCAGAGTTGGGCTGCAGACAGACAGCCTATAGCAAGCAAGGGCACTGGGAATGGGGGCGGAGGTGTCGGGGGGCCATGGCCCCATCACTTTTTACTGGCCATAAAGGTAGGGTGACCAGATGTCCCGATTTTATAGGGACAGTCCCAATTTTTGGATCTTTTTCTTATATAGGCTCCTATTTCCCCCCACCCCCCCCCCCCAAAGTTTTCATACTTGCAGTCTGGTCACCCTACATAAAGGCGAGTGACGGAGGGAGGGGAGGAGTGAGCGGGGGCGGGATCTTGGGAACAAGAGGCAGGAAGGGGCAGTGCAAGGCAGGGTGCTTGGAGAGAAGGGGCGGTGCAAGGGCGGGGCCTGTGGGAATGGGCAGTGTGGGGTGGGGCCATGGTTTGGGCACTGGTGGCCCCCCATTTTAGGGAGCTTCTGCTGCTCCTGGTAGTAAGGTCGGGTGAGTTGTGCCTCTCAGTTTTAGGGAGCAGCCTGCTTTGTCTCTCTGTGGTTTGGCGTTCTTGTGTGTTATCGTTAGGAGTTCTAAGACACGAAGTAGTGTTACATTGCAGTCTTCCTGCAGGAGTATTTTTATATTTTTATCCAACTTCTCTGCACCTGTGCTGTGCAACATCACACATTGAAGAGCATGTAAGTGGGGCCTAGACCCTGGCTGGGCCAATGCACAGGGATGAATTTTGTTCACATAGGGCTTGTCTATACTACTGCTTAAGTCGATGTAAGTTACGTCGCTCAAGGATGTGAAAAAGCCACACACCCCCAAGCAACGTAAGTTACACTGACTTAAAGAGGTGTCCACACCGTACTGTGTTGGGGGAGACGCTCTCCCGCCGCCATAGCTTCCACCTCTAGTGGAAGTGGAGTAATTCTGCTGGCTTCACCAGTCGTTCTACAGCAGCACGGCATGATCGTGTAGACTCACCTGTCATATAAGCAAGACTGACTCTTTGATTTCCATTGGCCAAGCTGAGAGAAAGGCAAAAAGGAAACAAACAGCAGTAAGTCACGTGGTACACAGGAATTTTTCCTTCTTTAATATATACTAGGCCAGGTCCTCAGCCGCAAAACCTTGCTGACTGCAAGGGTGCAATGCTGATTAATACCAGCTGAGGATCTGGCTTAATATTTCTAAACCGACATTGTTCCTTTAAAAGATAAATCAACCCTTTGGAAGCTCTCTCCACCACACACACACTATCTACTTTCCGCCCCGGGATAAAAGATTCCCCACGCATAATAATTGGCCAAAATGGAAATCACACACATTTTTCCCCAAGGTATGCACAACCAAGCATCTGTGGTCTCAGCTGGGAAGTTCAGTTTTCATTTCGCCATTCAGCTCCGTGCTCAATAGAAAATGCAAGAAGGACAGAAACTCAGAGGGCAAGGGAGGGTAATATCGCTGGCAGCTAAAAGTTCCTTTTAATCTGGGCTCCGTCCTGCTTCTGAAAAGAAATGGGCTCTTCCATTAAAGCCAGAGGAGAGAGATGGAAACCTAGGTGTGTCGGGCTGGAGTGGTTTGTCGAGATAAGATTGTGTTTTCCGAGCCAAGAGCGGAGCTTGGTTGTTATAGCAGGAAGGGGTGGGAGATGTTTAAACTTTGTAGGACATCAGGAACATGAGTGGCACAAAAAGGAGCCTTCTCCGTGGGTGGTCTGATTCAGTTACATGTGCACAAATCCAAGGAAGGGGGCAGGAGCCAGAACAGCAGAATGATTGGAACAGTATAGAACTGGTTTTCTCTGACCTTCCGCTCCGCAGAACCTCTCTTGCTTCAGCGCTGTTTGTGTTGGTTTCTCGTAGGCCGACGGGCGGTTCTTTCTGAGCGTGAGATGGAGGGACAGGAGTGAAAATCCACTTTGGGGATTTTCTTAGGAAAGAGGCTCAGAGTCAAAACCCAGCTGGAAAATATGTCAGCTTGATACGTATCTATGTTAATACATAGGCAGACCTAGGGTGTGATTCTCTTCTCACTACACCAGGGTGAGTAACCCCAGTGAAGGCAATGGGGCAACTGTGATATAAAACAAAGGTGCGATCAAAATTAATAAATAAATGTGTGTAATAATATTCACATGGGCTTGTGTAAACAGATGGGGAATATTGGTTAAAACACAGTTGCTTATTTTTTAAATAGGTACAAATCGTATGTGGGATCACTAGTTCATTCACACAAGGCATCTTTCTTCAAGCAGTGCAGGACCACCGAGTCTGTATCCTTTCCAAGTTGATGTCTTGAAGGGTGATGTCAGAAATGACCCTGAGAGAATTATCGAAGGATGGGAAATGTTAGGGGAGCAAGGCATGTCACAGACGGGACTGGCAAAAAGTTGTCCGTGGATAGATTTTTAACGCTACACCCGATTTCAGTGCTCGGGGAGGCGTACATCCTGTGAAGGGTGAGTTTAATCTGCCACACAGCAATATATCCTGGCCACAAAGAAGAAAAAGAAAACGCAGCTGGCATTCCGCTGTCTGTGGTAGCTGAGCCTGGGTGTCTCTGAAGCTCATGGAGGGGATGCCAGCCCGAGGAGACCAGTGAAGTACGCTTGGTCGTATTTTTGCACATCTGCACAATCGACTGTGCACAGCAACTCAACTTGTTGTCACAAGTGGGTTTGTGGGTGGAGCTTGGAGGAGTACCACCCACCTCTTGCCTCTCCCTTTGCAAGCCCTGAACTGAAGGAGGCTAAGACTAAGAAAAAGGGCCACTGGATGGCTCAAGTCATTATTAATAAGGCTGTTGCGCCAATGGGGCTAATTCTATTTTCGCTCTAGTTTTACACGAGTGTAGCTCTGTTGACTTCAGATTTATCCCAGTGTACGTGAGAGGACAGGCCCTTTAAATCCAGAGCTGATTGGTCGAGATTGGTGGTTGTTAGCATCTGATGTCTACCTGACGGACTACGTGCAATGAATAAGGGAATCTCAGTCCAGTTGCTAAAGGATCATTAAACCATCACTGCAGTTTGCAGTAGCTGACAGGCATATCATCAGCCTCAGAAGGGAGGGCAAGGACTGGGTGGACCACGGAGACAGACCTCCTGTCTCCTCCAGAGAGCTGGATTCCTACAGAGCAGCATTGCAGTGGGGCATACAAGCAGGCTGGAAAGGAAAGATTTTTCCCATCCCCCAAGAGTTTTCAAGATTTCAATTTTTTCTCCCATACCACATCAGGACCAAATGCCAAAATCTCGACCATTTTTGCAAACCAGAAAGAACATTTTGGATCGGCTCAGTTGGAATGTTTCATTTTGACCTTTTAAAAATAATAGTCATTTTTTATTTAGTCTAGATTAGCTACATTTGTGAAACAAAAAGTCTGTTTCGAATGGGAAAAGAAAATGTTTTTTCATTTCAAAAATGTTGGAATGGGACATTTTTGACAATTTCAAAATGTTTTCGAATGGGGACGTTTGTTGAAACCGAACCTTTCCCGAAGTTCAGACAAATCGACATTCCCCCCTTCTCCCCCCCAAAAAAATGTTTTATCAGAAAATTCCTGTCCAGTTTGTCGTAAGTAAAGTGCTTGTAGCCCACATCCACGCATGGGGGTGCCCTGTGCCTCTGTAGTTCTGTCTGGGCCGCTAACAGGCTGATGAGCCTGCCATGGCCTTGACTAATAGAGTTAGCTCTTTCATGCTTTAAGCTTCAGAGGTCACAAGTTCAAACCACAAGTGAGCGGGTGTGGGTTACACTTGCCCTGCCGGGGCCCTATTTGTTCTGTACAGAAACAGAGAATTGCCATGTCCAGGACTGTCAATTTGGCTTCTCTCAAGGACACTCTGTTCTGCTGAGTTAAAGAGAGAGAGAGAGAGAGAAAAAAAGCCCTAATCAGAGGCACTAACAAAAACACATGGTTGTGCACCTGCTGGAAGGCTTTAAAAAGCTATGGGGTGTGCAGTGCCATTCTGGGAAAAGGTCCCCCGCAGAGCAAGTGTGAGGAATGAGTCAGCTGGGTGTGGGGGAGGAAGCGGGGGAATGAGCAGTCCTGGGAGCAGCGGTATCCGACGGCTGACTTTAGAGGGAAGAGCAGCTGGAGGCGTCAGCAATTCCTTGTGTTTTCTTCCGTGTTTCGTCTTGCGATGGGGTGGATTTTGAAGGATGCAGAAAGGGGGTGTGGCCTATGGGGAGGGACTGTGAGTAAGGCCTGGGAATGGCAATTGGGAGCCCTGGGTTCTCTGCCAGGCTCTGGGACTTTGGGCACGTCATGTCACCTCTGTTTCTCAGTCTTCGCCTGTGTAAGACACGGGTAACGAGTGGCCTGCCTCACACGGGGGATTGTGAAGGTTAACTGATGCTTATCAGCATAGGTGTTGACTCCAGGGGTGCTCCGGGGCTGGAGCACCCATGGAATTAAAAATAGTGGGGGCTCAGCACTCACCAGCCCCCTGCCGATCAGCTGTTTGGTGGGTCCCATGGATCAGCTGTTTGGCAGCAGGCAGGATGCCTTTGGGGAGGAGTTTGAGCAACTGTGGGAAGAGGTGGCGCAAGAGCGGGGCTTGGGGGAAGGGGCGGAGCGGGGGCTGGAGCTTGGGGCAGAGAAGGGGTGGAGCCCACCTGGAAAAATGAAAGTCAGCCCTTGTGCTTGTCAGGTGCTTTGAGATCTCCTGGGAAAGATGCCAGGAAAGCTTTAGAATTGTGTGATGTTGCCAGAGAGCCATTTAATTTTTTGAAAAATAAAATGTGAGATTAGAAATCAAGCATCAGGTGGCTACCCTGGGACCCGGGAGCACTGGTTTCTAACCTCAACTCTGGCACAAATCTCCTATGGGACCCCTCTCTGTTTCTCTGGTTTGAGCCTTTCAGGGCAGAGGCTGTCTGTCACGGGGCATTCAGGAGACAGCTGCTACTGTGATACAAATTATAATAGGCATGAAGAATTCTCCAAGGCTTTTACAGAGGGTCAGGTTCAGAACCAGGACTAGAACTCGGGTGTTCCTGGCTCCCATTCCTGTGTGCAGACCTCTCTTGTGATCAATATGCCTGTTTTCTTTTTAATGAGAAATGCAGCTTTCATCCATGGTACCTTAACTTTCTCTGGCAACAAACACATGTTCATCTCAAGCCAGACATGTTTTGCTATAAAGGCTGTCAGAGATTATGGCCTGTACCACCGCTGTCATCAAGGACTAAGAGTGAGACAGGAGTGAACAAAACTATCATTTGTGTAAATTATGTCTAATAGAAACTAAGAGGAATTTGGGGAGGAGGGATATAATTACTCCATCTGGAATACAGCCAGGATGCCGGAGCTAAAACACCATTGATTTTGCAGAAGTTTAATAAACACCAGTGCTTGATATCACAGAATTATATCCCAGACACCATCCTGCTTTCAAAAATTGGGGTCAAGAACACCCTTACCCGGGGTAGGCAACCTGCGGCACGCAAGGTGATTTTCACTGGCACTCACACTGCCCGGGTCCTGCCCACCGGTCCAGGGGGCTCTGCATGTTAATTTAATTTTAAATGAAGCTTCTTAAACATTTTAAAAACCTCTTTTACTTTACATACAACAATACTTTAGTTATATAATATAGTCTTAGAGAGAGAGACCTCCTAAAAGTATTAAAATGTATTACTGGCATGCGAAACCTTAAATTAGAGTGAATAAATGAAGACTCGGCACACGTCTTCTGAAAGGTTGCCGACCCCTGCCCTTACCTATGCTAACTTCGCCAGCCCTATTCCCTGAATGTCAGATGTAATAAAATAGTTCCCCAAATGCCAGGCTGAGCATAAAGGATATTATAAACCTAATGGAGCACGTTCATAGTTCTAATTGCAAGTAAAATACCAGCAAATGACTGAATACTTCAGCAGGGTAGTTTAGTAATTACACTGGGATGTGAGAGGCAGAATCAGGTTTGCTGCCAAGATGAGCTGAAGCTCGTTAGAAGTGGAGTAGGAAGGGGCTTTTACAACTGGATTTTGGGGGGAAGCAGGGAATATTAGCCAGCAAATGGTGGAATAAATTACAGGGGATGTGACCTCAGCATCTGCAACCTGCCAGAGTTCTGTCTCTCCAGGCAGACCCACACAGGAGGGGTCTTCTGTAGGTGGTGTGATAACGGGCAGGGTTGGTTGAAGAAGGGGCTTTTTGTATGTGTTACTCTGAGGTCACCAAAATTCAGTCATTCTGAGCTCTGCCAGGTGTGAGACCCAGAACAACAGGCTGGCAAGGATGGGTTGGGATGTGAGCTTGACAACTGCTTTGTAACATTGTTGTTTCTAGTATGACTGTAATACGGTTTCTCTGTCCAAAATGGACAGGAATATATACCGGTATATTAATTAACTACGCTAGCTGGCTGGCAGTGATTAGGCAGTGGTTTGAGCACACCACCTGTCAACCATGCTGACAGTTCTCATTGTTTCCTTGTGCTCCTCCTTTTGTCTGTCCATATCCTCCTGTTGTCTCTTGTCTGATACTTGGATCGAAAGCTCTTTGGGGCAGAGACTTCTGTTCTGTGATTGTACAACACCCGGCACAATGGGTCCTGGTCCATGACCGAGGATTCTAGGTAGTACTGGCATGCATATGATAAATAATTATACCTGGAACCCGTGGGCAGGGCAGGTGATGAACACTCTGCGTGTGTGTGTAAGTAAGTACAGCGTTCTGGAAAATGTCCAACAGCTGAAATACCCCTAATGCTACTATGTGGCACAGATGGCATCCACTTCAGGGTGAAAACACCAGCTGCCAGGCTACCCTAGTTCCTCCACTGTGGCTACCATGGTGGTGTCAGTGGAATTGCAGTGCTGGAAGATTTCCCCAAATAGTCCAGTGTAGACACAGCCAAGGCATGTTACAAGTGTGCTAGGTAGTAATTGCCAGAGGCCAGAATTACTTCAGTATGACTGTGTCGCTCAGGGGTGTGAAAAATCCACACCCCCAAGTGACGTAATTATACCGACCTAAGCACTGGTGTAGACACTGCTGTGTTGGCAGGAGGGTTTCTCCCACCAACTCAGCTACCACCTCTCGTGGAGATGGATTAACTACGCCAATGGGAGAGCTCTCTCCAGTTGTCATGTAGTGTCTTCATAAAAGCATTACAGCGACATAGTGGTGTCGATGCAGTGTTTTAAGTGTAGACATGCCCACAAAAGAGTATCAAACAGGATTACAAGCCCTAATTTAGACAAAGTGTGTTAGGTTACAGTTGACAGTGTTAATATATGCATGTCAGCTGACTCTTGCATTGAACTGTGTGGGAGATGCTCAGGCTATGAGATAAATTACAAGAAATAAGAGGCATTGATGGGTCCCTGAAATTCCCCTTTAAGGATGTGCAAATTTACGAGGCTGCCAGTGTAGCCGTTGTGTGCAGTAGACCATTGTCTACAGTGGTGTTGGAGGGGCGTTGAGCTCAGAGAACCTCACAAGCTAGACACTGCTCGGACAAGCACAGTACAAACATCTACATAGACAGGAAGAAGTAGCGTTGGGTCTGGTCTGTACTCCGAGGAAGGCATGTTGTGTGGATAAATACATGAAGGATTATGAAGAGCTCAAATACTACAGTGATGAGGCCAGAGAAGTACCTGAGAGAGAGAGAGAGAGACAGATGTGTATGGGGACAGATGTATAGAAGTGCATGGGGATGGATGGATAGATGTGTATGGGTGTTGTGGCTTACTCCTTAAAGTCTGGAGGGCCAGGGCTAGCCAATCCTGAGTACAGAATGAGCCACACTGGGGAGAGATCAAGGTGATTTCCCCTCTAAAGAGCAGCAGAAGGGCACAGTGAAGAGAGAGGAAGCTCAGGAAATGGTGGAGAGACTGCAGGTAGTGTGAAATACTCCTGAAGGGAAGGCCCTGAGACCACAGGAGCTGCGACCAAGAGGAGCTGCAGCGAGCAGGAAGTTCCTGGCCTGCTAGAGACCCTGACTGAGAGTGGAAGCCAGAACCAGGGGGCTGAGGGAGGCTGAGCTCCAGCCAGGTAAAGCCTGGGAGCACTGGGCCCACCTACAACTAGAGACCCAGACTGGGAGCAGTGTTTGCGGGCCCGGAAGCCCTGCCAGATGGCTGAGCTCCTCCAGATGAAAGCCTTAGGGACTTTGAATTGGGGCCTAGCTCTGGGAAGAAGGCCTGGGGACTCCCTGTTCAAAGGGAGAGAGTGACTGAATAGGGGTTGGGACCTGGAGGGCAGTTGATGGGACCTTAGGAGGGGGCTGTCTTAATTACCCGTGGACCGTAAGTTAAGTGCCCCTGGAAAGGAGAGAAATTGGAAGTAGAGTGCTGCAGAGTGACCTCTGGCCATGTGGCACTCTGAAGGTAGCTGGTCCTGTGATAAGGGGGAAGAGTAGCTAGATGCGTATGAGGCTAGGTAGATACTTGGATGGGAACTCTCTTGGGAAAGCCCACTGTGTCTTGGTGGGTGATATTCTTCCTACCAGTGGTCCAGTGTAGTGCTTAAAGGTCCACTGTCTTTCAGATGGGATATAATTCTGTGATATCAAGCACTGGTGTTTATTAAAGCTTCTGCAAAATCAACGGTGTTTTAGCTCTGGCATCCTGGCTGTGTTCCAGATGGAGTAATTATATCCCTCCTTCCCAAATTCCTCTTAGTTTCTATTAGACATAATTTTCTTCTTCACTTCCTGACCCAAACAGCTGTATAGGTTTGTTGTGCCGTGTTGATTAAACAGTTGATTCCTATAGATGGTTGTCAAGGGCTTATGGATCCTTTGGGATCTGAGCACTGGTGAGATGGAAGATATTAATAGAAATCAATAGAATTAATGGGTTAATTCCCTGCTAACAGCAAGTGCCGCAGTAGAAGTGAGTCTAATGAAAACGCCTATATTCCCTAAACTGTTCCATTTGCAGCAGATGATTCACCCGCTGCTCCCTTCAAACAACATTAACGAGATTAAAAGCACATTTGCTAAATGTGTACGATCAAGGGGTAAAGGAAGCTGCAATTAGCTTTTGACAAACCTTGCACTGCCAGTGTCTCACCCTGGTGGGGCACCGCTTTGTGCAGAGCCGTGCAGCTTTGGCGTCTATCCCCGGGCTAGAGCAGGGGTAATCCAGTTGTGACTCTTGGGCAGTCTTTGTTGCAGAGGGATATGAGAGGCGGGAATCTTGCCTAGTGGTTAAAGAATGGGTTTGTTTGGATAAGGCTCTGCCCCTGCATCCACCCACCCTCACAAGAACATAAGAACGGCCATATAGGTCAGACCAAAGGCCCATCTAGCCCAGTCTCCCGTCTTCCGACAGCGGCCAATGCCAGGTGCCCCAGAGGGAATGAACAGAACGGGGAATCATCGGTAGCGTAGCCAGGGAGGGAGCGGGGAAAGTGGCTGCTCCCCCTCTGAGCACAAGTGGCGCCTTTTGAATTTATAGACCCCTTTTTTAATTTTTACTCAACCGGCAGCGCTCCGGCTCCTCGGTGGCAGGGGCCTTCACGTGCTCCGGCTCGGTGGGGGCCTTCACGCGCTCTGGCTCCTTGGCAGCACTTCGGCGGCACGGGCCTTCACGCGCTGTGGCTCAGCGGGGGCCTTCACGCGCTCCGGCTCCTCGGTGGCACTTTGGCGGTGGGGGCCTTCACGCGCTGCGGCTCAGCGGGGGCCTTCACGCGCTCCGGCTCCTCGGCAGCACTTTGGCGGCATGGGCCTTCACGCGCTGCGGCTCGGTGGGGGCCTTCACGCGCTCCGGCTCCTCGGCAGCATTTTGGCCGCATGGGCCTTCACGCGCTGCGGCTCGGTGGGGGCCTTCACGCGCTCCGGCTCCTCGGCGGCACTTTGGCGGCGGGGGCCTTCACGCGCTCCGGCTCCTCGGCGGCACTTTGGCAGCGGGGGCCTTCACGCGCTCCGGCTCCTCGGCGGCACTTTGGCGGTGGGGACCTTAACGTGCTGCGGCTCAGCGGGGGCCTTCACGCGCTCCGGCTCCTCGGCGGCATTTCGGCAGTGGGGGACTTCAGTGCCACCGAGGACCCGGAGCGCCGCCCGGTGAGTACAAGCAGGTGGCCAATTTTTTTATGTCCGCTGCCCCTGTTCGCTCCACCTAGCTACACCACTGGTAATCATCAGATGATCCATCCCCTGTGGCCCATTCCCAGCTTCTAGCAAACAGAGGCTAGGGACGCCATCCCTGCCCATCCTGGCTAATAGCCATTGATGGACCCATCCTCCATGAACTTATCTAGTTCTTTTTTTGAACACTGTTATAGTCTCGGCCTTCCATCAAGCTCATTGAGGTAAAAGGTGTTAATCTTTGTCTACACGAGGGAAAAGATCAGGATCATCTAACATTAGCTAAACCTGATCTGCCTCAGCTGCTTCTTTCTTTTTTTTCCTCCTCCAGAGAGACCTAATCAGACTGAAAGCTGAGTTCTTTTCCTTTCCTTCAGCACTGGCTTCCCATTTGAACTTATAACCTCTCTGTGCCCCAGATTCCCCATCTATTAAGTGGGGGATAATGAAACCTACTCCCCAGGGCTTTAAGAATTAATGTTTGGAGAACATTTTGAGAGCTGTGGGTAGAAGGAGCTAGGTATAGTTTGGATCTAGAGCTAAAGATATTCAGTGATTACAGTGGTGCAGCTCCAAAGTTTCAGTTCTGCTCTGTCTCTCAGCCTCAAGTATTGTCACCATGGGGCTTCCTTTTGTCACCAATGGGAGGCAGCTAAATTTGGAAGCGTTTGTGGAGTTTTCCATCTAGTGTGCAGTGGCCTGGCAGGAAGTGGGATTCAAGACCAGCACTGACTAAAATAAATGTCAGCTTAGATGTCAAAGGCTTAAACATCAGTAGATAACGGTAGCTGCTATAACTAGATATTGTAATATAGACGGATATTGTAGCCAAGTTGGTACCATAGACCCCATAATAATGTAGTGATAGATGAGTAGATGCATTGGAGTCATTCAGGTGATGGTTATGAGACTCCTGCAAAATCAAAGAAAAAGCATTTAGGAACTTAGGCCCAATGAGGGAGGCGGGTGATCCAACCTTTTCAATGATATGGGCTACAGGCATAGCACGGGCAACATACAGAAACAAAATGGCATCCTCTGCACAGCACAACTTTGTTTAACCCACACACCACCTGGGTGTGGTGTTCTGTCCCATCTAGTGGCACTGAGCCCACTTAGAGATTAATGAGTCTGCTCTACAGCCTTAGCTACCAGCCATGTGGCTTTTAGCTCATGCATTTAGCTCCAGAGGTCCCAGGTTTGATCCCACCCGCAGACGACCAGGGTCTGTTGGTGTTACACACACACCATCCATGCAAGGTCCCACTGCTTGAAGGATGCCATCCGGTAGTGTAAAAGGGAATGGGGCCAGATGCATGAGACCGGGATTAAAATCCTGGCTCAACTGGTGATCTAAGACAAGTCATTTCCCTTCCCCGTGCCTCAGTTCCCCCATCTGTAAAATGGAGATAAAAATACTGCTCTCCTTTGTAAAACCCTATGAGATCTACAGATGAAACGTGCTGCATGAGAGCTTAGTATTGTTAAGCAGAGCTGGTGAGAAAAAAGCTATTTTTTTTCTGTAGCAAATGTTTAGAAAAACTAATGGAAAATCATTTTCATCTACATTTTTCCATGCAAATTTCTGAGGTTTTGCCAAAACCAAAAATAGTTCAAGCAAAAACCAAAATATGTTGCATTGCGGCTGCATTTCAGAGTCATCATGGGAGATAAAGTCTGGCTAGGCAGCCTGGCCCATTGAGGAAAATGGGAGCACAAGGGACCTGAACTACAACTCCCATGAGTCATCATGGCAGCATTTCGGAATCAAACTATTTCAGTTTTGGGGCATTCTGTTTTTGACAAAAAGATTTTTAGTTTTCATGGCAAGCAGAAACCTTTTTGTGGAAAAAAAAAATATTTTTTTGGTCCATAAACTAATTTTAATAGAAAAACAGATTTGATAGAACATTTTCAGTCCGTCCTATAAGTAAGTAACTGTAACCAACCCTGCCAGCGAAATAAATGATAGTTGTAGGTTTGGCTAATTTAAAATAATGACAACAGACAATGACACCCGTGCTTCCCTCCCACCAAAGACAAGGATGACTAATGTTTTGTGGCTGCCTGGCTGTGCGACTGCTGCCTTCTCTCTCTGAGCTAGGAATTCCCTTCATGATGGCCAGGCATGGTGCCGTGCTAGGCATAAGCAGACTAAGCAATTGCTTAGAGCCCCAAGCAGCTCCAGGAGGGGACCCTTTGCTTATTATAAGAACTTGCCTGTTTTGGCATTGTGGGGGTGCCCTTCCCGCAAATAGTCCTGCTTAGGGCTCCCAGTGGGCTAGCACCTGCTCTCCGTCTCCTCCCTTCCCCTGCCTCTAGATCTGCCAGCTGTACTTTGCTGTTTAAAAATGCTGTTACATTGTGTTGCTCAGTAAATGCAGCAGCCCCGTGAGTGAAAGGCTGGTGTCTCCTTAAAAAGAGCACTTTGTGAGGTGCAACAGGAAGACGGGCCTTTCCAGCCCAGTGTGGCCAACACTCATGAATTTATTGTGAGTCTTGCAGTCCGTGGTGTTTTTCTTAAAGCCTCAGCTGCTAGAGTCATGGTTTTACCTGAGAATCTCAGCTTTCAGCTGGGGTGGGCAAGAAGGGAAGAGAAGTTTCTAGCCCTCATGGTTCAAGGAAAGCTTGAAAACATGTACAGAGCCCGGCACGGAGACAGAATTTATATCCGCCGATGTGGATATGAATCGGATATCCGCGGAGCTGCAGGGCTCGACCGAGAACTGAAAGCAGCAGCGTGTCGGGCCACCGCTCGCAAGATCCAGCGCCCCGTGTGGGCAGCTCCTCTGGCATGGCTGTACTGGGGTGGGCACCAGGCTGACCATCCACTGTCCCTGGTCACTAGTTGCTACTGTATGCAAGAGGCTCTACTGATGTACCATAAAGGCTCAGAAAGCAGGAGGCAAATGGAAAGAATCCAACATGTATTGATTTTCTAAAAAAACCCTCATGATTTTTAAGCAGTCTCATTAGTTTGGAACACTGAGACTTGGAAATGTTGCTGGATTTGTTTTTTTTTTTTTTAAGATTCTTTATTTTCTATGGGGAGGAAGAGGGTAGATATTTTTTTTTAAATGTTGCTATTATTGTAATAAAATCTGGAATTGGTGACTAGCAACCACGAATGGAGAATTCCTTCTCTTCGTCGCCAGACTTTGGCCGGCCTCCGTGTCGCCGGCCCGGAGTAAAGGGTTCATTCTGAATGATCACACCGTCCCGCCTCACTGTTCCAGTGTGCAGGTCCTGAGCGGAGCTGAGTGACCCACCATTCACTCTGCATTTGTGTCGTGCATAGCACAGTGGGCCCCTGGTTTTGGTTGGTCCCCAGGCACACGCAGCAGTAAATCTGGAGGAACTCCACGAGTCCAGTTACTCCAGATTTACACCCCAGATGAATATTGTCCAGAGCATTTACTGTAGAACCAGCCATTTTTCAGACACACATGGGACTGAATGCTTAGCTGCTGTAAATGGGTGTGCTTCCATTAAAATCAAGAGAGTGATGCTAACTTACACCAGATAAGAGTTTGGCCCCATAAGAACTAATTCTGAGTTCACACTTCAATTATAGCTTTGATGTTACTGGAGTTACACCAGGTTTCCACCAGCATAATTGAGATCAGAATCAGTTCTGCACTCTCAATCAGCAAATGAGGCCAGAATCTGACCTGGGATATTGGTGCAAATGCAGAGAAACGCCACTGAAGTCAATGGAATTCTTCTGGATTTAAAGTGGTGCATCTAAGATTAAAACCTTGTTCCCACGTTGACTTGTTTATCACAGGCTTCTTTCAGATGTTTGCTCTTGTAACTTCTTGCAAAGTTTCTATTGCAGGTTCTAGAATCGCTCTGTGTTACAGATTTCAGTGGCTCGTATGTCAAAGAAAAGTTAGATACTATGGGCCGCATTCTCATCTGATGTAAACCACTGATGCTTCAATTGACTTAGTGAAGCTACAGCGATTCACATGGGCTGACTATACAGTACCATGTGAGTGCTCCTGCTGTCACAAAGTCAGTGGGATCTAAGCAAAGAATGGCATTGCAACAAATAAAAGCGGCAGGAAGATAAAACGAAACTTGCTGGAGACACTTGTAAAGAGAAGTACAAAGAAGCCAGCCTGCCACCGTAACCTGGAGGCATAGCCCGAGTGACATGGCCTGATGTGGAAAAGAATTCAGGTTGTGGAAGTACAGTGTGCAAAGCACCTGGTTCACGGGGCTGTAAAAGCCTGAGACTTTGGTTCTCAGAATCAAACACCTTCAACACAAGAGTAAAACCAGGGCAATCTGAAAACCATAAACTGAGGGCAAGGCAGACTGTACAATTCTCCCTGGAATGTACTGACATGGATGAACTTTTTATTTTGGGCACTAATGAAAGCTGCCAAATTCCCAAGTATCTGAAGTTTTGGGTTTTTTTCAGTGAAACTTTGAGGGGGCCTCCAGAGGCCAAGGCCTGTCTTGGGGCCAGAGTCAAGTCTTTGACAAAAACACAGGCGAGGAGCATTATTTGGGAACGTAAGAATTGCCATCCTGGACCAGACCATCTAGCTCAGTACCTGGTCTCCAACAGCTAGAGCAAATATAGTCCTGTGGCCCAGGCTAATGCTCCAACCGTGGAAACCCTGGCTCAATTACTGCTGTGCCACAAATATCATGTACCTTGGCCAAGTCCCTTAGTGGCTCTGTGCCTCAGTTTCCCATGTGTAAAGAGGGCAATTATGGAACAATGGCTTCAAAGGAGAAGTTTCTTCCTAACCCTGATGAGCTAGTGTTGGGCTGAAGCCCTGAACCATGAGGGGTTTGTTCCCTAGTGAAAACATTTAAAACTGGGTAAAATTTTCAAAAACACCCAAGTGACTTAGGAGCCTAAGCCTCATTTTCAAAAGTGACTCTGGCACTTGGGAGTCCAAACCCCATGGATACTCAGGCTTCTGGGCTCAGAAGGTATTTAGGCACCTAACTCCCATTGATTTAAATCCTTTGGGGATCTGGGCCCAGAGTGTTTGAGTTGCTTAGGCACTTCAGAAAATACTATCCGCTATCTCATGTAACTATATGTTCTCACTATCTGTATAAATGTTTTTAGTGGTTGAATCTTCAAGTCATTTTCTATCTATCACTCCCATTCCCTTGTTATGTGTGGGCCTAATCCTGAAGTCTGCAGATCCCTTCCTCTCGCTGGAGTCTGATGTCATGCCATCACCTAGTTCTTATCATCCTTAGAACTCAAAGCGCTTTACAAAGGAGGGTGCTATCATCATCCCCATTTTACAGAAGGGGAAACTGAGGCAGAGAACAGTGAAGCGACTTGTCCAAGGTCACCCAGGAGGTCAGAGCTGGGAGTAGAACCCAGGTCTCTTGAATCCCAGTGTAGTGCTCTGTGTATTAGGATGCACTAAAGAACGCAGTAGATTCTAGGCTATGACAAACCCAGGCAGGGTTCAGACAGGAGAAATCCTGCATCATTCAAATAGTAACCCACTGTGTCCCCTGTCTATCGATGGGCAGCCACCGCTCTTCATGAATTTCATAGATTTCCAAAAAGCCCTTGACACAGTGGCTAAACAGTTTTATGGAAGTTGCTATGCCACTGTGGAATCCCCCAGAAATATGTGAATAATATTCAGACTTCCTTGAAAATATGCCATGTCAAGTAACACATAGCAGTAAACTGACTAAGCTATTTGACATATGCAGGGTTGTTGTAGTCATGTTGGCCCAGGATATTAGAGAGACAAGGCGGGTGAAGTAACGTATTTTATTGGACCAACTTCTGTTGGTGTGAGAGACAAGCTCAAAACAGAAGCTGGTCCAATAAAAGACATTGCCATTTGACATAAGTGCCAGCATCAGACAAGAGTGTTCTATTCATGGCCACCTCTTGTGGCCAACGTGAGCTTCCAGTGTGATGCTGTGGCGAAAAAAAGTCTAATGCAAAACTTGGATGTGGAAATGGGAGTAGTGAGTAGGAGCAGCCAGGAGATCTTACTTCTGCATGCGGCACTGGTGAGACCAACCTTGGAGTACTCTGTACAGTTTTGAGGCCCATAGCTTTTTTTAAAAGTATGTTGCCAACTTGGAGAGGATGCAGGGAAGAGTCACAAAAATGGGACAAAATGCCTTAAAAAGCTTAATCTGTTTAGCCCATCGAAAAGACGATTGGGAAGTGACTTGATTAAAGTGCAGAAGTACCTTCACAGGGAGAAGACGCTGGGTAGCAAAGGGCTTTTAACCTGGCAGAGGAAGGCAGAACAAGAAGTGGCTGGAAGTTAAAGCCAGACACATTCAAGATACAATGCACCATTTTTTAACGGTGAGGATGATTAGCCATTGGAACAAACTGCCAAGGCAAGTGATGGATTTTCCATCTCTCACTGTCTTTAGATCCAGCCTGGATGCCTTTCTGGAAGGTATCTGTCGTCAGACAGAAGTGATAGGGCTCACTGCCGGGTTAACTGGGTGAAATTCTCTGACGTGCGTTATATGGAAGATCAGATGAGATGATTCAATATCCCTTCTTAGCCTGAAAATCTAAGTGCCACATTCTATGTCTTCCACAGAGCCCCTGCCTCATTCAGCATGTCAGACATATGGTGCTCAGGGAATTTATCAGCCATTTGCTGACGACAGATGGATGTTGAGACTTGGAAATCCAGGGTTCTACTCCAGGTTCTGATGTGGGGTGTGCTCAAGTTCCCATAGGCCCTTTAGCCCCTGGCCTCATCTGTCCATGACAGCCTCTCCTTGTGTCATTTCTAGTCTTCCTTTCTTCCCTCCCCACTTAGCTACCCATCCCAGTCTCCCCGCTCAGCTCCTCATCCCAGTCTCTTGCCCCATCCAATGCTTCCTCCAGGTCCCAGTGCCAACCCCGCTCTGACTCCTCACCCTTCTGCAATCCAGTCAGGCGGCTCCCTCTTCCTCCTCCTCCTCACTGCCTGGGCACCAGCAGAGGGAAATCATCCCATCTGGGTTCTCAGTCTCCCTGCTTTCAGCTCCCATACCTGGGTCTACAACAGCCCCAGGTTGCTAAGAGGAGCAAGGGCCAGGAAAGTCCTACTCGGTTCCCATTACCCTGGGATGGCGCACGCTCAGTGCAGGCTGTGCTTGGAAAATTTCGTTGCCAAACTCTAACAAGTCTCTACTGAGCATATACCTACTGAGGGTTTTCAGGAGTTCATAACTCGACCAAATAGGAGCAGATTTTCACTGGGATGGCCTAGAGGCCTGTCTGCCAAGAGGAGAGCCCTTCGCAAGGCACTGCACGTACGCATAGTAAAGCATGGCCCCTGCCGCCAAAGAGCTTGCAGCTGGAACAGAGAAGATGGACAAAGGGAACAGGCAAGCAGAGGCACAAGGAAGTGAAATGACTTGCCGGAATTAGAATCCAGGGCTCCTGGCCCTAGTTAGTTTTGCAGGCAGCATGGTCTCATAACTTTATTGAGTCACATATTTAGTTATAAATATGAGAAAAGGGGGAGGGGAGCAGCACCTAAATTATTTTCCTCCTTTCCAGGACACCTTTTAAAAGTCAGCATCTGACCAGCATTACCACATGGTGGTATCGAAGATACTGTAGCAATTCCACATTCTAGGGGTCAGGGTTGTCTGTAGTGTCTCAGGACCCACTGTGTGCTTGTTAGCTGTTGAATAGTGACCACTGTCATTTCATTAATAGCCTGTTCCCTTTATTGACCTTTCCTGCACATTCTCGGGAAGCAGCATGATCTAGTGAGTAAAGCATGAGACCAACCCTCAGGAGACGTGAGTTCTAATCCTGGCTCTCCTCCTGTGTGAGCTTGAGAAGCCATTTTCCCTCTCTGTACCTCTCCTTCCCCTCACATCCTTTGTCTATCTTGCCTTTGTAGATTGTAAGCTCTTTGAGGGCAGGGACTGCGTGCCTATGATGTGCTTGTACCTTGGGGATTGTGTGTGAGACCCTAGACTGCGCCTTCATAAAAATAAGGGGGAACAGTTAGTGAAAGAGGAAGAAAGAGAGGATGGGAAGAGCTGAGGTAATGAAGAAGAGAAATTCTGCAGCAGGTTGGAGGTTCAGCTGCCAGCTGGATGGATGTGTGGCCTGGGAAACTTCCAATGGTTTTCTTTGACTTTCAAATAGGAAAATCTAAAAGGGATAAAGAAATAAGCTACAATTTGCCAGAATGCGCATGTAGCCCTCACGCCCCAGCTTGTTTAAAAATTGTCCATTGAAAAGATTTTTCAGTTGATGACAACTATGGTTGTTTCCTAAAATAATGACCTTCACGCAACAGCATCTGTGGAAGCATGGCCTAGCAGGCTCAGCGGAAACCTGGGAGCCAGGAGCCCTGACTTCTATTCCTAACTGTTTCAGAGTAGCAACCATGTTAGTCTGTATTCACAAAAAGAAAAGGAGGACTTGTGGCACCTTAGAGACTAACAAATTTATTTGAGCATAAGCTTTCCTGAGCTACTTCATCGGATGCATTCAGTGGACTGAAGTGAGCTGTAGCTCACGAAAGCTTATGCTCAAATAAATGTGTTAGTCTCTAAAGTGCCACAAGTCCTCCTTTTCTTATTCCTAACTGTGGAAATGGTTTCCTTGCATGGCCTTCAGCCAAGTCCCTGTGCCTCACTTTCCCCATGTTTTAAGTGGGGTGATAATACCCACCTCAGAGGGGTGTTCTGAAGGTTGGTGATTCTCTGCTTTTTCTGTATCTAGACCCTTCCCCCATCTACTACTCCTGGGGGAATTCTGCACCAAAAACTGAAAATTCTGCACGCAATATTTTAAAATTGTGCAAAATTCTGCATATTTTATTTGTCAAAATAAGACAATATATTCCCTCCAGTTTCAATTATTTTGGTAATTTATTTAAACTACAGTACAACGGATGGAAAATAGGAGTGGGGAGCATTGGAGGAAATCCCCAAGCCCCCTCTGTCTAATGGTAATATAGCTAGTATTGATCCTTTTCTTCTAGTTATTAGTCAACAAATATATGTAGCCATATGCTCAATGTCATAAGCAACCAAAGAGCAAGTGAAGACTGGGGAATCAAACTCACAATTTATATTGGCTCCTGACTATCTCCAGAAAGGTCAGCAGTAAACGGTTCATGGAGCACATTTTGATAGGAAAATTCTTCAGTCCAAAAATGTAGATTAAACATTAAAGCACCATATGAATTTATAAGGCCATACTGTCCTTTACATCCCTCTGGCAATGTAAAGGAGCCTTAAAACTTTTACACCTGTTTTATACTCCTGAGGGAATTCACAAAGACAATGGGAACAATTCACTAAGCAGGCAGGTTGCTACATTCTGCTCTGCCTGAGGGGACAGAGCCTGCCCCATGGTTACCTCCTCAGAAACACCCCAAAGCCCTGCCCCTCCATGCTGAGTGTGCCACAATAGTGAGCGAGAGGGACAGAGTCTCTCTCTCTCTCTCTCACACACACATACATGACTGCCCAGCTTCCCGCCCCCACCCGGTGGTGATTTACATCTCTACCAGCTGCTCTGGGCGCCCAAATTGATCTGCCTGCGCTGCCAGGGAGGTGCGCTTGACCTCTTTTGTGGCTTCCCTGTCAGAAGTCATTTTTTGCGGGGAAGCAAAGACATCTGCGGCGGCCATGAATTCTACGCACGTACAGTGACACAAAATTCCCCCATAAGTAATCTAACCAGGATCTATTTAGCGATATGGGAAGGGCAGTTTGGTTAGGAGCGCTGATGTTTGGGGGTCAAGACCTCCCTGAGCTAGTTCATATCTGTCAAGTGCTTTGAAGATTAAAAACACAGATCCTTCTGTCATTGTTTACTCCTGGGCCCAGTGGGTACTCCCCATCCTGACTTGGTAGCATTTTTCAAAGGGGAAGAACTCTATTATAAAGTGCCAGCAGTGGAGAATCAGGCCCTGGGAGGAGTATTATTTTTGGATTGGCACCAAGTAGCTCTGACTACTTTCTCGACATGTGACCTCAGAAGGGCTCACCTGGAACCAGATTCTGGTCTGTTACAGCTATGCAAACCTGCAGTAACTCTATTGACTTTAATGGAGCTACTCCTGATTTATCCCAGTGTCAATGAGTTGAGAGCAAAGAATAGCATATTGAAATAATAACAACGGATGCCATTGAAAGAGAGCTGTAATTAGATGATAACCTGAACAGGTTATTAGGGAAAAATGGCCTGTGATTGAACTTTATTACTTCTTGCTCTTTTGACTGCCATCGTCCAAGCCAAACTTCACAGTGCTTAATGTCTGATTAAATGTTAAACGTCTCTAGAAATGGCCAATTGAAGTCAGAAGAGAGAGAGCGGCCGCGAAGGCCCCATTAACCCCAATTGATTATATGATAGAAAATGTAATTTACCTTTAAGGCCCTGTCGATCTAAAGGCCTGAAAGTCACTGACGTACAATGGGGTTTTTAATAGTACACTTGTTCCTGGTAAACTTCCATAATCAATTTCCCTTATCCTCGTCTCTTGTATTATCCATTAGAATAATTTTTTCCTCACTCCTGCAGCGAGCGGTTTTGAATTCAAAACTTGTTTTCAACCCTGTGACCTTTTTCGTTTTTAATATGAAGCCTCTGAATAATCATTTAATGTGTGTTATAAATAATTACACATGTACCCAATCAAACCTGAATCTTGGAATTTAATTACAGGGTTCTGCTGCTGTTCCTGGGTGTGTTCATGCTTTTCGGAAGTTAACAGCAGCCTTCAATTGAATTACAGACCTGTGGTGGGATCGAGTTATCTTGGATTACATTTCTGTTTTACAAGATGGGTTATTATTTGGAGTGTGTGAGTGGAGCCTGGAAACAGACTCATTCCAAAGGAAAGAAGGGGGATGGAGGGTGGGGAGCATTGCTTAATTGCTTATTATTATTGTTTATTATCAGCAGTTGGATGCCCTGTGCTTATCTTCTCGGATGTATTTGCAGAGTCTGTCTCAGTTGCTCAGAGCTTGGGATGGGTGCTTTTTTGTCTAGCACAGTAGACTCTACAGAAGAGACTCCCAAACTGTTCTGGCTGGGCCCCTCTTCTCCATGGGAGTCACGGAGCAGCTCCTGCCCATCTGGGGCAGCAAGTGACACACACACACCCCAAGGGGAGCAGGCAGCTCATGGCCAGGGCACCAGCAGGACTTGGCGGCCCCCATTTCTAGAAGAGCCCATAGCAGCACTGAGCAGACCAGGGTCCCTTGTCCTCCCTCCCCTCTGCCCAAAGCCTCTTGCTCCCCACAAGTTTCAGGGGGGTTAAAACAGGCAGGGTGGAGGCCAGACCAGATCAAGGCAGCAGGGGGGGAGAGTGTGCAGGGAGTCCCCAGCAGTCGGGGATGGCAGGGGGTGAGCAGCTGGATGCTGCTGGGTTGGACAGCACTGTGTTCTCCCCTCTCCCCGCCCCCCCCCCATGCCCAAACTGCTGGGAACTTCCTGTGTGCTCTTCTTGCTACTGCCCTCATCTGGCCAGCCACAGCCCTGCACCCCACCTTGCACCTCTCCCCCAGTTAACCTCATTGCACTCCCCTCACAGTTTGAAAACCAATGCATTAAAGGACATAAATAGAATATTACACCCTGTAGAGTGAGAATTTATATCCCTTCCACAGGCAGATTTTAATCCAAAACTCTATTATTATTTATTTTATGGTAGCGCCTTAAGGTCCAAACTGAGATTAGGACCCCATTGTGCTAGGTTCTGTAGACACACATTGCAAGAAACAGTCCCTGCCCTGAGAGTGCATCTTGTAAATCAACAAGAGTGGCAGGCGGCGGAATATGTGATAATATAATTAAAGACTGTATCATATTGCATATCCACAAGGGGGCTGAGTTAAGGTTACACGGGCAGCCTTAATTCTGGAATTTCCTAACTTTTGAGTGCTTGGCTTTGCAACCTTAATAATGTTATTTTAATGTAGGGTTACGGGGAGGGGGATGTTAATGTAATTTCCTAAGATGTTTAAAATAGAAATTCCAGCATGTGAAACCAACATGACTCCCCACATGTGGGACATCAGCAGAGCTGGAACCTTTAGATCCACACCACAGATCTCTGCCTCTTGAGCTAACAGAGTATCTAGTAGCAATAGCAGGTTGTTATCCTCTATATTGACCAGCGCTAGAGGGGGTTGAGACACACACTTTGTCACTGAGCTTCACAGTTGTTTGCTAACAGCAGAGGAACAGTGAGACTCAGGAATTTTGGGTTCCGTGCCAGGCTTTGGACAAGTCTGTGGTCTAATGGTCACAGACCCTTCTGCCCATTCCCTCCAAACTTGACCCCTTCTGCCCCTTTCTCTCTAACCCATCCCTTTCCCAGTCCTGTCTCATATCCCCCACCGGTTCCTCATCCCAGTCTGTGTCCCAGCCCCAGTCTCCTCCTCTCGGTCTCCTCACCTAGCCAGTCCCAGTCTCCACCTTCCTGGGCTCCTCACCCCAGTCTCCCCCATTAGGCTTCCCATCCAAGTCCCAATCTTCCCAGAACCCTGCTCCCGGAACCAGTCTGCCTCCCTGGGCTCCTCATCTCAGCCTCCCCCAACCCCTAATCCCCCCATCCGAGCTCAGTCTTTGCATCCCCTGCCTGAGGCAGGCAGCCAACATGGAAAAGATCAGCCAAAATGGCTCATGTTTGGCAAATTTATAAGCCACTAAAAAGTGGGTCTGATAACAGGAAGTGCCAGGCAATTGAACTACAGCGAGCCAGCTTTGCCTCTAATATAAATGTGATGCCCTTCAACCCGAAATCTCACTGCAAAGTGGCATGAAGAGCACTCTTTGAAGCCCAGTGATTGTACAGAGTCAGAAGAAGGATCAATGGTCCTTTATTCTAGCCAACAACATTCGTCTTCATAAAACTTCAGGGTTTTGGTTTTTTTTTTTTAGCTTTTGCTTTAATGAATTTTGTGACTTGCAGAGAAAACACACTGGGAAAAATGGAGTGGGGGAGGATAATTGAGAAATTGCTTAGCTCTGTATTCATCTTAAAGCACAGAGTGCAGATCGCATAAGCAAGTGTGGAATTATATGTGATTAAAACCTCCCCAGCCTTTGTGAAAACTGGTCATATCCACCACTTAGTCATTCAAAAAAAACTAATGCAACAAAGGAGAAATTAATCATCGAAAAGTCTGCTATAGCTCAAGTTTGACTTAAAAAAAATTTGGAAACCAGAACTAATTATTGACGCTGAATGCGGTGACTCCGTCAGACATTGCAGGGGGTTCACCAAGAGGTGGGCTTCACCGTTGTTCCTTCACCCATCCGTTTTGTACGTGGCAGGGGAGGGAGAGACTCATCACTCACTTCTTGCGTATGCACATTCCAACTTGTGCACAGCTCTACCGGCTTATTCTTGGACTTGCTGAGATTTTTGCAAGCTAAGCAGGGTTGGGGCTAGATCAGGGGTTCTCAAACTGGAGGCCGGGACCCCTCAGGGAGTTGTGAGGTGTCAGCCTCCACCCCAGACCTGACTTTGCCTCTGTTATAAATATAAAGGGAAGGGTAACCACCTTTTTGTATACAGTGCTATAAAAAAATTTTGGCCAGAGGCAAAACTCTTTCATCTGTAAAGGGTTAAGAAGCTAAGGTAACCCTGCTGGCACCTGACCCAAAAATTCTGCTGTGCTTTTGGTTTAAAATGATTTTTGATTTAAAATGATCCCACTTACGCAAAAACAAAAATACACATTTCCTTCAGCACAGCAAATTTTACAAGCCAAAAAAACAAACAAAAAATTTAAAGCATTTTTTAGCTAAATTGCTTGCTAACTTTACACAAGTTAAAAGGCTTGCATTTTTAATCTGGTTTTGGCAAAGGTATTACACAAACAAACAAACCCCTTTGTCCCCCCCCCCTCCAAATTTAAAAGTGTCTTGTCCCCTTATTGGTTATTTTGGGTCAGGTGCCAGCAAGGTTACCTTAGCTTCTTAACCCTTTGCAGGTGAAAAAATTTTGCCTCTGGTCAAAAAAAATGTTTTAGCACTGAATACAAAAAGGTGGTTACCCTTCCCTTTATATTTATAACAGCCTCCAGCATTTATAATGGTGTTAAATATGTAAAGAAGTGTTTTTAATTTAAAAGGGGGGGGGTCACACACACAGGCTTGTTATGTAAAAGGAGTCACCAGTACAAAAGTTTGAGAACCACTGGGCTAGATCATTGCTTGCTTGGAGGAGACCTCTAACCACATAGGTGCTCATTGGAATGGTGATGGGTGGAGAGTCAATGGGTGGCCTGCTTTCCTTGGAGACGTTGCTGATCTTCAGGTGAGTCTTCTCCTGTTGAAGACAATGGGTGTTTTGCTGTTGGCTTCTGAGGGAAAGGGCAGCCAAATGTGCTCTGCTCATACAGATGTTCCAGTGAGTAGAAAATTGCTTTCCAGAGCAGGTGCTGACGGCTGTTCAGCAGATGCAGGAAGCAAGCAGACCCATGCTGCATGGGCTTGTTCACCCCTCCCCTGTGTTTTTTGGCCAGGAGGAACTGGATCTCCCACAGATGCTGGGGTGCACAAATGAATAAGTAACAGCCACCTTCCTGCTGCTGTGGGTGACTCCCATCTTGATGGTGTCTAGCAAGTAATTCTGATTCCAGTTCCTGTGGTATGTGATTGATTCACAGCAGGGCTGTTATCCTCATGGAGCAGAGAGGTAACCAAGGCATGGAGCTTGCCCAAGGTTGCTCAGGGAGTCTGTGGCAGAGCTAGAAAAAGAACCCAGATCTCTTGAGTCCCAGGTTAGCACCTGTCAAGGTTCCTTCCCCACTCTGAACTCTAGGGTACAGATGTGGGGACCTGCATGAAAAACCTCCTAAGCTTATCTTTACCAGCTTAGGTCAAAACTTCCCCAAGGTACAAAATATTCCACCCTTTGTCCTTGGATTGGCCGCTACCACCACCAAACAAATACTGGTTACTGGGGAAGAGATGTTTGGAAACGTCTTTCCCCCCAAAATACTTCCCAAAACCTTGCACCCCACTTCCTGGACAAGATTTGGTAAAAAGCCTCACCAATTTGCCTAGGTGACTACAGACCCAAACCCTTGGATCTGAGAACAATGAAAAGCATTCAGTTTTCTTACAAGAAGACTTTTAATAGAGATAGAAGTAAATAGAAGTAAAGAACTCCCCCCGTAACATCAGGATGGTAGATACCTTACAGGGTAATTAGATTCAAAACAGAGAGAACCCCTCTAGGCAAAACCTTAAGTTATAAAAAGATACACAGACAGAAATAGTTATTCGATTCAGCACAATTCTTTTCTCAGCCATTTAAAGAAATCATAATCTAACACATACCTAGCTAGATTACTTACTAAAAGTTCTAAGACTCCATTCCTGGTCTATCCCCGGCAAAGCAGCATATAGACAGACAGACCAGACTCTTTGTTTCTCTCCCTCCTCCCAGCTTTTGAAAGTATCTTGTCTCCTCATTGGTCATTTTGGTCAGGTGCCAGTGAGGTTACCTTTAGCTTCTTAACCCTTTACAGGTGAGAGGATTTTTTTCTCTGGCCAGGAGGGATTTTAAAGGGGTTTACCCTTCCCTTTATATTTATGACAGCACCCTAAGTACTGGACCATCCTTCTTCTCCCACAGTGGCGATCTAGTGAGCTAATTCCCTGCCCCTCATTTGAGACTGGTTTTGTGGCAGCAATACACCTGCCTTGGGGCACGCACCGCACTGTGGAGGCTGTTTGCCCAGTCAGTCACTCAGGGAGTTGTAAGGTGGAAGCCAGCTCCAGAGGTGAGGGAGGGAAGCATCTATGGAAGACATGAGCACCATATGCAGGAGAAGTATCCGAGCCTGCCTTCTGATCCCACCAACACCTATTCTGCAAGGAGGCACTCCATGTGGGAGTGAGAGTGAGAGATGCAGTGGGGAATATACAGCCAGATGTCGGGTTTTTCTGGCTCCTCAGAAAGTCTGGGGTCAGAACCATTTTCTGAACAGCATCAGGTTCATTTCCTCCTCCCTCTATGACCTTCTGAGGGCTTGGGACTTCTTCAGCATGATTGAGGGGCCAAGGGCATCTCACTTGTTTGTGTATCTAAAACGAGGGACACTTCAGACCATTGGCTGTAAATCTGAGTTCCACAAAGCCCCAGGCCCAGTGCACAATGGTCCGCATGGAGGCTACTGTGCATGAGGCAGTGGAGGGAGGGGAAAGGCTGGGTATGAATATCAGAGGCACCATCACCCGCCTCGATGGAGTGTGTGCTCATATCCCATTCCAAGCTCTACCAGTCACCTCTGAGTCTTTCTGCTCCCTTCAGAAACTTGAGGGCTTCTTAAGAAATGAATAACTGAACCTAGAGATGTTATCTGTAAGGGCTTGAGCTGCAGATCACACGACGTAGATTAGAGGGCAAAATCCTACTTGCTTTATGCACAGGAGTAATCGCCTTCCTCTTGGGCATTGGTTTTACACTGGTGGGACTCTATTGACTTCAGTGAAGTTACTTCTGATTTACACCAGTGTAAATGGGAGGACTCAGGCCCAATATCTTCACCAGGGCCACCCCCAGAAATTTTTGACCATGTACCTGCAGCAGCCCCTGGCCCGAGCACGTCGCCTTCCAGCCTGGCCCTCCCAGATGCAGCATCACTCCCCATCCCAGAGAGGGGACATGAGCTGATGAGAACAGGGCAAGGCCAGGCTGGGCCCCAGGGGGATGCAGACCCACAGCAGTGGCGAGGCAGAACAGCCAACTCGAGTTTGGCGTGGTGACCCCTGTGCAGCGGGTCACAATGCAACTCGCTCAATTTTGGCCCTGCTGCCACACCCCCTGCCATGACGGAGGGGCTGCTGGGCCGGAGTTGCATAGGCAGTGGAGTGCGGCCATTGGTGCTCCTTCCCGCAATTGCCAATGGTAAACACTGTGGTCTTCACTAAGCCTATAGCAGTGAGGAGAGAGGAGCAGAATTCACATGCTACTGTGTGATTTGATCCATCTCTCACTTACCCAGGTTTGCCTCTATTGACTTCAGGAGAGTTATTCCTGGTTTACATTGGGGTGAGATGAGATGAGGTTCTGCTGTTATATATTTTTAACACACACACACGCATCTCAAGACATCTTAAAGAATCACAAATTAGTTATTCATTAATATGATGATGTGCTGATAGGACCTTCCATCCCAAACCATTTCATACATTTTATACACACTGCATCATTAAAATGCGCCCACCTCTGCAATGGGGAACAGCCAGCCATTTCAGCAGAGGACCTGCTGCACCGTTAAGTCCTGGTGCTGGGGTTGTAGGACAACAGGACAAATCTCTACTCTTATGGAGAGCACTGTGAGATGTTTTAATGTCCACAAAAGTAGGCAGGACTTGGGTTCTAACAGTCTCACCCAAAGACCCTATCTAGATAAACTGAGTTCTGGTTCTTTAGACTAGTTGTACCTTCTTCTGATACCAGTGTTACCCCTCTGCTGAAAAGTAGTAGGTGTCCGGGATCTTGCAGGTCAGTTTCGCAGTAAAGGAGAAATCAGTGATGCATTCTGGGTATATTCTTAGTGTAACTTGTTTTATTTACACGTGTACATCAGTCCTGGAACAGAAGTGGTCAAGCAGCATGCAGGGCTCCCAGGAATCTCAGCCCAACACCCCCATCTGATTCCCAGGGAGTCTGCCTCAAGAGTTGACTCTAATCAGAGGCCAAGGCAGAGAGTAAACTCTCTTGTTGCTCACACTGCTCCCTTTCCATAGACTTTATCTCTACACAGAAGCTTGCCCCAAACTAACAACTCATTAGGTCTCTTTGAGACTGAAAACGTGCTCACACACTAAGAAAAAGGACTTGAAAGACTATGTGTAACAGTTGACCTGGTGATGCCTGTCATAACAGTATCCTGGAAGGCTGAAGTGCAGAGTCACCCATGCCAATATTTGAACAAGAAGCTAAATATTCCAATATAAAGGACTTACTGTGCAAACTTACTCATGCTGTCCTGTCAAGCTACTTATAAGGAGTAAGGAGTCATGGTAGAAGCAAAATCTTACTCCCTCTTGGTTTGACGGCAGAGTTCAGCCAAGCATACAAATGCTATACATAGGAAGAACAGGGATAATTTTTAACAGGGAGGCTGATTAACCACTGGAACAAACTACCCAGGGACGTGGTGGATTTTCCATCTCTTGATGTCTTAAAATCAAGACTGGGTGCCTTTCTGGAAGGTGTGCTTTAGTCAAACAGAGTCATAAGGCTCATCCCAGAGGTAACTGCGTGAAGTTCTCTGGCCTGTGTTACACGGGTCTGATGGTCACTTCAGCCCTTAAAATGTCTGAAGCGTTGTTCAAAAGAGTTGACTTTGTGTCCTGAAATTACATTCCAAGCATGTTGCAGGAGACGAAAGGGGATGCTCATTGGGCTCGCCTCTTCTGAGTGGCGGAAGGGAAGAGAGGGTGAAATAACACAACTCCCATTGACTCCAGTGTGGTCAGGATTCTACCTATGGTTCTTACAGCCATTAAAGGAAATGAGATCTGAAACGCAGATTGGCCTCAATGGGATTGCTCACACGTTTAAATTTAAGTGTGTGCTTAAGTGCTTGCTAGACCAGGGCCTACAAAATGTAATCCATAGACCTGAATGAGCTGTAAATGTAACATAGATCTGAGACAGTGTAATGCGTAGAAATGGAGTGAGCTGTATTGCTGAACAGAACATGATTCATATCAGCATTTCCCCGCATGTCAGCAGAAACATTCAAAAATCAAAGTGGACTGCTTGACACTTTTCCCGAACATCATTTTCATGTCTTCCTCCCTCTATAAATTTGTCAACGCCCCACTTTCTGCTGGGTAAAGAAGCAGAACCACAGAAGGAAAGAGCATTTTATTTCTTATCTGATAAAGAATTTGCTCTACTTCTGAATGAGCTTTTTTTCCACACTGCATCTTCGCGCATGGGGCCACATCACATTTAGAAAAAGTTAACCCCTGGGATGTCGCTTTCCTCCTAGAACCTGAGAGGATCAGCGCATTCCCCCGCGTAACAGCATTCTTCTCAAGAGCTGCTGAGAGGGAAAGAGGCCTGGCCTGCACCTAGAACTTAGGTTGACCTCGCTATGTTATTCAGCAGTGTTGGAAAATTCACAGCCCCTGAGAAACTTGGCGAAGCTGATCTAAGCCCCAGTAGAGATTCTGCTAGGTTGAGGGAAGAATTCTTCCACCAGCCTAGCTGCTGTCTCTTGGGGGGATGGTTTTACTACAGCAACCGAAAAAAAAAAAATCCCTTCCATTGCTGTACCAAGTGTCTACGCTACAATAGCATAGAAAGGGCGTAGAGTAGAAAGGGCGAGGAGGTGTACAGGGAAGCCACACATTTCACTGCTGTTTGCTCACTTACATCCTCGCGGTCTCTTTAGAACACTCACACTCTCGTGGCATGCAGAGTCAATTGAGATGCGGGGGATGCATGTGTCTAAGGAGGCTTTAATCCCAAAAGATCCCAAAATGCTTAGCTATGCCAGTTAGAATAGTTGCTTGAAAAAACTCTGTGATGGATAGGCTGATAAAGCAATCCACTTAGAGCTCAGCCTGTGAGACCTAGATACATTCACTTCACTTCCCGTGTCTTCACTTCACTTCCCCTGTGTCTTCACTTCACTTCTCCTTTGAGGAGGGAGCAGCATCTCCTACACCTTTCCATTCCTTCCTTGGCTGCTTCCTCCTGTCAGCCTGAGGATCCATCAGGGCTCAGGTTGAGATTTTCAAAGAGCCTAAGGATGTTTGGTGCCTGTTAATGTTCAGTACGTTGCCCCCACTCACTGGAGTAACCTACCACATCACAATCTTCAATGCATTTATCCTCCCGATACCCCTGTCAGGCAGGGCTACTATGCCCATTTTACAGATTGGGGAACTGAGGCACACAGAGACTGGCCTGGTCTACACTGGGGGGGGGGGAATCGATCTAAGATACGCAACTTCAGCTACGAGAATAGTGTAGCTGAAGTCGACGTATCTTAGATCGATTTAGAATCACTTACTTCGCGTCCTCGCGGCACGGGATCGACGGCCGCCGCTCCCCCCTCGACTCCACTTCCGCCTCTCGCCGCGGTGGAGTTCCGGAGTCGATGGCAGAGCGATCGGGGATTGATTTATCGCGTCTACACTAGACACGATAAATTGATCCCCGATAGAGCGATCACTACCCGCCAGATCGGCAGGTAGTGTAGACATGGCCTAAGGCCCAGTTGATTTCAGTGGAAGTTAGGCGCCGAAATACCTTTGAGGATCTGCGCTTAAGAGGCTTGCCTTAGATCATACAGTAAAGATTGTGGTAGCACAGAGAATTGAACAGAGCTACCCTCCATTGTACACTGTGCTCTAACCACTAGCCCATCCTTCTCAACTTCCTTTTGCCCAGTTTCTATTGCATTTCAGACCCCCCACCCTTTGAAAATGCCAGCCTCTGCTTTTATAGTTAGCCTGGGTCATGCTCTTTTTCATTCCCTGAGTGGGTGTGTCTCTCTCTCTCTCCTACACTCTCTGTGTTCCCCAGACTGGCATTGCCTTGAGTTCCCAGTGCCCTCGGAAGCACAGCTCCCCATCCCAAAGAGGGTTTCACGGTAAACGCCTGGCGACAGATGTTCTCTAGCATCCCCCATGTCCTTGGAGACGGGCTTTGTCAGAATGCTGTTCCTTTTCCTCCGGCTGGCTGGCTGGGGTTGAGGAATGAGAGGGAGCTGCCAAAGGAAGGAATTGTGTGCCCAGCATGTGGGAAGGGAAGTGCTTAGGACACTGCTAGAGTGAGTCTCCTGGAACCTCTTGCCTTGAGCTCATGAAGAGGTGTTTTCACACTGGAGTAAGCATGGGAAGAGAGAATGCTGCAGCCAAAAGCAAACGTGCTCGGCCAGTCAGTCCCTTAATTTCCTTGGCTATTGTTTCATAGAATCCAAGGCCAGAAGGGACCACAGTGATCATCTGACGTGATCTGCTCGATAATACAAGCCAGAGAACTTCCCTGAAATAATTACTGTTTGAACTAGAGCCCGTCTCCTAGGGAAAAAAATCAATCTTGATCATGGGCGGCAGGTGAAGCCCCTCTTCGGGGAGGCTAGCCCGCTGGCCCTGCCCCTTCCAGCCTAGTATTCTTTCCCCTTTCCCCCGTGTCGGAGAAGCCCCAAGCCGCCCTTTCCTCCCACCCCCATGGCCGGAGGAGCCCCGTGCCGCCCTCCCCCCACCCCACTCACGGTCGCAGGAGCCACATGCCCCAGCTGCACTGGGAACCCCCCGCCCCGGCACCAGGCCGCCTGTCCCAGCCCTGGGATGCTGCACCCCCCAGCACCACCCCGGGCTGCTGGGCCCCACAGCACTGGGCCGGCCCCAGGGCCTCCAAAGGCTGCTGGCCTGACACCCCCCGCCCAAGCCAGCCCCAGGGCTGCCCCTGGCCCCCGCTGTGCCTGAGCTCCAGGCCACCGGCTGGAGCAGAACCCTGCCAACCTCAGGGTAGAGGGGAAGGGGAGAAGGGCCTCAGGGCAAAACCTGGGCAGGGCGACGGCTTGGGTCAGGGGAGGCTGATCCTGCCCTGGCCTTTGATACCCGCCGCCCATGATCTTGATTTAAAAATTGCCAGTGATAAAGAATCGACTGCAACCCTTGGCAAGTTCTTCTAATGGTTAACTACCCTCACTGTTAAAAATGTGTGCCTTCTTTCCCATCTGCATGTGTCTAGCTCCAATGTCCAGCCACTGGATCCTGTTATATCTTTGCTAGATTGAAGAGCCCATGATCAAATATTTGTTCCCCAGGAGGTGAAGGCGCCCTTTAACCTTTGTTAAGCCAGCTGTGCTTGCTTCCGAGCGTTTCCCCCACTCCTTTATCCTGGATTCTGCCTGCTGCCACATCCAGCGGTGAAGTTATCTTGTATTTGTGTCAGACTCTGTGTCCTGAGATGTCACTGATGGAGCATTATGACATCACAGCCGGAAAAAACAGCCTGAGAAGCAGGAAGCCTTGGTTAAAACATGGGATGATGGCCCTAGTTGTTCCACACGCAGGGACTGACCCCAGGTCACGGGAGTGGGGAAGCAGGTGCTTCTGCTGCTTGAACTAAAGAGCCCAGTCCCTTAATTCAAAAGCAATAGCAGACTCAGAAACAAATTCATGTGGGCCATCCACTAGTGGGAGACAAAGACCCGAAAGGCCAAAACTATAACTGGGGTCAAAAAAGAATTAGGCAAGTTCTTGGAGGTTAGGTCCATCATTGGTGATTCGCCAAGATGGTCAGGGATGCCACCCCATACACCGGGTGTCTCTAAATCTCCAACTGCCAGAAGCTGGGATGGGGGGTGGATGACTTGAAATTACCCTGTGCTGTTCATTCCCTCTCAAGCATCTGGCACTGGTCAGTGCCCGAGACAGAATACTGGCAGGTTGACTGTGCATTGTGTGAAGAAATACTTCCTTATGTAAGTTTTAAACCTGCTGCCTATTCATTTTATTGGGTGATCCCTGGTTCTCGTGTTGTGTGAAGGGATAAATCACATTTCTTTATTCACTTTCTCCATACAGCTCACGATTTTATAGACCCCTATCATATCCTACCTTTATTATCTCTTTTCTAAACTGAATAGTCCCTGTTTTTTTTAATCTCTCCTTAGATAGAAGCTGTCCCATCCCCCTAATCATTTTGGTTGCCCTTCTTTGCACCTTTTCCAATTCCAATACACCTTTTTGTTGGGATTCTGAGATATTTCAAGGAGAGAGTCTGGGGGGGAACAAGATGGGAGGAGACAACTCTCCAAAGCTCCCAGGCAGTAGAGGTGAGAACATCGGAGTGGATGTGAACTGCCAGAAACATGAGACTCTTCAGGGAGAAGACTCAGCTCAGTGACTTCCAGGGAGCAGGAACTTCTGAGGTGGCAAGTCCCAGCGAGAAGGCCTGAAAAAGACAGTGGGCCTGAAGGCAGGGCTATAAGGAAGGGGGAAACCCTCAGAAAGGCCTGGAAAGACTCTATGGGGAGAGCTGTGTAGAAGCTGAGAACCATTATAAACTTCTAAGACTGAGTGAGCCTGAAGAAGTATTGAGTATTTTATGGTAATAAACTACCCCCAGAAGAGGAGTGGTGTTCTGAGAACAACGGATGCGGCCGTTTGTTGGTGACTGTTGGTGACTGTTGATGGACTGTAAACGGAGGCAGTGGATGGGTTTAATGCCAGGCAGGAGAAGCCCCTACTGCATACCTAAAATTGAAATTGAACAGGAACACCAACACTAACTACCCCTTCCGGCTCCAAAAAGTGCTGTGGCATTTTTAATTTGACCCTGAAAACAGATGGTGCATACGGAACTGAGCGAGTTTGGAGGTGATATGTTTGTCCGCATCTCACAAACATACAGAAGTGTTGTTATCACAACTGTCCGCCAGACATTTAGAACCGCTCCTCAAATCCTGAGAGGGCGAGGGTGAAAGATCAGTGCCCATCCCTGGCAGGTTGCCAATGTTCCGCTTCACCCGAAAGACAGCACCTGTCTGAAGCATTGGGCTGGTTTTGACTCGCAAGGAAGAGCGCTAGATCATGAGCATCGCTTCCCACAGCATCCGGGCTTCCCCGATGCTCTAATAAAGTGTAGACCAAGCTCAGTTTGTGCAATTTGATACGGTCGCAGCATGCATTGACATGGAAGCAGGACAGTTTCAGTCACCAGCAAATGTGGGGAGAAAGATTATGACAGTGAAGAGACTGGATCTGGATTTTGAGATTGACACAGTACGTTGGAGAACTTGCTCAGTATAAGTTCTTACAAGGTCCTATAGAAATGTACACTAGGGAGGGTCCCAGGGTTGTGCTGGGCAAACCTTTTTTTGGTGAAAAATGCATATGAGGTGACACCAACATGTTTGGTGAATTTATGTTGGTTTTGCTCAATGGTTCGTACAAAAAAATATTCTGAAAGAGTCAAAATATTTAGCTTTGACATTTTCTTCGGGGGGAACAAAATCCCTTTTTGTTTTGAAACGTCCTTCAATTTTATTGTTAAAAAGTCAAACATTTTAAAAGAGTTAAAACTGAAATGAAACATTTTATTTCCAATCAAAGCCGTCTTTTTGCTTGTTTATTTGACTTTTCAATTCAGGTAAAAAAATTCTGAAAAATCTCCTTTTCGCTTGGACCAAAAATGAGGGTTTTTTTGGAACTGTCCATGAACAGAAAAAAATCATTATTCTCTCAGCTCTATCCCCCAGCTCTGCATGAAAGTGGAACAGCTCCATGGAGCAGCTAGAACATAACCCAGGTGAGGCAGAGCTAGCATAAGGCAACAATCAGGCTCACTGCAAAATAAAATTTGAGATTCTTTAGTCCATGCACTAATGAGACAGGCAAATGCCCTGCTGGGTGGCCAGCAGCCAGGAGAAATGCATCTAACATGTGTCCGCTGAAGTCTGTCAGGGAGAAAGAAAAGACCTTGAGCTGGACTGTATTCGATCCTTGTACACAATGAAGCTACCAGGGAGTGTGTTTCTTACGTTGGTGTCTGGAATAAAGAATCCTGATTCATATCCTGCGTGAGAAGGTGGGGGAGGTAATATCTTTTATTGGACCAACTTGTGTTGGTGACAGAGACAAGCTTTTAAGCTTACACCGAGCTCTTCTTCATAACCTGCATGTAACAGATGAGTAGCTGCATCGAGCCGGGGGCTGCGTTCAAGTATCCTTCTTGGACTAAGACCCAGCACAGACAATGCTTTGAGGTAATGCCACATCAGTATCCGATGGTCTGAATGTAACTTTGCAGGGGAGCCTCTGAGAACTTGTCTGATGTCAGGACATCCCTACATGGTTTAACAACTACCTGTGGCTCTCGCCACATGAGCTAAGCAGGGTCAGATCTGATCAGGACATAGAACGGGAAATGTCAGGGAAGCTACAGGTGCTGCAGAAAGCGATGCTATTGGTTCAATAGAGGGCGCTCTTCCCCCTGTGTCTGTACTGACCCTGTCTTTGCATGATGCTCGGTAGATCTGTGGTGGTACAGGTGCTATCACTTGTTATATCTTCCAGGGTAAAAAAACCACATAAAGCCCAGTGGATAAAGCACGGGACTTGCATTATCCCAGCTCTCTCGGACTTCCTGTGTGACCATGGGCAAATCATTGCACCTTTCTATGCTTTTCCTTCCCCATCTGTAAAATAGGAATAATGATAGTTGCTTCCTTTTTGAAGTGCTTTGAGATCTACAGATGAAAAGCGTTATGCAAGATAGGGATTATTAATCTCAACACATGTCAAAGGCTTGAGTCTCCATCCCCTTGCATCGTTTGGAGTTCTTCATGTCTCCATTTGCAACGGTAACATCCTATACGCCCTTTGAAGAGGTGTAAATCATAGAATCATAGAATATCAGGGTTGGAAGAGAACCCAGAAGGTCATCTAGTCCAACCCCCTGCTCAAAGCAGGACCAATTCCCAGTTAAATCATCCCAGCCAGGGCTTTGTCAAGCCTGACCTTAAAAACCTCTAAGGAAGGAGATTCTACCACCTCCCTAGGTAACGGATTCCAGTGTTTCACCACCCTCTTAGTGAAAAAGTTTTTCCTAATATCCAATCTAAACCTCCCCCACTGCAACTTGAGACCATTACTCCTCGTTCTGTCATCTGCTACAATTGAGAACAGTCTAGAGCCATCCTCTTTGGAACCCCCTTTCAGGTAGTTGAAAGCAGCTATCAAATTCCCCCTCATTCTTCTCTTCTGCAGGCTAAACAATCCCAGCTCCCTCAGCCTCTCCTCATAAGTCATGTGTTCCAGTCCCCTAATCATTTTTGTTGCCCTTCGCTGGACTCTCTCCAATTTATCCACATCCTTCTTGAAGTGTGGGGCCCAAAACTGGACACAGTACTCCAGATGAGGCCTCACCAATGTCGAATAGAGGGGAACGATCACGTCCCTCGATCTGCTCGCTATGCCCCTACTTATACATCCCAAAATGCCATTGGCCTTCTTGGCAACAAGGGCACACTGCTGACTCATATCCAGCTTCTCGTCCACTGTCACCCCTAGGTCCTTTTCCACAGAACTGCTGCCTAGCCATTTGGTCCCTAGTCTGTAGCAGTGCATTGGGTTCTTCCGTCCTAAGTGCAGGACCCTGCACTTATCCTTATTGAACCTCATCAGATTTCTTTTGGCCCAATCCTCCAATTTGTCTAGGTCTTTCTGTATCCTATCCCTCCCCTCCAGCGTATCTACCACTCCTCCCAGTTTAGTATCATCCGCAAATTTGCTGAGAGTGCAATCCGCACCATCCTCCAGATCATTTATGAAGATATTGAACAAAACCGGCCCCAGGACCGACCCTTGGAGTACTCCACTTGATACCGGCTGCCAACTAGACATGGAGCCATTGATCACTACCCGTTGAGCCCGACAATCTAGCCAGCTTTCTACCCACCTTGTAGTGCATTCATCCAGCCCATACTTCCTTAACTTGCTGACAAGAATACTGTGGGAGACCGTGTCATATAACTCCACAGGGTGAAAAGGAATTGGATAGGGGAGACTTGGCCCCTATAGGATGGCGGGATGGAGTCTCATGTCAGTGTACACATATGAGAATTCAGCGAACGCTATCAATGAAGGAGTATGTGGGAGATCAGGCCGGTGCAAGAACCGCAAACACAGTTGCATGTGGGACACACACAATTTGTCCATGACCATTGCAGATTGTTGTATCCTTGCTTCGCGCTGTTCATGTTTTTCGCGTGTGTTAATAACTGCTTGGAAGCTGGGCGTAATGGCAACATGACAAATTTACCTCCACCTTGCTCTGTCATGCGTTGTTGCTTCCCAGGTACTGGGCTCAACCTGACATAGAATCATAGAAGATCAGGGGTGGAAGGGACCTCAGGAGGTCATCTAGTCCAACCCCCTGCTCAAAGCTTTCAAGTTTGACTTCAGTGTATCTTTATATCATTTGTACTCACCACCATGAGAGCAGGTGCCTCACTTTAACCAACCACAAAATATGGCCTTGTGGGTTCTTGAGTTGGCCATATGAACAAGATGCCTAGACCAACATAGTTGGAGCTGTTATGAGCATGCTTTGAATGCTGGACATCTGACAACAATTAAGGATTTAGGTGTTAGGAATCTTGTCCTACAATTTGACCCTGCAGACAGCATGAAGATGGCGCATCTGGAACTGATATGGTGGTGATATGTTGTTAGCACAACTGCCCAATAGACATTTAGCTTCGTGTTTATTCTGAGACCCCAATTGTTGCAAAAGCAGCCAACAACATTCCAGATGCCGAGCTCGCCTTGGCTGTGCGAGGGGTAATTCCGTAATCCGTTGTGGCACTCTGTGCTGGCATGCTCCATCGGCAACAAAACTTACCCACAGACTTGAGAGGAATGGTGGTGGTGTTAATAATTGGGTGGGCGTGTGTATCCCTGGCAAGTTCAGTACACTCTTTGGTTTTCTTTAGGCTAATTGTGAAACCAAAGCGGTTAACTGCATGAGCAAAGAGATGAGTTATAAATAGAATGTCATTGATCGATTGAGTGAGCAACCAGTGCACGGTCATCAGCACATAAATGTTTTTTCTCCAGGTGTGTGAGGATCCATCATGCCAAATTCTGGGCATGCAGGTACTGAGCCCAGATCCTTAAAGGTATTTAGGCGCTTAATTCCCATTGACTTCAATGGAGGAGAGGGCCCAGATCCTTAGAAATATTTAGGCACCTGGGAATAAGAAAGCATGGATAACTGGTGTTGTCTTGTAATCCTGGCTGAAAAAGTTTTGCATTCACGCGTGTTGCTCTTCATAGTACTTGGATCACTCATGCATGGCACTACCCTGGTTAGCCCTGTGTGGAGCGGATCTGTCAACAGCAAGAACTGAACATAGGACCTTTCAAGAGTTTCATCTAAAGCCTGTGGAAGTCAATGAAAAGCTTTCAATTGGTTACAGTGGGCTTTGGATCAGAGTCCTCTAACCACTTGTGCTAAAGGGGTCATTTCATTAGTTGGTAGAAGTAGTTAACTATCTTCTATGTGGTCCGGCCACTAGGGGGCGAGGGACACACTTAGCAAGTGTGATAGCATTTGTTGTGCTAGGCGCTGTACGAATGCAGAACAAAAAGACAGCCCCACCCCAAACAGCTTACAATCCAAGTCTAAGACAAGAGCCGGCAGCTAGGTACAGACAGACCAGGAAATCATGAGACAGCATTGGTCAACTTGATGGGCAGTGGTCTCAGGACAGCAGCAGCCTAAATGCTGCTGCAAACCCTCTTTCGTTGTACAAGCTCCTGCTGCTGCCCCAACCGGCTGGTGTTGCTCTGAGAACCTCATGAGTTTGGTTGCTGAGCCACTCTCACCAAAGAATTCTGAGCAACACGTCTCCCTGCCCAGGAGGATTGTTAGTAACAGCCGACCAAGCTGTCCTGTGTAGCCGTTTCATTATCTGCGTGTTTTGTTCTGGAGTTTAAAGCCTGTGTTTACACCAAATCTCTAATTTCACCGAGCGCTACTCCTAACAATCATTATCAATCAGCGTCCACTTGTGTTGGCTGCTCTGACCTAATTCAGTAAAACAATCAGCCAAGCAGCATGAGCCATGCAATGTGTACGGCGGGGGTGGCTATAAAGAAATACTTGAGTGTGCAACAGTCTCCCAGAGGGGACTGGTGGAAGCTCCAGCAAGTGGATAATTTAAAAGTGGGCTGGACACCGCACTGGAGGAAGTTCTGGGAACAACCCTTCACTGGTTCACTTTCACAATGTGAAAGGGGCCTTACATGTTGCTGGTTCTGTTGTGCTTTTCACAGCATACTAGGGAGCTGGTGTATTTCATGTCTGTCTTTGCATAATAATATGTTTCTCAACAGTCCCTTTCATGACAAGGCAACCTATTCATTATTTTTGTACACCACCTTCAAGTATTTGGTATTGTAACAAATCATTAGCTGACGACCCCTGCAGGGGGGTCACAATACGCTGCTCGTCACAATAACTGTGAGCTTCACGAGCCAAATCCTCTTGCCTCTAGCACTTATGCTAAAAGAGACTCTCTCGTAGCCTTAGCAGTATGGTGACTATGACACAAAATTGAGCAATACTGATTCTCTTTGTTCAGGGCAGTGCACTCGATGCACATGAACCAATCATGATAGCATCATCATTATTCCACCGGCACATGTGAAATGAACAGTTGCTGTCTGTAAAGGGCTCTGTCCTCATGTACACATGAGCACCTGACCACACAAATTGACATACACAAGCTACAAATGTAATCTTAACATTGGTAACGACAATACAGATGAGCCAGGTAACTTCACAACTGCATGACTGCATCCTTGGGGGACCAATATTTGGTGTCTGTGTGTTTCCCCCTCCTCCCCCCGTTTTGTAGTTCTCTTCTCCACGTTTGACCATTTTTTTGGACCTTTCTGAATAAACGGGAGGTTAGTTTTCCAAATATTAAGTATTTTGCTGCTAATAGACATATCAGTATCCACTAACCAGTTTGAATTTCACGGTTGGTATATGAAAACCAGGATCGTCTAACGGGCTGTTTGGTGGCCCTTCCATGAGACCGGTTGATAGTGTTAGCCCAGCTCCCACTAGGCAGGTGTCCACACTACAAAACTTCCAGAATGAGCTGGGAATCTTGGTGGGATGGGGCTGGAGACTCACAGCACCCTTTGGACCTGCAAATCAGAGTGGAGGCATGTTGCCGGGGGTAGGTGTCCATGGATAAACAGAGGACTTCAGGATCTTGTGCTTTCTGGCTTCTCTCATCAACGCTTGAGTGAATTAAGTAAAAGCCTTTCAATTAAACTAGAAAGACAGTAAAAGGCTACTGCCACCTAGTGGAGGATTTGGGTGACCATTTTCCTCTGAGCAGGGCAGGAAAGCTACTCTGATGTGAGGTCAGAAGGCAATCCGAAATCAAAATCAGGTCGGATATATTATATAGCCATATACAGGATGTGAAAATAAACTTCTGACCCCACCTGTCCACAGTAACAGTGTGGAATTGGCACTAAGAAAAGGGAATAATACAGGCAAAAGGGCTTTCAAAATACACAAATAAAGAGAGAAGGGAGCTGAAAGTTCTGCTACAACAAAGAGGCAGCAGGAAAAAAAAAACATATCCGTGGCCCAAATGCCAGTGACCTGAATTTGGCACTCACATACCATGGTGATGGGCAGCAGTGTACAAATCATTAGGTAGAACTGTGTTGAGAGAGACCCCTCAAAGAACATGGTGAAAGCAAGACCGTGAACTTGCTCATCCTTGGCAAGGAAGATCTGATTTAGTGCGTGCAGATCTGGTCGCCCCATCTCAAAAAAGATATATTGGAACTGGGAAAGGGCAAAACAATGATTAAGAGTATAGAACACCTGCCATATGAGGAGAGATTAATAAGACTGGGGCTTTTCAGCTTGGAAAAGAGACGACTATGTGAGGGATATGGTAGAGGTCTATAAAATCATGACTGGTGTGGAGAAAGTAAATACAGAAGTGTTATTTACTCCTCCTCAGAACACAAGAACTTGGAATTACCAAATGAAATTAATAGGCAGCAGGTTTAAAACAAACAAAAGGAAGCATTTTGTCACACAGTGCACAGTCAACCTGTGGAACTCTTTGCCAGAGGATGTTGTGAAGGCCAAAACTATAACAGGGTTCAAAAAAGAACTAGATAGGTTCATGGAGGATGGGTCCATCAATGGCTATTAGCCAGGATGGACAGGGATGGTGTTCTTAGCCTCTGTTTGCCAGAAGCTGGGAATGGGCAAAAAGGGATGGATCACTTGATGATTCCCTGTTCTGTTCATTCTCTGTGGGGCATCTGGCATTGGCCACTGTCGGAAGACAGGATACTGGGCTTGAAGGACCTTTGGTCTGACCCAGTATGGCCATTCTTATGTTCTTACATCCGTTTCACTCATGGGCAGGTTAAGACGCATCATCCATATTGTAAGATACAGAGATTTTTCTCAGAGAGACTCTTTTTTTACATTGTATAAAATGACTCCTGAGGGCCACACTTGGGGAAATGTGACGTTATGTTGTCTCACCAGCAAAGACACCGCTAACAATAAAAATCCCCGGATCCTTTAGTTATTAAATGACGTGATTATAGAATGGGTCATTTGTAACATCCCAGTTAAAGTAGCTTCCAGTTCCGGCATCGTAAACAGAAAGCACCAGCACTCGGGGCACTGATCTGTAAATATTGCTCCTGGTCTCTCTGTTCATGTGAATGGGTCTCAGCTTGAGAACATATTCACTTTATATTTTGTAGGCAAATGTTTCAATCTGCGAATGTTTGATTTATTTTAAGTAGGCTCCCAAAGTACCGTACAGTCTTTGCAGATTGTCTGTGTTTATACCCAGCATGGTTAGTCTCTGCTGGAGTTCATACTGGGTCCCACCATCCATTCCAACCCACCTTTGCCAGTTGCTCATGTGACACGGACTAATTCCTTTTGGGATGAAATTTTGCACATTTTGTCTTAGCTCTAAAGTCGCCACACAGGGAGCGAGATGAGTTAGGTGCGCTGAGTGTGATCCTATCTGAAACCGCAGGTACGTCCCCGGGGCAGCTAGCCAGTCCCCCATCCCCCCGGTGCAACCGCAGTGATGCTGCTATTTTTAGCAAGCTGGCTTGATCAGAGGTATTGTGGGTACGTCCCCAGGAGCTGGGAGGTACACCTCCCACTGCGATGTAGACATACCCTCAGAGGGGAAAACTCGAGACCTGCCTGCCCTCTGCCAAGGCACTGGAAATGATCGAACCAGGCACTAGCCCTGGAGCAATCCTAATGGCTAGCTAGTGACAAACTGGCCTGCCCCTGGAACATACGCTGACCCAGTCATCGCACACCTGGGGCTTGCCCGCTGCACATCCAAACCTCCCCGCGGTTACTGAGGCTGCATTCACCCAATGCCTTTTGAACCTTTGGAGAATTTTCCCATCTGCGACCCCACTGAATGCGTGAGAGCGAGAACACATGCATGCGAAGGGATCTGAGTCTCCTCTCCTCCCACGTACGCTGCTGCCCTCCCCATGGCAGGCAAGGCAGCCGCACCACACTCAGCTGCTGGGAGACAGAGGGGAATCAGCAGCAATTCAGTAGGTCTGTCCATGCAATGGATTGCCAGGGCACCGAGCCTTACAGGGCTGATCCACTGCCTTTCATCTGGGATACTACAGTCAAAAAGCCAGATTTTACACTGGTGTAAATCGCCTTTGACTTCAGTGGAGCTCTGCGATTTCCATGGGCCACAAAATAGGGAAAGAAGGCATAGCCTCGGTTCATTCCTGGGGCTTTCCCTCTGCCAATGTGGGGCAAAGGGGGCATGTTGCCCGCCCAGTTCCCGTGTAGGTGAATCTGTAGAGCTGCATGGGCAGCTTTGGGAGGCTGTGGGGAGGTGTTGCTACACCCTGCTAAGCAGCTGCTGCATTCCACTGTAGGTGCATTTCAGCAGGAGGGGAGGTGACTGTATATTGAAGTCCTGATTTTGCAGTTTGGACTTGTGCCCTTGAGGTCAATGGGAGATCTGGCTGAGTAAGGACTTCATGAGCGGGCCCATTGTTTGTAAGGTGCTTGGGGATCTTCGGGGAAGCCAGGCCACAGGGCTTGTGTATTTAAGCAAAGGCTTATTCAGAGCTTGGCCCGGAAAGTGGGAGATGTTCTTGAATTGCTTTGATCTTCAATCTGGGAGCATCACACCATGACTCTCTCTCTTTCTCGTTCTCTTGCAGAAGGCATGACAGAAGCCGTGAGTTCGGGCAGAGATTGCCTGCAGGCCGGGGAGTCCTGCACCAATGATCCCAGCTGCAGCTCCAAATTCCGGACCCTCCGGCAATGCATTGCGGGCAACGGCGCCAACAAACTGGGGCCAGACGCCAAGAACCAGTGCCGGAGCACGGTGACGGCCCTGCTGTCCAGCCAGCTCTATGGCTGCAAGTGCAAACGGGGCATGAAGAAGGAGAAACATTGCCTGAGTGTCTATTGGAGCATCCACCACACCCTGATGGAAGGTCAGTCGGTGCCATGTCTCCGCGGGAGGGTTCTCCAAATAGGGTCTTAAAAAGGAAATTTGGGTTGGTGAAACACTCCAGCTCCAGCTCCTTCTAGCCACAGAACAGGATCAGCTCAGGCAGCAGCCGGGCTAGCTTCCTCCCCACTTGATGTGAGCAGAGTGAAACCTTCTCCAGACAAGTTGAGTCGCCATCCAGATGCTGGCCTCTCTGCTGAGACGCCCACCTGGTTTGCAGTTAGTGCTGGCTCTGGTGGTGGTTTTTCATGCCCGCTCGGATCTGAGCTGAGACCCACCTACCCATTTCTCCCAGATTTCCCACCAGCCACATCCAATGATAGAGACTTTTGGATCCTTCAATGGACCAGCAGTGACTTAGATATGACAGGCTCTGCAGTCAGTCCCCTGGGCCACTCAGGTCGGGTCTACACCTAAATCTTAGGTTGCTCCAATGACGTCACTCAGGGGTGAGAAAAATTCACTCCCTGCGTGGCGTAGTTAAGCTGACCTAAGCCCTGGTGGGGACAGCACTAAGTTGACAGAAGAATTCTTCCTTCAACCTAGTTACTGCCTCTCAGGGAGGTGGATTTGCTACAGCAACAGAAGACCCCCTCCCATTGCTGTGGTAAGAGTCTACACTACAGCGTTGTAGCTGCAGAGTGTCTAGTGTAAACATACTTCAGTCCCGCTACTACCGCTGTCTAGAATGGTGTTAGCAAGGGCAATTCTGAAGCACTTAGAGGAGAGGAAAGTGATCAGGAACAGTCAGCATGGATTCACCAAGGGCAAGTCATGCCTGACTAATCTAATTGCCTTCTATGACGAGATAACTGGCTCTGTAGATGAGGGGAAAGCGGTGAATGTGTTGTTCCTTGACTTTAGCAAAGCTTTTGACATGGTCTCCCACAGTATTCTTGTCAGCAAGTTAAAGAAGTATGGGCTGGATGAATGGACTATAAGGTGGATAGAAAGTTGGCTAGATTGTCGGGCTCAACAGGTAGTGATCAATGGCTCCATGTCTAGTTGGCAGCCGGTATCAAGTGGAGTGCCCCAAGGGTCGGTCCTGGGGCCGGTTTTGTTCAATATCTTCATAAATGATCTGGAGGATGATATGGATTGCACCCTCAGTAAGTTTGCAGATGACACTAAACTGGGAGGAGTGGTAGATATGCTGGAGAGTAGGGATAGGATACAGAGGGCCCTAGACAAATTAGAGGATTGGGCCAAAAGAAATCTGATGAGGTTCAACAAGGACAAGTGCAGAGTCCTGCACTTAGGACGGAAGAATCCCATGCACCGCAACAGACTAGGGATCGAATGGCTCGGTAGCAGTTCTGCAGAAAAGGACCTACGGGTTACAGTGGATGAGAAGCTGGATATGAGTCAACAGTGTGCCCTTGTTGCCAAGAAGGCCAATGGCATTTTGGGATGTATAGGTAGGGGCATTGCCAGCAGATCGAGGGACGTGATTGTTCCCCTCTATTCGACATTGGTGAGGCCTCATCTGGAGTACTGTGTCCAGTTTTGGGCCCCACACTACAAGAAGGATGTGGAAAAATTGGAAAGAGTCCAGCGGAGGGCAACAAAAATGATTAGGGGACTGGAACACATGACTTATGAGGAGAGGCTGAGGGAACTGGGATTGTTTAGTCTGCGGAAGAGAAGAATGAAGGGGGATTTGATAGCTGCTTTCAACTACCTGAAAGGGGTTCCAAAGAGGATGGATCTAGACTGTTCTCAGTGGTAGCTGATGACAGAACAAGGAGTAATGGTCTCAAGTTGCAGTGGGGGAGGTTTAGGTTCGATATTAGGAAAAACTTTTTCACTAGGAGGGTGGTGAAACACTGGAATGCGTTACCTAGGGAGATGGTGGAATCTCCTTCCTTAAATATTTTTAAGGTCAGGCTTGACAAAGCCCTGGCTGGGATGATTTAGTTGGGGACTGGTCCTGCTTTGAGCAGGGGGTTGGACTAGATGGTCTCCTGAGGTCCCTTCCAACCCTGATATTCTATGATTCTATGATATCAGAGTGGCTACATCATGCCTCAAGCTAAGGTGAGACCTGGGGGTAGGGGTATGTGTGCAGAGCTGCTATCCCAGCTGCATCAGCTGGACCATTTCATCTTCCAAGCCTTTGGTCTAATTATGCATTGCCCCCTTTATCTATGATCATTATGACATAGTGCCCAGAGACCCCAGTCAGGCTCCATCATTCTGGGCTCTTTACCAACATCCACTGAAAACAATCCCTACCCCAGAGAGCTTGCAGCCTGCATTGTAACGACTTCTCTGGGAGTTCCATGTGGAAGGCACTTGGGATCCAGCCCCAAATTCACTTAGGTTCATTTCTCCCCAGCTGTAGGGTGGGGAATGAATTATTATTAAGTGATTTTTCCCAAGGCTGCAGAAAGCATCAGTGACAGAATATGGGTGTTCCTGCCCCCCCGCCCCACCGCCATCCCTGGCCTGTGCTGATACCACCTGGCCACAACTCACACATTAGCACAGGGATGTTGTGTTTGTGTTTCCAGCACTGGGAAAGAAATCCAAAACACAGGAGATACTCTGTGTGGGTAAAGCACGGAAACTGGGAGCCAGGAGATCAGGGGTCATAGATTTATACATTTTAAGGCTAGAAAGGACCATTGTGATTGTATAGCAATCTCAGCCAATGATTCCTGCATGAAGCCCATATCTTCTAGATGAGCTAGAGTTTGTTTGTTTGTTTCATACATCTTGATTTAAAGACACTCAGTGGTGGAGAATCCACCAGAGCCCTTGATAAGTTGTTCCAATGGTTAATTACCCTCACTGTTAAAAACATCCACCTTATTTCTAACCTGATTTTATCTAGCTTTAGCTCCCAGCCATTAGATTTTGTTATGCTTTTGTCTGCTACATTAGATCCCTTCCCATATACGTACTTATAGATGGTTCTTTTCCTAACTGTGCTTCAGTTCTGCTTTGTAACCTCTAGTAAATCTCTTTACTGCTTTGTACCTCAGTTTCTCCATCTGTCTAATGAGGCAAATAATCATTATCTAACTCCCCAGTGGCTACGAGACTTAATCTGTAATGTTTGTATCCTGGGTAGAGATCTGTAGCTGGGGAAGGGCAAGAGCATTTTTGTAAAAAAAGGAATAAACTAAAACTGGTTTTGTTGATTTTATATAAATGTCCCTTTAAAGTCTGTGTTGAAGAAATAATGTGGTGTGGGTGACAAAAAAACCCAACAACCTGGGAGTTGTCATGGATCACAACCTCAACAAGAGTCAGCAATGCGATGCTGTTTCAAAAAAAGCAAATGCAATGTTAGGTTGCATTAACCGAGGCACAGCATGCAAGTCACAGGAAGTGACAGTACCGCTCTACTCGGCCCTGGTGAGGCCTGGTGAGGCCTTGGCTGGAGAACGGTGTCCAGTTTTGGTCACCAGTGTATAGAAAGGATGAGGAGAAACTGGAAAGGATCCAGAGACGAGGGACAAAGATGATCAAAGGGATGGAATGCAAGCCATACGAGCAAAGGCTGAAGGAACCGGGTATGTTCAGTTTGGAAAAGAGGAGATTAAGCGAGGGATATGATAGTGGTCTTCAGACCCTTGAAAGGCTGCCATAAACAAGGTGGAGAAAAGTTGTTCTCTCTTGCCACAGAGGGCAGGACAAGAGGCAATGGGTTCAAACTACAGCATAGCAGATTTAGATTAAATCTCAGGACAAACTTCCTGACGGTAAGAACAGTAGGAGAATGGAACAGATACCTGCGGGGGGTGGAAACTCCTTCACTGGAGCTTTTCAAAAGGAGGCTGGAGCCACCTGTCTTGGATGGTATAAACACAACAAATCCTGCATCTTGGCGGGGGCTAGACTAGATGACCGTGGCAGTCCCTTCTAACCCTGTGGTTCTATGGTTCTAAACCAAACTCTTTTGAGTTTCCTGCCTGACAGTGTCTTTGGGATGTGTCAGATTTGAGGCGCATGCTCCTGACACTGCATTTCATCCCCACACGGTGCAAATATTTGAGTAAATGTTGATTTAATATTTTTTAAGCACCCTTATAAAAGTACACATCGGCAGCGATAACTCTCCCCGGTCAGGCCTGCCAGCGTTTTATGCACCATGAAAATTAAATGAGGAATAAAACGGACGGTTCCAACCAGAGGCTGCAGAACAGATAGGTTAATAAAATGCTGACAGGAGCAGAAAGCAAAGGTGCTGAGGGTGACGCTTGGATCAAGAGGCTGTGCAGAACAAAGTGAATGGCTGCCCAGACCTACCAGGAGCAAGGGCCATGTTGCCCATCTCCCAGAAACCTGAGTGCAGCTCTTAGGCCAAACCTACCAGGTGCTGAGTGCCGTAATGTGAAGTCATTGGGAAATAAGGGGGCTCAGCGCCTTGCTCAATTGGGCCCTTCTTTTGGGTTTCTTTTTGGTTGAGTTCACTGTATATGAAATCCCCAAAGCAGGGCATTTCCAGGACTATTGTGGAGAGATACACAACCCGGGGTCTCTGCTTCCATTAGCTATCGTTGTTAATTATCTGTGTTACTGTAGCACATAGGAAACCAAGTCACGGGCCAGGGCCCCATTGTCCTAGGTGCTGCGCAAACACAGATCAAAAAGAAAGTCTCTGCCCCAAGGGCTTCCGATCTAAGTATAGGACAAGAGACAACAGATGGATACAGACAGAGGGGGAAGTACAAGGAAACAATGAAACTATATTGGTCAGCATGGTGGGCAGGAGGTTTTAAGAACAGGTTGGACAAACACCAGTCAGGGATGGTCTAGGTTTACTTGGTCCCGCTTCAGCGCAGAGGGTTGGCCTTTAGGGCTTCTTGAGATCGCTTCCTGCCCGACATATCTATGATTCTATGAATAGTCAGCTCTGAACCCCTTACATCCACAAATATATTCACACCTTATAAAATAACAGTTCGGATGTGATCAATGGTATAAACATCTAACTGCAAGTTACAGGGCATACTGCAAGCTATTTCGAAAATGTACTAAATTATCCTAATTACAAACTATCCAGAGCTATCGAACACTTCACTTACCAATATTATATCAGCCTTGCATAGAATGCAGGATAAGATACAGAAATGGGTATAGCATGTAACAAACCTGAGGATAACCCCATAGTGCAATCACCTGTACAATAGTTGGATTTAGACACTGATAAGTAGATGTCCTTAACGCTTCCTATGCCAGTGTCTGTCGGCTTCTTCTTTCTCTAGTCAGATGACCTCACCTGTCAGTGGATTGTTCTGGTGATCTGTCCTCTTGTGCACAATGGTTTCTGGTACCATGCTCTCATTTTGGCATTCATGTCTTTCTCCAGCTGGTGTGTATGTCACATCAGTCTGATCAGCCATTCTCAAGTTTTCAGGATCAACAACATCCTCATTTCCCAGTCGCGGATGAAATGCTTCTGCCCCTGGATTCACTCACTATTAGAGTCCCTGGAGTCCAAATTCCTGTCTTCATTGTGATCTCTTATTGGGCTAGTTGCCTTGTTCACTGTGTCTTCCTCTGTGGTTAGAGGGTGGTGTTCTATCCCAGGGTGAGAAGTCAGAGGAAAGTGAAAGATTGCGATGAAGAACTCTAACACATCCCTTTCCAGCTTCTGCTTTTACTTCATCGACTACCCTTTCCTTTCAAATACTACATGAATCTTATCTTCCCAGGAGGATCTTAATTTTCCTGCTCCCTCTCTCTCTGAAAGGTTCCTGACAAGTACTTTGTCACCTGCTAAGAGGTCAGCACCATGCGCTTTCTGTTCATAACGATTCTCACCATGGGTAGCAGATTTTTTAGAACATTTTGATGTCCATTCATAAGCTTCCTTCATCAGCTGTTTCCATTTCTCAGCATACTCATTATGGTCCTCGGTTGTAGATTCCAAATTCATAGATAAAGCAAATGTGACATCAATGGGCAAACATGGTGATCTTCCATACAAGAAATAGAAAAGTGCAAACCCTACTGCCTAATTTCATGTACAATTACAGGCGTAATTTACCTTATTACATGCAGTGGCAGATTTAACAGCCAGCAAATGCTGACCTGGTCCCTCCCATCTCCTCCTCCCATCTGCCAATGATAGAGGAAGAAAAAGATGGGCCCCAGTGCAGGTTTTTATTGTGGGCCATCACATGGCCCACATTGAGATAGATAAACTCTCACTTTCCCCAACCCCCACTCTCATCCCTGCCTCTGCAGCCCTGCTCTGCTCCCCGATCCCTCACGCCTGCCTAGCTCCAGGCCATACTGTCTGCTCTCCCTGGCCCAGGCCCTGCTCCTGGGCTCCTGCTGCTAGAGCCATCACCACTGCTTCCGCCAAAGCCAGAACTGTTGTCATGGGAGCCAGAGCCGCTAACCACCGGAGCTAGAGTCAGAGCCTCTCGGAAGAGCCGCACACCAGTTCCTGCTGCCCCTCGTTTGAATTTGCCCTCACAGTGGGAGGTGAGGCTCTGCCATTGGCCATCCCACTCATCAGAGTTCATGGCGGAGCCACCATTTTGGAGTCTCACTCACCGGGCCCTTCCTAGAGGTGTCAGCCAGCTGCAAACAGTGGCAGAAGCCTGTGCCAGGCATATATTATGCAGCCGAGCAGCCCTGAGCCTGCAGGGGGTCCTCCAACTGCATGGGCCCTCAAACAGCTGCATAAGCTATTCCTCTGCCCTTGCCAACTGCTCCCCACCACTCGATTCTGGGGCCTCACCCTCACAAATAATGGAGTCAGTCACCCTGGCAAGGGGCCCCCTCACTGTCTCGGGGCTGATGCAATTGTATGGGCTGCATGTGTCTAACGCTGCCCCTGGCCATCAACCCCCATTTTTATCAGGGTCCCAACAGATCCACACCCATCCGTCTTGCAATGCCTTTGAAAAATCGCTCAGCATTTGGGCATGCCCCGTAGCTGGTAGTAATAGAAGTTTCCGACCCCATCCTGCAGGGGTCACAGACACCGAGCACACTCCGGTGCCGAAGGGCTGCCACTGGGAAATGTACTTTGTTTCCTGTAGATGAACAGGTCAGCAATGACGCAGGTCCAAACAGCCTTCCTGCTGAAATAGGTTTGACGTTACCATCTGATCAAAATTGCTTTCAAGATTCTGTTTTATCACGTCAGCTGTTGCGTATAATTTTACAGATTACTCCTTGCCAGCCCATTGAGCAATAGGCCAAATGGAAGGTTTCCTTTTTCCCCTACATTTTGCCACTTTTCATCTTCATTTTACAGAATGAAAAATTGATCGTATGAAGGTTTGCATGTCAAGTGGCTTAGTTTATGCAGATCTTTCAGATGACGCATACGGTCACATGTGTTGCCCGTTGGGTGATTCAGAAACTTGGAAATCAACGTGGCTAACAATGATTGGAAGACTATGCTAAAGTCAGTGTTCATGGGAGGAGCAAACAACATGAAAAGTCACATGTGGCAGCTCTGCAGGTCACGAAGCGTCACCGCATCAAAGCCTGTTTTGATAAACAAGCATCTGAAAATATTAAGAAATGTCAAGTACTAAAAATATTGCTTGGCACAGTCAAAACGTTAGCTACTTTAGGTGTCACCTTCCGTGGCCACTGTGAGGTGCTGGAGAGCAACAAGTGTGGTATTTACCTGACCATCAGAAAGCTACTTGACAGACATAATACAACTTTTCCCAAAATATCAGCGACGCCAAGATAGTCAAATACTTGAGCAAGACAATTACTGATGAACTTATACGTCTTTTAGCAAGTGGTGCATACTGAAAAGTGGCAAAGAAGCTTTTTTTTTTTTTTCACTGTCATTGCAGATGAAGTCATGTATATTCGCCATGTTGATCAAATGGCCATTTTGCTTCACTTTGTTAATATTGATCGTGTCAAAGAAGTGGCAGATATAAAAGAGCAGTTTGTAAGCTTTGAGCAGTAAGTGAGGCAGGTGCTGCATCCGTGTGTGACCAGTTAACTAATGTTTTATCCTGAAAATATGGATTAAACCCCAAACAGATGTCTGGATAGGAATAGGATAGTGCCAGGGTTATGGCTGGAGATCATGGAGGATTGCAAACAAAAATGAAAGAATATCCTTCAGGCAGGGGAGGCAAAGTGTAGGCACCATACATCCATTGCCCAGCACATCACAGTAACCTAGTTTTGGTGCAAGCTGCGGAAGGTAAGGCCAGTCCAGATCTGAAGGTTTTCTTCACAACTTTGCAGGAAATATATAAATATTTCACAGACTCTAACCATCGATGGGAAAAATTAATGATTAAGTCTAAAGAGAATATTTATCTTCTTTATCTGTATCGTGCTTGAGAGAGTACAGCTTTGCTAAAGGAAGAGGAAATGATGATGCATTTCAAGCCCTCACAGAAGTTGACAGGATTGATGCTGCAGATGAAATTGAACACGCGTCTGAAGAATGAAGGAGACCTTTACATCTAAAGGTACGCTGCAAGTCTAGATGGGCAGCTTGAATGAAATGAGGCAATGATAGTAAATTTTGAGAATGTAATTGAATGCCTAGAAGATTAAACTGTTGCTGAACGCAGGAGTGGCGAGGACATACAAGCAAAAAGCAACCTGTCTTTGATGGCTTGGATGGTTTACCTCAATCTATTGTGGTGGCATAGGATCTTAGTTATCACAGCTGCAGCCTCTGGAATCCTACAGTCAAAGAAAATTGACTTGTTCCATGTCCTCTGGACATTTGAGAGCACAGTGAATGAGCTCAGCAAACTCAGAGCTGAAGAAAACTATGATAAAATTGTAAAAACGTCTCAGAGCAGGTGGGGGGAAGCAATGGGTTTTGAAAACGCAAACTATCCAAGCCACAGGAAGAGATGCGTATGCCACATGGATGATGAATTTGCACACTATTCTGCGTTAGAAGCAAAGGGTAACCATCAAAGAAAATATTTTGAGGTCTTAAACAATATGATTATGGAACTAAAACCTCAGTGTGAGGGATTTCAAGAAGTAGCTCCTCTATTTGGTTTCCTCCATCCCAGGCGACTTCATAATATAATTTTAAAGAAGGAAGTTCTTAAACTGATGGGAAAATACTTATATTTTTCTTTTAGACTTGGTTCATGAGATTGTCTTTCAAGATGTATTATTTTACAAAGGGCACAGAAGTGTTCATTTTGTTCCTTGGAGTCCGGAACTACTTGAGTTTCAGTGTATCAAGTTCTCTTGATGCTGTTTTACCAGAAATGTAAATGTTGTGTTGACTTTTTCTCACCATACCAGTTGGAGTGGCTAGTGCTGACTGCACAATAAGCACATTAAGATGTGTCAAAAACTACATGTGGTCAGTCATATCACAAACATGGCTGAGTGTCTAGTGCTCCTTGCAATTGATAAAGATGAGACAGCTGGACAGCATCGTAGAATAATTTGCCAAGAAAAAATGTCGCCGTAGTGTGAGGGTCCAAAAATTGGATATACACCAGCCAACATAATTTGGGTGAGAGTCCACTTTTGTTTAGGCCTGTGCTTTTTGTTTTATGGGATTTTTTTTCATTTTTTATCTTTAAAAAAAGCCTAAATTGATGTGACCATTGAGCCATAAGCTTCATGTTTGGTAACCAGGCTCTGACCCTTAAATCTGCCCCTGATCTAAGAGAGTCCTTCCAGTTTGACTTTTATTCTTCTGGTAAGGTTCTCAACATAGGATTTAGTTCAGCCTTTCTACCTAACCATTATCCTTTAGGTGGTGTGCGGTTGTGCGAGATGTTTCAATTTTACAGTCATGCTGTAACCTTCTGAATAAATTATTTTCAAACTCTGCCCCTTAGTCATGATGGATCCTTTCAGGAAAACCAAATAAGTAATTGAAGATCATGTTTGCTGCAGGCTTGCCTGACTTGGTGGTGGTAGGGTAGGGTTGGACAAACCCAGTGAAGTGATCCACTATTACTAGGATTTATTCATATCCTCTTTTGCTTCTGGCTAGATGCAAGAAGTCCATTGATACAAGCTCAGATGGTTCTGTTGTGACTATGTTAGTGGAACTCTGGAAGGCTGGTGAGGTTTTGTGACACATGTACAGACTCTAGTGATATGATGTTCAATATCCCTCTTCATCTGTGGTCTCTTGTGAGACTGATTTTTTGCTCTACTCCTAAATGTCCAATCTCTTCGTGTAGTTCTTGATATACCCGCCTTAGGGTTTTTCAAGTGATACAGCTGATTTCATAAGTAGGTTTTCTGCTTAAGTATTCCATCTGTATCCAAATGCAACCAATGCCATTCTCACATCAGGGCAGAGATCTTACCACATCCTCCTGAGCTCTTTTGGTTGTTCAGTGTATGCCCCAAGGACTTATAATGAAGAATTTTAGCAACAGCTGGATCTTCCTTCTGAGCTGCCAAAATGTCTTCTTACAGAATAGGCATTATGGTGGATTTAATAGCCATGGAGAGGTCTGCTGCTGCCAAAGGGTTGGTAGTAATAACTGCTAACCAAGAAGACAGCATTAACAACATTTGTTCATTTCATCATATATTTTTCCACATCAAGGGGCATTCTGGATAAAGCATCTGCAACCACATTAGATTACCCTGGACAATATCTAACTTTGACGTTAAAGTCAACTAATTCTTCAGCCTAACAGTGTGCTGTGGCATTCAGCCTGGCAGAGGGGAGGACATAGGTTAATGGGTTGTTATCCCTGTAAACTGTGAAGGATTGTGTATAGTGGAGGTAGTCACAGAATTTGTCAGTTACAGCCTGCTTCAAAGCTAGGAACTCCAGCTTTCCTGAACGAAGGTAATCATTTTTCTTAGCTGCAATTAGTGTTCTTGATCCATAACCAATGGCTCTCGGTTTACTTTCCTGGCGCTGATATAAGACTGCATCTAATGCCTTACAGGAAGCGTCTTCCTTTTCCAGGTCCACTTTTGGTGGTGTTGTGTGTCAGATTCCAGTGGAACAGTCAACAAGTCATAGAAATGTCGTTGCTACTTGAAAAAAGTCTTGAAGTAGCTTGGATAATAGGTGAGGAAGCCTAGCAGCTTGTGAAGTTCCCTGAGGATATATGGTGGCTTATCTGCAAAATCATGAACAGCCAAAATGTCAGCTGGATCCATCTTATAACCTTCAGCAGATACCTCAATTCCCGAGTAAAGTACCTCTCTCTTAAAGAGCTCACATTTGGCAGCTTTCATCTTAATTCCATGCTTCTGTAGTTCTTGCAATACTCTCCTTACATTCTCCATGTGTTCTTCAATAGTGTCACTGCGCACAAGGACAGCATCCAGGTAGGGAATGCACATCTCATCCCTAAATTCTGCAATGGGGAACACCCATTGTTTCATGTTCTCCGCTTAATTGGAATGGGACATTAGTCCGTCCTTTGCAAGGGATTTGAGTTCCATTGGCAGCTTTAAGGCCAAGCCCGTCTTCTATTTCCCATAACTCTTCAAACTTTCTAAGGTGTGTCCCTGGGAGATTATCTTCCACCCACCGACTTGAGACCATGCATACCTGTGCTCTAGTGTCCCACAGGGCTTGGCGAAACACCACATAGTGCATTTATTTCCAGCTAAATTAGCTATTCTTGTTTCCTGCTTCAGTGTAGGATGGCAAAGGTAGGCTGCTCCTGGTAGATCAGATGCAGTGCCAGCTTTGTCTCCGCTCTCTTGTGATTTTCCTGCATGACATCCTGACTGATTGTATTCATTACTGCCTGAAACAGTGGTCACAAGTACTGCCTCTAGCAGCCTGCCTGCAGTCGCATGGCCTTTTCTCTGGAGCTGTCTGTCTGCCTGTCTGATCAAGCCATTATGACTTCTTTCGTCATGCACCCGGACAGCTCGCTGTAATATCTTCATTTTGGCATCCACTTTGAGTTAATCACCACTGGTCTTTAGTTCCATTATCTCATTCATTAATGAGTCACCTTGGGAGACTCCTTTCCCCTTGGGAGGAAGCGCTGCTTTACTGTATGCTGCTCTGTGTAGGGCCCTTGCACACAAGTACATGCTCCAGTCCCCAGCTTCTGCTGCTTCTCTACCTCCTCCCGTATAGCAGCATGCAACTTCTGTTGGTGAGAGAGACAATCATTACGCTCTTGAATGAACTCACACAGGAAAATGATAAAGGACAAAAACACCCTATCACCTACCTGTGGGTGACCACTTTTCACAAACCAGTCCCTCTATGTCTGACCTATCAGTCCTCATCCTCAAAGGAAACCTACACAGCACTTTCAAAAGACGAACCTGGGGGGAGCTTAAATTCATAACCGCTAGACACTAAAAATCACAAACTGAACAAAGACACTGGATTTATGGCTTATTACAACAACCTGTAACCCACTAACCCCCTCTTTCTGTCCTATGACTGCAGATGTGTTAATGGGCCATTCTGCCTTGAATGGTCCCTTACAATATGTGTGCTAACTACTTATGCTAAACAATCTGTTCCACCTTGCATTTAGCTGTGATGCTGAGAGTGCCTTTGCCAGACGTGAAAAAGAGCCTGTGTGGCTCGAAAGCTCCAATAAAAGATATGACCTCACCCACCTTGTCTCTCTAATATCCTGGGACCAACACGGCTACAGCTACACTGCATACAAGTCTGAATATTGGCATTTTGCTGTCCTGCCAGGACTGACTGGAGGAACAGGTTTTGTACAAGGACACGCTCATATCTTAGGTCAGAATCAGCTTCTTTATGAGCAAAAAGAAAAGGAGTACTTGTGGCACCTTAGAGACTAACTGTAGCTCACGAAAGCTTATGCTCAAATAAATTGGTTAGTCTCTAAGGTGCCACAAGTCCTTCTTTTCTTTTTGTGAATACAGACTAACACAGCTGCTACTCTGAAACCTTCTTTATGAGGCAAACAGTACTCTCTGTCTCAAATCAAGTGATCGGGCTAGGAAATCGTGAGCTGGCTCTTGGGAACTGCAGGTAAAGTTCAGTTGCATCTTTTTCCTGTAATAGGACTTTAAGATGTACCTCCGTTTTTGGCAGACTCAGATTCATTTTCCCTCCAAGTAGTCCCTGAACCTCAGCCCAAGGCAAACTGCCCTGATCACAGCTTCCATGATCTCTGCTTCAGTGTACCCCTTGGGAATCCCACTTTCAGATGCAATCTTAGGACCCAAACCTACAAGATGCTGAGTGCTGGGATGTGAAGTCATTAGCAAAGAAGGGGGCTCAGCACCGTGCAGGACTGCGCCCTCTTTTCGGTTGAGTTTACCGTCAATGAAATCCCCGAAGCAGCGTGCTCCCAGGGCTGTTGTGGAGGAATACATACCTTGGCGTCTGTGCTTCCATTAGTTACTGCTGTTTTTTATTACCATAGAATGTAGGAGAAACAGTCGTGGGCCAGGGCCCTGTTGCCGGCACCCAGTGCCAGAGGCAAACAACAGCAGGGGTTCGTTGCCCGGTGTGCGTCACCCAATAAACACAACGGGATGGAGAAGCAAAAAAAGTTTATTTGCAGCTGCAAACAAGGTACAGGGAGAACAGAATCTCAAATCCTGCACCCCAGAGCAGGTCATTACACACACTTTTATATTTTGTTCTGCTACTGCACCACACATCAGCCAATTAAAACTTTGCACAAATACTCTGCCTTCCTTATATGATTACAACAATATTTATTTCCTGCAACCTCTAACAAGCAACTTAAACAACCAGCACATCCTGTCTGGCCTTTTAGCTGTCTCTCCTGTTACCTTTAACTTGGCGTCAGCAAACCTTACACTATGAGGCATTATCTGCAGCTGCAACATTGTTTTAAGAGCAAAAGAGCTTACTCAAACCAGCCAGGCCTGAATTCTATTAAGGGGGGTTAAGAAGAAGCCCTTAGGCCTTCAGCAGGGAGACCTCCTCAACCCTTATGGCCTTCCATCCCCTCGACTTAACTAGTGGCCGTGCCCTGGGGTCTCCAACAGCCCCATTGTCTAGGTCCTGTACAAACCCAGAACAAAAACATATCCCTGCCCCAAGGAGCTTCCAATCTCAGCATAAGACAAGAGACAACAGATGGATATGGACCGATGGGGAAGTACAAGGAAACAATGAAGCAATAGGGTCAGCATGCGCACCAGCAGCCGGACCATTGTCCAGTTTTTTGAAGGCTTCACTGCAGAGGAGAGTTTTGAGATGGGATTTGAAGGAGGACAGTGGAGGCAGCTTTGTGGATGTTTATGGGGAGCTCTTTCCAGGGGCGGTACTGCTACCCTTCCTTCTGCGCTGCTGCCTGCAGAGCTGGGCCCTCGGTCAGCAGCCGCCGCTCTCCGGCCGCCCAGCTCGGAAGGCAGCAGCGTGGAAGGAAGGATGGCATGGTATGGTATTACCACCCTTACTTCTGGGCTGCTGCTGGCGGGGCGCGACCTGCAGAGCCAGGTGTCCCGCTAGCAGCTGCCGCTCTCCAGCCGCCGAGATCTGAAAGCAGCGCAGAAGTAAGGGTGGTAATACTGAGACCCCGCTAAAATAACCCTGTGACCCCTATAACTCCCTTCTGGGTCAGGACTCCCCTGTTTGAGAAACGCTGGTCTCCCCTGTGAAATCTGTATCGTACAGGGTAAAAGCACACAAAAGACCAGATTTCATGGTCCGTGACGCTTTTTTCTTGGCCGCAAATTTGGTAGGGCCCTATTGAGACCCAAGACGATGAGAGCTTGGACAAGAGTTTTGGCTGTGTGGATGGAGTCAAAAGGCCGTATTCTAGAGATGTGAGGCAGAAAGAATTGGCATGATTTAGACGTAGCCCAGATGTGAGGATCTAGAGAGAGGCCCAAGGGGAAGATGATGCCCAGGTTACAGACCTGAGTGACAAGTAGAAAGTTGGTGGTGTGGTGTCCCCAGCGATTGAGAGAAAGGGCATGGCGCAGAGGGCTTGGGGGGAGATTAGTCAGATCCACTCCCCCCCTGGACATTGTGAGCCACCGTTTTAGGTTCTGCAGGTGACCTTTGACCTAGAGCATCCCAGGTAAAGAGGAAAGCCTCGCGATGAGCTTCCCCCATGGAAAAACTAAAGCCCTGGGGGGTGAGGGGGTAGGTAACTTAACACGTACTGTGTTCTAGTTGTGTTGAGAAATGCAGCTGGTTTCCCATCCAACAGTTGAAAGCAGAGCAGGTCACGGCCACCAGATCCCTTTCCTTTGATGCGCAGTGCTTTGCTGATCTACTGTCCGATGGAAATGGTTCAACAACTGAGTAAGAAAGCCAGTTTGATCCACATTCTGGTCTTTTTCAAGCCAGAGATCATTATCAGCTTCCCTGGAGCCTGAAAGCCAGACCTCGGAGTGGAGTGCTGCACGGAGGGGTATAGACAGAGGTAGTGACCCAGGTCTAGGGTGACCATATTTCCCAAAGGGAAAACGAGACATGGCGTGGGGTTAGCCCAAGGTCCCCCATCTCCTGGCATTGTTGCTCGCCCCAGCCCTGCCTACCCCTGCCCGAGTCTGCCACCCCCCCCCCCCGAAGCGAGGCTGGCATCAGAGCTAACCCCCCACCCCCACATGTTCCTCTGCGCCCTAAGTGATCTAAGTTGCGACGGCTGGGACAGGGTTTAAAAAAGGGACTGTCCCGGCCAAAACGAGCTACATGGCATGGGCGACGGGTATCATAGCCTGGGGGAGGCTGAGCCTCCCCAAACAGACAGGTGTGGGCCTGCCCGCACTCCACCCCCAGTCCCCCTCCTTCTTCCCGCTCTGCTGGTGGCTCTTCCCTTGTGCCATGGCCCCAGCTGGGGCAGCGCTGCCCGGAGCTCCGGGGCTGGGGAGACTGGGGCCGTGCTGCCCGGCGCTCTGGGGTTGGGGGGCTGGGGGCGCTGGCAAGGACCAGCGGCTGCAGTGATCTGGGGCAGGGGGGGCAGAAGGCGCGGGGCCTTGGGCAGAATGAGCAGGGCTGGAGGCTAGCCTCCTCGAGCCAGCGGTTCACCCGCCGCCCATGCTGCAGGGTCACCCACCCAGGTCTGTAATAGCAGGGGGTGGTGTAAGTCAGGACTGAGACACATCGGCAGAGCGGTGTGGGTGCTCTACACTGCAATAGCAGGGGAACTGCGGGTCAGGATTGAGATGCATTGGCAGAGCAGCTGCGGGAGCCCAGGGCTGGAAAAGCAGCGAATGCTGTAAATCAGGATTTAACTAGGTTCTGCTTCCTACGGCAGGTGACCCGGGCTTCACTCGGGGTCGTGAGCCCCTTATTTTCTCTGAGCAGCAGATTGACTCACATGTCCATTAAACACCGCTGCGTCTTTGTTTTCTCTGCTTTCGTTTCCTTGGGGACACATTTTCCCAATAATATTTAAAAATCCCTAAATGTCTCATTGACTAAAAAAGGAAGCCACTCTGAAACTGACGTGCAGAGGCTGTTCTTTCATACGGGTGTACCCAAGAGGCCAGAAAAGCTTCCTAGAAGCCTTTATAAAAACGAGTTGTGGCACCATACGCCCAGGGAATTTACATAGCGTAGCATTTACTCTGCACCTATTGAGCAAGTCTGTGTTTAGGCATTTCAGTGTTTGGAGACGCGTTACCAGATGCCAGGTGGTGTCATCAGAACAGAGAAACTGCTCCACTGAAGCAGACAAATGGTCCCCGATGCAGTCAGTGGCAGTGCCAGGTAATTCAAAGAAAGCTGTAAACTTGCCTTGTAATACACCTGTGGTAATCCATAGTACTGTGCATCAAGGGAGCAATTTCTTCCTGACCCCAGCTGGGGATCAGCATATGCCCTGAAGCATGAGGTTTGATAGCCCTTTTATCCCAGCTAGTGCAGCTCAGGCTGCTGATCTTATCCATATAAATGTCTAATCCCCCCAGAGGTTTGTTTGTTTTTAAACTTACTAAGCTATTTTCCACAGAGTATTACTGAGGCATCAGTCAGTAGCATGGCACATTATGGTCCTTGGAGTTGATAAAAGGAGAACTCTGATGGAATAAAATTTCCGGCATCCTTAATCTACACCGGGAGGCTTTTGCTGGGGCTGTGTGTTATTCACTATAAGCTCAGCTAGAAAGAGCAGCATGCATTGGGAGGAGACACACTGTTAATAAATATAAAGGCACACCCAATCTAGGGTAAGGCAATAAACAGCACAGCCTAGGGATGGCTGTCTGGAAAGCAGCAAGTTCGAGAAAGACCTCAGGGGGGATAGAACGCTGGGTGCGTAGTGAATTAAAATTGCTACCATCACATGTGTATTCATGGAGTTTTTCCAGTTCCTTGTATAACTGGGCCCCTCACTGGCAGCAGAGAGGCCAAGAACTGAGTGGTCCAAGGAGACCAAACAGCTCTCTCGCCCATAGAAGCTAACCCACCCAGGCCAAGGTTGAGGTTCATTTTCAAGGGGTAGCCTTGGTTAAATCTCCTGTGGCCTGTGCTGGGGCTAAGGACTTGGCTCTCCAGATGTTGTTGATCTGGCCTCTTCCACCAGCCCCTAAGATACTGAGCATTACTCTGGGGAAATGGACTCGCTATAAGAATATGCACCATGGAGACCCATAATGCAAACGCTGTTCTGCAGACTCCGGCTTTTGCACTGAGACAGGTTCCTAGCACAAATCTCAGGAGCCAGAGCTACCTTACTGTGCTGGGGTTCAACTTATCTTCCTTTCACTTCAGGTATGAATGTGTTGGAGAGTTCTCCGTATGAGCCATTCATCAGGGGCTTTGACTACGTCCGGCTGGCATCCATCACCGCAGGTAGGTGAGCCGGAGCGCATTCTCCTACTTGTTGGCCCAAAGCAGGGTGCTCATTGGGAGCAATGCAATCCAGATCTGTGAGGGCCGGAATGACTAGGCCTCTCGCTGCCCCACCGCCATCTGTCGCGCTGCACGGCTCCCTCTAGCATTGTCTGTGCCGAGCATTTCCATGCTAAGCTGTTTAGACAAGAGCACGTCTTCAGGAGAGGCACTTTATATGTTTGGACCAGGGCCATAAAGAGCGAGGGACCAGGGCAGAGTTAGGCAAGGTCTGGATAGGCAGCCTCTGAAGCTCCCCCAGCTGAGGTAGAAAACACCATGACTCTGGGAGAAGAGCTCTGGCCAGAAGAATCCTGCTCTCCTGGTGCCCATCCCCTTCTGGGCAGAGCCGGCTGGCTGGATTTTTAAAAGAGATCAGCAGCCATTGGCCCCATTCAGAGGCCTCAGTGGAAGCAGACTTCTTTGGTAAATCTGGCCCCATGCCTGCCTGATGGGGCAATGGGGTCCAGGTACAGTTCGGGGCAGGGGCACCAAAACGGGGGGGGGGGGTCTGGCCCCATTACTTTTAAAAGTGGGGGAGCTATGGGTTGGACTAGATGAGCAGGGGGTTGGACTAGGTGAACTCCTGAGGTCCCTTCCAACCCTGATATTCTATGATTCTATGCCCTCCCACCTTTTACTGGCCATAAGGATGAGCGATGGGGGGGAGTGGCAGAGGGGAGCGGGGCCTCAGGTGAAGGGGGGGCTGTGATGGGTTTCCCCTTACCCGGGGTGCCATTTGGAACTGGGGTACCTCTGAGTCGGTCTGACCCACCAGTCTGGGCTCCGTTTTCACTGCACTGCTGTGCAACCTGCCAAGCCCTCCCCCAGGCTTCAGACTGCACTTTACCAGCACACATACAGGTAGGGACATACCCAGCTGCAGCTACACATGGATGCTGAGATCAGCTCTGCATGGCTAGGCTCAGCTAAGGAACTGCCCAGTTATTCAAGTGCATACCCACCCCCATTGAGGGTAAACCCCAAAATTGTACCATCTTGAGCTGCACAGAGATTTGTACAGCGTAAACTCATGAAATTGGCCCCCTCCCTCAATGTGGAGGAATATATGCAATAGCTTTCTGCCCCCTCCCACCCAGGTATGAATTCCACACACTGGTTTTAGACAAAACAAAACAAGTTTATTAACTACAAAAGATAGATGTTAAGTGATTATAAGGGGTAGCAAACAGATCAAAGCAGATTACCTAGCAAATAAACAAAACACAATCAAAGCTTAATATACTAAATAAATTGGTTATAAGTAGCAAATTATCACCCTAAATGTTGTTTTATGCAGATTGCAGAGATTCTTGAGGGAAAGCTACACTTGCTTGCAGTTTAAAACTCCAGTTATTCCTTTCACAGGCTAGAAAACTCTCTCGCCTGGGTTCAGCCCTTCTCCCCTAGTTCAGTCTTTTGTTTCTTAGGTGTTTCCAGCAGTCTTCTTTCTTGGGCGGGGAGACAGTGAAGAACAAACCACAATGATGTCACTCCCCTGCCTTAAATAGCTTTGGCATATGGTGGGAACCCTTCATCTCCCAGTTAGATTCCCATGCCTGGTCAGTGGAAAAACACTAATATTATGTTGGAGTCCAGTACCAGGTGACTTGGTCACATGTCTCTGTAGGGCCATAGCAGTCATAAGTCAGAGGCTGTTCTTAATGTCCTCAGAAAGGCTGTCTGGTTTCAATGACTCACCAAAGATATTTTTTGTCTTGATGTAGCATCCTAAATTTAGCAAGAGACTTGGCTTCTTCTTCCATAAAGTCTTCTCTAATTGGCATAAAGTCCCTCCTGCTTTGAGTCTCAAGTTGGCAGAGATGAAAAAGTTTGTCTTCAAATTCTTTTTCTTTGCAGCCAGGAGGAATTTCACTTTATCTCTTTTATCACATAAGGAGATTCATGAGGTCTCAGATGAATTGCCTGATCCCATCCAGAGCCAGCAACTTTTCCAGACCTAGGTCACTGCAGTTTGCATGGCCTTGGCCCCGTTTCTCTGCCACCTCTAGCAAACTCTCCCCTTTCCCTCAGGCCCCATGTCCATTCCCAGCCTTGACCTTGGATGTCGTCTGAGGAGGTGGCGGAGTGGTCTTTCCCTTCTCTGCTCATACGTGATACAGGGTGGCCCCTTCCCCAGCTTCCGGGGTGGGAGCACGTCATAAAGCCTGAGCCTCCTCCACTCTCAAATGCTGGAGTATGCAGCGCCCCAGAAGCCTTCCCTAGCAACTGTGCAGCAGGGATTATGGGATGTCCAATCGAGCATATGGTTGTCATGGAATCCCAGTAGGCATCCTAAACTGTCAATGAGCTGTGGAGACACAGCTGCCAGCTGGCTCATCCCACCGGGCCTGGATCATGGCACTTTCATAGGGCTGGGTGTTGGTTAGGGGTAAGCTCGCTGACGGTGCTGTACTTGTCCAGTTGAATAGAGAACTGGCCTGATGTCACTATCAGATGTACAGTGTAACAACAACCAGGTGTGGAGAGATGGTGTAGGGTAGTAGTTAGAACAGGAGACTGGCTGGGTGTCAGGATTCCTGGGGTCTGCTCGCAGCTCTGCCACAGACTGTGTGACCTGGGGCATTTCACCTCTGTACCTCTAAAAGTGGGGAGTAATGGGCGCATCCCATCCACTATCCTGGCCAGTATCCGAAGCTAAAGCTGGCAGAAAAATAATCAGACAGGCAGAAAGAATTCCTTCCTGGCCCCTGGGGTGGTGATTTGACACTGTTGCATGGGGTTAGATGAACTTAGCTGAGGTTGTTTAGCTACGGATGTTATCGCTGCTCATGAAGTTCTCCAGCCTCTCTTTAAATCCAGCTCCACTCTTTGACCCTCTGGCCTTTGGAAGCTGCAAATCCCACAGTCTGGCTCCCTGTTGCGTGGAGAAATATCTCTCTGTATTGACCTGCCCCTGACCTCACCGAGCAGCCCCCTTGCTCTCGGACGGACAAGGAGGGCAGGGAAGGAACAGATTCTTTCTGTAACTGATCTGCACTCAAATTCCTGCAAACTCTCCACCTTTCAAGGCTACCCTCTGCTGGCTTCTTCCCACGCTACCATACATCTCAACCTCCCGCTCCTCGTTCTGCCAGCACGGCAGCCTCTTTTGCTCACTCGTCCCTGTTCTCCCCCAAACCAACATCTCCCTTGCTGCCCCGCAAGGGTGGGAACCAACTTACACAGCCACGACCCTGTCCTCCGTCAGAACCTTTCTCAAAGTCGTCCCAGCTGCGACGCCATCCTCCGGCTAATGGCTGGGCAGGTGGCCTATTACCAAGCCACCCGTCTCTCTTGTGCTCTTCTCTTATGAAAGACTCTGATGCCTCTAATTTGTACACTTTGCTGTGAAGCTATGTGACCTTGTGGGCTTGTCTCTGTCAGGCTCCCACCTCTCCCACCCCTGCTGTGTTCTGCAGACCCCTGTTGGGTCTTGACCCTGTTTAGATTGTGAGGGCCTTGGGCAGGGACTATCTTTCATGGTGCGCTTTTTACAGCCGGTGGGAGAGGAAGGATGGTTGAGCAGTTAGGATGCTAGCTTGGGACTCAGGAGATGCGGGCACAGATCTCTGCTCTGCCACAGACTTCCTGGGTGACCCTGGGCAAGTTACTATGTCTTTCTGTGCCTCAGTTTTCCATCTATACAATGGGAATAATAGTGCTGCCCTGCCTCACAGGGGTGTGGTGAGGATTAATATATTGAACAGTGGGGAGGTGCTCAGATATGAGGGTGTCTAAGGACCTTGCACCCAGTACAGTGAGGCTCTAATTCTGAATGGGTCCTTTCAGTGCTACTATGCCACAAACACGTGCTTTGCTAATCTCCACAAACTCCAGCCCCGTGCGTTACTCCCAGTGAGGGCACAATAGTCTGAAATAGCGTTATTAGCACAGAGTCACAGGGAACTGGAGCTTTCGTTAAGCCTGTCACAGAAATAAGGGCCAGTCATGATGGTGTGGGGGGTGGAATCCTGGCCTCACTGAAGTCCATGGCAAAAGATTTCATCCAGCTTGAGCTGCCCTTTGGGGAAATGATACCAGTCACGCCCCCATTGTGCCTCGCAATGCACTGTAACAGGCCTGCCCACCTAAATGTATATGCCTCTCACAGCCCTGGCCAGTCCTGGGAGACCCACCCCATCCCAGGGGCTCAGCCCACCCTTCGGAAATACTGGCTTACCCAAATGGAGTGTTTGCACTTGTCTTTAGTGGTAGTAGGTTCTGGATGAGGAATTGCCAGCCTGAATCAGCCCTAATGTCCATCTAATCCAGTATCCCACCTCCACAGTGGCCAAATGCTTCCGAGGAAGGGGCAGGAAACAGCACTCTTTGTAAAGAACTCCTCTGCATCCTGCTGCGTGCTGTTCCTCAGATACCCACCACTGGCATCATCTATAGCCTTCTGACATTCATGGGCATCTTCAGTGCTCACGGGCTCAGGCCCCACCGTGCCCTAGTCTCCCTCACAGCACTTCTGGCAGGGGCAGAGTTCATCAAATCACTTGGAAAGCAGTTGGACATGCTCTCTTGAAAGGCGCCAGAGAGTAAAGTGTTGTGACAAATAATCTTAAGGAGGTCACTTTTTCACCAGTTTACAATATTTGCAGACAGCCTTCATTTGTCCTTTTGGGGCGTGTGGCGTGGCTTGGGGTGCAGCTTAGGCCAGGATGCCAGCCACTGATTCGCTATATGACTTGTTTCCTCTCCCTGTGCCTGGGTGCCCCTCCTCTGTAATCTGAGGGTGGGGGGCAGTTGTTCTTCTCCATCTCGCAGGGGAGTTGTGAGGCTTACTTCATGTTTGCAACATGCTTTGAGATCCTGGAACAGGGCAAAGATTTAGACTTGTGGGGTTCTGGGGGAGCGAAATTTCCCGAGCGGTCTGTGGTGCGACGCGCATGATTTTGCAGAAGCCTGGCATGTGTGCGTAGCCATGACATGTTGTACCAATAGGCAGAGCTGGCAATGCCAGGAAAGGTACTGCCAGCAGGAGTGTGGGGAGCTGGCTCTGCCAGGTCCAGGATAGTCAGAGGGGTCAAGCATCTGGCACTGCCAGGTCAGGGATAATCAACGGGGGCTAGCTGGGGAAGAGCTGGAACTCACATATCAGGGATAGCCTGCAGGGGCTGGGGGAGGGGAGCATGGGGGCTGGCACTGCCAAGTCTGGGATAGCCAGCAGTCCATCCCCCGCCTGCTGCCTGATTGGCGCTTTCTCACCCATCTCCTCTCTGGCAGCAGCCCTGCCTCCCTAGCCGGAGCCACTCCTTCCCCCTCCGGAGGTGACAGCTGCTTCCACTGCCAGCTCAAGATCAGAGTGAGGGGGACAGGCTGAGGGGGGATGAGGGCTCTCAGCACAGCTGGGGAGGTGATATTTGCTTCAATCCAGAGTCTTAACCTGGCCCGTACCTGGCCTGTGACCAGAAACTCCCCCTCCTTCCTGGAACAGCGCCCCCCACTGCACGTGCTAGGCGAGCTAGTTTTTTAACAGCCTCGTCAGGGCTAAATTATTAACCGCAGGGTGAATCCCAGCTCCTCTTGCTCCCCGGGCTCTGGGTTAACCAGGGGGCAGCCCCGCTGTCCGCCGAGGGCTGGAGGCCCCTCGGGTGCTGGTGTTGCGAAAGCCACCGCTAAGCTTTGTTGGGGTCTCCCGGCCATGCAGGTTCCGAGAACGAGGTGACGCAGGTGAACCGCTGTCTGGATGCTGCCAAGGCCTGCAACGTGGATGAGATGTGCCAGAGGCTGAGGACGGAGTACGTCTCCTTCTGCATCCGGCGCCTGGCCCGGGCCGACACCTGCAACCGCTCCAAGTGCCACAAGGCCCTGCGCAAGTTCTTCGACCGCGTGCCCCCTGAGTACACGCACGAGCTGCTCTTCTGCCCCTGTGACGACACAGCCTGCGCCGAGCGCCGCCGGCAGACCATTGTCCCTGCCTGCTCCTACGAGTCCAAGGAGAAGCCCAACTGCCTGACCCCCCTGGATTCCTGCCGGGAGAACTACGTCTGCAGGTAACACTCGCGCAGCACAGTGGGGCCCGCCCCATGGAGGGCCTGGTCCAACCCACTGAAGCCTGAGGGGAGTCCTTCCAGTGACTCCATTGTGGAAGCAGGCCCTAAAGTGAGACCCTCTACTCTGGGGGCTAAAGCAAAGGGTTGGCTAGGAGGAGCCCAGGGTCAAACGTAGGGTGAGATGCTCATGGTGCATTCTTGAGGCAAATCGCTTGGATTGTCCCCCTTTTGCCTCAGGTATGGTAGCTGGAAAGCTGGGAGGTAAAGCTAATGTCAGGCTGTATTAATTGCATCTGTTGTCTCAAGGATCCCAAAGCAATTTACAAGCGCTCCCAGCTAAGCATCTCAGCAGGCATTTGACCTTTGTTACCGCTAAGGGGTAAACTAAGGAACAAAGAGGTCCAGCACTTGCCCGAGGTTATGCAGTGAATCAGGGAGCAGTGCCCAACCCTGCTGACTGCAAGGCGCATGTCTACCCACTAGGCAACACCACCTCTCTGTGTAGGGAAACAGGAAGGAAGAGCCTCACTAGGAACCAGATGCTGAGCTCCTGTGCATGACCAGGAGGGATAATGGGGAGGGGTGCACACTGTACTCATCACTAGCAAATGGGGTGGGGGCCCTCAGGAACTGTGGGAGACTGCAGGGCCATTCAGTGGCTTGCCTATATCTCCAGCCCCACCTTTAACCCTAGCAGCATCAGCAAGGGAGACAGCACCTGGTCACAGAAAATGGCTCTTGACTGAGACGCCCTTGGCAGGATTGGACTCGGTCTCAAGGCGTCTGTTTATGAACCTGCTAAGAGAAGTCAGAGCCGGAACTCGTGTGTTGTTCTCGCTGGTGCTGTTATGAAGAATGGGAAATAACTGCTAAGGGTGGGCAGGGTGTGTGTGTGTGAGAGAGAGAGAGAGAAACTACTGAGTTTTCCTGGGCCAAAAATAATTTGTGAGGGGTTGGTTTTGGTCCCTTTGTCATTTCTCTCCAGAGACCTCTATTAAAAGCCACAAAGCTTCAGAAGAGTTTCGCTGGAAAGGCCACGATGCACGATGTGTGCCAGGCTTTCCATAGCTGCCTTCTTTCAAGGAGGTTTATCCCTGCTCCAAGATGCCTTCCCCAGCTCTTTGGTGGAGTTGCTGCTTTTATGTGTCTACGCTGCAGTCCTGGAGTGCGATCAAAGCTTGAGTAGACATCCCTGAGCTACCTTGAATCTAGCTAGCCAGGGAAGCTGAAGCAGCATGAGTTTCAGCATGGATTAGCTGCCCAAGTAATTACTTAGTAATTACTTAATTGCACAAGCTTGAACAGTGTGATACAGCGTGGCCAGAAGGCAGCAGGAGAGTGATATAGGAGAGATATGTAAATCCCAGGATGAGGAGAAGCCTTATTCCCTGTAGAGGGAAGAAAGGTTTCTATAGATTAATTAAAAGCACCTGAAGCTAATTAGAGCACTTGGAAGCCAGTCACCTGATAAAACCCCCCTGCTTCAATCAACTGGGGGAAGGAGTTGGAGCAGTTTGGGAGGAGTTGGAGCAGTGCCGTGGCTGGCTAGAAGACAGACCCTAGGTAGAGAGACACCTGGCTTGTGCAGAGGGAGGGTAGGAGAGAGAAGTAGCCCAGGGGAAGGAAGCACTAGTTCAAGTGATTTACCACTATCCCTAGGGCCCCAGGGCTGGGACTGGAGTAGAGGGAGGGCCTGGGTCCCTCCCTCTCCACTACCCTTCTCTGGGTTACTAGTGGGACAGTAAATACCCTAGTTCAGGGGCAGGAAACTGTGCCCTGAAAGTCCTCTCCCCCCCCTCCGGCCCCGAAGAGGAAGTGTGGGACCCATCGTAATCGTACCGGCAATTTGCCACAACAGTCAGAGTTGAAGTCCATGTTGTTGTTTTACTGTTCTGGGACCTGGGCTAGCTGGGTTAAGCTAGCTCGGGGATGTCTTCATGAGCTGCAATCACACCCTGTGACTGCAGCGTAACCGCGCCCTTGGAGGGCAAAGAGGTGCACACATGGCATCCTGAGCTTTTTCAGAACGGGGACCAACTTCTGTCCCCTCATTCAGAGTTGCCAACTCCTGCGATTTTATTGCTTGTGTTGTGCTACTTGGTGGTGGTTTTTGGACAGCCCCATCTGCTGGAATCCAAAGCTTGCACGAGACTCTCACTTTTATTCATGAACGCTAAGTCTCCAGCCTTCATGACTGCAAAGAAAAGCTTGAAAATAAGTGTACTCCGAAGGCCCCCCAAATTAGAAGGCAAATAAAATGAACACAATGTTGTTATTTGCGCTGGAAGGGGATTTTAGGGGGGGTAGTTGTGTACTTAATGGGGAACCCTACCCACCATGTAACGGTGTGGCCCAATTTCTGTAACCCTTTCCCCCCCCCACATCCTGTTCATCTAGCCTCCTGGTTCACATCTCGCCCCTGTGGCACAGTATCTGCCATTAGAGAATGAATGTGCCATCCCATGTGGCTGAAAGCGCCTGGTCCATGCTTGGGCACTGCTGCACTGTAAGTAAATAATAATAGCAATCAAATGGATACATTCCAACTTAACCAAAGAGCCGGCAGTGGTAAAATTCTCCCTTTCGAGAATGCTGGTACTTTGCGTGTGATATAACGCCAGCCACTTCCTGGGAGGCAGTGGTGCCTAGTAGTTGGATCAGGATACTGGACATTGGCCCTCCTGGGTTCTATTTCCAGTTCTGCCAGTGACTTCCTGGACAAATCAGTTACAATGGGGATGATAGTGTCTCTTTCATGGCAGCATGGGGAGGGTGAAATTATGTTTTAAAAAATCCTTTTAGATGAAGGACACTATATGTACGTGGGTAGGTGTGTCAACACGTGTGTGTGTGTGTGTTAGTTATTATTTTCATTATAGCTACTTTCATCCCTAAGGTTCTCAAAGAACTTTACAGATTAGAGAGAGAGTTACTTTACCCACCCTGCTGCAGCTCTTTCTGGGGTAGAGCCCATTAACCACCCTGCAGCACTTGGCTTTTAAAGAGGAGGAATGACAAATAATTTCTCCAATTGAAACTGCAGGGGGAGCAGAACATAATTCCCCACATTGGAATTTCCACCATAGGAATTTTAATGACTGAGTGGCTAGACCCTCTGGCTTAAGTTTTATCTGAAAATGGCAAACCGGGGAGCCAGCAGCCATTACTCCTGGTACTATAGGATTTCACACAGCTAGCCAGTGGATCTGAAATTTAGCAGTGTTTACTCCCCCCCTGGGGAAACACAAATAAGCTAGGCTGATGGGGAAAGGGAGGTGCAGAGGGGACTGTGTTGATTTCCTGGAGGATGGGAACGATTTCACAGCCTTAAAATAGCACAGCTGTTAATTAGCTAGTTCGTTGGTCTCCGAACGGATAATAAATGTATCCTCTGGAGCCAATGTCCGAAGCAGCAAGGAAATGTGAGATCCGGTCAAAGTCTGCAGAAGGCACAGAAACCAAAATGAGAGCCATGAACAAAAGCACAGCTCTTTAAAGAAACAGAGTAAAATAATACCGGGTTAACCCCATTTTATACCCCGCTATAACCCCTTGAATTCAAAGTGATCCGGGTAGTCGGCAACCCTTGTGCACACACATGCTAGCTTAGAGACTAACCAATTTATCTGGGCATAAGCTTTTGTGGGCTATAAGCCACTTCATCAGATGCATGGAGTGGAAAATACAATAGGCAGGTATAAATATACATATACAGCACATGACAAGATGGGAGTTGCCTTACCAAGGTGGGGGGGTCAGTGCTAACGAGGCCAATTCAATTAGGGTGGATGTGGCCCATTTCCAACAGTTGACAAGAAGGTGTGAGTCTCGTTAACAGTACAAAAAGTAATTTTCCCTCTGTTGATATTCACCCCCTTCTTGTCAACTGTTGGAAATGGGCCACATCCAAGCTGGCTGAAATCCCACCAGCTGGTGGCTAAAGAACAACAAAAGAGTGTCATTGACTTAAAACGGTTGACCACTGAAATGTAATCACTCCAGAAAAGACGAGAGCTCCTATCCAGGAGAGCTAGTTTGTCAGGGGAGAGGTCACCTTGGCAATAAAGTCACCTGGCAAGGGTCTCTGCTCGCCTGGGGGAGCTGGCAAGGGGAGGGTCACCTGGTACAGGAGTCTGGGTCTGTTTGGCCATTTTCAGCAGCTCACACTGATGGGAACTGATGTAGCCTTATGAGGCAGTGGAAACCTGCCTTCCAGCCTGCCTTCTTGAGCCTGGCGGGGACACCGCAACTATATGTGAAAGGAAGTGTAGAGTCAAATACAGTAAAAGTCTTAAATGACTCCAACAGTACCACAGAATCTCTGGATAGAAATTCCATGCTTGAATAGCACGAGTATCGCAGTAGGAATAAACTTCTGACCAGCCTGGTGATGGTGACTGAAAAATGCTCAGGGTGATTAGAGATGCTACAAAAACAGAAAACCCAATAATAATGGGGGATTTCAACTATCTCCATATTGACTGGGAACATGTCGCCCCAGGACAGGATGGAGAGAGAAAACGTCTAGACACCATTAATGACTGATTCTTGGAGCAACTGGTCCTGGAACCTGGAAGGAGAGAGGCAATTCTTGATTTAGTCCTGAGTGGCGCACAGGATCTGATCCAAGAAGCTGAACCGCTCGGTAATAACCATAATGCAGTTAAATTTAACATCCTTATACGGAGGAAAATGCCAAAGAAACCCACCACAGTAGCTTTTAACCTCAAAAGGGGAAGTAAACAAAAATGAGGAAGCTAGTTAAATGGAAATTAAAAAGAACAGTCACAAGAGTAAAATGCCTGCAAGCTGCTTGGAAACCTTTTAAAAGCATCATAATAGAGGCTCAATCTAAAGGCATTGCCCAAATCAAACAAAATGGTAAAAGCCTCCCTCCCCCCCCAAAAAAACAAAAACAAACAGTTAGATACAAAAAGGCATCCTTTAGGAATTGGAAGTGAAATCCTACTCAGATAAATAGAAAGGACCATAAATTCTGGCAAGTCAAGTGTAAATGTATAATTAGGCAGGCCAAAAAAGAATTTGAAGAGCAGCTAGAAAAAGAAATAAACCAACAGCAAAAATAAAAATAGTGTATCTGAAGCAGGAAGCCTGCCAAACAATGGGGCCACTGGACAGTTGAGATGCTAAAGGAGCACTCAAGGAAGAGAAGGCTGTTGCGGAGAAGCTAAATGAATTCTTTTAATCGGACTTCACTGTAGAGGATGTGAGGGAGATTCCAGGACCATTCTTTTTAGGTAACAAGTCTGAGGAACTATCCCAGGTTGAGGTGTCAGTAGAAGAGATTTTGGAACAAATTGAAAAATTAAACAGTAATAAGTCACCAGTGTTGGACTGAGATTCACTTACTCAGCAGAAGGGTCTAACAAATCTTTATTAAGGCAAAACACTCGGCAAGTAGTGATCAATTTCTCACCAATGGGAAACTCATTGGAATGATCTCATCACAGTTGCCTCCAGCACTGGATAATTTAGTTTCAACTTTCCTTTGTTATACAAACTTATTTATAACTTTCGGTTATCTTTTGTTATGTATTGGTCTCTCATTTCCATGTTAACTCTCCTCACCCACCAGTACAGGTTTAGCGTTAGTTCAGACCGTTCAATTCTAGCTTTTTAGTTACTTTCTCTTTTTTTTTGTTGTTGTCACAAACATGATTATGCTTCAATTTCTTACACATAGGCAGTTCTGCTTATGCTTATGCCATTAAATGTTATCAGCGCAGACTCTTAAAATCCACAGCAGGCTTCTGTCAGGCCTAAATATGCCTACACTCCCCACTGGGAAGCCATAAAATCCTTTCTAAAGCTTCATCAAAGCCTGCATTTCATATACTCTTCTCCTTCCCAGCTGCCTAACCAAGCTCCTATCCTTCTAAATCGATGCGATTAACACTGCTGCTAGTTTGACTTGCACAAAGCCCATTGGTATCCTGCATACTCACGGATTTTCCCCAATGTCGTATACTAACTCCTACCATGGCCCATTTCCCAGTGGATCCTACGTCACGTGGAATATTTCGACTCTCCTGCTTTAAGGTCCACAGACATTCTGGATGCCTTTCCGCTAAGGCCTGCACATTCAATGCAATTGTTGTATGACATGGCTTAGCTGTTCAGGGCAGTACCAGTCAGGGGGCCACCAGCTGATACATTTTGGAACTCATGCTGGGGAACTGGGAAAAATTGCCTTGTCCTCTATTCGGGTAAGCTTTCTTGTATCTAAGCAGAACATTGGCCAGTCATAATAACATGTTTGTGTCCCATATTGGAAGTGCCCGACCCAACAGGGTACACAATATTTGCCTTCTCCAGCTTTTGCCACCTTGGTTTGACCTTGTCCCCATTGCCTCATCCCTACTGTGCAATTCTGGGTTTTTTGCCAGCATATGGACCCACATGTCGGCAACGTACTCTGCAGTACATCACAATGACATAACCAGGTACCATGCCTCTTGGAACAACATGAAGTATCTGGGGCTTTCCGGCTCCCCCCCACACTTCCATGAAAGAATCCATGTTTCATCAAGCTTGCACCTTTTCTCAGCATAACAGACCATTGAGCAGCGCCTAACCCTGCATCAAGCTCCTTCTGTTTTTGTCCATTGTTCTAGCATCTTCTCTGTTATGAACCTAGGTACTTCCCCACCTTGAATTTCCTTTTGTCCTACCTGTGTAGCTCCTGTATTAGGAAGCTGCCATCCCATGAGCAGGTAAATCACCTTTGATAAGTGAGGTTGGTTCAGGATTTTTCCCATTTCATTGATTGCTGCTTCGACTTCCCTAAACACCTGTCCTGTTATCCTAAAATCCTGAATATCATAGAATCATAGAATATAAGGGTTGGAAGGGACCCCAGAAGGTCATCTAGTCCAACCCCCGAATATCCTTTAAATCCTTTAGAATATCCTTTAAATCCTCCCCTATATCCTCATTCTGTTGTTTATTTAACTTTAACAGATTCTGTAACCGAAATCTCATTTTCTGATTTTCCTCCCACAATACTGTGATATCCATATGAACAAATGCTGAAGTTCCCAAAGCTCCAGCTCCTTATAGGGTTCCTATATCTCTTTTATCTCCTTTTCTCTGCCTCAGTACTTTCTAAGGCCACCAAATTTCCTCCAATTCCACCCCATCCATCTAGCTTTTTAGTCACTTTATCTTCTCTTGGTCTCACAAACATGATTATTCTGCAATTTCTTACACATAGGCAGTTCTACTTATGCTTACACTGTTAAACATTATCAGAACAGATTCTTAAAATCTTGGCTTCTGTCAGGCCTAAATATGCCTTCTCCCCCAACAACCAGGACCAGATGCTATTCACCCAAGAGTTCTGAAGGAATTCAGATATGAAATTGCAGAACTACTAGCTGTGGTATATAATCTATCGCTTAAATCAGCCTCTTTACCAGATGACTGGAGGATAGCTAATGTACTGCCGACTTTTTAAAAAAGGCTCCAGAGGCAATTACAGGCCAGTAAGTCTAACTTCGGTACCTGGAAAGTTGGTTGAAATGATAGTAAAGTACAGAATTATTACATACATAGGTGAACATAATATGTTGGGGGAAGAGTCAACACGGCTTTTGTAAAGGGAAATCATGCCTCACCAATCTATTAGAATTCTTTGAGGAGGTCAACAGTCATGTAGACCAGAGTGATCCAAGTATGATATACTGTACTTGGGCCTTCAGAAAGCCTTTGAGAAAGTTCCTCAACAAAGGATCTTAAGCAAATTAAGAGGAATAAGAGGGAAGGTCCTCTCATGCGTCAGTAACTGATTAAAAGATAGTAAACAAAGAGTAGGAATAAATGGTCAGTTTTCAAAGTGGGGAAATGTAAACGGGGGGAGGGAGGAATATCTGTACTAGGACCAGTGGTGTTCAATATATTAATAAACAATCTGGAAAAAGGGGTAAACAGTGAGATGGGAAAGTTTGCAGATGATCTAAAAAGAAATATTAGAATTGGAAGAAGAATAGAGAAATACAGCACAAATTATTAGGGGCATGGAACAGCTGCCATATGAGGAGAGATTTAAAAAACTGGGACTGTTCATCTTTGAAAAGAGATGATTCAGGGGCAATATGCTAGAGGTCAATGCCATCATGAATGGTGGAGAGAAAGTTAATAAGAAAGTGTTATTTACCCCTTCACATGACACAAGAACCAGGGGTCACCCAATTAAATTAATAGGCAGCAGATTTAAAACAAACAAAAGGAAGAACTTGTTCACAAAATGTACAGTCCATCTGTGGAACTCATTGCCAGGGGATGTTGTGAAGGCCAAAATTATAACTGGGGTAAAAAAGAATTAGAGACATTCCTGGAGGTTAGGTCCATCAATGGCTATTAGCCCAGATGGTCAGGGATGCAACCCCATGCTCTGGGTATCCCTAAGTCTCTCACTGCCAGAAGCTGGGACTTGGTGACTGGGGCAGGATCACTAGATAATTGCCTTCTTCTGTTCATTCCCTCTGAAGCACCTGGCATTGGCCATCGTCAGAAGATTGGGCTCGATAGACCATTGGTCTGACCCAGTATGGCCGTTCTTAGCTATTCACTTTAGGTCGGTTAGGACATAAGTCAGCGAGCATATCAGTGGGCCTATTTATATGCAAGTGCAGTGAATGCAGCAAGTTAAGTAGCGGTGACATTTCCCTTTACGCTCTCTGTCCAATGCAGGTCCCGATATGCAGAGTTTCAGTTTAACTGCCAGCCTTCCCCGCAGTCTGCGACTGGCTGCAGGAGGGAGAACTACGCTGCCTGTCTGCTGGCGTACACAGGAATCATAGGTATGAGGCTGTGCCCTTCCGTTGTTTCTCCTCTTCTCTCTCACCTCCTGTTCTGGACCATTGCCTGCCGCTCAGATCAAACGAGCACGCTCCATGTCCCTTCTGCCTCTTGCATCCTCACTGACAACAGAGATTCTGCAATCAGAGCTTCTCTGATAATCCCGGTGAGGATGCCCATGAGCCAGATGAGAATCCAGCTTGCTCTCCCATCACTGCGCTGGCTCTGCAAGGCTAACAGGTAACAAGTCACTTGGGTGGGTCAGCAGAAAAAGCAGATTTGACTCAAAGGGACCCAGGAAGCAGATCCCAGGTCTGGTCCTAATGGGTGAAAAGGTGTCACTCCTTAATCCTCACCTGAGAGGTACCTGCCCATGCTCCGTATAGTGTACAGTACATGATATCAAGATATTTAAAGATTTCGTGTTGAATGCTCCCAAAGAACAAAGGCAAGCGTGGCATATTTTTGGAACATCAGTCCCCACTCCCCCATGTTTCCAGATCCTGAGCGTCCATGGATTGGCAGTCCCAGGTCACCAGGCAGACCCCGTCTGCCAATCACGTCACAGCCACCGCTGGTGGAGCCAGGTATAAACCACCTTCCTCCACGCCCCTCCATTGGCTTCAGAGGGCTTTGGCTCAGGCCTGAGACGGGAGCTCTCAGTATAGCATGACTCAGTCTGGAAAAGCCAGCTGACTGCTGCTGGAGCCTGGGAAGTGGACTAGGGAAATGGGGAGGAGAGGCTAGTCTGGGCATATCCTGAACTTTTAGAGACTATGGAGCCATTCAGTATTAATCCTCCCTTACTGGAGCCTTGACCTGTCCATGGCTATGGGCAAAGTCTCTGTCTGAACAAGACTGTGTGGAAGTCTAGGGTTGCTGCGTACCCCAGGGCTACACACCAGGCAGACTAAGGACTCCAGGAAGACCTACAGTGTTGTAGCACTGGGAGTGAAGTGAGGGTGTAATGTCACTAGCTGAGTGCATCACCCTGGCCTCTAACCGTGGGCTGTGCTGGGTATGTGAACAGAGCAGAATCGACCTGGAAACATGGCCAGGAAAGAAGCAAGGTTCCCCGTTTCTTAGCAGGTCAACCACAAAGGGAAAGAGGTCCTGGCAGATCTAAGGGGAGCAGCGTGGAACCCGCAGGAACGTGGCTGAGTGGGGGGAAGGTTTGCTTTGGGGAGCCCGTGTAGTTTGGGTTCTCAGCTGGTTCCTCCAGTAACAGCAGCCCTGCTCCGTCCTGCTTGGCAGGTAGTCCCATCACGCCGAACTACATCGGCAATTCGACCGCCAGCATCGCGCCTTGGTGCACCTGCAATGCCAGTGGCAACCGCCAGGAGGAGTGCGAGAGCTTTCTGCACCTGTTCACCGACAACATCTGTCTCCGTACGTATCAGCTGGGGCAAGTCCACTGTGGGGCTGGGGGGCTCCTGGGTGCCTCTCGCAAGGGGGACGGAAAGGCCATGTGAAAGCTCTGGGAAGCCTTTCCTGCCACCAGCTCTGCACCTGCCGGGTGGTAGGTGGAGTGGTCAGAGCATTACCTGGGCCTGCCCGCCCCCAGACATGTCCCTACAGGCTAGGAGTGCTACACATGACACGGCTAGCCTTCGTCCTCGTGCTGCCCAGGCAAATTACAGCTGCCCCGGGGGTCGCTTGGGGTTCCCAGTGCCCTCTCACCTCCGGCACATCCACGCTAGACAAGCCGGACTTTGGCCCTTCCGAGTTTTCCAGGAGCACCGAGTACTCCCAGAGACAAAGCCATCGAAGGGCAGGAGGGGAACTGAGACGTGAAGTGAAGTGAGGAGCACCGAGCAGGGCAGTGTCAGCCCTGGGATTGGATCCCAGCTCTCCGGACTCCCAGTCTGGTGTCCTAGCCATTGTCCTGTACTAGTCACAAGTACACTTAAAATGTAGCCCAAGGAGAGCTCAGCGGGCTTGCTCTATCCCTCGCCAGCGCGCCGCCAGCTGGACTGTTTTGTAAAATGGATGTCCTAGCCCTCGAAACAGCTCGGAGAAGGTGAAGTGTGAGGCTGTCTGAGTTATGTAGACTGGCTAGAAACGTCTTTATAGCCCTGGAAAAGACAACAAGCGCTGAAGATGTCAGAATCCATCAGCGTCCTGAGACGACATGCGCTCCATCCAGCAGCTACCGGCGAGGCCCTGGGACTGTCACGCTTGAGAAAACCCGACAAGGGGGAACATTTGTGCCAAGAGAAACTAACTTCACCAGCATTTTCCTGCGCTGCTGTTACTCTGGCCGGAGAGGGCTGCGTGTTTCTCCTCTCTCAGCCAGGCTTTCCCATCAGCGTGACCCTGCGTGAAACCACAGCCGTCCTGTGCTCAGATAACGAACGCCTCACCAAGTCTGCATGGTGGCTTCTCGTCAGGACCTGCGAGGAGGCAGCTGCTGGGCTGTGAAGCCGCAGAGCGCCATCAGGCAGTGGGCAGAGGGCTTTATGCGAGGCCATGTATTGACGGCAGGGTGTGGCATGGCGCATGTTTAAGAGGGAATCCTGTGCATCCTCTAGCTGGAGAGAATCTGCAGCTGGCTGCTGGGCTGAGCGGCCCACGTGAGCTGCTCCCATACAAAGCCTGAGCCTTCGAGATGCCGTGAGGGCCCGCAGTTCCCATTGCCCGCTGGGATAACCGCTGCTGTAAATGCATTATGCCCTGATGTTACTGCATACGTTCTGCTGTGAGCGATCGCCTTGCTGCTCAGCATGTGCCAGCCCCCATGGCTCTGCCCAGGAAAGAGGGAAGGTTCCATGTTGATTTTATGCACCATCCAGTATCGCTCTTAGGTTAGCCCCCAGGGCCCGATTCCCTCTGCTCAGCCCCTCATGGAGTCGCTTAGGCTCCTAAATGCCTTTGAGGATCTGGGCCTAACTCCTGGCTGAAATCGCTGGGTCTAACGCACTGGGGTCAGTGGGTGGGGGATGCCAGGGTGCCAGCATGTTGCACATTTCCGTAGGCGACTCCACCTGGGGAAAAGCCAAGGGGAACCCAGCCTACCGGGCGCTTCCCATCCACAGCTGGCTCTGATGGTCGGACTGCCCGCGGGACTTGGCTGTGTGGGGCAGTGGAAATGGCTGCCAAACTTACGCACTCCCACAGAATCCGGGAGACCACGCCTAGCCTTTCTAAAGGGCATTACAAACCTGACTGAATTTGGCCTCTCGGCACCCCCCAGGACAGTCCTCCCCATTTTTACGGGAGGGGAAGCTGAGGCTCAGTGCAGGTAAGTGGCTGGCCCGGGGTCACAGAGGGAACTGGGTCATTAAAACTCAGAGGTTCCTGGCTCCCTGTCCTGTGCTCAGTGGCTCTTGGGGTCTGGCAGGTGTAACGGCTCACCCCAGGTGGGGCGTTGGCAGCAGGGCCCGAACCGCTATTGTCTGAGTGAAAAGAGCCAAGACCATAGTGGGCTCATCAACCTGTGTCCTTGGCCAAGCCCCCATAGGGGGGACAGAACACTGCGTGGGGCAACCCCTCTCCCATGCTCGGAGGGAGCCCCTAGGCGCACTCCGCATGGAGGGGGCAGAGTTCCTGGCCACTGGGGCAGCAGGGTCAGGCAGCAACTTCTGCCTTCAGTGGCTTTGTCCCCCACACCCTGCTGGGAAGCTCTGTCCCCACTGGCCTGCTTTCCCCGCCGCCCCATGGCTCCCCGCCCACCTGCGAGTGGAGTCAGGGCACATGGGTGGGCAGACAGGGCGGCACTGGGTAGGGAGGCAGGGCTGGCAGGAGCGGCAGTGGGAGGCGATGGCTGGTCCGTGCCCAGCCTGTTCTGGGGAGGGAGGCGCTGGTTTGGGGGTGGCCGGAGAGGGTGGGGGGTGGGGGGTAATGTTAACACTTTCCTTGAGAGCTTTGCTCTGACAGCTCTTCCCCCTCTCGCCAAGAAAACGCCATCCTGGCCTTCGGCAACGGGACGTACCTGAACGCGGCTCTGGCCCCGTCCGTGCCCCCAACGACGCAGATGTACAGGCAGGAGCGAAACTCCAACAGAGCCGCCACCACCCTCAGAGGGAACATCTTTGAGCGGCTCCAGCCCACCAAGGTAGGGGTTAGACCGAGATGCTCACGGAGCCTTTGTACTGGTGCTCGCAGCAAATTCACGCTCCCCCTCGGCTTCCTGGACCTCAGCTCCCTCCTTCTGCTGCCCTCTGCACCCTCTACACTCAACCCCTGCCACTCACCTGAGACTCCCCGACCCCCCTTCCACACCGTGCCCTTCTCCTTCAGGCCCTTCCCAAGCCCTCCTCCTTTATAAGCTCTTTTAATAAACTCAGCTCTAACCATCAGGCCATGCTGTCCTCACTCTTCTCCTCTTCTTCTGGTGAGCTTGTCACCTGCTAAGTGTGCCGTGCGTCTGTCATGATAGGAGTAAGTGATGTTAATAGTTTTGCGGGCAGCAGAGGCTTGAGAGTCAGGACTCCCGGGTTCTATTCCCGGCCTGGCTGAGGGCTTGCTGTGTGACCTCAGGCAAGTCACTGAACCACTCTGTGCCCCGGTTTCCCCACTGGTAAAATGGGAATAACATTGCTCTATCCTGGGGATGTCAACTATTAATTAATGTTCATTAAGCACTGTGAGATCCTCAACTGAAAGGTTCTAGATACAAGAAAAATATTGTTTAATTATTAGTAGTATTTTATTGTTAGGCTGAGTGTAGTCTCTGTGTACAATAGTAATATTCAATGATTATTATTTAAATAAACGATAACACTGGTTTACTGCGTACTACAGTCCTAGAACTATTAAGTTAGTTCATCATTACATAACAACAGTGCCCCCGATTCACTGCATGCCAGATAACAGAAGCTCCCCAGTGACTGGGCTCCAGTAACGTGGACTGGACCAGCTGGCCTTCACTGTCTTTCAGGCTCAGTGGAACCACAATGCAGAGTTTGGGAAGCCCTGTTTCCCACTTGCACTTCCCCTGCCATGCAATAGCCCAGCATGTCAGAAACTCCTCGGTCACTCAGCAAGCCCCTGCCACTTCCTACCTGTGGCCAAGGTGGAGAAGATTGAAATGCAGCTGCAGCAGCACTGAGGGCTTGTCAGGACCTTGCAGGTTGTCCCTGACATGTAGATCTATTTATCTGCACCACAGTGCAGATGGCCACAATTTTGGCTTGTACTTGCATCCTCCTGCAGAGACATACAGAACTGGCTTAGCTTGTTACCAGCAGTTCCCTTTGCATTTGGCCTTTGAGTTGCATGAAAGATGCTGTTCTCCTCTTGGGGAGTGTCTCTTCACTACAGAGTTAATCCAGGCTCTCTTCTGGGTTTTAGCCCAAACCCCTCGACCCTGTCGTTTTGAATCTTGCAAGAAGGTGGTGGTGAGGGGGCTTTTGTGCCGTTTGAAGTTTATACACGAGTCATGGAGGGCTTTGTAAATTGGATTGCGGTCTGAAATTAGGGGAAGACGCCTAAAGTGGAATAAGCAGTAGCACTGGGGCCCAGTGACCCACACCTTGAGATGGTGGGGGAGCTGATTTTATTTTAGCCACCAATAGGTTGGCACCTGTCCAGACATGTGAATAGACTGGCAGAGCATAGTAAAAGCCCCACAGCTCTTCCGGCCTGCAACCCTGAGCCATCCATCCATGCCAGCTTGCCCCTAGCTGCCATGGTGCCGGGTGGGACCCGACAGGGGAAATACCCCTTGAGCCCCCAGAGCAAGCTAGCCAACCAGGGAAGAGAGGCCCTAACCCTCTACAAGTTAGCTCTGGATGTACGTCCCCTTTATTAGGGACGGAGCCAGCTTAGCCTTTGGGACGTGTCAGAGGTGAGTTAATTGTTAACCAGTTAACATGGTAAGGGGTTTGCCATTCTGGGAGGGAGGCCTCCACATTCATTGCTAAGCGTTGTGCAGATTTAGAATTCAGCAGGTGAGGTAAAGCTCATGTGGTAAAGAGGTCATCGTGTGCCTACCGTGGGGTCCCTGCTTGGGCTACAGCCTTCTCCCTGCAGCCTTTCACCTGGGTTTGGAGGTACCTGAAGCCTAGAATAGTTTACAGAGCTGGGGGTGCAGGTTAAAGCCTGGGTTCCACTTTAACGCAGGCTGGAACCCACCCACTCTGCAGGTGAGGATGTGGGCAAAATCACTCGTCTGCGGATAGTCCTCCAGCGCTGTCCCACACATCCCCCCCAAAAGACAGACAAGTACTCCTGCCATTGATGCAGAAAAAATCCTAGAGCATCTCAGCACACAGAGCCATGGGATATGTCCCCAGTCACAGGTGAGGGGGCAGCACCAGTGAGGACACAGTAACTCGAGTGTGGCTTTGCTGTGTGGCTGCTCCTCCCCGGGTGAGGCTACCCTGGGTGCTCAGACCTGGCAGCTGACCCTATGGGTTATTAACTCTGCAGTGAAGACCTAATCGCCCAAGATTACAGCCTCGGCTAGATGTGCAAGAAACAATCTCTGCAGCCCTGGCTCGCATTCCTGTGGAGCAAGCTCCCTCGTGCATGGGGTTACACGTGTTGCCCTTACATTGCATGGGATCACTGGGGACAAACACAGCAGGGTGGAGAGAATACAGTAAACAGCCTCAAACCTTCACCCAGGGCTCAAGCCCAGCTGCAACCACAGGCTTCTGGGAGGTTTGAAAACGTGCCGGTAACTTTCCCCCATTTCAGGTATCTCTGCACTTCTTGGTTCCCTCTGGGAGTGGAGGTGCAGAGACACTAGCGGAAAAGTTGTCCCTTGGCATTGCTGGTCCTTCCGGCCGTATAATGGAAGAGCCTGTTCCTAGGAGAGTCCCAGTCCCATGGTGCAGGCTGAAGGAGGAAGGCTAATCCTGATCAGCATCCAAACGTTAGACGGCTGCTCAGACCTGGCACGTGGTTCATGTCGTCACTAAGCATTAAATGCCCAGCCAGCAATAAAGTGGGGGACTCAAAGTACAGCTCCACCCCCATGCTCCAGCTGTCCCGAAACCTCCAATTGCCAGGAGCTGGGATTGGACGACAGGAGACGGCTCACTCGAGATTGCTCCGTTCTGTTAATTCCCTCTGAAGCGTCTGGCACTGGCCGCTGCCAGGGATAGGATACGGAGCCAGGCGGACCATCAGTTTGACTCAGGGTGGCTGTTCCTGTGTGTAACTAGGTACTTTTATGGCTCCTGCCAGGGTAGTGTCTGAGCACCTCACAGTCATTCAGGAGTTTATGTCCCCTCACCGCCGTGAGGCAGGGCAGTGCTATTATCCCCTTTATACAGACGGGGAACTGAAGCATAAATCCTTAGTGGTATCTGGGCACCTAACACCGATTGAAATCAATGACACTCCCCGGAACTCCACCGAGCTCTCCTGGGTCCCAGTCTGGTGCCACAAACACCAAGTCATTCTTCGTCCCAAAGCAACTCTCATCCTACGTAGTTTAAACTCCTCCCACCCCATCTCCTCCCCCTCCCACTTCTAAGACTACGTCTACACTACAGAGCGTAGGCCAGCATAGCTATGTCAGAACAGGCCCTGCCTGTAGACACAGCGCACGCTGACAGAAGGCCTTGTTTGCCGGTGTAGGGACACCACCTCCCCCCATGACATTATTTACAGCGAAAGATATTCTCTTCCACTGGCATAGCTGCATCCGCCCTGGGGGTTTTGCTAGCATAGCTATGTCACTGGGACATTGTGTTTTTTTTCACACACCCCTGTTTGGGAGCTCTGCCAATATAACTTTTAAGAGTAAACCAAGCCTTAAAAAAAGCACAAAAAGTGTTTGTCCTCTGTGAGTGTCAGGACTATTTTGCAGAGCCAGTGTCCATAACGTCCCCAACCGGCATGCTTTGGTTGACTTCATAGAATCATAGACTTCTGCATCTTTGCTTAAAGGTGAGCTTCCCCTGCTGTGTTCATTCCTCCTGGGAACGGTATTCTGGGGGACAGGAAATACTTAAGCTGATTACACAAAAGTAGCAAAAAAGGCCTCCAAACCCCACCTCTCTCTTAATACGTGGAGAGATGGCTCTAATCAGAGGCCTGGTGTGAGCTGTAGTGAGAGAACCTGAGGGGCTGTGAACCATGGGATACGCCCCAAAAGTCTGGGTGTAACACTGACGGACCCTGGTCGCCGGCAGGTGGGCTCGAACCTGGGACTTCTGGAGCTTAGTGCATAAGCCTCTACTGCATGAGCTAAAAGCCATATGACGCAGAAGTCAACCAAGGCATGCCATATGGCTTTTAGCCAAGACTGTAGAGAAGACTCATTAATTGTCTCTCTCTCTAGCTGGTCTTGGTGCCACTAGATAGGACAGAACACCACACCCAGCAGGTGTGTGGGGTACATGGGCACCACACAAAATCAGTGGAGACAGGAAACACTCCAGCAAACCCTGCCATTTCGCTATGTGGCTACTCCTCTGCCCAACACCAGGGAGGGAACTGGACCTTGGATCATTGAGTTAACTCTGTATTATGGACGCACCTGATGACAGTCACTGAGCAGGGAGAGCTATGTTATTAGGCCAGGTATTTCCAGCAGAGAGAGGGAAGGATTAATTCCATCATCTGAGGCACTGGTAAGACCTTATCTGGACAATTGGGTACAGTTCTGGTCGCCATATTCAAGAAAGATGAATTCAAACGGGACAGGCATCGAGAAGCACAAGTAGGGTGATCAGGGACTGGAGAGCCCATCGTATAAAAGGAGACTCAAAGAGCTGGGCTCGGTTATAGCCTAGCAAAGCAAAGGCTGAGAGGGGATCGGGTTGCTCTCTATAAATACATACGCGGGGTAAACATCAGGGAAGGGAAAGAACCACTTTAACTAAAGGACAGTGTTGGCTCAAGAACAAATTGATCAACTGGCCAGGAATACCCAGAGGCTGGCAATTAGAAGGTTTCTAACCATCAGATGAGTGAGGCTCTGGACCAGCTTCCCAGTAGGAGCGGGCATGGGGGGAAGGGAGCAAACAACCCCTCTAATTTGAAGATGGGGCATGGTAAGTTTAGCCATAGGATAGCATGAGAGGGTTGCCTGTGATAGCAGGAGACTGGACTTGATGACCCAGGAGCCTCCAGGTGTTTCGGCCTGTGTTATCTGGCCTCAGACTAAAGTGAAGTCACTGTCAGGCCATTCTGCTCCAGGGCTTGCCCTGTTAATGGTTGTCCCGAGCTCTGATTCTGAAAGGCCTCCATTAGATGCTGATGAGAGCCGCTTCCACCCTCACCGCAGTGTAACTATCGACTTCAACAGAGCTGGCTTGAGACCAGAATTCAGGCCAATGCTTCATAACAGGCCTCGATCAGCCTGGCCCTCACACCCCTCCCTGCCTGCAACACCGTTAAATGTCGTGCGGTGTGCCCGGCTCCTGTCTTTTCCCGGAGTGGGAGGATGAGTGTGGGGTTAACCCTCAGCATTGTCTCCATTCTCTTCACAGGGACCTGGCGAGAAGCCACTCCTAAGGGGCTCCACCCAACTGGCATCCGAAACCTCCGGCTTGGCGTCAGCCTCCTGCACTCCGGGGTGGCTGCTGATGTGGGTTTCCATGGCTCTCGCTGCGCCACTCCTGCTTGCGATGTGAAAGGGAGCGAGCACGCGGCAAGCGGTGACTCTGTGTGGGGCGTCCCGTCGCGGGGCGGGCGGGGTGTGTGTGGAAATTGCCCTTCTCCCCCTCCCAGCCAACATATTCTATTTTGTAAAATTGAAGGCATCTCACCAGCTCACTCCTGGTCACCCTTCCCGCTCCTTGGCTCGCTTCTCGTCTCCAGCGCCCCGTAGCATGGCCATGGTGGTGCAGAGCCACAGACAGGCCCCTTCGTAGAGCCCAGCACAAGAAACGAGATTCAGAGGCCCCGAGCTCTCCTGAGACAGCTGAGCGAAGAAATACTCCTGACAGATGAGCTGTCTGGAAGGTTTCATGAAACTCTGGCCTACGGGGACGTGGTGGGTCTCGTGATACGCCATGCAACTTTCTACACAGTGACCCGAGCTGCGGGAGGACCAACAGAACCCCATCCCTGGCTCAGACTGAGGCCGTCATCCACTTTGTCAGCAAGGCATTGCCTTTGCCCGCCAAGGAGACACCAGGCATCTCTGCGGGATACAGCAAAGCCAGGACCGTGCGATCCCTGACCTAGCTGGTTTTTCAACATGCCTGACAGCATTCTGTGTAGCTGGCATGTAACTCCCAGCCAAACCCTGACCCTTTCCCCTCTCCTGTAGAAAACCGTGTTCATGCGTTAATGGTCTTCAGGAAGAAACACGTGTGTCGCCTTCCATTATTTTGCCAGCTTTGGCAATTCATGGTGGCGTCCCCTTCTGAGCCCGGAACATTCTTAACTGGCCCTGTCAAGACTTTGGGGTAGTTTTTGTCGCATCCAAGTGTGCGGTGAGAGTAGGATATACTGTCCCAACACAACGCTAGTCTTTTTATAATCTCTTGGTATGTGTAAGCCTCCAGGCAAGGACTGATGTTCATGTCACTTGACTCGTGCTCACCTGTGACAAGCGAGTTGTTTGGTCTTGAAGGCTGTGGTTACACTGCAATAGAGCACCCGCAGCTGGCCCATGTCAGCAGGATCAGGCCATTGGGGTCATACAATTGCTGTGTAGATGTCTGGGCTCTGGGACCCCATGAGCCCTGATGTCTACACTACAATTTTATAGCTCCGAGTCAGCTGATATGGGCCAGCTGCGAGTGTTTTACTGCAGTGTAGACACCCTCGGTGACACAGAGGATGTTCAGTGGTTTACTTGGTATCTCTAGTCACAGAAATGAAAGATGGGCTGGAAAAGGTTCAGTGGAGACCTAGCAACCAACCAACTCACCCAGACGAATGGCCACTTGGGGATACTCAAAAACCCAGCTGCCGTATGAAATGATCCAGGCACTAAATGCATCAGGGCATGGCCTGCTCTGATTCACCTTGTTAAATAGTTAGCTAACAAAGTTGCTCTCATTAGGTTGGCTTATGCCCTCATTCTTCAGACGCTAAGTCAACCTCTAAATAATAGGATCTGGGAAGAAGTGTTCTCTATGCTTGCTGTTTGCAGGATTTATTGCACCTTCCTCTGTTGGTGCATTGGGGGCCGGCCACGGCCAGAGACAGGCTGCTGGGCTAGATGGACCATGGGTCTGAGCCCGCATGGCCACCCCTACCTTTCTGTGGAGATACAGCGTATGATCCTGAGGGTCATGAGTAAGCCCCTAACTCCTGTTGACATCAGTGGCCGAGCTGAGGGGCATCTGTGCTGGATCAGGCTCAGAGAGACGCTGGTGAATTGCCCCCTCATTAAATGCTCAGCCTGGCTGCCCCACGGAGGAGCATTTCTTGAGGGCCTCCAGCACTTTGGGCGGCTGGGTTCGAGAAGCACATTCCTTGGGTCACATGTCTCCAGCGCCACCAGCAGCCCTCTCCTGACATGTGGGTTTGTCAGAAGGATTTTGACAGGGCCCAGCAGTGGCAGGTGGGGATCGCGAGCACCACCCAATGGAGCACTGCACGCACAAGGCCCAGGATAGGGGTTTGGCTGCAGTCCGTTGCCCTCCTCTCCCAGTCCCCTCAGAAGTTGATTTCTTAGCTCGATTGCTTAAATTTTAAAGGAAAATTGCAATGGAAAAGAAACATTCCCGGGCCCTTAGTCGAGCATGAAATATGACCAGTTAATACTTACTTTGGAGTGATGCGCTGGAGTTCTGAGCCTAGTGTAACCAAAGTCCTGTTATGTTTCCCCCACCACCACCACCCCTGGGTTGCAGTGACCAAAGCTGTTTTTCCGTGGTGCACCTTAGCACAGTAACATCTCATTGGCCTGGTTTTACAGAGGTCTCAGCTGTCCCAGAGGTCTTCATAAAATCAGGGCTTATGGGCAGGGACAGCAGGTGTAAATGTGGAACAACAAAGCTGGACGCAGACATACCCGCCGGTTGGTGTCATGCACCCAGCCGGGAAGATGAGCGCTACAGAGAACAGCAGGCGGTGGCCACAGCTCGTGGTACATTGTGTTTTTAGCGGGATGGGGTGGGCATGCACAAGCCTAGTCTATATAGCTCCTGGTAGCAGCCTAAGCGTGGGTGAGCCTCCTAATAGTGCGTGAAGTGACACGACTAACAGCTGTGCTGTGCAAAGCCTAACAACAGCTGGCACAGCAGAGGCAGGATCTGACCGCTGACCCAATGACAGCTGGACAAGGCTCTTCCCTGTGTACCAGGAAGCTACTTCATAAGAGTCCTTTATGTGCTACGCTCCTTGGCTTTAACTAGGTGTGGCCATTTCCTGCCGTTCTGCCCGCAGTAGCCTGAGCTACCGGCTGCCGTCCCAACCTTCATGTGCTGAGCCATGTAATCAGGCCGCGTTATGGGTTAGACTGGGCGTTTCCATGGCCACCGCCTAGGAACTTACCCCACTGTCCAGTTCACCTCTCTGGGGCTTTTGAAAGGCTGGGTTCCCATTGCCTTAGCCAATATGTGTGTTGGAAGTGCGGGAGGGTTTTTCCCTCCAGCCAGCCGCAGCACTCGGAAACGTCATTCCAGCCTTCCCCTAATGTCGGTGTGGAGACTTTTAGTCCTCACATGCTTGGCAGGGCAGCATTAGCTCTAAGTAAGGGGGGAGCGGCTCAGCTGGTATAAATTGGCTGAGGGACCTGGTGTCAGCTGTCTTGGGTACCCCAGCTTAGCACCACTTTTTTGAGCGGCAGCAGGGTCAGCTGAGCAGGCAGTGACCAGTCTCAGCCTCCAGAATGCTGCGCTCAATGGGGCCTTCAAACCCAGGGCTTTAAAAGCAAGCTGTCACGTTTCACGCCTCAGATATGGTGGGTAGTGTTTGGGCAAAACAGCCCTAGTTCTTGTAAGCCAAATGGTTATTGTTTTCCCCACACCATCCCTGCAAGCCCTGCAAGGCCAACGCATTTCAATGGCGGCAAAAGTCTCACCCTCACTTTCTTCCCCTTGCGAAAGCCCCATGTTTTATGGCATCCAAACCTTGGCAAGTATGGGATGGGTTCGCCTGCAAACGGGGTCACAGAACTACAATGGACGTGGATGCAATTTGATGTCTGGATGAAATGAGCAAACTGTTGAGTATTTTGTTGGTTGCGCTGGATGGAGTCAGCAGAGATCGGGCCAGGAGCTCTGTAGGTGTCATTACACCTATAGGACTGAGGGGGCGGGGGGGGTGTCCCTCAATTTAAAAATGCAAAGCTTGTGGATGCTAAGCAATGGCCAGGTGGAGAAGATGTTGTGGGGAGGGTTAACACAAGAATTCAAGCCAACTTTTTTTACACACACACACACTCTCTCTCTCTCTCACCACAAAACCGGATGAAATTGTTATGTGATCATTTCATTCCATCAGTATTTGAAATTGATTAAAAAAAATCATTAAAAATGTCAACATTTGCCATTTCTTTTTAAATCAGTTCTTATATCCAATGAGAAAATATGATCACTTTGTGAGAGTGTGTGTGTGTGGGGGGGGGGGGGAGTTTCCCTTTTTGCCATGGGCCAAAATGTTCGCAAAAATTTAAATGCTCAAAATGATTAATTTTTTCAATTCTATCTACTAACCAGGGCCCCTGGTGTATCTGCTTGCACTGGAAAGGGGCTGAGACGGACTAATACATACCCCACAGACTTTCCTAAGCACAAAGATGTGTCCTTTTTAATAAAGCAAACTTCTGTGGCATCGCTGAGCTGTATTTTCTGAGGGGCCATGCCATTTCTGGAGTGGTTTGGGAATTCCTTACACCTTGTGTAACGCAATCGCCAAAACAACAAAGCGCCTGGTGAAGAAGGCGTTTCTGCGGGAAGGAATAATCTCGGCAATAAAACAAGTGATGGCAGGTGATGCTAAGAGACTGTGTGTGGCGGGGGGTTGAATGGCTGATGTTAGCGTATACTACGGGGATATAATCTGTACTTAACTAAACTTCTATAAGCATCAGTATTCAAACGTGTACATGAATAAAGCACACATGCATTTTCCTGATCCTTTGCTCCTCTTTATTTCCCCTCTGATCCCATGAGCGTGGCCAGTCTGCCATGCCCGCCCTGAGCCGGCCGGGCTCATTGTGTGAGAGCTGACAATGCTGGTTCGGTTTTTTGGCGGTGGCTGCAATTGTTTGGGCTGGAGGAGTGGGCTCATCATAGGTGCACAAGCGCCAGCCTGAGCCGCTGTCTGGAACAGGTCTCTCTGCTGAGGTTGCCGATAAGGCTGGTGTTTTCTTGTGTGCCTTACGGTAGCCCCTACAGCCACTGCCGAGGTCCGAGCTGGGTGAGCCTGACTAGGAGGGTTTACGTTAGACAGGGGGTCAGCTACCTCATGTCACAGTCCCTTCTAGCCTTAAACTCTATGACGGTATTAACTGAAAACATTTGTGCATCCTTGGACTGTTAATAGAGACTCAGGCAAATCATTGTACCCCCCAAACCAGCGTCACCTTTGGATCAGCCCAGCGCAGAGGGTTAAAAGCACACAGGGGTCCTGCACCATTTAGGACAGGGAACAACAGCTTAATGAAGGGGTTCTCAACATTTTGCTTTCTTAGCCCCCCCCCCCCCCCCCCACTAACATGCTATAAAAATCCCAGGACCCAGTGTGTGTGTGGTGGGGAGGGACTCGAGGCTTTACTCCCGTGGGTTGGGGTGGGGCTGTGGGGTGCCAGGGCTCAGGGCTTCTGCCCCGCAGGGTGCTTCACTTTAGCCCCATGGGGCAGAGGGTCTTTGGGCTCAAGAACCCCCTGAAATGGCTCACAGCCTCTGCCCACCCCAGTGGGGCCACAGACCCCCGGTTGAGAACCGCTGGGTTAACAGATTGAAAGTACAGGGGAAAATTTGGGCAGTAGGATGCAATTCCGAACCCTGGACTGTAGCCAAGATTAACCCACCCAAGGCCCTCGCACCCAGCTTGCTTTAGGAGCGTTAATAACCAGAAGTGGTCAGGCTGATTCGTCAACTACAGCAGTAATCTACCACCTCAAGAACAGCACCCCCTGTAGGCAACCTACTTTCTGCAGGGTAGCGTTTGTGGCTTCCTGTGAGAGGGCCCTAGACATTCTGAGGTCCCTGAGCGGGTGGAAATGTCACCAGCTGCTCAGCCGAGGAAGCACGGCTGGACACGTTAACCATCGCATGTGTCAGCAATGATTTTAGTAGAATGCAGGGGAGCACCAAAGGGATTTCTGGTTCAGGAAAAGAAAAAGGGCTTTAGGAACACAGCTCCTGAGCAGACACTCCAAGCATCTGCAGGAATTTCCCTATTGGTTTCTTTAGACTCTATGTCCATCAAGGCGAAATTGGAACGAAAAGCCTACTCCCGTTCAAGGTTTGAAGGCAGGGTCTGGAAGTTTAGTCTGGAGACCAGCGCCGGTGTAAGCGATGGAAAGATGTTAATCCTCATTAACTATCAATCAACAGGAAGGGAAGCAGATGATTGGGGGAACAGGGGGGAGACGGGGACCTGAGCTGGGTTTTTTTTAAAACTGGATCCCCTGCCTTTGAATAATGATGTGCAACTTGCCAGGCAATGTGGCCTTTTACCTAGTGATTGATAAGCAAGGGCCTGGCTGGGTGCTAACTTGGCCACTTGTATGAACAAATGAGTTGCCACTCTTCCTCAGCCCGGGGCCAATTTCTTTTAGCAGTGTGTCACAGGTCCCCCCATCTACCCCCTGTGCATAGCCCCTACACCCGCAAAGACCCCCTGAGTGATGTCAAGCAGGCGCCAGGCAGGCACGGTGTCATGCAGGGGATTCTCAAACGTCATTGCACCGTGACCCTCCTTCTGACAACAAAAATTATGCTGTGACCCCCGGGAAGGGGGACCAAAGGCAGAGCTCCTCTGCCCCGGGCAGGGGGGGCAAAGCAGAAGCCTGAGGGCTTTAAACCTAGGTGGGCGGAAGCTGTAATCTGAGCCCCGCCTCCCAGGGCTGAAGCCATCAGGCTTTGGCTTTGGCCTGGGTGGCCGTGCTTGGACGTTTGGCTTCAGCCCCAGGCCTCAGCAAATCTAACACCAGCCCTGGCGACCTCATTAAACAGGGTCGCTAGCCGCTCCCGCCCCAGCGTTTGAGAGCCACTGAGCTAAATCGTTTCGTGAGCCACTTGTCCACTACATCGGAATTGACCACAGCGAAGGCTGGAAACGTGGTGTTTACATCATGCCCGCTGACAAGGTACCAGTGGCAGCCCATCTCCTTAAATACCAGGCCCATGGGCAGGGAGGCCCATGATACCTAGCGAGGAGCGGGCCCAGCAGTGTTTTGGGACAGGAGAGCTCACGGGAAAAATCATTTTCAGTAGCTGGGTGGAAGAGTGCGACACCCAGCTTGCTGCAGCAGTCTGCAACTTCCATCACTGGGCACAGCGGTGGGTCCCTAACAGAATAAAAGGGGGGGGGGAGGGGAGAGGCGGGTTTGTTATATATTGCAACCTAAAAACACTTGCAGCTGTCAGTGCTGAAAGGGGTGAGCGAGCGAAGTGCACAATCAAAGCTGATTTTACTTTTATCGGCACAGACAGTTTCAGCGGGACAGGACAGATGTTTGGCCCCACAGGCATGCGTAAAGCTCAATGGCATTTTGTTGTTGTTGCTTAGCTCCTGCTGGTGAACAGGGTCTTAGGGGGAGGCGGGGCGGGAGACCGTGCTGAATTAAGGACTCATGCTCAGCAGCCATGTTTAGCGTCGTCTTGTCTGATTCAAGCACACAGTGCTATAAGATAAAGGAAGATGCAATGAAATAGAGCTCCTCGACAGGTAGCAAGCACCCTCAGGCCCTGCCTTCCTAGTGCTGCATGGATGGCTAGGATGGTCTAAGGGGGAAGACACTGCCACAGACTAGCTGCGTGATGTTAGGCAAGTGATTTTATGCACCCTGTGCCTCGGTTTCCCCATCTGTAAGGCAGGGATAACAAATCTAACAGCAAGCATCTGGGTGCTACTGTTTGATTAGCTGGGGATGAGTCTTGCTTGGAGCTGGCTGAAAGTTGAAGCCAGACAAATTCAAACTAGCAATGCGGCTTACATTTTTAGCACTGTGGCTAATGAACCACCGGAAAAACCTTTAAACCAGAACCCTCTAAATCCAGATGGGTTTGTTCCTGAAGAATCCGCTCTAGTTCATCCACAGCCATTTGACTTGAAGCAGCAAATAATTCAGGGAAGTCCTATGGCTTGTGTTATACAGGACATCAGACTAACGTATCACAACTGTCCCTTCGAATCTCTGAATGAATCCATACTCCGGCTTCTGCTGGCGCATACTCCTGTAGCCATGAACTGATGGTAGCAACCGTGGGAAACTTTTGAGCAAACCTGCCTCGTGGGTACAGGGAGGCGTCTGTTTTTTACTAATAAGGCACAGCTGGAAATAGAAGGTGTGTTGGGAGTAAATGACAAAATCCCAATTCTTGTTGCACTTGCAGCTACTTATCCAGTGCATTTGTCCCCATCTTAGTATCTCAGGGGTCTCTGAGCCATGGATAGAAGTGCTGGAGGCTCCAGGCTGCCAGACTTTTGGTCATGTCTGCTTGATTTGAATGGGAACGTACAGCTGATGGCTGCCACGGCCTCTGAATCAGTCCCTTTTTACCAATGGGCTCGTCGGTCTGGCTGAGAAGGCAGAACACGAGCCAATGGCTGGAATGTGAAGCCAGACAAATTCAGCCTGCAGCTAAGACATAACTTTTTAACAGCGAGAGGAATTAATCGTTGAAACACTTTACCAAGGGTCGTAGTGGATTCTCCATCAGTGGCCATTTTTACATCAAGCCTGGATGTTTTCCTAAAAGCTCTGCTCTAGGAATTAGTATGGGGCAGGTCTCTGGCCTGTTTTAGACAGGAGGTCAGAAGAGAGGATCACAATGTCCCCTTCTGGCCCAGGAATCTGTGGATCTAATGCCTGCCCCAAGGGGTTTGCAATCAAAATAAAGACCACCAATAAAAGGTGGGAGAAAGGAAGTAGAAGGGCCGAGGGGTGAAGTGACTTGCCCCAGGTCACATAGCAATTTAGTAGCAGAGCCAGGATTAGAACCCCAGTTCCCCAAAAGCCGGGTCCTTAGCTACTACACCACACTGCCACCAATGCAAGGGAACAGCAGTGGCCCAATGACTTTGCTAGGGGATGAGAAAGATGTCATGGGGACGATACTGACGGCCCCTGGCTGCAGTCACAGCACAACAAAAATTTGACAGCTGACACCCAGATCCTGTAAGAAGAGGATTGACAGGGAATCAGAAACTTCCCGTCAGCTCCTGCAGTGCAAACAGTGCTAAAGCATGAACATGGGTGGAGCTGTTTCAGTTTGGTTATTAAACCATCATCTTTCCTCTCGGAGCGCAGAGACAGCTGCTGTGAGCTAATGGCCCGTGCAGGAGGGGTAGCTCGGACAGGACAAATGCTCAAAGCCCTTCTTTATAAGGAGGAATTACAGCTCGTTAACATGAGAGATTTCTGCTAAGAGCAGAGATCTGGGCCAGTGTGCCAATGGAAACGTTGCTGGCCGGACTGCTGACAGCTCCCATCACATCTCGAATGACGGGTGGAATCCAGTCCTGACTGAATTGTCAGTGGGTTGCTGACCAGGTTGCTGGAACAATTTGTAGAGTGGGGGTGCTGAGAGCCATTGAACCGGTCTGTAAACCCTGCATATGATGGAAACCACTTCAAGCCAAGGGGTGCTGCAGCCCCCCTAGTTCCAGCACCTATGGTGGCTGATAGCATGGAAGCAGAAGCTTGTTTATCAAAGTCAGTCTACGGGTTTGATTTCAGTTTCCTCACAACGCCACCCCATGATCAACTGCCATGACTCAGCCCTTCCTCTTATAGCCCCAATAATCCCTTGCCTTGGTTTCGATGCTGATCTCACTCACACTAGTCACTGAAGTCACTGGAGTTACAGTGTTGGGAGATCAGAACCAGGCCCCTAGTCTTTGTGTGGAGAACTGGACTGCTGGTGATATAACTGGAGGCTGCATTGGCATGAATAACACCAGCACGTTCATAGGCTGCCAGAGTAGGCTCAGCACATCAGATGGCAGTCCCAAGGGGGTCTCTGTGACCGAATCCGTCACCGATACTTCATCCCTTCACTCCAGAAGCAACAAGTTACTTGTAACTAACTCAGTGATATGCATTCCTGCCACCTCTGTCACTCCCAGTGCTTTCTAGTTTACCAACTGGTTCTTATAATGAAAAAGCAAAGGCCATCCATGTAACTGTAGGTAACATTTAGAACCACAGTGAAGGTTGTGGGCAAGCTAAGGAATAATGTTCCAGATTAGTGAGTTTGAGGAAGGAAATGAATCTCAAACCCAGATCATTTCCAGTTGACCTGTATATTGGTAGGAGCCCTTCGCACATGAATCTCAGAATTTCTGTGACAAAAGCATAACACTCCTTACCCTTTGGAGACAGTTTTGGGTGGATTGGGGCATACATTATTCCATGCCGACATTCCCCAGGCTGGAAATCCAGGCAAGAGCTCACAGTAATACCTCCATCTGTGTCCTAGCCTGGAAGATGCTAAACTGTCTCAGGGGAATGCAGAGAAGCCTGACGCCAGTAGGATCTGGACTCCCAGGCGGATGAGGGATCCACAGCAGAGTGGCAAGGAGGTCATCTATATGGAAGGGTGTTGTCCTTTCCTGCAAATCCACCTGGCCTCAATGCTCTGCGGTCCTCACCTAACGCATCAGAGCGAGGCTGGTGCTTTGAAATCCCTGCTAGGAAAACCCTAGAGAGGTATCCTTCTCTGTCCTACCACTCCTATGGTTTTTCTTCGTGCCAACTTGGTGGGTCACTGTAGCCCACAAAAAGTATGGTTGTCTAAGGCAACAGGATCTAAAGAACAACAGGCAGAGCAGCTAATAGGGAATTGCTGTTGAAATTCTCAAGACACAATGAAAAGGCGGAGCAAGAAAAGTGCTCTGAGTTAGGAGGGGGAAGGAGAACCATCCAACCCGGATGTATGTCATAGAACTCAACCCTCCTCTGGCTATGGGTTTAGGATCTCTTTACAAACTAAGCTGAAAAAAATACCCCAATGTCTGCTTGAAGGGGAGAAAAAAAGCACGACGCAAAATAAAAAGACATTTTAACCAGATTTCCTACTTTTTATTTCAGAAGAATGTTTTGCATTATTTACTTTTTATTTATTTACATGTACTTCACATATGTGTTTAAAATGCACTGACTTCCCATAATTCTCTTGTTCCTGCTTAAATTAGCTGTTATTTTACAATACAAAAAATTATACCAAAAAACTGCAGTCCTAAATGTGTGTATGTATAACACCCACAATCCCCAGCAATGAAATAGTTTACAATACTTACTAGGTATTTACATATGAATGCAATAAACACTAAATTATACATATTAACAAACTAAGCTCGAGTCGGAACACAGATAAGGACTGTAAATAACTACAGAACAAAAAAAATTAAGACCGAATTAGTTCAAGGATCTTAGTGTAAAGAACATTTAGTGTGCACAAATTTCAGAATAATATAAAATCTATTTTTATTTTTATTTTTTATTTTTTTAAAAAATGGACTTATTTATTTTACACTCTTCCACAAATAGATTTGTGTGGGTTTTGTTTTTTTTCCTGGTGAGCATTTTGGAGTGGGTGGATAACACAGGGGGAAATGTCTTTAGTACCTGGAAGACACACAAAGGTAGTTTATTGTTTTAGAAAGACAGTAAATTGGGCTACCATCATCCTGATCCAGAAGCAGAATAAACAGCATGTGTGTTATTGTAGGCATTACTGGCACGTGATGAACTTACTTATTTCAAGCAACTAAAACAGAAAGCAAGGTTATGACTAAAATTATCTACAGCATGTCAGAAAAGTAAAAGCATCTCTTATCCTTCTCTTGCCTCCACTCCACCCCAAAAGCTAGTGCATATATATTCAAAAATGGAGACGGAGATGCACCTTTGTATATGAAACATGCATGTTTCTTCACAGAACCTGATGTTCCAGCTTACTTTAGGAATCCACTGTAAAACAAACTGTTGCACTCGGAAATGAAGATTGAAGATTAAAAAACCCCACAGAGATTACTATGGAAACGTAGATGGCTTAGTTTAAAAGTCGCTCCTGACATGTACAGTCAGTTTTTATTTTAAGGTCAGTGGTGGAGCACATGTATTTACAGAGCCGATATTTAAAGAATTGTGGCAAGCCCAAAGCCAGCAGGTTCAAAGTTCCATTTGACACTCAGTCCTGAATTTAGGCTTTTATGAAAAAGAAAAAAAAAATCTCTAACATTCATGTCACTTCAGGACTGAGAATCAGCAGTCTTTGGCTTCACTGGTTTGTGTGAAAACCTTAATGTTTTATTTCAGTCCCTTGGGGAAGGGGGGCATGGATTTCACTGAAGGGTCATTTAAGCTAAATTTAGGACTGGCGAGATGAACAGCCATTTGAGAAAACACTCTAAACCCAGTAAATAGATATGTTGGTACAGTTTTGCCAGACAGAGTATGACATATAAGAACAATATTTAGTATGCATCCTACCTTTAAGGAACTATATATCTGGCACAAGACGCCTTTTATGGCCTGTCATTCTTTCATGATACAATATCACCATATTTTGGTACATTACATATTGGGAATTCACAGGCACCATACACATCTGTACATTGGCATTTTTGGTACAGTATGTTTTTAAGCCGATAGCTTTAAAAGAGACTTGATGGTGGGTGTACCCATAAATCTTCCTCTAAATACAAATTACTGACCAACATGACTATAGGGTCTGCTGCACCCGATCATGCATGCTAAAAAAAAATCCAAATGAAATTCTGGTGAAAAAACTGAAGCAGGTTTGTGAACAAAAATTGGTTTCAATTAATGTATTTTTGTATCCAGTGGCACTAATTGAATTTTCTACATTCAGGAGGTTGCAACATTTCCAGTTAAAATAACACCTAAAAAAAAACCTTTGCAAAGAATAAAAATGTTCCCAGTGAACAATGTGAGACCTTGTATACCAAATTTCACCCACGGTTATAAAACCCCAGAAAACAGTGATTTGGAATGGACTCACTAGCACAATCTTAATGATAGAGACTTGGGCAGCACACCATCAACTTAATAATCTCATAATAGTGGCTGCTTTAAGTATAAATATCACCTGTTTCTAATTGTTCTTTTTTCTCATGGAAGAGCTGTATTTTAAACTACTTTGCTTTTATTGTTCAAGTGAATGTATTTAAATACATAAAAATGCCAGGTTATGCCTCCTTGCTTTCTACTGCCAGATATCAGGCATTAATCTGATGACTTTTTAAAGCTCTGGAAAGTTACTTAATCATCATATGAAGAAGTTAAGACAAAACTCATACATCATTTAAAATGCATCAAAAATACATTAGATATTTCTGTTTTATATACACGCTAACTCTGTCCACATTCTGCACTACTGTATAGTTTATTTACAAGTGCAAAATCAGTGTGTTATTTTTCACTTATTTACAGATTCTCCTATGAAATTACAGGTGGTTGTTGTTTTGTAAAGAATCCCCTTTATGACCCCCAATCATCCACTTTTGATGTTGGTACACTGATGAAACACCTGCAGTTTGTTTTCTTCTCCCCAGCCCCTCCGCTCTCCTCTCTTCACTCCTTCCCCCGATAATTTATTTTGAACTGGGATGAAACTCCTTGCAGCAGAGATACGTATGAGAGTTCTCTTTTCCCTTGTCCATATGGAGCTAAGATACAGAGCAAGGCTAAAGCCTAAAGGATCTTTTTGTTTCATTTATATTAATAAAGTCTTATTCCTCTATTTACAGTTTTGGGCTCAATTAAACTTAATATTGATCAATTTCACTTGTCTTCCTTATTTTTAACATCTGCCCCTTAACTCCTTTCTTGAGAGTATTCTGGCCACACTTCTGCTGTAAGCAATTGAGACACAACAATCTGAGCATACGACAATTCTCTAAAAGGGAGCAGAAATGTGTTTTTTGTTTTTTCTAAAGTAAAAATAATTTCACTTAATGGCCCCCATTTAGCAAAGCATTGCTTTACCTAAGCATAGGCATAACTTTAGGCACCTGCTTAAGTGCTGTCCTGAATAAGTATGGACTTAAGCATAAGGTTAAAAGCTTTCCTGAATTGTAGCCAGTGTTCGTTTTCCCAGTGTGATGGGTAATTGGGTAAGGGTCTATGAATACTAGATCTGCATTTGTGAGGTAATTAAATATACAGGGGGAAAATTTTATCTTGCGTTATTTCTCTGGTGTGGTCTAGCCCGGGGCAGCCCTATAAACAAGGGAAGTTGCAAGTTCTTTTGGGAGGTGACTCTGAGGCAATCTGTGCACCTAGCTAACATTAAAGTTGACTAAAAACTTTCACTCCACAAAGTTTCTCCTTATCAACCCCTCCTGAGGACATTTAACTTGCAGGTTTAGAAATATATTTTCTAAATATATTTCTAAACCTCCTCTTATGTCAGATTCTAATGATGACAAGGTAGGCCGAATTTTGAGTCTAATAAACCTCATCAGCATCATTTTGAGGCTCAACTGCAAAAAGAGTTAGAAAGTATAATAAATCCCTTGCGACACCGAGCCCTCTTCTACAACTACTGAGTGCATCCTATCAGCAGTAAGTCTCCCTCACGTATCTAAGGCAGTTACCCCACACCGTACAGTCACTGGGGGAAATTCAAGATTGAACATTCAAACACGAGGCCAAACAGAGCTACTACGTTTTTTAAAATTAAAATCTTCAGACCAACGGGGCCTCAAGGAGCCGCTCCAGTTCCTTAAGAGGAAGTGCTGAACAGCAACGCTTCTGACCACTGATAGGGTGCAGTCCTTGTCCACAAGAACAGGGAAGGTCAAAGGGGCAGAAAAGGACTCAAAAGGTAACACCAAGTAATAATTAGGTAGCAGGCCACAGGTACACACAACTTCCATTTATGCCAGCTGGTGAAAGCAGCGTTCACATAAGATACAGGAACTCAATTCCACTTTCCCCCGCAAGATACTGCTACCAGATTAAGTAGTTTCTTGGGTGGGAAAATGCCCTCATCTTCTCTGACTACAAATGATGCATTACAAATGGCAGAGATTGCCCTGGGTGACTAATTAATTTTTACAGAAATATAGGAACACAATTATGTAAAAACCTGCATGCACTAATTCCCTCACTTCCTAGATCTGCTTAAGTCTAGGCACTTGTGTGCATGTATTTCAACTGGGTTAAGATGACAGAACCACGAATGCTTTAGAAAATGACATTCAACTTTGTAAATATTGGACTCAGCGTAAGCAATGTACAATATTCAGTCTTGGCTTCATTCTTTCCTATCTTGATGCTATATATTAAGCTGGACCATAAATGACAAAAAAGCACTAATTAAATAATGTGGGAATAAACAAAATCTTTGAAATTATTACATATGAAATGACAACAACGCTGAAGTTTAATATTAGTGTTGAGGGCTGAGACGTACCTGGAAATGCTGCATCTTCCCCCCCCCCCTTTTGGCACAGTTTGATAAATACATGTACTATAATGCACTTTCCATGCATAAACCTGAGTGTCATTTATGTTTGTACTACTGGTTTATTCACTTTGACCTTCAGTGGTGGTGATTAGAGGTTACTGGACCTGAAATAATATATATATTTTTTTAACCGGGGGAGAAGAAGTCGAACCATCCTGTGGCATATGTCAGTAAAACTTAAGTGGAGCAATTGTCAAACAAAGCCAACTATCGAGTATATGAGAAAAAAGGCTGGATTCAAGGAAGTTGTGTTTCCCATATATTTTTAGTCTCTTGTGTGTCACAACTGTAAAATCTTTCTCCTCCTCCTCCGATGTGTTACTGGTGTTTAAAACCCTAGAGAGACAGTCTATGATGTCCATGCATCAAATACAGGTTCCTGGCTGTGCTGGGGGCTGTTGTTTCCGATTTCGTACTGCTCCTGATTTCTCTTTGTAGGCAATTGGCATTTGTTGTGAAACGTCCACCAAAGCACTGGCCACCGCAAGACCTGAAGTAGTAAATCAAGGTGGTTATAGAAGTGAAAGTCTAAGGACTGCAGTTGCAAAAAATCTTATCCAAAAAGTGATTTATTTATTTTTAAAGCAGCATTTTGATTTGCAGATTAAACTTGACGGGGTACTCAGAAGCAAGCTATTCAATAAAGTACATTTCCATCAAAGCAACTGCTTCCTGTCACCCGCCAAAGATAATCTTCTGAACATAAAAACCGGGATATTCATTTAAGCTGCTTTTATTGGAAGCAAGTAATCATGCCACAGAAGAACAGCAGTTTCCTCAAAGCACTTGGGGATGGCTGGTGCATTATGCTTTACAAGCACCCTGCAACCACACCTTCCTGGTCTGAAAAATAGTCACCCTCCCAAAATAACCACAGATGAGAGAAAACCAAAGCGTTTACCTGGATCTGGCTCTGGCCTCTATTTAATTCAAATCCCTAATTACCCCCCATTGTGCAAAACTAGAACTCAAAAGCAATTTATGCCCTCTTCTAGTCCCTTCCTCCCCCTCACCACACTTACTAGCTTTGCTGATTGCTAAAGACAAAGATCTTGTCCTGACCGTCCTCCAGCTGCAGGCAACAGAAGCTGTTCCAGAGGCTATCTATATCTCAGCTCCTCACAAAGGAACCATTAGCTGAGGGGCTGGGAAAAGCTTGTAGTTTTGGGGGGACTGTGTGTGGGAGAGAGAGAACAATTGCATCTAACCTGATTCCCCTCATATAAAGTGTTAGGACAGGAGTGGGAAGAACAGCATCCTACTGCCCCATGCTCCCATCAGAAGAGAGAAAGCAGCAGGGCCTGGCCTTTGAAAGTCAGACAGGTGAACCTTTCTCTGTGGGGGGAGTCGGGGAGGCAAATAAGGCCCTTTTAAAAGTAACTATTGGAAACTTCCAGCCACTTGTGGCCCCTGTATTTTTCCCAGTGACTGGTGTTCAGATGAAATGTATCCCTACTTCTTCTAAAACACCCTGAGGGGAAAACAAAGACAGACACCACAGTATATGGCTCTAAATTTTCACCAGTGATTACCTTGCACAAGCTCAGTGACAAGAAAGGGATCAAACCGCAGTTATAACAACTGTAGCATTTTCACGGTTAGCAGAAATTGTCTGGCGAACCCTGCATGCCGTTTGTTTAGGGCTTAATTATGCCGCCCTAACAAAACTGAGTAGTTCTTTACTCTGCAAGTGAGCCCACCCATTTCAAAGAGCTGACTGGAGGAGTGAGGTTCAACCCAACTGGAGTCAAACGGAAGAATCTAACCCTTAGTAAATTAGATTACCTACCCTGTAAAATAAATTCCCACTGACTAGGGAATTTTAGGTATTCCTGAATTAATCTGTAAGATTCAGAGATCATGGTGATGGGCACAGTATAAATACCTAGACATATTAGAAACATGTCAAAGCACAATATCAATCATTCACCTGACTGCCCTGGTGGTGGGATACCTCCCATTCCTCGAGGCAACCTCACAAATACTGAGAGGACAGCTGCTCTGTTTCCAAAACACGGCTCCAGCGCGATGGGTTTGGGAACAGTCTGTAGCAAAAAAGAAAAAACAAGAAAGAACATTGTTTGTTTATTACCTCCCTGTTCCCGCACCCTTTGTCTGTTAGATTGTACATTAAAGCTTCAGGGCACGGACTATGACTTTATCTATGGTTGACTAGTGCCCAGAACATTGTTGTCAAGACTGAAATCAATATTATGACAATCATAACCCTAATCGCCATAAAACACAACACATTTCCTTAATGAAGTCTAGTGGTTAAAAATCAAGTCTTGCACAAAGCTTCTCTGTATGAAGTATTACACTATTTACTCTCCTTGCAGGGGGTTCCAAGGCCTATTTACTGTGTGTGTGTGTGTGCACGTGCATGTTTGTTTGTGTAATATACAACTATGAGAGACCAGGATGATAAGTGCAAAGGGGAAGATTGCCAAAGACACAAAGGGTAGTTCGTCACCCAGCGCTCACCGAAGGTGAGTGGGAACTGGGTGTTTGATCTTTCTGCCATTAAGAAATCTCCCCCAGTGTATTCCTATTAACATTGAACATTTAATTTGAAAAGATCAGCAGCTAATTTCAGGGGGCTTTGTTACTAAAAAGACAAGGTAATAAAAAAGTGACATGCTTATCTGCCTTTTAAAAGTAACTGCATGACATCGATATTAACATAGGTTATTACCTGACCCAGCAAATAGGCCCTGATCCTGCAAACACTTATGCACATGCTTAATTTTACTATGGAACAACTCTACGGTAAGTAAAGAATGTGTAAGTATTATATAAACTTCAGAACTCAAGTACTGAGGGCGAGCTCTTGCCTCATATCAGCAAGCAAGCTGAGGTGGACTTTCTATACGTTATGCTCTGTGGCTTCTAGTTTCCTGTTGATTATGAACATACAGCACCTAGTGGATTCTTTGATACTAATGAAATACTTATTGCTTATCGGAAGGAACAATCAGTTGCACACATACAAAATGGGAAATGACTGCCTAGGAAGGAGTACTGAGAAAAGGGATCTGGGGGTCATAGTGGATCACAACCAAAATATGAGTCAACAGTCTAACACTGTTGCAAAAAAAAAATAAAAAATCCATCATTCTGGGATGTATTAGCAGGAGTGTTGTAAGCAAGACATGAGAAGTAATTCTTCCGTTCTATTCCGTGCTGATTAGGCCTCAGGTAGAGGACTGTATCCAGTTCTGGGCGCCACATTTCAGGAAAGATGTGGACAAATTGGAGAAAGTCCAGAGAAGAGCAACAAAAATGATTAAAGGTCTAGAAAACATGACCTATGACGAATGATTAGAAAAACTGGGTTTGTTTAGTTTGGAGAAGAGAAGACTGAGAGGGGACATGATAACAGTTTTCAAGTAGATAAAAGGTTGTTACAAGGAGGAGAGAGAAAAATTGTTGTTCTTAACCTCTGAGGATAGGACAAGAAGCAATGGGCTTAAATTGCAGCAAGGGCAGTTTAGGTTGGACATTAGGAAAAACTTCCTGACTGTCAGGGTGGTTAAGCACTGGAATAAATTTCCAGGGGAGGTTGTGGAATCTCCATCATTGGGGATTTTTAAGAGCAGGTTGGACAAACACTTGTCAGGGATGGTCTAGATAATACTTAGTCCTGCCTTGAGTGCAGGGGATGGGACTAGATGACCTCTCGAGGTTGCCTCCAGTTCTATGATTCTATTTCATTAGGCATAAAATTGTAATACTGTATTTAAAGGCTCAACGGAAACTCAGTATAATCCAAGACTCTAGAAAAGGAACAGGAATCAAACAACGCAATTAAATTACTGGTGCCTAATAAAAAAAGGATACAACAGCAAACAAAATGAAACTTTAAACTATTTTCATATTTCATATTAACCCTAATGATTACGATGATTTATTAGTCTTTTTGCAAGATAAATTAGTATTTTACAGCCTATAACAACATAAGAGGGAGTCTGTAAAAATCTGCAGTCGTAAACAAACAAAACTCCCATACCCAAAAGAAAAAAAAAGGATCAAACTCCAAACAATTATTGATCTACAAAGCAACCGAGCATATACGTGTGTGTGTGCGCGCTATATTATCCGACTGGCAACTCAGTTACTAGGGGTAATGGAGAGAGCATAGGGAAAGCTTCTTGGAAACTGAAGCAATACAGTACATCCAGCCTTCTACCCTACTGAACAGAGAGGTAATGCTGGGCATTTAAAAGTTTCTTGGCAATCTCTGAAAAAGAAAAAAATCCAAGCAAATGTTGTATTCCTTCCATTACCCAAAAATGCTACTAAATGTGTGTGGGGTAATTTAGTGCTGCAGCATCAGCCCGGCGCTCAATCTTACTCCAAGTGCTCGCGACAATAAATAGCAACGCCCCAGGAGAATACAATGGCATGGAACAACGCCGTGGGGTGAATGAAATGTTGGAGCAACATACAGAACTCATTTGTTTTATGATCTAATTTTAATTTATTCTCTTTGCCCCACTCTTGGATTATAAAATACCTTTGCTACTCCATTCCTTCCCCAAACATAAATGCTAGATGCTACCCTTTTCAAATGGAAGCATTATAGATAACCTGCAGTCTCGTGTAAGTGATTCAGCAGATAGCCATCTTCCTTCTGCCAGTACTGAGCCAACGCCTTTGTAATAACGAGGATGCGCTGTGCTGCTGGAGGTGATATCTTTTTGGGTGAGATACAGAACCCATCCTGAGCTGCTGTAGTCACTCAAAATTCAATGCCACTTTCACAAGAGGGAGGTTAACCCTCATGCTCTGGTTAATTTCTAAATTAAAGTATGTACATTCTGTTTCCCTTCATGTCTACTTCAGGTTTATTTACTCCTGGTATTTGTCTCTTCCTGCACGAAACTGATCCGAAAAGCTGTGTGCTGTTAAACAGCTGTCAACTTTTCACCACAGAGGTGGTTGCACTTCTGTGGTGACTTAAGAGATTTGGGAATATACAATTTGTACAATGAGGTCGCCAAATTTATTGTTTTAGGGTACACTGGAAGAAAGGGGTACAATAAACACACAATCATGTTGCTTTGGATAACTCCAGAATAAATGCTATGTACTGCCTACCGCTGTGCACGGTTTTGCTAAGACAGGCTGTCATTAGTAATAACACACACTGCATATAAAACACAATCAAGTCTTGTGAATTCATTTTTGACAGCACCAACTCAGTCACCTGCTTTTGGAACTGTGACTCACAATACACCTAATCTTCAGCTTGTGTTACTGAGGGCAAAAAGCAAAAACCAGGGTGGGGATATGACTCCTGCATCAGGCGATGGCAACGTTGAGTTTGATGTAGGCAATGGGTCAGCCTGTAGAGAAGGACATACTATGCCCTCTATTACATCTGGCAGCTGATCACTGGAGTCTGGGGAATGTGTTCTACACAGATGTAGACAAACTAGTGAATAAGTCAAACAGCAGTTTACTGGCTATCTTGATTGTGATCTCACAACTGCCTGCAAAGCTGGAGCTGGCATCACCATGGGCCTAGACATTATCATGTTACATATTGGCCTGTCCCACATCGTAAGGGAGTTTGATGCACTAGTCCCATATTCATACGGGTCACACCAAAGAAGCTTCTCTCATTGGTAGCACATGACAGGGTTTCCAACTGGGTCAGGAACTATCTAGAACCATATATTTGTACAGCACTCAACACAATAGGGCCCTGATCATGAGTGTGTTCTCTAGGTGCTGCTGTACAAACAAACAATAAGCAGCTGCCAATGCGGAGAGCTTGTTCAGACTTCATCATGTTATTACTTCTCTGCCACGGACAGACATAGTCCAAAAACAGTCCATGCTTTTCCCCCTCCCATCCAGTAACCAAAGCATTAACTTGCTCAGCTTCCTAATTTTCCCCTTCTTTCCCATAACAGGAATTACAGCTACCTTCAGCCATCTCCCCAATGACCAAAGCTCCAAATGCAAACTCCCGTACTTCCCTTGGAGACAGGAGCCCTATGTATGAGATTAGGGCTGTGAATGGTAGGCCACTGAATTCTCACACTGGAGATCCAGGCCCTCTTTCAAGATCAGAGGGAGGCAGACACAGTGTGGATACTGAGGAAGACTTGCCGTTTTCCCTTTTTGTGATAACAAATTAGTGTTTTTGTCTGATAGATGGCTGCTATTTTCCTCTTAAAATATGGCTCTCCAAACTTTGCAACACCTCTCAGTAGTAGGTTCACCATAAAAAAAATCACTATGGGGACTCTGACATTGAGTATTTTGCTAAGCTTATCACTGAAATATAGAAGCAACTCCTTTTTATTGAAAACCTAATGATATGATAAAAGTGCACATTATGCAAATCTATGCAAATTAGGTGCAGCCCTCAGACTCTTGGCACATCACCAGTGCTGCCCTTGGTGTCCAAACACTTGGATGTCCACATTTTAAAATCACAAAAGGTCTCTCAGTTGGAACAGATGGCCAGGGATTGTGGTTAATGGGACACAAAAGATTTCACCTTTAGGGCACTGGTTCAAATGCATGTTCCTGTCACTGCCATCTGATGGCCCATCAGAAACGAGTTGGTGCTCTGAGTCCACACATCACATAAGCCACAACTGGCACCCTTGTTGGCAGTTTCAAAGGCACCAAGGAGTGAATGGCAGAGACTTATTTCCTTCAGGTTACATCTGAGAGGTCAGCGTAGGAGAAGCTTGCAGGGCTGCTGTCAATGCCATATCTGGTCTGTGAGCAGCAGGGACTTCAGTCTCCAAGACTGTCAATTTGGCACTTTTCATCAATGCTTCTCCCCCTCCTCCCGCCCCTTAAGGAAAAATGTAAATGTGGCCAGAATGACGACTTTGCACAGGTGGTACATTGAACCCTTCTGCTGCTAAATGCCTGCACTAGCTCACCTCTGCCATTAAAGCTACTATTAAAGGAAGTGCTGTTTTTTTGCTGAACAACAAAATGCTAGGAGCCAAGGTAACTCGAATTTTATAACCAAGTCATGTCACATGATTGTCATTCCTAGATCCCATAACAGACACATTTCTGAGGGCTGACCTTCAGTGTCAGGAAATTATGAGGCTCCACTGATTTTTATCGGCCAGAACGGCCATGGGTTTCGCACTGGTTAATATTAGAAAAAGTGCCCTTTTTATAATGTAATTTTAAAATTAATGGTATCTTGTTAATGATTGAGGATGTTAAAAAAAAATCTATTTTAGCATTTCTTCAATAAAGCTGCTATATTGACCAGAAATGCTGTGGACACAAGCCAAGTAATTTTTTTGTTTGAGTGTTGAAGTGTGCGTAATATGTAGAGTGTTCACAGAATTATACAAGTTAAAAATGGTCAAAGTCTCAGTTAGGTCATCTAATTAATCCACCTCCCATGGCAATACTGTTCCCACACTAACAATACATTTTGTAGTACTTTCTCTAGACTAGTTTTAAATGACTCAGGTGAAGTGTCTACCACCAGTTCCCTTGAGAGCCAATTTCAGAGCCTACTACATCTCACAATCAGGCATCATTATGTAACGTTTAGCCTAAAATCTCTTTTTATTTCATCCCATTATTTCTATTTATACAATTAACATACAACACAGTCTAACAGTTAATAACACTTATGAAAACTAATGACTACAGAATAATAAATATTCTATATAATTTAAAACATTGAACAGCAATTTTATTTTTCTAAAACACATTTTAAGTATACTGGAGCATATAATCCAGTTACCATGCAACACTGACAGGCCAAGCCAATTGCTTTTCAAACACAGTAGGACAAAATGTATTTTTAACAACGTTTTTGTATGGCTTAGTAAATAGTCCCAAACCATTACATGCTTTCAATTTCCAGTAGGGATATGTGCCTCACAGAGTTGCTTAAATGGAAGCAGAACCTAAGGCATTATTATTGAAATAGTTAAACAGAGTTTCAGCTATGCTTCAGATGACTTCACTGTGCAGAATAGTGTCAGGCTAAGTTTCCCAAGTTTTTTTGAATGGTATGATTGACAACTGACCAAGCATTCATAAAATAAAACATGAGCGATTTTCCATAAAAAGAGGGTATAAATGAAGTTCTAAAAAAATCACATCCCCAGAGTATTTCCTGTGCTTTCTCATGCGGAGACGAATTAACTTCTTGTAATTATTTGAAGTGCACAATTCTAGATTAAAAATTCATATTCATCTTTGAAACCTTGGCCCTGATATTTAACTAGAAGCTGGCCCACAGTAAATCAATCTTTTTTCTTGAATTGTTCAGCCCATTTCAATATTGGGTTTCTATGTCTGGAGTTTAAGAATATAATTTTTTAAAAAGGTGCTCAAGCCTTCTGGGCTAGCCCTAGCAGAGTCAACATATGGGCATGAGACACTGATTCATCAGTATCTTGTATCAGAAATGCAAATGGCCACAAATGAACAGCAGAAAGATCAATGGGGAGTTATACCCAGCTACATTTAATAAATAACCACCCCACTTTTAATGCAAGTAGCGTCAATCCAGCAAGCATTCAATGCAAGGTCTACATGAAGGGAAAGATTAGTGTCAGGAGAACTTGCAGTGTTCCCAGGCAATGTTAAATTACAAAACCTTCTGGCCCCATAACATTCTCACAAATAAGGTAACAATCGCATTGATCTTGAAATTCTCCACTGCTGCCCTACGGGTAGTGTAAGATAAAGCCACAGCATACAATATGGCCAATATGCATATGGCAAATGTTGAAAAGTTCACCTTGATTTCACATGTACCAGAGGGTAGTTATGCTATTAATTTCAATACTAGGTTGCTTTTTATAATAAAAGGTGCACATAAAAAGGATGAAACAGCAGTCGGATGATCTCAGACACAAGACACTTAAAACAACTGCTGTGCACAAAGGAATGCAAATAGGTCCTCTCCAACAGTTTTCAGAAGCTGTTGGTGTTATTAGTGTTTCAATCAGAAAATGTACTCATTTCTGCCAAAGGGAAAGAAGAGTTTAAAAAGACCCTTTTACTCAAAGCTTCAGAGTTTGCTTTCTCTTGAGCCACTTCCTCCTCGTCAGCTAAAATCAGGGTAAAAGCATTTCCAACCGCATTACTGGTCAGTTGTACTTAAAATATCAGCTTTTCAATTTTATTTATAAATACTTATCTTATACGTTTACAAAATGTGGACACAGTTAAATCTTGCCATCATTCCATTTACCTACCAAAACGTATACTCAGGGGGTAGGGGAATGAACCTTTGCAGTCACACGGTCAGGACAAACAGCAGATCACAGAGCGTCACTACCAAATGTTCACTGCATACCAATGGAAAAGCTTTCTCAAAGCAGCAAATTATGTCAAATGAAACCCACACCTACATTAGCTGGAAATAATTCATTAAGCGAAGGGTTTAGCATCTTTTGTTGTTTTCACAGTACAGAACATTATTAGAGTATATTAAATTCTAGGAGAGTTCATCAGTTTTACACACCTCACTTGTCCACACGATCTCTAGGTTCTTAAAACTAGCAACTACATATTACGGATAGCACACACTTCTCTATAAAGTAGAAAGCAGGAGAACATAGGCAGAGTCAACAACAAATATAATTTAAAAGGCCCAAATGGATAAATCTCTCTTTGTTCTCATCTTCCTCTATACTGCAACAGAACAGTAGCTATCCTGACATCTGTTCACCTACGTGGACCACATTGGCTGTTCCACTGTTGGTGCATATTTTCAGAAGCAAACCACGTAGTTACACACTTACGTGCAATCTGAGTGCTTTAGTATTAACGAATCAGCAATTAATCTTTTAAATGGCAAATGATGCTCTCTCAGAAGAATGGAACAAGTAATAAATTAGAACTAAAACCCTGTTATAGCATGCCTTCTGAATGAAATGCAATGGCCTGTGATATGTGGGAGGTCAGACTAGATCATAACAGTCCCCACCCTGTGGCTTTGAAACCTATGAATGAATCATCTAAGTCACAGGAACATAGGCACTGACATGCTAGATGAAAACCAACGGTTCAATGAGTCCAGTACCCTGTCTTTGAAAGTGGACAGCACCACAGCTGCTTAAAACCAACGTTCAAGAACCACTATGCTAGGAAGTTATGGGATAACCTCCCTCTAGGTAAGCTTTAAGACAGGATTCTTCTTTATAGTACCTATAAAAACTAGACTGGATCATTACAAGATGTCCCAAGTGATGGAAGCCCCATTACTTCCCTGAAGTGACTATTCTGCAGTGCTACAGCTCTCACTAAGAACATTTTTTTTCCTGATGTTCAGTTTATATTTTCCTCTCAGTTTCATCCCATTCCTCTCTGGGATATCCCTTTCATCCCTCTCCTCACTGCCCCTTTAAATATATACAGACAGTTGTGCCCCTCTCAAACATTGCTTAGTCAAACTATACAGTACATACTTGGCTTTTAATCCTTTTAGAAGTCAGGCCAAGCTCTCTGAGAAGTTTGGTTGCTCTCCTCTGAGCTCATCCCATTGAATCAGTTTTTTTTATAAGAACATAAGATCGGCCATACTGGGTCAGACCAAAGGTCCATATTCTGAGAGTGGCCAATGCCAGGTGCCCCAGAGGGAACAGACAGAACAGGTTGTCATCAAGTGATCCATTCCCTGTCGCCCATTCCCAGCTTCTGGCAAACAGAGGCTAGGGACACCATCTCTGCCCATCCTGGCTAATAGCCATTGATGGACCTGTCCTCCATGAACTTATCTAGTTCTTTTTTGAACCCTATTATAATACAGTAGTACTCAGAACTGAATACAAGATTCCGGGTGCAGTTACAGCAAGGCTGTAGAAGTGATGTCTATGTTCAATTTTTTATTTCAAATTATTTGCCCCCCAATGCAATAGCTTGCAGTTCTCCAAGTCTGAACCTCACTTTTTTTGGTTCAAATGTCTAATCGTTCTAGCTACTTCCTGGCCTTGCTGATATTCACAACTCCTCTCAAGTTACTGTGAATGTCCTGAGCATGCTGTTTACCACCTTCTAGATAACTAATAAAGATGTTAAGAGTGGAAAGAGCACAGATCCCAGTGACACTCCACACCCATCTGAACATACTACTGTTTATCTCTACCTTTAATAGCTGGGACCTTCAGGCAGTTTTTGATCCCGTTGACAGCATTTCTACCCTGGGCAGTATGAATTGATTACTAGACTGACACAGGCTACACTTGTGCCACATTTCGGCTCTTTCTAAAGCAGAAATCAAGCTTGATGTCTTGATGTTTGAAAAAGGGGCAATTAAGAATTTGCAGTGAGACTAACTTTGGCCCTATGACAACTAATGTTGTGGAATTAAATGCACATCCACACCTCAACGACATTAACACTCCAAACGAGCTGCAGACTATTTTCTTGACAAAAGCCACCATCATTTAGCCATTTAGACTACTTGTAGACATGAACAGCCTCCAGTTCACAGATGAAGGGATAACCATCTATCAGTGCTGGATTCTAAGTGTGGAAAACAGAACACAATACAGTGAGATCTGCACGAATGGCCATCTCCAGTTGACAATACTGTCTTATGAAACTGCTTTACAGTTTCCCTCAAAGTTTCCAGCACAATTTTGTTTGACCTGTTATGAAAGACAAACTTTACTAGGTATACTTGTGGCACCTTAGAGACCAACAAATTTATTTGAGCATAAGCTTTTGTGAGCTACATCCGATGAAGTGAGCTGTAGCTCACGAAAGCTTATGCTCAAATAAATTTGTTAGTCTCTAAGGTGCCACAAGTCCTCCTTTTCTTTTTGCGAATACAGACTAACACGGCTGCTACTCTGAAACTTTACTAGGTATCTGTTTGTTCATCCCTGTGGTGGCTGCTTAGGATGACTTTCACAGTATATATATTTACCTCTGCTGAGAATGTAAGTACTAGTTGCATGAGGCTCCCTACTTTAAGATGCTTAAAGATCATCTATGCCAGCACTCTAAGAAATTCTCTAACTTCTGTTTGAAAAGCTGATTTTTAAGACTATTTCCAACTGACTGCAAGAATCTTCTTAGAGCAGTTCAAAGAACAAGATCTAAACAATAGCCTGACTCCCAGTAACTCAGTTTAAAACATTTGCACAGGTTCTATATGACCAAGGATCTTAAATATTCTTATAAAAGTTGTAATGTTCAGCGCTTCAGGGAGTTCAAACAGCTGCAGCCAAGGCCCAATAGATCTTGTAATGGTCAACCAAATTTAAGAGAAGATTTGTGCTCTACTGGGTTTTTGAATGGAAAAACTCCCAAAGGAGCTAGTTATCTGTTGCTTAGCTGCACACTAATAAAATTGTTTCCCTAGAGGTAAATTAGTTTCTATTACTATGATGTGCCCTAGGAAAAATAGTAATTGAAAACACTGTTCTAATATGTCCAGCTGGAAAATATTAGCTTAGGATGGAACTAGCCTGACGCTAAGCTGCCAATTGGCCGTGCACGATGGAAAAGGAAAGAGGCCTCTTGTAGACAAAATGCCCCATTTTTCAACTCTCTTTTGTACCCCAAATAAAGTAGTTATGAACCAAAAATCTCTGATTCACGTGAAAAAAATCCATGTGTTTGTGATTAGCACTAAGAAATCTGTAGTTCTGGTGCCAAGTGTGTACAAGGGAGGGTAGCCAAATACAGGATCAACAATGGTGGCACACTGAATGGCAGAGTGACTGGATAACCACTTAAGATCCAACAATGTACCCAACATTTCTGTTTTCAACCTCCCTGCTCTGGCAATAGGAAACAGAAGGCAAAAAAATGCAGTTCCACAGTTGCTTATCAGCCCATTCCACATCAACTCAGATTCCTGCAACTCCCTTCAGTTAAGAATATTTCCAACCAAAGAGCAATGGGAGCGTGGACTATGATGGCGGCTTCTCCTTTGCAAATTATTTGGGGAATTCCAGTGCAAGTGGAAAAGGGCTGGGAGAAAAACTGAAATTGACCAAAGGGACATGTAGACGACATATTCGAAACTGAATATACCTGTTAGGTGTAGTTTCCACCATTTTCACTGGAGTATTATTCAACAATCTAGACCACCTCTCTGGGAGTATTTTCTGCAATACTCAGAGCCTAAATTTTTGCTTTGCACCTTTTTAATTTCTCCCCCAAACCATCCAATCTGCACTGGAATGCTTCAGAAAGTGTGTACACACTAGCCTCAATTCCCTGTCTCTGGTACTACTGTCAAATTCAACAACCTACATAAATGACTGGGATTCTTAACTATCCTCTTACTCTTGAAAAGCTGGCCTGCACCTTCAATTCCTGGGCCATGTAAGAATGTCAGAGTTTGCCCGTTCTGACAAATCAGAAAAGAAAAGATGGCAGACAGACAGAAGGTATCACGTAGAAGTGAGGAAGGAAATGAATGAGGTCCTGTGTTACTATTTATGGAGCCCTTCACAGCAGAGGGGCAGCCCTGTTTAATGTAGTTCTAATCAAAAAGAAAAAACAAAAGGAAAGGATAAAGAGAACAGAAAAAAGTCAGTTCAGAAAGCTAAACAGGAGAGGTGAGGAAGAAATGAGCAGATATTGAAAGATCCAAAGTGAAAACAAAAAATGAACAGAAGATATTAACTGCAAACAAACTTGTCATGAAGTCAGAAAAGTTTAGGACAGCTCTACGACGACTGGTTCTGGGCTAATACCCCAAGAGTGGTGTTTTCAGTTAAATTAGTTTTTCTAGAAATAAGCTAAGTAATGGAAAGAGGGGAAGGGGAAGTGCCTGCAGGAAGACTGGCATTTTTTCATGGTAAATGTCAATTTAGTTTAGATGATGGACCCTGTGAAAAGTCAGAGCAGAATTTTAATAATTCATGCTAGCCTGAACTTCTTAACCCTGATTTGAATTTAACAAAGACTGTCTGTTTTCATACGAACGATAAACGTATGCATAGTTTTTACAGTATTATTTTTGTTTTAAAGAAAGTTGGCTTTTCTGTAAATCCTATCAGTTTATTTCCCCAGACTAAAAAGATTAAGAGGGAAACATACAAACAAGTGAGTTATACATACAGTGTAAAACAACAGGTGAAAAAGAAGGCCACTGTAATATATTTTTAAAGTACACTATGTGAACTAAGCCAATATGTCACATCTCTGTCACATAATACAGTTGTTGCATTTCCCTTAAAAAATAATGTTTATGGTAGTGCTGGGCTGACTTTATCAGAGACTGAAATCAAGTAATTTAGCCACCAAACAGGCATTGTGTAGGCAAGCTTTCCTGCACCAATATGCTTTGATCTTGATTTGGAGGGACCTTTTTTCAGGGAGAGAAGAATGTCCATAACCATTCATTGGAGCCTCTGCTGAGACAACAAAAGTGCCAATTTTTATGATAACGCGTGTGATATGGACAACTGATTCCATACAGACTTTCTGTAACCATCTACTTCAGACTCTAAAAATGGAAAAGACCTAATAGGTTATCCAGGGTATTAAAGTATCAGGGGTAGCCATGTTAGTCTGTATCCACAAAAACAACAAGGAGTCCGGTGGCACCTTAAAGACGAACAGATTTATTTGGACATAAGCTTTCGTGGGCTGGAACACACTTCATCAGATGCATGATGTTAAAGAATCATAGAAATGAAGGACCAGGAGGGACCTCAGTTGGTCACCTAGTCCAGTCCCCTGCACTGAGGCATGATGAAGCATTATCTAGACCATCCTTGACAGGTGTTTGTCTAACCTGCTCTTAAAAGCCTCCAATGATGGAGATTCCACAAACTCCCTAGGAAATTTGTTCCCACGCTTAACTACTCTGACAATCAAGAAGTTTTTCCTAATGTCTAACCTAATTTTCTCTTGCTGCAGTTTAAGCCCATTGCTTCTTGTCCTGTCCTCAGTCATAAGAAAAACAACTTATCGCTCGTGTTTATAACAACCTTTTACGTACTTGAAGACTTATCACATCCCCCCTCAGTCTTCTCCAAACTAAAACCCTTCTTTTTTCTCAATCTTTCCTCATATAGGCCATGTTTTCCAGACTTTTAATAATTTTTGTTGCTTTCTTCTGGACTTTCTCCAATTTGTCCACATCTTTCCAGAAGTATGGTTGCCAAAACTGAATGCAATACACCAATCGAGGCCTTATCGCTACTGAGTAGAGTGGAAGAATAACTTCTCATGTCTGGATTACAAGACCCCTGCTAAAACATCCCAGAATGATGTTTGCTTTATTTGCAATAGTATTACATTATTGACGCTCATTTAGTCTGTGATCTACTATAACCTCCAGATCCTTTCCGACTGTACTCCTCCCTAGGCAGTCATTTCCCATTTTGTATTTGTGCAGTGTATTATTCCTTCCTAAGTGTAGTACTATGCATTTGTTATTATTGAATTTCATCCTATTTCAGACCATTTCTGCAGTTTGTCAAAGTCATTTTGAATTCTAATCCCGTCATCAAAAGTGCTTGCAACTCCTCCCAGCATGGTGTTGTCTGCACACTTTATGAATGTACTCTCTATCCCATTATCCAAATCATTTATGAAGATATTGAATAGAACTGGACTCAGGGCAGACCCCTATGGGACCCCACTTGATATGCCCTTCCAGATTGATTGTGAAACAGTGATAACTACTCTGAGTTAGCTTTTCCAAACAGTGCACACCCACCTTATAATACGTTTGTCCAGGCTCTATTTCTCTAGTTTATGAGAAGGTCATGTGATAGAGCACTAAAAGCCTTACTAAAGTCAAGACATACCACATCTACTGCCTCCCCTGCCCATCCACAAGGCTTGTTGCAATGTCAAAGAAGGTTATTCGGATGGTTTGACATGATTTGTCCTTGATTTATCACCTTATTTTCCTCTAGATGCTTACAAATTGATTGTTTGATTATTTGCTCCATTATCTTTCTGGATACCAAAATTAAGCTGACTGATCTATATTTAGGGCTCTGTGTCTGTCATGGAAGTCACGGATTCCATGCCTTCCGCGACCTCTGTGACTTCTGCAGCAGCTGGTGTGCCTGGCTCCAGGGCCAGCTGCCCAGGTGGCCCCAGGGACAGCCATACCAGCTGCTACTGTAGTGGCCTCTGGGTCAGCCAAACCAGCCACTTCTCGGCCGTGGCCCCAGGCAGAAGTCTCAGAGCGACCGCAGTCCCTGGGTGGCCCCCAGCAGCTGGTGCCGCTGGCCCCAGACGTGCACCGACCCCAAGATTTAGTTAGAGGTATTTTTAGTGTAAGTCATGGATCGGTCATGGACTGTGAATTTTTGTTTATTGTTCGTGACCTGTTCATGACTTACACTAAAAATACCCGTGACTAAATTGTAGCCTTATCTATAATTCCCTTATTTGTCCTTGTTCCCCTTTTCATGGAGAGGTACTATATTTGCCCTTTTTCAGTTTTCTGGAATCACTCCTGTCCTCCACGAGTTCTCAGAGATGATCACTAATGGCTCATATCTCCTCACACAGTTCCTTTACTATTCTAAAATATAGTTCACCATTTGACTCGAAGACATCTAACTTTTCTAAGTAATTCTTAACTTGTTAAAACTTGTATCAAACTTTTTCAGAGATGTGGACCATATCTTAACAGAAAGATTGTCTTTTGGTTCATCTCTCTATCAATTCTAAATCAGAGGCATTTATTTAACATCCTTTTAGAAATTACAAAAACTACCTACCAGTTGGACGTATCTAGGGCTTACTATTCAAAAGTACTGAGCACTCACAACTCAAATGAAAGTACAGCTGATGTTCCAAAAATTCAGGCCCCAAAAGTATCTCAAACTAGTTGCCCAATCATTGAAACACTTAAAGTTAGTGGATACTCTTGCAAGTTTTGGCCGTACTTTCTCTATTGCTCAGTTTCCTACTTACAAAAAAAAGGGACCATACCTCCCTGCCTGAGACAGAGATAAATTGATGAACCACTCAGATGCTATGGTAATGCAAACCTGAGAAAACTCCATGAACAAAATTAATTCTAAATGCAATGCAACAGTTGGACAGTATATAGCAAATATGATAGGGGGTGCACATTGAGTAGTGAGGCTAAAAAGTAATATTGAACTGCTGCCTCACTTATGGAGAGCTGTCCATCCTGTGCCCTGAATGAGGCAGAAGTCCTATGGAAAAAATAGTATGAACATGTAATTAAAGATTATCAATTCATATGCATTACGTGCAGAACTAAAGTCGTATGGGCATCCTAATTCTGGCATTTCCTGGCACCTGAATTCTGGACTTTGCAACTTCAACATTCTTTTATCTTTTTTTTTTTGCTATATTTTATATACACACATAAACACACCCCACATATATTCTAAATGGAAGAAATATTTTTTTGTCATCATTGTAAGGGCAGGAAAGTAGATTTTGTGCCGAGGCTGTTAAGTGAGAGTGCCATAAACTTATAGGCTAAGCATGTGTACAGTAGATAGACAAATTATACTCAGGAAAGCTTAGCTTTGCTTTCTAGTTTACAGGTCTGACATCAGAAATTTACCACAGCCATGATCTCTCTCAAATTCTTCATCTTCCCTTTTAACTCTGCATATTCCTACAATTACAACATACTGCATCTAAAAGTATTCCAGATTAGGGGAAAGACACTTTGTAATTCTCTCCTCCTACTTTGTACGCATCATATTTTGTGATGAACATTTATTTGCTTCAAAAAATACATTTATATCTCCACAGAATTCAAAGACAATTACTCTTCTGTTCCTTGGGAGAGACCTCACAAGAACTGCTTCTATTTGCAGCACCCACAGCTATTTCCATCCAACTGTTCTGCTGCGTTAAGCTGTGTCCTTCTTCATTACAAGCATAAAAACTAAAAATTGATGTAACTTTTATTAACACCAGTGTAGTCCAAAAGATGGAAATGCATAACCTAAAGGCACAACATGAAGTCAAAACAATACATAAGCTTTCATATAAGCTTTCAAGTGCTTATAGTTTCCTACAGGTTGCCAATGAGCAGCAGATTTCCATTACTGCTTTATCCACAGTTGAGAAAAAACATCCATGAAGATTAATTACAGGTAGGACCATCCAAACAGCATGAACTCTAACCTTTATGCTTCCTCCAATGAGATCAGGCGGCTCTTCATCTGTTTCTAAGGCAACATTGATGGAGGCAAAGGGACGGCTAGCCATCTGTTGCATCTCACGGAGTAGTTGCTAGTGAATAAACACAGAGATATTAATACACTGTTCCAACATATAGAATACAAAAATGTTTGACAGATTTTACTGAATATGGAAAGATATGGACTCCAGCATGCAAACATTTCAAAACAAATTCCTGATGCTTTCACTGGGCATAAAGATGACACAAGGGAACCTGATGAGAACAATTTCTAAATAAAACCAATTGTATAAATATAAACAGGTCTAAGTAACTCCACTCTGAAAATTTTGTAAGTCTACACAAATCAGACAGCTGCCAGTGTACTTACCATATTGGTATACCACAAATTAACATTAAACAGTCCTGTGTATTAGTCTAAACATGCCAAATGTATCTGTGAACAGCAAGTATGGCTTGCAGGAATATGTTTTATTCAAATACAATACACGTTCCTGAATAAATCTTTAGAAGCCCCTAAAACACATTGTTCTCTTTACAAGTTGAGTTTTAGTGTTATGGTTCGCTCTCAGACATACAATGGCAGTCTCTAAGTGGCAGACTGCAGTTCCAACTTTAGTTTAGCAGTAGTATGGAAAGATATCCTTTTTAGCTCCTGTGGTTAAAAGTCCTTTGCACTAACTGCAGATCAAGTGATTGGTAACGAGATGTAGGTGTCAAACATCAATTCCAGCAGGACTGGGAATGATGTGGCACACTGCCTGTAAATAATGGAACAGTGATATGACACATTGGAAACAAATAGCATCAGCCACTTAAAGATCAGCATACTAATGAAATCCCTCTGATTTATATACTTACAGTATTTAGTATTTCACTTTTGCATTACTATTACCTATAGTATTACCTTACTATAACTACTACTTCTAATCCCAAAGCAACTTTGCTGACATATGGAACAGTACGTATCACCATTCATTCCTGTCCAGGGCTTGGTCATGTCCCTCCAGATGATGTCCCACCCTATAGTTGGTGGTTGGCCTCTAGGTCTGACTCACTTTGTTTGTACTTGTACTATTTTCACCGGCATCCTATCATCTGTCTTCTGCAATGTCCTCACCATCATAATCTTATGAATTGCAGCCAATCCCATATCCTGATTTCACATCCTACTCTCCTTCTAACTTAATTTGTCTTAAAATCATTCCACTATACAACTGCCATCTTCTGAAGAACTTATCTTTACTGCCTCCAGCCTTCTCATGTCTGTTCAGCTGCCTCCAGAATAATATTGTTACTCTATGGTAACAATGGAATAAAGTAAAGTATAATTTCCAACTGTGAGCTCTTCCGTACCCAACCAATGTTGTTTCCTGTATGGCAGCAGTTACAAGGAAATTTCCTTAACTCCACCACTGCTAGCACGGTCTGGCCTGGAGCAAACAGGGTTCTGACATTCTAGCTTGTAATACTTGTAATATGTTTAGCCATTACCTGAAATGCATGACCATTTCCATTTGCTAGGTTTGACAGGCCTGGCTTAAATCCCATGTAAGTCAGTCTTGACTTGCTGTACTGTTTTTATAACAAGTTAGTTTCAGATGCAATGGCTTACTAGGCCAATCCGTCATATTCAGTTAATAGGAATGATATGTCATAACCTGCTGGCCTCCCAGGGACAGGTACTTGTTGTTTCACCCTAGTCCTCTTGCCTTCCCAGGTTAATGAGCACGGACTGCTTGGATCTGAAATCAGTTTCCATTCTCCTGGATACAGTTTGTTCACAGCACATTATTCCATAATATTTGGTGCAACTCTTCTGGGCTTTCCCAAGATGAGCTATCACCGTCTTGGAGAACTAGTAACTACAACTCTATAAGTACTAAATTTATTCTATACTCAAAAAGCTAGACTAGTGAGATGTTAAAGATTGCAAGTTAAAATACTTCCCCCCTCCTCTTTTAAATGTTTTTACTATCGGTAGGTCAAAAAATCAACTAATTATTATTTACAGGACTCAAGATGTGTTACGCAATTTGCAAACAAAATAAAATGAGTCCTTTTCTCAACCAACCTAAGACAACAGTCGCAGGGTGGCAGAAAAGGATATAACATACCAGCACAGGGAACAAATTTAGGGTTAGCCGACAGGCCTTGAGAGCCATAATTTCTGTATTTTCTTTAAACAGAGCACCTCCTTCTGTCCCTCTTCCTCTCATGTCCAGCTGACTTCTGCTCAACTCATTCATTGCTGACCAAGCTGAAGAACATCCTTGTTCCCCATCTCTTTTCTACTCTGCCATTTCCACCCACAAACAGACAGGAAGTGGGGAGCGAAAACATTGACTTGGTGAATTTGAAATAGGATACATAGCTTTTCATCTGCAGGTCACTGGTGTGAATATAGACAAGGTCAGTAGTGACCAACAATCTCTGCTATCTAGTCTTGTTTCAGTTTGGTGCTTTATGTGAAAAGCTCTTTTACTGCAGTTCCCATGGATCAGTATATGCATCATACAAATCATCATCAGGTTTTGCACTCTTGTGGGCAGTATCAGCTAAGGCACTAAACAGAAGACTAAAAGACCTCTCCTCTCATTCCTAGAGTTGAGACACACTGTACTCCTGGGGGAATTCTGCACCACTGCGCAATACAGAATTTCAGAGTAACAGCCGTGTTAGTCTGTATTTGCAAAAAGAAAAGGAGGACTTGTGGCACCTTAGAGACTAACCAATTTATCTGAGCATAAGCTTTCGTGAGCTACAGCTCACTTCAAGGGATGCATACTCATGAATGCATCTGATGAAGTGAGCTGTAGCTCACGAAAGCTTATGCTCAGATAAATTGGTTAGTCTCTAAGGTGCCACAAGTACTCCTTTTCTTAATGCAGAATTTGTGCACAATTTCACGTTTTTCCTGCAGAACTGGGGCTGCTGAGCTTCTGGCTCCCACTGTGGGCTGCTGGACGCTGCAGAGCCCGGCTCTTAGTGAACAGAATGCCCAGCCCACAAGGATAGAGGCGGCATGTTCTGGCTGCTGGTTTGATCCTCATTCTCCCAGGGACAGGAGACCCAGCTCTGACAAACAGTGAGGATGGACAGGGCCACACCACACCACGTTCCCTGGCTGGACAGTAAAGAAGCTGGGGTGGACTAAAGGCTCTGGGGGTGCAGGTATCTGGGACGGGTGCTGCCCCAGAGCTGGGCTCTGGGGGGAGTGGGGTGTGGGTGTCTGGGGGGCAGAGGGGTGTGGGTGTGTAGGCTCTGGATAGATACGCTGGAGGGTAGGGATAGGATACAGAGGGACCTAGACAAATTAGAGGATTGGGCCAAAAGAAATCTGATGAGGTTCAACAAGGACAAGTGCAGAGTCCTGCACTTAGGATAGAAGAATCCCATGCACTGCTACAGACTAGGGACCGAGTGGCTAGGCAGCAGTTCTGCAGAAAAGGACCTAGGGGTTACAGTGGATGAGAAGCTGGATATGAGTCGACAGTGTGTCCTTGTTGCCAAGAAGGCTAGCGGCATTTTGGGCTGTATAAGTAGGAGCATTGCCAGCAGATCGAGGGACGTAATCATTCCCCTCCATTCAGCATTGGTGAGGTCTCATCTGAATACTGTGTCCAGTTTTGGGCTCCACACTACAAGAAGGATGGGCAACAAAAAGATTAGGGGGCTGGAGCATATGAGTTATGAGGAGAGGCTGAGGGAACTGGGATTATTTAGTCTGCAGAAGAGAAGAATGAGGTGGGATTTGATAGCTGCTTTCACCGACCTGAAAGGGGGTTCCAAAGAGGATGGATCTAGATTGTTCCCAGTGGTAGCAGATGACAGAACAAGGAGTAATGGTCTCAAGTTGCAGTGGGGGAGGTTCAGGTTGGATATTAGGAAAAACTTTTTCACTAGGAGGGTGGTGAAACACTGGAATGCATTACCTAGGGAGGTGGTGGAATCTCCTTCCTTAGAGGTTTTTAAGGTCAGACTTGACAAAGCCCTGGCTGGGATGGGGATTGGTCCTGCTTTAAGCAGGGAGTTGGACTAGATGACCTCCTGAGGTCCCTTCCAATCCTGATATTCTATGATTCTATGATTCTGGGGATGCCTCGTGGCTAGGCTCTGGGGGGAAGAGGGTACAGGTGTCTGGTCTCTGGGGATGTCCACGGCTGGACTCTGGGGGAAGGGTGGTGTGGATGTTTAGGCTTTGGGGGGGACCCCATGCCTGGGCTCCAGGGCGGGTGTGAGTGTCTGGGCTCCGGGGGGAGGGGAGTGCAGGTGTCTGGGCTCTGGGGGTCCCACGCAGCCCCAAGTACCCCCAAGTGGAACTGGGTTGTCATAGGTATTTCTTTAACTCTCTACTCTGGGGCGGGTGGGGAGGGGAAGATCTTTTTTGTTGTTGTGTGTATTGTTGACATACTTGTTGACAGGTATTTTGAAATAAATTACTGGTGTTATTACATTATGTTATTTTGACAAATAAAATATACAGAATTTTAAAATATTGTGTGCAGAATTTTTAATTTTTTGGCACAGAATTCTCCCCAGGATGATGTGGTGAGGCTCAGACCACTATGCCTCTTCTATGGACAGAGGACTTCAATTTGTAGGATTTCAATCCAGCACCTTTCACCAACACAAAATTAAAAAAGAAAATAGCAAATCTAGGTCTGATTTCTAAAAGATTAGCAAAAAACAACAAGCTATATAATAGCACTGATTCTAGACATCACCACAAACAACTTAAAGGGAAATCCTAGAAATAGATTTTCTGTGCCTATGATGATCTTTTTAACTACTTGCCAGGCAAACCCAGCAGTGGTAAGGAACCACTCACTGATCTACTAAACCTCCAGATTTCAGAGTAACAGCCGTGTTAGTCTGTATTCGCAAAAAGAAAAGGAGTACTTGTGGCACCTTAGAGACTAACCAATTTATTTGAGCATGAGAAGTGAGCTGTAGCTCACGAAAGCTCATGCTCAAATAAATTGGTTAGTCTCTAAGGTGCCACAAGTACTCCTTTTCTTTAAACCTCCAGAGTTTTAGAACACTTAAAATACACTCAGCAGATCGCAAACTAAAGCAAGTGTGAAGCACATTGTTGAGTAGTCGTTCCCATAATTGTCCCCTTCAGCTATCATGAAGTGCTTTGTATAGCAGCTGTAAAATCAGAGAACAAGCTGTCCTGAAAAAGATGTCCAAAAGAAGAATGAACTAACTCTTACAAGTAAGTTTAGTTTACTAAAGTTCATCACGCCTGTTGAAATCAACAGCAACTTTATGGGATAAAATTCTGACAACACTGTGAAAATGCACACAACTTTGAAGTGACATTACTGCCTACATTTTCAGAATTGGATAAGGATTTAGCTCTGCAACTACCATCATTTCAACAAAGGATTGCACCTCTCAGTATGAGTAATCTGAATATGTGGAATACTGTATAAATGCTGGCTATTATTGTCAGTTATTACAACAGACATCTATTTCAGAATAAAGTCTGGCTCTATGTCAATAACTGTATGGTCATATTTTAAGATGGAAAACCACTCCCAGTTTCAAACAGACTGACAGCTCATCTAAGCATAAGGATGTCCCTTCAAAAGGCAACCCAACAAATATAGCTTACGTACTTAAACTGTACCAGTTGAAGTTTGACAGTTCAGCCTGTGTGCATATTTTAATGATATTGCCCTATTTACGGATTAAGCCTGCTGATGTAAAGACTGGTTGCTTTTCATATTTGTACAGAGTAAATCATGTAACAAAGAATAATAAGATCCACTATGAAAATGGGTTCTAGAAATAAATATTCCTTAATTAAGACCTTATTTTTCCCCAAGAGAGACACATTTTGTACACTTAATCTGTGCACATATATCCCTGCTGAATGACTGTCAATGTGGTTGATGTTTTAATGACAGTTTTGTGTTACAGTGCTAAGGAGACAGATTTTGCATGTGTAGTGTGTGTTCTTATCTGGAGAGAGAAAAGAAGATTCGAGTGAAAATGCAAAGTTTGTCAGTGGAAACATGCTATGTGGGTATTAGGTTATGGTAAAGAGATGTCCCATAACTTGGAATTGCCTTGCTTTCAGTGATTTGCTTTGTGGGAAGTCACACAACCAACCTTAATCACTTTTAAACAGCGTTTTTGTTTATAGAATACCTAATTGATAGGGTTACAGAAGTGTTTTAAACCACTTATGCCCTAAATGAAAACTTTAAGTCAAAATGTACTGTATGTTCATGATATGATGTAATATACACCGCAGTTTGGACCGGCCAATACTCAGTATTCATGTAATTACATTTTTTAAATCAGTGGAACATGTGCAAGTCTAATTCATACTGAGCATTGCAAGCTAAAGAGATTACAGAGCAGTTGGCATGGAAACAGAGCCCCAAGGCTTTGGTACAACAAGAGACTAAAACTATCCGACAGGAACAAACTGAGCAGACAGCAATGTGGTGGGAAGAAGAGGGTATCAAGAATGTACAACAATTGGGGGGTGCCCCTCATATGGGCCCAAGATAGCAAGTTGATGTTGAAGAAACGACACTGTTTCAGATCAGTGGCTCTTTAAAATCTAGCAGCTGTAATTCCCAGAACTGCATATATGTGAACTGACACCCCAGTGGTGGGGAAACCCCATGTTAATATTGATGTGTTACTGATCTGAGAAGAAAGAGCATGAGAACTTAGGGAAACTGTCCAAGAGTCTTGCAATGGCAGAGTATTGCAGGAGACAGTGAAAAATGGCTATCTAGGTTGCAGGCTTGATTTATTAAAATAACCCAAGATGTATTTATTCCTGGGCAACGAAAGCTTGGGGGTCTGTATCTGCAAAAAGAACAGGAGTACTTGTGGCACCTTAGAGACTAACAAATTGAAACCATACTTCGCACTCAGTTAAAAATATAACCTCCTTTCTCAAATATTTTTACATACCAGTATGTTTGCTTTTATATCCGTTATCAGTTTTCTAAACTTGCTGCTGCTGCCTGTACTTTAAGAGTTAATCTCTCTTGGCTCAAGTCTCACTACCCTCCTAGTGTAAGCGGGGGAATAGTCCCACTATTGTGGGGAACTTTCCTGGCTTCTGCACTAGCCCGGTGAAGTGGGCTAGCGAAAGGATCTGGGTCCTCGCTCCCACTTCCTTTACCCAGTGGCCTCTCTGCCCCTGAGGACTCCCCTTCCACTCTCCTATCTGGCAGAGTCTTCGTAACCCCAACAAGGCTGGGCCCAGGATTCCTGGGGGGCTCGAACCCCAACCCTGCTGTGGTTACCTAGGACAGGGGCTAGGGTGTCCTCATTCCGGGGTACTCTATCTGCACTGGGCACTTCTCTACCCACTGATCATTATATACAATTTGAAGCAAATGCAAGTTATTTAATCAACAATTAATTTGAAAAAGAATAAGGAAAAATGGGAAAGGTTAAAGGAAACACATCACCCAGCTCTGTGGCAGGGAACTTCACAAACAGTGTCTCTGGAACGTCAGGGCAGTTCACAGTCTGTTCCTTGTAAGTCCCCGGCCTCCTTCTCAGGCCTTGTCTGTGCTGCAGCGATGCCGTGGGTTGGACACTTGCTCTGGTGGTGGCCACACGCTCTCAGGCTCTAGGTGGCAGGGCCCTTCTTTGCAGCGTTGCCCCTGCCCTGTCAGGGTTACCAATCCCCCTCTGAGTCTGGCCTGCAGAGCCTCCTGGCTAAGGCATCTCCCTGTGCTGGGCCCACTGCCCAGGGTCCCCCCTCACTCTTCCCAGCTGCTCCCGACACCCGGCTCCAGACTGCTCCTGCTCCAGCCCCAGCCCCACTCTGTCTTAGCTCCAGCTCCACTCTGCCTCAGCACAGCTGCTGCCCTGCCTCCAGCTCCCTGGGCTGCTTCTCTGGACCCTCTGGCTCTGGTTGCTGCAGCTCTGCTCCCAGGACAGGTCTGCTCTTTCTGGGCTGTGCCTCTGGCTTTGGGGCTGCAGCTCTGCTCCCAGGCCAGGGTCTGCTCTCTCTGGGTTGCTTTTCTGGTCCCTCTGGATTGGCACAACTCTGCTCCCCAGCTCCGCTTGGGCCCCTGCTTTCTCCTTAGCTTGGCCCCACTCTGTCCGACCCAGGCAATTCCAGCTCACATGGAGGATGGGACCTCCCTGGCCTCCTGACTCCCCAATTAGTCTGCTCGCCCTGTCATTCGGGCTGACCTGGAGCATTGGCCTCTCCCCATTGCTCCTAGGGACTGGCAGTCTCAGGGTCCTGATTCCCCATTGCCCCTTGCTCCTTTTAGTACTGGGAGGTAGCAATTAAAACACCCCCACTGAATGTTAGTAAGGGGGCAAGAGTCCCCTTACATTACCCGTTGCTAAAATTCTGCCACAGCCACAATATTCACACCAGTACATCCGGGCCCCATAGTAACAACATATACCCACATCATATCATATCAAAAACCCATTAACAATTATCAAAAGAACATTTAACATATTTAACATTCCACATCTACTTCTTCATACTATACATAACAATATTCATTAAAACACTACACAGAACCAATAACAATTATCTCTAAATCGAACAGGAAGTACACCCTTATTAGCCCTCTGGGACCTTCTTAAACTGGTGCTTCATTACTCACATTTTTTATTTCCCTATCCTCGGGTAATACTGGGTCAGTTTGAGGGACCTGGCAATTCTCGTTAGGGTTTGGGTTTACCCCATTGGTTTTAGTCTCCTCGGGAAATGCTGCTCTATGCCTCCTACGGACCCTGGTAAGACTAAAAGTCCAATGCTTTAGCTGGTCCCTATGTACTACTCTCTCAGGACCTCCTTGTTCAGGCTGGATAGCGTACACTGGAAGTTCGGGATTGTTGTGGGTGACCACAGTGTGGGGATTTGGATCCCAATTGTCTTGTATTTTATTACGCCTCTGGTGTCTGTGGCTACGAACTGGTACACAGTCACCAGGTCTGATGAGAGCCCCACTGGACTTATGATCATGAGTCCTTTTCCTACTGTGGGCTGTGTCTTTAGTTGTACTGAGAACAACTTTGTTGGCTGTCTTTGGCCTGTCACAGACACCTTTGACCCAGTCATCGAAATTGGTCACCTCATCCTTTGAAAAGGCTTCTTGACACTTCTCTGGCAACATCCTTAAGTTAGCCACCTGTGCAGGAATTAGCCCTTGGCATGCCGCCTGAACTGGAACTAGCGATCTCCCACCACATCTTTCCTGAGGAAAGGTAACTTGTTCTCCCCTCTCCCCAAATGTTACCTTCACCTGAGGGATCACCTCCTCAAGCTGCAACTCCACAGTCTTCATGCTTGAGTTTAGAAGACTCACTGGTACTCTTCCTTTGATGGCACTAGTCAGTACATTGGTTGACTGAAGTCCATTAGGTAGGTTTATCCCAGATGTAGGCTCTACAAGAGCTAGACATCTATTAGTATTTTCTGATACACAGCAGTGTTCGTCAAGGATCTTCCCTCTCTGAGGAGGAATAACAGTCTTCTGTTTTCTGCCCACTTTAACATTTCCAATCTGCCCCGCAGGGCCCAATGAATGGTTTTGTCTCTGTGCTCGAGCCAGTACTCTACTCAGCACAGCATTCTTCTTAGAGTGCCCATGACGGTTCATCCTCCTAGTTCCTTCTACTGGCAACGGTAGCTCCTTCAGCTCACTAATGATGTTCATCCCTGGGATGCCTTCTCTCATATGGCTCCGTTCAGAGTCTTTGTCTTTCAGGATGAAGATGCATTTCCCTGGCAGTGTCTGGCCCATGTAGTCTATGTCTGCTTTGAGGAATCCCACCACTGGGATTGCCAGTCCATTAACTGCTGTTAGACGTACAAACCGTGTGCTGTGCATGGTCAGCTCCTTGTCTTTCAAATATTTTTGAAAATGCGACTCAGTAATGGTGGTGACTTCTGAGCCAGTATCTAACAAACATCTGGTCTTCACCCCTGCTATACATACTTCAGTAGACAATCTCCAAATGCTCACTTACAGAAGTCACTAGATATGCTGGCATTGCCCACATTCCTTTCAACACTGTATGCAGAGTGATTTTCCACCAAGAAGAGGCCTAGGAATCCTTCTGCCACTGCTTGGCCTTCTACTGTAGATGGACCACTCACTCCTGGTGCCCTATTGGTTTTCAGTGTCTGGGACTCTGTTCTCCTTCTCAGCGGACATTCCCGGCTAGTATGCCCTGGCCTTTCACAAGTGTAACAGATGTACCTTCCCAGCTCATCCTTTAGTGGGGCTCTTCGGGATCCCGGTGCCCTTAGATACTTTGACATACTAATGGGATTTTTTTTTTCATTAACTCAGTTATCACTTTTATCATCTCCTCCTGTTGGACCACCAGTTTTTGGACAGCCTCACTTAAACTTTCCAGTGTTAACTGTGTTTGGGGCAGGGCCTTTTCCCCAGCAGCTGCATTCACTAGGCTCGCACTTCGTGTACGGGGGTTAGGCCCAGTAAGAAGTTCCATGAACTCATGCAGGCTGCCATTATGTGGTCAGAAGAAGAGGAAGTTCCTGTGACAGAGACAGCCACAGGAACTTCCTCTTCTTCTGACCACATAATGGCAGCCTGCATGAGTTCATGGAACTTCTTACTGGGCTCTTCCTTAAACCTCCTTTTCATTTTGTGGCGGAGGGAATCATCCTGGAGCCCCAGCACTAACTGCTCTTTCAGAACCATATCTGGGTCTGGAACTCGTTGAGAGTCTCGCCGCTCCACTTTGCTCATTCTCTCCTGGAGGTCATACACATATGCCTGGACAGTTTCACTAGGCTCCTGCTTTCTCTCAAAGAACTCCTTTAGTCGGGTTCCAATAGGTACCTTGTCTCCATACACTTCTAGGAGGAGTTCAAATACCTTTTCCACATCTTTTTTGTCTGCCACTGCCATGAACTTTACTGTGGCCTTGGCCTGGCCCTTGAGGTGCTCCTCTACAAAGTCTACACAATCGTCTTCAAGTACTCTTAGCACACGCAGGGCCGCCTTCACAGACTTGACCCACTCCTATACCGTAATGTCTCCTGATCTTGTCAGGAAGCCACCAAACTCTGTGACCTTCTGCTCCCGTGGGACATAAATAGTAGGGGGTTTCTTAGCTTCTGCTGCCTGTTGGTCTATTACCGCCTTAGCCAGTGCTAAGGCTTCTCTCTGTTCTGTTCTAGCTTTTAGTACTGGGAGCTAGCAACTAAAACACCCCCACTGAATGTTAGTAAGGGGGAAACAGTCCCCTTACCCTAGGTAGCTCTTCACCTTCCCCCTGCCTCTCCTCACTTGGACTCTTTCTCTGTGCTAAAAGTTATAGTTTTTACAGAAACCTCCAAAAGATAAAGCAACTGAAAACAGTACAAAACAAGAAACAAAAAGAAAACAAGGTAAAAACTTTACTTTAAATAAATCCAGTAAATTAATTATTTTAACCCTTCAGGAATGCAAAAGCTGGAATTATTCCTAACTTTCTTGAAGATATGGTTGCCAAACAACAGAAATGCACACTCTGCTTCTAATCCTAACCACTCACTAATATTTGAAACATGGGCTTTTCTTATCTCCATATATCAGAGTTTTAAAATAATGTTAAATATAAAGTAATGCAAAATTCTTTGTTACCAATTAATACAATCGATTTGGCATATATTAATATATTCTTTATCAATTTTTGTTAAAAGTCTTAAATAAGGCAATAATTTGATTATTCAAATGTTTAACCCTTTTTATTTTTTGTTTGCCTTACTTTGTAAAGTTATATATATAAAGTGGTACCACACCATTTTAATATTATGGTTGGGGTATAACCATCATAATGTCATTTTTTCCCCCAAGTTCAACAAGGTCTCAATTATAAATATATGTACATATAGTTCTGCCTCAACAAATAATGCAATTGCAAACAAAAAGAATTCTCTTTTATTAATCACTGTTTTGTTTTCTTTTTTAATTTGTTATTCAAAGAAAAAATTTAAGGGGAAACCTCAACATTAAGGTAAAGAGAATATTAACAAAATGTCAATTTCTTGTTTGGGTTTTTATAAACTTGTTTGCACTTTTAAATATAGTTATAAGAATGAGATAGCAAAAATGTTTAAAAATAACAATTTACGCATAAAGCTAACCAAACGATTTCAACAGGTTTCCACGTTTTCAACAGGTTTCCACCTTTGGCTCCCAAACACAACAAAGCATCATGAAAGTTTAATACCCTCAAAGTATTTGCATGGACCTGTATTTAAAATTTATTTTGGTTTAATTTTATACGCTTTTCTTTTGTTATGTTATGTTATGTTAATGGGAAGCAGTGGTTGTTAAAGTTTGTGCTTCTAAACAGTATATGTATGTGTACATATGACACCACCTTATATACAAGCATAACCATGTTTTTCCAATCTGCTGTTTTGTATCACAAGCAAATTAACTCTAAAAAGCATGGTAAAATTTATTATGTTATTGACTCTTTTGCTAACACAGAATGTTCAGCAGGGAGAAAAAAACAATACACCTTCTCACAAAAGATTGTGAGCATTTATTTTAGCAGTTAAGCACTACATTCAGTATAAAATATTAGTAATGCACCTCAAATGAAAATAAATGTCTATACAACAATTGCAAAAGTATAGCTTGAGTTATAAAAGACTTGGTCCCTATTACATTGTAAACAAACTAAGTTAAACTTTGTATTAAGTCTGGGTGACTGAAAACAAAAACAAAAAAGGAAAAAGAAACAAAAATCTTTACTATGTTAACTAACAAAAGTTGTTTAAGTTGCATCCCACAGACCAAAGACACCAGAAAATATCACACCCTGAAGACACCTGAAAATATCAGTATACAGTGAAGAAACCCCCCAAGCATCGAGAAAAGAAAAATGAAGTGCTTTATAAATAGGAGACTGGTCAAATACACTCTGTCTACCATATATGGATAATTAAGTTAATAATCATTAGCTGGACCAGGATAAACTGTCAATTAATTTCAGCTTGCTTATTGTGTAAAAACAACTGCATTATCGCTGTACTACTGTATCATTGCTGTACAACATTTACAACGTGAATAACCTTGCTAAACTGTTTAACCAACACACAGGTAAAAATCAACAAACGACTGGCAGCAAACAACATGAAGGCAAAGAGAAACAAAGTAGTTTAAAAAAAATTGTTATATGGTAACTACAAATTAGGTATATAAATTCCCTGTTAGTACTGGTCACAATTTGGGGTCATTAATACTGCATCCTAACAGACACATATGTTATTCAAAACAATTCTGTTCCGTGGCTGGGTACCAATACTAAATCCTGACACAGCAATACTTGAGAAATTGGTTACTGTCCATTCAGTAGGTTTTCTGAAAAACAACATCCATAAAAACAACTGGATCTACATCAACTACTGGTGTATCACAGAGCAATGCAATCCATGGAACAGAGAAGCTAGCAGTTCCTGTTTCCTGCCCAGCAAAACTTACAAGAGGTGATGACCAGCAGTAAGGGTAACCTATAACATAAATGGGCAGTACTGTGTAGTAACTAATTACAAGAGGGAGGAAGTATAGCAAGGGGGGAGGGATAGCTCAGTGGTTTGAGCATTGGCCTGCTAAACCCAGGGTTGTGAGTTCAATCCTTGAGGGGGCCATTTAGGGATCGGGGGCAAAAATTGGGGATTGGTCCTGCTTTGAGCAGTGGGTTGGACTAGATGACCTCCTGAGGTCCCTTCCAACCCTGATATTCTAGGATTCTAAGACATTCATAAATAAAGGCCTCATTTGTAGTGTCACTACTCCAAATTTCTGTTTTACTTCTCATATACATAATACTGTGGAACACACTATAACAATGCCTACCTCAGTATTTCAAAACACTCAGTCTACTACTAATGATGATACAGATGATATTAGGGCAATTGCCCTAATAGGAGTGTGTTTGTATCTGTGACACAAAAGTAAAAGGGCCAGAGTACAAAACACCAGATTGGAAAAACATGGTTATGCTTGTATATAAGGTGGTGTCATATGTACACATACATATATACCCATATACGCTACAAATATATACGCCATATCCATATTATTTGAATATATTAATTATTTAGGAGTGCCTCTAAGGCTCAAGCATACTACTACATTCCTCAGTCATGGTCCCGGGCCTAATATTCCCAGGCCCACCATAAGGGAGTAAAAAAAAATAAAAAAATTGGATAATAAAATCTGTCTATCAGTCATACAAGGGACTATGCAGACTAAAAGGACAGGGGCATGAGTGTATGGATGGTAAAATAAGGTCTGCTGTGGCAGCTATCTGCGCAGAGCCGGGGCAGCACACAGAGGGAACACACGGACGCAGCTGACTGTTATCGACATGGGATAGAGCAGAGCACCACACTAGTGACGTCTGATGACAAATGCTTGAAAGGAAAGATATTTTATTAATAAATTCCTTGCGGGCCGTTGACTGACATTCTGTCTTGGAAAAGTTCTGTAGGTTGGCTGGCTTATTTCTGTGTTGTGTTCTTTTGGTGGTGGTTCTTTTTTACTTTGTTATTATTTTATTTATTTATTTTTTTGCATGTGTGGTACTTCTTTCCCTGGCTAATCCCAGGGGGAGGTTGTACACTACTGATACTCATCTGGGGACCACACAACAGACATGGGCTCCTGGTACTTATATCTCAATTGTGAAAATAGCTTGTTTGCTGTCCCCAGGAGCCTGACAGGCTGCCTTGCCCGTTCCCCCAGGCTGGCTAGCAGCCAAGTAAATGCTGTAGGAGCAACCTGGTACCACCTGGAGCTTTTACTTAGGAAATCAGGATAATTTTGAATTTGGGAAGGGATTTATAATTTTTCCCTCTGTAATCCCATGACAGTGCTGCTTCATGGGGAGTGGAATCATCGTATGCCTCTGGTCACAGGCTGCCTGAAATACTCAAGCTTTTAATGTGGAGGCAGTTTGGGGTGAAGAGAGAGAGACCCTTTTCTGCCTTTCAGAGTGAGCCCCTTTTCTTGGCAGTGCAAGGGTTTATGGCTGATGATCAGAAGGCACAACTCCCATTCTTCTGCTGCCTCAAAACTGAGCCCCTTTCGCTGGCAGAGTTAGGGTCCTTGGGCTGAAAGCCAGACAGGCACAGTTTCCATGAGGCTGCAATCTGAGGCACGTACAGGCTTCTCTGCTTGGCCAGACATATTGCAGGGTGAGGAAGGGCTACTGAGCACGTTCCCTGCTCAGAGAGAGAGACTGCGAGAGAGACTGATGACAGAGACAAACCCCAGCAAATGCTCCCTTGGGGGCAGAAGGCAAAGGAGAAGGTGGTTTTATCTCCTGGCCTTCACCTCACTTATTTATTAACTACACTAATTGCTGTTTTGTGAAGGACACGCTTGCCTTTGACTTTTTGGGACACAGAGTCTGGGTTTTGCAGGACTTACCTCAAAGTATCATAAGAACCCCCCAATTCTCTGAGGGAGGAAAAGAGCTGTGTAGGTACCCTGCTTCTTTTCCCAGGGATTCTGGGATGCAATTTATAACTTGGGAGCTGGGGGAGGGGGCGCGGGGAACCAGTAGCCCAGAAAGGGTCTTATTTTGTTACGCCAGGACCTACCCCAGGTCGGCTAGATGAAGTATGCATCCTCAGAGCCTCTTCCTATTCTGCTCAGTCTCCTGGTCAAGTTTCCCTGTGGTGGAATCATGGCTTCTTGGAGAGTTGGGGCCACAACATGCCTATCCGACTCGGAGCCCTGTGCCTTAGCAAAGATAGGGTTGGCTGGCTGGGTGCAGGCTGGGCATTTTTTACCTTCTTCCATGCCTGGGAATGCTGCCTTATATACAGAGCACCTTTTGGATTCAGCCCACTGCTCTGGAAAGCGGAGCTCAGCAGGGAGGCGCCAGGTGGCTCTGACCACCACAGTGCTCAGATCTCGGACCAAGAGAAGGCTTGAAAACCAAAAAAACAACAACCCCCTTTAAGTGCTCAGAAAACAGCTAGAAATAACATATCTAAAAGAAAAGGACAGGAGTGAAGCAAACCGCCATTTTGCTGCTGCAGAGGCAGAAGATCTGTCAGCAAGCAGGAGACAGGCTGTGCTGAAGCGTTGAACATCCTCTGGAAACTGCAGTCAGGAGAGGAATAGCCCATACATATCAAAATTGTGGGAGACTCTGGGCTGCAGAAAACAAGGTTTTATCTACCTTGAAAATGACCTCTCCAGCAGCTTAGGCAGCCTTATGAGTCCTTGCCACATTCCTAGTATAAGAAACTTGCTTCTTTTGCTACCCTTCTTGTCTGCCCCTTTTGTATTTTCTGCGTGGAAGCTCTATACCTCCTTTCCACTACAGAATGGTTTCTTTTTAATATTCAATTCCAGGAGCTTGAGAATTTATTCATACATAAACCCAGGCAAGTCCTCAAGCTCTCTCATTAGCAATTCCTTACACTCAACATTTTTAACTCTCAACTAATTCTAGATCTTCTGTCTGCAGGGATGTTGATCTTCATCAGCTTTGAGGTGAATTCTGTTAACTCACCAGATTATTCTTTATTGCGGTTTTTCAGTGTCACTCTGCTCTGGGTGGAGCTCTGTTTTACAATGATGTCCGATACCCATGTGCACACACTACATTCTCTTCAAGTGAAATTAGATTTTTGCATTTAGTTCATCTTGCCACGCAAAACAGCAGTCATTTCTCTCAGGCATCCTTGTTGTTTCTCTCCTGTTTCATGGCCCTCTGTACAAGGCTGCCCTGGAGCACTCGATGGAGACCAGCAGCTTAAAGAAATTTGCCTCATCAGCTCTGTAGCTCTTTGTAATTTTAAAATATGCAACAATGGTGCAAATCTACCCAGTGGAGGGATTGCAATAAATAGTTACAGTTACACACAGGCTTCAAAGGAAGTTTCGCTCTGTGTGAAATGCTGAAACCCAGTTTCTCCTGATTAAAATTCTCAAGTAGACAGTAGCATCAAAACGGACCCGACCTGTGGTCTGTTATTGAACACTTTAAGAAAAAAAGATGATGAGATTTCAGATTGTGCAAGCAGCACCAAACTGCTGACCCTATCTTAAGTGGACAGTTCCTATCTTCCTATCACACAACACACTAAATTTAGTATATTTGAGCAGAAATGTGCTGTCCAGCAAGCACAAACTCAGTCCCCCTCATTTCTTAGAAAAGTCAGTCTTTTCCTAGGGCAAGACTGAGGGAAAGACTGATGCAGAATGAAAATGTCTCCTTCTCACTGACTAATCTTTGATAAATACCTTCAATTCTAGCACCACCAAACCAAGTAGGATGCCCAGGTGAAAAATATTCAAATCTCTCTGACCTTTCCTCAAAGCTTAGTGCAATGTAGAACAGGGGTAATTTAATCAAAGATCTAAAACCAAAAAATAAATGGCCTGTGTGGATTCTTACTGGTACGGGGCATTTGGCAGATGTGGGCTCAAGTGATTTGGCCTTCCAGCTAAGGCCTCAAAGTCCACCCTCTTCTGGGGCATCAAGTCCAACAAGTCTCCCACCCTGCCCCTGGGGTCCACTACAGCCCTCCTGGGCCACCTTTTGCTCAGTCTCCAAACTCAGCTGGCAGCTTTGAGGAGAGGCACACAAACACACAGCAGGCAGGTCACACGGGAGTCACCCTGTCCAGGGCTTATTACAGGACCCAATCTGCATGCTGTGGCTCTCCACCTTTCCCAAAGATCTCCTGCAGGAGTAGTCCTGCTCCCTGAAGCTCTTACCCCAACTGGGCTACATGCTTACTTTTATAATCACCTGTTCCCTAGCCAACCAGTTTTAGCTCAGAGCTATCTGAGCCATTAGAGGTGAGGCTGGGCCCCAATTTGCCTTAAAGGACCAGCCAACCCATGACTGATTTGAATGCACACACAATTGCATGCATATATTTTAGGCTCTAAGAAATATAAGATGTGTAACTACAATTCAGACATTGGGGTTTGATTCAAAGTTTGAATGCATACGGTTAATCTGGCATCTGTTTCTGTGCATACACAAATACCTATTTTTGTGCACACACATCAGGTATTACCCTACATTAGTCAGGCATGCACCAATGTACGTGTTCTGTGGTGCATGCCCAACTCTGAAAAAGGTGTCCCACGGTGTCTTTAAAACCTGCTCCACAGTTATCATTTGATACCATGTGACAGAATTAGAGTTTCCAGGCTACTGACAGTCACTCTTTGAATTTTAATTCTGTAAATAGGATACAGATAAATGCATAGATACATAAAATATAACTACCCCACAGAGAGGATCTCTGTTCTATCAGAAATAAGTGAACAGCAGCATTTGGCTACAATTGTGTTAGGTGCTATGCATGTCAACAAATAAATTTTCTTAGACACTTTCATCATCACTGAAAATTAAGATTTAATTCCCTGGAGCGGTGTTTGTATTAATGTTAGCTAATTAGTTTTGTAACTGACTTTGTAGCCTGTGTTAAAAAAGAGAAGAGGAGTGAATTAATGTCCAAATGCTTCTCACCAGGCATTTCCACACTTCAAATTATAACAAACCTAGCAAGTAAAGCTGCTAGGAATTTGTCTCATGCTGAAATGACAGTGCCTCTTTACTTAATCAGTCCTGGATTAAAGAAGTTATTTATCATAATCATGCCCAATAGGAGAGGACACAAAAGCTGACCTTTAATAAGCCAACTAAGACGTCATTTTTAAGACGGAAGAGAGGTGCATGGTACATATAAAATACAAGAGATACAATGACAAGGCATCACCTTTGATTGACTATAGAGCTTTTAGCATAATAATGGAAGACTGTACATCTGTCACTCATTTTCCAAATGGTCAAATTAGACACTTGTACTACTGACTCCCGTTGTCATAGCGAAAGATCTGTTCCTCTGAAAACGCAACAGGCTGAATGAAAAAAAGAAGTAGTACTCCTGCTAGGGTTAAACTCTCACCACAGCCTGAACCATTGGGCTGCAGCTCTCTTCCAGTATATATCAGAAGCCGCTTCTTTATTAGTACATCAAAACTGCAGGTATAAAGAAGTATGTACAATTGCATGTCTGATGTATTCTTTCAATTGCCACTATGGTGCATACAAATCAGAAACTTACACGTATACATTGTCAGCCATAACTGGACACCTGCAAGTTCAACTGTGGCACATGCAACTAGCCTCGAATCTACTCCCGAATCTCTCTATATGTTAATACATTTTTGCTGGTCTTCCCTCTACAGCCTCTCTCATTTCTTCTGCACTTTTCTTAAGATGGTGACCAAAAAGCAAATACAGTATCCACGGTGAAGATTATTTAACATTTATATTGTGGTGGAGCTTAAGAGCCACAACCAGAATGGCTCCCATTCATAGATTTCAAGGCCACAAGGAATATTATGATATCTAGTCTGATCTGCATAGCAACACATCACAGAATTACACCAAGTGATCCCTGCATCAAGCACGTAACTTGTGGTTGAGTTAGAGCATATCTGACAGCCAAATAAAACTTCATTTAAGTTTTCAAGTGATCGAGAATTCACCACATCCTGACCCCAGATAAATTGTTTCAATGTTTAATTATCTCATTGCTAAAAATTTGCACTTTATTTCTAGCCTGAATTTGTCTAGCTTCAGGTTCCAGCCCCTGGAGCTTGTTATCTTTGTCTGCTGGACTGAAGAGCACTATAGTATCAGATCAGGTAGGTACTCGGTCAGGCAGGTTTTACATAAGAACGGCTATACTGGGTCAGACTGGTGGTCCACCTAGCCCAAGATTCTTTCTTCCGACAGTGGCCAATGCCAGGTGCTTCAGAGGGAATGAAGAAAACAGGTAATCATCAAGTGATCCATCCCGTCGCCTATTCCCAGTTTCTGGCAAACAGAGGCTAGGGACACCATCCTTGCCCATCCTGGCTGATAGCCATTGATGGATCTATCCTCCATGAACTTATCTAGTTCTTTTTTTGAACCTGTTATAGTCTTGGCCTTACAACATCATCTCGCAAAGAGTTCCAAACGTTGACTGTGCATTGTGTGAAGAAATACTTTCTTTTGTTTGTTTTAAACCTGCTGCCTATTAATTTAATTTGGTGACCCTAGTTCTCGTGTTATGAGAAACAGTTACTAACACTTCCTTATTTACTTCCTCCACACCAGTCATGATTTTACAGACCTCTATCATATCCCCTCTTAGTTGTCTCTTTTCCAAGCTGAAAAATCCCAGTCTTATTAATCTCTCCTTATATGGAAGCTATTCCATATCCCTAATCATTTTTGTTACCCTCTTCTGTACCTTTTCCAATTCCAAAGCATCTTTTCTGAGTGGGATGACCACATCGGCACACAGTATTCAACATGCAGGTGTACCATGGATTTATACAGAGGCAAAATGATATTTTCTGTCTTACTATTTATCCCTTTCCTAATGATTCCCAACATTCTGTTTGCTTTTTTGACTGCCGCTGCACATTGAGAGGAGGTTTTCCAGATAAATCATTCTTGTAGCACTTTCTTGAATCCTTTCCAATTCGTCAACATCGTTTTTAAGGTGTGGACACTCCAAGTGCACACAATGCTTCAGTGACAGTCTCACTAATGCTCACTACCTCCCTACTTTTACTCTATAGTCCTCTGCTTATACATCCAAGGACCTCATTTGCTCTTAGCCATCTCCATGCATGGGGAATGCTTGCGTAGTTGGTTATTCACCATGACCCCCGTCCCTTTCAGAGACACTGACTTCCAGGATACACTCCCACATCCAATGTGACCTACATTCCATTTTCCTGGATGCATGACCTTGCATTTGATACTATTAAAACATATCTTGTTGAAATAAGCCCAGAAGGCAGAAGCTGACCTTCTGAAAAGATGACAGATCTGATAGGTATGGTGAGGAGTCAATGGTGGAGGACTTTGAAAATAAAGACAAGAGGTTTGTATTCAGTGCACTGGGAGAGGAGAAGCCACTAGAGGGATTTTGCATGATGTAGTCAGAGCAATGACGATGACCTTAGCAGCCACATATTGAATGGATATGAGGAGGCATCAAGGTCAGAGGAGGAGCAGGAAAATGGTGGCAGTCAAGCCTCGAGATGACCAGGGCTTGGAGTTTTGGCAATGTGGGCAGAGAGAAAAGGTCAGGTCTTGGAGATCCTGGGCAGGAAGAAGGGGCAAGAATTAGACACGGCCTGGTGCATGGGTCAAAAGGGGGGGCTGAGTCAAAGATGCAGCCAAGATTATGGACCTAAGCAATAGGGATAATTAATGTATGCAGTATTGCTGAACCTGTGTTGGTCCCAGGCTATCAGAGAGACAAGGTAGGTGAGAGAAGATCTTTTACTGGAACAACTTCTGCTGGTGATACAGATAAGATTTTGAGCTTACACAGAGCTTGTCTTCAGGTGCAGGAAATTTACTCAGGGCATCACAGCTAACTACAAGATGGAACAGACGGTTTGGCATCAGTAATCAATACGTTTCAAGGGACCATTCAAGGCAAAGTGGCCCATTAACACTCCTCCAGTCATAGGGAGGCTGGGAAGGAAGCAGCTGAGAGGGGTTGTTAGTGGGTTATATATTGTTGTAATAAGTCATAAATCCAGTGTGTCTATTCAGTCCATGATTTTTAGTGTCTAGCAAAGAGATGAATTTATGCTCCCAGGCTCATCTTTTGAATGTGTTGTGCAGGTTTCCTTTAAGGATGAGGACTGATAAGTCAGATACAGAGTGACAGCTTTGTGAAAAGTGGTCACCCAGAGGTACAATGTTTTTGCTTGTTCTGGCAGGGTCTGGTGCTGCTTTGAGTTGGTGTGCTCTGGTCTGTGGGGAACTTGCTTCTGATGATGAGCTTGGAGAGGTTGGGAGGTTGTCTGAAGGACAAAAGAGGATGTTCAGGAAAGATTTCTTTCAGGATGGGGTCCCCATCGAGTACAGGTTGTAGTTTAATGATATGCCTTATGGTTTCCAGTGTGGGGTGGTAGGTGACAACTAGGGGTGTGTGGTCAGAAGGGATTTTATTTCTGTATCAAAGCAGGTTCAGGTAGAGTTGATGGCATTGGGTAAAATTTTCAGAAGCTCCTAAGTAACTTGGAAAAAATTGTACCCATTGTTAGTGATAGAAATAGGGAGGTCAGGACCAGAGAGCTAGTTGTCAAGATCATGTTTGTGAATAAGATCACCCAGAGATGGAAGTAGATGGAGAAGAGGAAGGGGCCAAGGATAAAGCCCTGAGGAACTGCATCGAAAGAGGAACAGGAGAAGAGGATCCTGCACTGTACATGGCTCTTGAAGAAGTGATTTGAAAGACCAGAGGGAGAACTAGGAGAGGATGGAATCATGAAAGCCCAAGGATGACAATTTCAAGAATAGTATTGTTTGGTGGTGTCACGGACACCCAGAGGGGTCAAAAAGGATGTGGATGAAATACTGGCCCTGACATTTAGCAGGGAAATGGGCCACTGGAGACCCTGGCGAGAGCTGTTTCACAGTGGGGAGAGAGTGTGCGCCCTGGGGAAGTGGGGGTTGGGAGAGTGCAGAAGCCAGACGAAAGAAGATAAGGAATGGAATCTGAGGCCTGGAATTTAAGATCGCAGTTACAGATGGATGTATTAACTTATAATGCCACTCTCATATTTTGTGCAGTATTCTCTATCACCACCTTGATACATCTTAACATGTCACTTTCCAAAAGGCATGTGATAAAAGGACAAACGATTTCACATACCTAATAACCTACCATGTTTCATTTCATTCTAAGCCTCCTAAAAGCAGCCTGTTTCCATATCCCTCTTTAAAGTGTCTAAAAATATTTAGTTATGTTGCTCACTGGAGAGAAAACAAGTGCACACTTTACAACCCTCTATCTTCTCTTTTCTAGCCCTATATAACACAAAAGATATGTAACTGCATGCAGAGTCCCTAGTTTTACTCCAAAACATGTTTCATGTCATGCCAGAACTACATTCTTGACAAATGCTTAAAACTCCTTTATTTTGCTAGGAAATTTTTTTTCTCCACTCTGTTTTCACATCCCAAAGACACCTCTTGGCTTCATGAAGCTGATGCAAGTCAGTGCTGACAGGTGCGTGTAGCTGGTCACAGAGGATTAGAGACAAACTGTCCTTGTGTATTTTTAATTCTTTCTAGTTTTTTCCTATATCTTCAAATGTCTCAGAATATCTTGGAACAGATTCTGAATTTGCATTACAGTGCTCTCTCAACAGAAGGTGATACAAAAGCATTTGGTTACAACCTGCAGTAAATGTTTTTGCTATAAATCTGTGCTGTCCCTCCTAGCTGCCTGGAGGCTAGGTACCCTGGCATTACTTCTTTATAAAGGATTCAAGCCATTTATTTTCTCTTAAATAATCAAGTTTTCAGCATGCAGCACCTGATTTGTTTGAGGTAATTGCTATGTCTTCAAAGAGCTTCCTCCTCACCTCCCCCGCCCTGGGGTTCAGCTTCTGCCATATGCTTTTCATCCAAATGTGAACCTTGACCAGGCAGAGATATTAGTTAGGTCTGGGCGATATTTGCACTGGAAGTAAAAATGATGTACAGCTGGGTATCATCTGCATCATGCTGGTAATGAGACCAGAGCATCTTAGAATTTCATACATGTCCATGTGCATATTAAAAAGAATGGGGAAAATCATCCTTGTGTGACTCCACAGGTGAGCTGTCCAGTTTCTGTAGGCATACTGAAATGAAAGACGAGGCCCATTTCAGAACTCACCTGCCAACCACTGCTGCATCTCAGAGGAGACAGTAACATGCCATGGTCTCAAAATGAAATACTGCAGAGAGATCCCAGACTACTACTATAGCTGTCCTTCCCTTATCCCGGGGCTGGAGGTGGCCATCCACCAGCACTGTCTGTCCCATGACCTGGCCAGAACTCCGACAGTAAAGGGACTAAAATACTGGCAGTATTAGGAAGCAGCTAGGATTATCTTGCCTAAAAATGGGAGATTTTACATTGGACCATAGACTGCAAAGTCTGATGGGGCCAAAGATGGTTTCTTGAATTGGCCAGACTATGGCAGGTTTTCCTTTTCAAAAAAATGGTATGACAATCTGTCAGAAGAAGTCCCACTCTAGATACTCCTGGGCACATTTCACCAGATACAACAGGTATGGAACTGAATGGCAGATGGTGACTCAGCTTTCAGTGCCTTTTAGAGTGTCCCGCCCCAATGATGTGCCAAATACTGAAGTGTGTTTTCCGTCTTGAATTCAGTGGTGTTCTTAAAGACTGTATGAAGGTAATCCTCTGCAAGTAGTCATTCAGCTGTGAGGCAGTTGGGACTGAAAGTGATTTGCTATTTGGGAAAACACTGCAAGATGGAATTTAGCTGCTGAAATGGAATCAGAACATAGCAGTGGTCATACTGGGTCGGACCAATGGTCCATCTATGTCAGCATCCTGTCTTTTGACAGTGGCCAGTGCCAGATGCTTCAGAGGGGGGTGAATAAAATGGCAATTTTGAATGATCCATCTTTGTCATCCAGCCCCAACTTCTGGCAGTTGAAGGTTTAGCAACACACTGAGCATGGGTCTGCATAAGAGAAAGGTCTCTTCTCTATTACGGCTGTAGCATAGTATATTTCTGTTAAAATTCTAACTGAATCTGACAGTTTCGTAACACCATTGCTTCAGATTCCTTCTTTCCCACTTCATCTGATGCATATCAGAGAATCATGGTGCTCTGCAGTGGCTAGGAGATGGGGGGGAGGTGTGTTTATCGCAGTGGCCAGTGTCTGATCCTACCATCTGAAAGTTTTCATGCTCTGTGACCCAATGATTGGGTAATGTTTTCATAGAAGTGGCTCTACTCCCAAGAAACCAGAAGAACTGCCATGGCTTGAGACAGAATAGAAAAATTTAAAACAAGATGGCAGACTACCAACCCTACAACCATTCTGAGTGAAAACCCATTAGAAACTGTACATTCAAAGACCTAGAGACACTGAATTGATATTAATTACTTCTTTATTTTAATGGTTCATTTTTAAAAGATAGCCCTGATATGATGTTTTCTCTGGAACCAACAAAAAAAAGTTCTTGGGTGCTATCCCAAAGTCTAAAACTTAAAAACAAACTCTACACAACAAAGGAAACAGGATCACGGGGTGGAATTCTACCTAAATTCTAATCTCAGTCTGAAGACAACTGCCTCTTACTATGTAATATCTGATAAGTGACTTCACAAGGAAGGCCTGAAAATTGTACCACAGGCTGGGTTTAAACGAGTTTCCCGAAGTTTTACAACTATTTGTTGAAAAAAAGGAAAACACAATGGCACAGACATACAGGCCACAACAAGGACTGAGACTGATGATGTTTTATAATGAAGCCCATTTTTCGTGAATTCTGATTCAGTGGAACAACTCTGTATATAATTGTGGCGGGGCCTGCTCACTCCCGCCTCTGCTTAAGTCTGCAAACATCTCAGGCAGTTTATTTACAATATTGCTCTCCACCACCCTATACACGATACAGCCTTAAGCCTACAGTGCTAGGGAGCCCAAAGTGCCTGAAGAAAGCAGGGAAGAGCAATCTCTCTCCCCCTCTCTTTTCCTGCTTTCCCCCCTTCCTGTGCTTTTTGTATGATCCTTCTAAGGGCCTAACTAGCCTCTTCATTCGCCTCAGCCCATCAATTAGACACAGCTCTAAAGTAATTAGAGTTGCAGTGACCAGAGTGCTGGTTAAGCTGCTGTTACCCAGCATCCTGTCACAATAATAAGGAATTAAATTCCCAATTTGTTTCAATGAACTACAGTGCACTGCACTTTTCTTGTAGCGTGCTGGACACAATACAACTGTATACACTGTCTACAATAAAAACCACACTTTGAACTAGTAGACCATCTTTCCCCTGAGGATCCAAGAGCATGTTATCAATATTAAGAGTATGGAAATGATAAGTTGACTATATTATGGTTTCACTGAATACAGGGACGTCAAATAGAGAGAGAAGAGAGGGACCCTTCAGAAAAAGAAAATGCTGACATGCTGTCTATCAACCGTAATCACATTTGTAAACAGAATATAATAAACTTAGTGTAATGCTAAGATACCCCTTCACTTCCATTTGTGACTTAACAATGTCCCCATCCCCAAAGGATAACTTCACACCAGTGACATTTTCCATTTAAGCTCTCATTAAATGTCTCAGCTCCAGGTGGAACATGGTATATTTCTCAGCCTACATTCACTATAAACTCTGATTAACATTTTATTCAAGAAGTCAACAGGAAATTTTCCATTGAACTTTAGCTTTCTTTCTTGCCAAGAAGTTGAAGGGTGGGGGGAAAAAAGATGATCTGTGCTAAATCTAGCTACCTTCGGAGAGCAGGTGAAGTTTCAATTATTTAAATTATATTAATGTGTGCTGTTAATTTGTTTGAAAATATTAAGTGACATTATCATTAATGTCAAATCTCAAGTAATAGAAACAGCATGTTACGTTTGACAGAAGAGGAAGGAGAAAAAACCATCATGAAGCAGGCTGTTGTATCAAATATTTAGAATGGGCATTCTCAAATCTAGCAATGCTACTTTACTTACATACTTTACAGTGAAATCAAACCACATGTGGATCCTTGAAGATATGCAGGAAAATAAGCACTTATCCAGAACTTTAGATTTTCAAAGCACTGTAAAAACTAATCCTCAAAACACCCATGAGATAACTGCACATTATCCCCACATTGCAGATGGAGACGTAAGCAGATAAATGAAATGACTTACCAAGGGCAAACAGCAGAAACAAGATTAGAACTCAGAACCTCTAACTAACGATTCTGTGCTCATTCCTTAACACCCTACTATCCTCTTTCTTCCCTTTAGCCCACTACTTCACCAGAACAAAATTATACTTTGCACTCCTATAGCACCTCCCATTTGAGTTCAAAAGTGCTTTATAGATATTTATGAATTTAGCCGTAACTTCCCTGCAAAAGAGAAGTATGACTATTCTTATTTAAAGACAAGGAAACAGAAGCACAGAGAGGCTGACATAGGAAGTCACATAGGAAGTCTGTATAGTAGTTCGGAATGCAACTCAGACTAACCTGCTCCAAGTCCTGCATTTTATGTGGAGACCCGTCCTTTCCGATTATAGCGGCACTCCATCATATAAGCAAAGACATGATATGGCATGTAGCATCCCACATTGTCATATCTATTGTTTGTTTTCCTAGTCTTATACTTTTGGAATAACATAAGGTTGAGAGGAAATAACTATATATTTGCACTTTTAAAAATTAAAAATTTTAATTAAAAAAATATTTAAAAAAGTAAAGAGATCTGACTGACCGAAGGAGTAGCTCACAGGACTGGGTCTTATGATTCTACATGGCAGCCAATTAGCCAAGTGTTAGTAGACAAAGGTAGCATGTCTACATGTGCTACCCAGATTGCAAAATTAGAGCACTTTACTGAAAACAGCAAAAGTTAGTATGGTGAAAAGTCATCACACGTTTATCAGAGATATACGTGTATGCAAAGTGCATTTCCAGTGTGCTGTGACGTACATTTCATATTCTGTATGCAAGAAAGGGAACATGGGAGCCTGGCTGGGATCCCCATAAAGTGGGAGGAAGAGCAATGTTATGGTAGCCTGGGTGCCTTTTTCAAAAGTGTACCCTTAACCCTCAGCTATTTCCCCCCTCACTTAGAATTATAATATACTCCCTCAAACCACTGATGTGGGCCTACAACTTTAAAGTGAGATTAGAGCCATTCTGCTACAGAGGCAGTCAGAGGCAGGAGCTACTTGTAGTTTAGCACTCCAGCAAAGGAGACGGGCTATAATAGCAAGTTTCTGATTTTCAAATTTCCGAACTGATTGGAAAAAAAACATTTCTGCTATACACTATTTTTATGCTTACAAATTCTGGAATCTGAGTTTCTGGAACACAGTATGTTCACCTACCATACTTAGTGCATGACTTAAACTGCAGAACCAAGATAGCAACATAGGATAGCTTTTCATCAAAATGCTAATCAATGTGTTTTATTATATACCTCTGCAAACAGAAATCTATATGCTTAACTGAAGGTAAATACTGGATGTGTATGTCTAAGTACATATGTATGTCTAAGTACATCTAAGAGATGCACAAAAGTGGTAAAAAGTCATTTAGAGAACATTCAGTACTGTCATTTGACCTGCCTCTCTTCGTCGTGATGCCCAGCAACTTTGTTTAATCTTCCAAACCACGGCAGCTACCAGGAGCAAAGACAGGAAACAACTGTAGAGGAGAAAACACAAATACTTACTGTCTCCATTCAGAATATATCAGCATTTGAAAGCTATAACAAAATAAAGGTTAGTCCTCTGATGAAAAATGCTATAGCAGTGCAAAGTGCTTTGCAAACATTAAGTCTCATTAGGTTCTATGTCCACTTTACAGAGAGATAAACAGGAGACACAAAAAGGTTATTAAAGTGACTTGCCCCCGGTCACACAGCAAGTCAAACAACAGAGCTGTGATTAGAATCCAGAAATTCTATTAGCAATTTAAGACAATAAGAAGGCAAAAAGTGAATCATAAGGATAATGCCATATAGCAATCTTGAGCAATATTTATTTTAAATGAGAGGTTAGCTCAAAAAAGGAATAATTTAGTATTCAATATGTACATCGGACAAAACTAATATTTTTTCAAGCTTTAAGTGAAATTAACGTTAGCAAATTAAACTTTGTTTGAAAACTAATTCCAATAATCAAAGAGTCCATATCCCAGTGTTACAGATATTATCAGACCTTACTTTCATTAGTCTATATTGAATCTCAACAGGGAGGAACAGAGAAAGATGCACAATTTACATTAACTGTTAGCGCTTGCAACAACAAACGTTTGTTTTGCAATTTTCATCTCAGATGACATCTATTTTCCAATATAGCAGAATTTCCAAAAACACTTCCTCACATTTAATCTGAGGCATTCAATTTTGATTTTACTTTGCTCCACTGCAAAATCATATGAAAGTCACTTTTCTACAGTTATATAAGAAAAATTCAGACATAAAAGTTTACTTTATAGCACCTTATTGGCCCTACGCTTAATTGTGATATATTTTATTTATTTTTTCAAGTACAGAAACAACATGCCCCACTCCCAAACCAGGAAGACATTTAGATTAATTTCTTGCCCTCAGGACAAAGAAATGCATACATATACAGTGGTGAGCTGGAGCCGGTTCCCGCCGGTTTGCTAGAACCGGTTGTTAAATTTAGAAGCCCATTTAGAACTGGTTGCCCCGCGAAGGAGAACCGGTTCTAAAAGGGCTTCTAAATTTAACCAGCCAAAAGTGGCGCCTTAGGCGCAGACTCTATGGGTGCTCCAGCCCTGGAGCACCTAAGGGGAAAATCTGGTGAGTGCAGAGCACCAACCGGCAGCTCCCCTCCCCACCCCACCCCTTGCCCGGCCCCAGCTCACCTCCGCTCTGCCTCCGCCTCGTCCCCTGAACGCGCCGCCCCGCTCTGCTTCTCCACGCAGGAAGCTGGGGCAGGCTGAGAAGCAGGCGGAGGCTTCACACTCAGTCCCAGGGAGGCAGAGAGGAGGTGAGCTGGGGCGGGGGGGGAGCGAGGAAGGCCGTCCGCGCCGCAGCAGGTAACCCATGGGGAGGAAGGGGGGGCCACACAGGGGAACCGTTTCCCCTCCCCCCCCAGCTCACCTCCGCCATCCTCGGCCTGAGCGGGAAGCTGCCGCCTGCTTCTCAGCCCTCCCCGGCTTCCCGCCGAACAGCTGATTCACGGGAAGCCCGGGGCGGAGAAGCAGAGTGGGGCGGTGCGTTCAGGGGAGGAGGAACGGAGGTGAGGTGAGCTGGGGCCGGGTGCGGGGCAGGGAGCTGCCGGTGGGTGCTCTGCACCCACCAAATTTTCCTCGTGGGTGCTCCAGCCCCGGAGCACCCAGGGAGTCGGCGCCTAAGGCGTCACTTTTGATGTGATCAGTGGGGGGCGGCCACTCCCCCTGCTCCCCCTCAGCTACGCTCCCCTGCCCCTAGGAGCCAGAGGGACCTGCCAGATGCTTCCTGGGAGCTGCCCCAGGTAAGCACCTCCGGGACTCCCCACCTCACCCCCCGGCAGGTGCCTCTGGCTCTTAGGGATGGGGTGGGCATCCACTACGGTGGACCACGAGACCCTCCTGCCCAGTTCTGGGGGCAGACAGGGGACGGGGGTGGATGGGACAGGGGTCCGGGAGGAGGGATGTCAAGGAATGCGGGGGGGGTTGGATGGGGCAGGAGTCCCGGAGGTGCGGGGGTGGGCAACGACCCCCTCGTGGGATGAGGAGGGAACCTGTTGTTAAGATTTTGGCATCTCATCACTGCACACATACAACTGTTGATTTATGATTTTATAGCTTCCGTTTCCCCTTTCTTTCAGAAAATAATCTACTGATATATTTAGTGAAGTGTAAGAACAGAATCTGCATTACCCGTAAATGGCATTTCTCCCATGAACAAGGTTAGACTTTGACTAGCTGAATTTTTGCGTACATCACACTTGAACAGGCACAAAGTAAATGATGGAATAGCAATCTTTTTGAGCTCCAGAGGTTGTCCTGAGGCTGCAGTTAGCTTCCCCAGCATGAATGCCACAACACTTATTGAATGGTTTGGTAAGCTTTTTCCTCCTTAACAAGTTTCCCATTCCCAAAGAACCCTGAACGCTCTCTGGAGGGCACAGCATCCACTTTATCACAGAGGCCTACCCTCACTAGGACTCCCTGCAAAGAGAAATAAACAAAGGAGCATCCAACCAAAAATGGTGGAACTGAGACAACATGCTGAATCTTCACTCTTCTATAATGCTGCTTATTGTTATATCCTATCCCCAATCCTCCAGTTGTACGCTGGATGTTTAGACTACAGTCCTGGGGGTCAAATATCTTTTATCCTTCCTGTCCACAACACCTAATACAGACACTAAGTAAATAATATCCAAAGGTCTGCATGATACGTCTCAAGACTGTGTCTAGGCCAAAGCAAAGTCTGTATACTAACTGTAGTTGCCTGTCAGGCCATCGGGCTAAAGGTCTGGTTCCAACAGCAACTTTCAGCTGAAAGCAAATATATTGAACTTGGCTTATGGAGAACAGCTACTGTCATAGATTTCCTGATTTTGCCATGACCCTCGATATCGCTCATTTCCCAAGGAAAAGAGATCTAGAGTTTTAGACAGTTCAGCAGCTCTTGACTGTCAGGACTTGGCCAGTCCCCTCAGATGGATTTTCTTTGAAGTCCTAACTGATCTTTCAGAAAATTTCTCTTGGAAATGAGGGACATAGTGAAGGACTGTCTACACTGTGTAATGCAGAGCATAATTGGGGAAGCTAACAAGAGCCTCACAAGAATGTAGGTTGGGGCTAGGAGATTATGCCATTCCTTTAATTGCTCACAACTGTTAAACATTATTAATGGAACCCATATTTAAAAGCTCATTTGTCCAGTTAGAAAAAAACAAAAAAACCCAATTGTGAATTAATTGGATGATCACTGTCATACAACAACAATCTCTAGAAGACATGAAGCATTTTTTAGAACTGTACATGCCGGTTTTCTCTTTTGCCCTTTTCTATATCACAGCTCCCCTTTTGTTTTCATTTTTGACATCATAGAAGATTAGGTTGGAAGAGACCACAGGAGGTCATCTAGTCCAAACCCCTGCTCAAAGCAGGACTAAGTCCAACTAAACCATCCCAGCCAGGGCTTTGTCAAGCCGGGCCTTAAAAACCTCTAAGGATGGAGATTCCACCACCTCCCTAGGTAACCCATTCCAGTATTCACCATCCTCCTAGTGAAATACTGTTTCCTAATATCCCACCTAGACCTTCCCCACTGCAACTTGAGACCATTGCTTCTTGTTCTGTCATCTGCCACCACTGAGAACAGTCCTCTTTGGAACCCCCCTTCAGGTACTTGAAGGCTGCTATCAAATTCCCCATCACTCTTCTCTTCTGGAGACTAAATAATCCCAGTTCCCTCAGCCTCTCCTCGTAAATCATGTGCCCCAGCCCCTAATCATTTTCATTGCCTTCTGCTGGACTCTCTCCATTTGTCCACATCCCTTCTGCAGTGAGGGAACTAAAACTGGACACAGTCCTCCAGGTGTGGCCTCACCAGTGCCGAATAGAGGGGAATAATCACTTCCCTCGATCTGCTGGCAGTGCTCCTACTAATACAGCCCAATATGCCAATATCATAACCAAGACTATTAGAGAAAGGTATAAATAAAAATTTAAAATTAGGACTAGTTATCTGATTTTTCTAAAACATTTTAAATGCTACACTACATTTTGCAGAGGAACAACACTGATAAGCTTTTTGTACTGTCACAAGGAGGCAGCAAATACATGTGAAAGATATAAAGCCAATAAGGAAACACATATTCCCCCCCACTGCACTGCATCTTTCAGCAGCACGCCTAAAGGAGTAAAATGCAGTGTTTACTTGGTACACTAAAGGATGTCATTTAATGGCAAAGCCGCAGGACCAAACTGAAAGCAAGATCTCTTGGGTTTACTCAGAGTAAAATAGTCTGTAATAGGTACCAGCATTATACTGTGATTCGGAGAGGTCTGCTTTCTGCCAACATTCCCGTTTCTTCCACCTGCTCACAAGCAACACCAGAAACACTGAACTAATGGACAGTATTCTCTAGCATTATTAACATGCGTCAGTCATGTGTATACACCACAGAGTCACTGCTCTCGGCACTTCAACACAATGCTGCTGGCTTGCTTTCACACACGTGGCCATAATGTTCTGTATTCCACTCTCATTGTGAGCTAAGATCATTCAACAATTTCAAAATGCCCTTATTTCAAACAAACAAAAACCAACTAACTCTCCCTGTGGGACTTACTCCACCCTCCTTCTGGCCTTAGCTCTGTCGACTCCACTCCCTTCTATCTCTGTTCGTCCAGCACCAGCCTCTTCTGTCCTGCTACACAATCTGGCCACTGCTGGTTTAGGTCTTCTCTTTGCAGCTCCTGCCACCCTGAACAGCACCTCTTCTCCATCTTTTCTCCACCCACCTACATCCCTTAAAGAGGAGCACAGGAGGGATATTCATTCTGCAGTAAAAGCCACAGCGCATTTTGATCGCTATTGAAAAAATAAGGCGAGACTGTATGTTTATCACCGGTACCTGACCCACCAATGCTGCTGTCATAAATATAAAGGGAAGGGTAAACCCCTTTGAAATCTCTCCTGGCCAGGGGAAAGCTCCTCTCACCTGTAAAGGGTTAAGAAGCTAAAAGTAACCTCGCTGGCACCTGACCAAAATGACCAATGAGGAGACAAGATACTTTCAAAAGCTGGGAGGAGGGAGAGAAACAAAGGGTCTCTGTCTGTCTATATGCTGTTTCTGCCGGGGATAGACCAGGAATGGAGTCTTAGAACTTTTACAAAAAGAAAAGGAGTACTTGTGGCACCTTAGAGACTAACCAATTTATTTGAGCATGAGCTTTCGTGAGCTCACGAAAGCTCATGCTCAAATAAATTGGTTAGTCTCTAAGGTGCCACAAGTACTCCTTTTCTTTTTGCGAATACAGACTAACACGGCTGTTACTCTGAAACCTGTTAGAACTTTTAGTAAGTAATCTAGCTAGGTACGTGTTAGATTATGATTTCTTTAAATGGCTGAGAAAAGAATTGTGCTGAATAGAATAATTATTTCTGTCTATCTTTTTTGTAACTTAAGGTTTGCCTAGAGGGATTCTCTATGTTTTGAATCTAATTACCCTGTAAGGTATCTACAATCCTGATTTTACAGAGGTGATTTCTTTACTTCTATTTACTTCTATTTCTATTAAAAGTCTTCTTGTAAGAAAACTGAATGCTTTTTTCATTGTTCTCAGATCCAAGGGTTTGGGTCTGTGGTCACCTATGCAAATTGGTGAGGCTTTTTATCCAACATTTCCCTGGAAAGGGGGGGTGCAAGTGTTGGGAGGATTGTTCATTGTTCTTAAGATCCAAGGCTCTGGGTCTGTAGTCACCCAGGCAAATTGGTGAGGCTTTTTACCAAACCTTGTCCAGGAAGTGGGGTGCAAGGTTTTGGGAAGTATTTTGGGGGGAAAGACATTTCCCAACAGCTCTTCCCCAGTAACCAGTATTTGTTTGGTGGTGGTAGCAGCCAATCCAAGGACAAAGAGTGGAATATTTTGTACCTTGGGGAAGTTTTGACCTAAGCTGGTAAAGATAAGCTTAGGAGGATTTTCATGCAGGTCCCCACATCTGTACCCTAGAGTTCAGAGTGGGGGAGGAACCTTGACAGGATCCATGTCTAGTTGGCAGCCGGTATCAAGCGGAGTGCCCCAAGGGTCGGTCCTGGGGCCGGTTTTGTTCAATATCTTCATAAATGATCTGGAGGATGGTGTGGATTGCACTCTCAACAAATTTGCGGATGATACTAAACTAGGAGGAGTGGTAGATATGGTGGCAGGTAGGGACAGGATACAGAGGGACCTAGACAAATTGGAGGATTGGGTCAAAAGAAATCTGATGAGGTTCAACAAGGATAAGTGCAGAGTCCTGCACTTAGGACGGAAAAATCCAATGCACCGCTACAGACTAGAGACCGAATGGCTAGGCAGCAGTTCTGCGGAAAAGGACCTAGGGGTGACAGTGGATGAGAAGCTGGATATGAGTCAGCAGTGTGCCCTTGTTGCCAAGAAGGCCAATGGCATTTTGGGATGTATAAGTAGGGGCATAGCCAGCAGATCGAGGGACGTGATCGTTCCCCTCTATTCGACATTGGTGAGGCCTCATCTGGAGTACTGTGTCCAGTTTTGGGCCCCACACTACAAGAAGGATGTGGATAAATTGGAGAGAGTCCAGCGAAGGGCAACAAAAATGATTAGGGGTCTGGAACACATGACTTATGAGGAGAGGCTGAGGGAACTGGGATTGTTTAGTTTGCAGAAGAGAAGAATGAGGGGGGATTTGATAGCTGCTTTCAACTACCTGAGGATGGTTCTAGACTATTCTCAGTGGTAGAAGAGGACAGGACAAGGAGTAATGGTCTCAAGTTGCAGTGGGGGAGGTTTAGGTTGGATATTAGGAAAAAAATTTTCACTAAGAGGGTGGTGAAACACTGGAATGCGTTACCTAGGGAGGTGGTGGAATCTCCTTCCTTAGAAGTTTTTAAAGTCAGGCTTGACAAAGCTCTGGCTGGGATGATTTAATTGGGGATTGGTCCTGCTTTGAGCAGGGGTTTGAACTAGATGACCTCCTGAGGTCCCTTCCAACCCTGATATTCTATGATTCTATGATCACTTAAGATGAGCTATTACCAGCAGGAGAGTGGGGTGGGGGGGAGAGAAAACCTTTTGAAGTAATAATCAAGGTGGGCCATTTGCAGCACATTTCCAGGAGTTAACAAGAACATCTGAGGAACAGTGGGGGAGGGGGGGGGAATAAACAAGGGGAAATAGTTTCACTTAGTATAATGACTCAACCACTCCCAGTCTCTATTCAAGCCTAAGTTAATTGTATCCAATTTGCAAATTAATTCCAATTCAGCAGTCTCTCGTTGGAGTCTGTTTTCCAAGTTTTTTTGTTGAAGGATAGTCACTTTGAGATCAGAAATCTAGTGACTAGAGAGTCTGAAGTGTTCTCCGACTGATTTATGAATGTTATAATTCTTGACATCTGATTTCTGTCCATTTATTCTTTTACGTAGAGACTGCCCAGTTTGCCCAATGTACATGGCAGAGGGGCACTGCTGGCACATGATGGCATATATCACATTGGTAGATGTGCAGGTGAACAGGACTCTGATAGTGTGGCTGATGTGATTAGGCCCTATGATGGTGTCCCCTGAATAGATATGTGGACACAGTTGGCAACGGGCTTTGTTGCAAGGATAGGTTCCTGGGTTAGTGGTTCTGTTCTGTGGTGTGTGGTTGCTGGTGAGTATTTGCTTCAGGTTGTGGGGCTGTCTGTAGGCAAGGACTGGCCTGTCTCCCAAGATTTGTGAGAGTGATGGGTCGTCCTTCACGATAGGTTATAGATCCTTGATAATGCGTTGGAGAGGTTTTAGTTGGGAGCTGAAGGTGATGGCTAGTGGCGTTCTGTTATTTTCTTTGTTGGGCCTGTCCTGCAGTAGCTGACTTCTGGGTACTCTTCTGGCTCTGTCAATCTGTTTCTTCACTTCAGCAGGTGAGTATTGTAGTTGTAAGAAGGCTTGATAGAGATCTTGTAGGTGTTTGTCTCTGTCTGAGGGGTTGGAGCAAATGCGGTTGTATCGTAGAGCTTGGCTGTAGACAATGGATTGTGTGGTGTGGTCTGGGTGAAAGCTGGAGGCATGTAGGTAGGAATAGCGGTCAGTAGGTTTCCGGTATAGGGTGGTGTTTATGCGACCTTTGCTTATTAGCACTGTAGTGTCCAGGAAGTCGATCTCTTGTGTGGACTGGTCCAGGCTGAGGTTGATGGTGGGATGGAAATTGTTGAAATTATGGTGGAATTCCTCAAGGGCTTCTTTTCCATGGGTCCAGATCATGAAGATGTCATCAATATAATGCAGGTAGAATAGGGGCATTAGGGGACGACAGCTGAGGAAGCGTTGTTCTAAGTCAGCCATAAAAATGTTGGCATACTGTGGGGCCATGCGGGTATAAAATCTCCTCACTGTACTTTCCACTTTATGCATCCGATGAAGTGAGCTGTAGCTCACGAAAGCTTATGCTCAAATAAATTGGTTAGTCTCTAAGGTGCCACAAGTACTCCTTTCCTTTCCTTTTTGTAAGACAATGGTAACTGAGCTACTGAAAGACAAGCACTTGGGGTTTTTTTTAGCCTCTATGGGGTGAAAAGTAAGACCCATGCTCAGGACTAGATTCTAGCACATTTAATTGCTAATCTATTTTTAACTCCTATCTACAGCAACAACAGAAAAAAAAATCGTCATACTTTATATTAAGGGTACATTTATAGTTTATAAAGGGTTAATAAATGATTAATATATGTTATAAGGATATTACATGAGTTGTGCGTGTTAGACGCTTATAGGCACAGCAGAAGAAGGCGTTACAGAAGGTTATAAGTAACTTATTGACTCCTAGACTCAATTTGATTAACCATTTAAGTGTCTATAATTTATTAACTTCTTATAATCCATAAGTGTATCCTTAAAATAAATTCTGACTAAAACCTCAAACATCCCAGCTGCCTCTCCACCTCTTTCGCTGACCTCCTTTCTGACAGTTTCCTTGCACTCTTAAGTGTCCTTAAAATTCTTATAACTAGTAAGTTTTCATTTTTACTTGACGCTGGAGAGGAAGACAGTGTAAGAGGAATCCTGACAACGAGAGGAGAAAATCCAGCTGGCACATTAAGGCCCAAATGACTGAACCACCCTACGATATTTATCAACATTAGAATGGCTAGTAAAAATGACAGTTTTAAATCTCAAAATATACTGCAGCTTTGGCTCTAATATGCCTTAGTGTGTGAAAGTCAATTTGTAATTTCTGAAAGCAGCAAGATGATTACTAGAAAAACATTTCAAATTATTCTGATGAAGTGGAAACTATTTAAGTGCTATCTGAAAGTAACTTTTAATGTGTGGAGAGTTATAGGTCACATTTTAGCTGTTCCAGGCATTAAAATCCAATCAAGATAGAACCAATACATAAAGCCTGAGTGGTTGACTGTATAATGATACTAGGCTAAACAGACTGGTTAAACAGCTTCTTTAGTAATGTGTGCATTGACACTGCACAGCTGCTATTTGTTTAACTCCTACCTGATGCTAATAGCAAAGGAGGGAAGGACCTAATTTACAGATTAATGAACTTTCCTTATTGTGGAAGACACCATAAGGGTTTAACAAACCATCACCCACTTCATCTTGAACATTTACCATTATAAGAGAGTTACAGTCTGGTACACGCTTGAATTTTATCATTCTCAGCAGGATGACCGAATCAAAAATACCTTTTGGGTAGGAAATTGTTTCATCTTCTTTGACCTCGCTCAGAAAACACACTGGCCATTTGAACTTTGAAAAGGGTAGTTAAACCTACTTGCAAAGTCCCCCTAGTAAAATGAGAACGATCCTGCAATATCTAGGAAAGGTACCAACCTTATTTATAGTTAATGACTGAAATAGATTTACATGAGTGGCAGCACACAGGAGAAGCAGCCACGAAAAGCCTGCCCCTTTATTCACAGCCTGAGCAGAATGTCCTATTTCCAGTGCTGCTGCTCTTCTGCCCATGATACCAGAGAGTAGACTGGTATCCTTCCCCACATACAAGGATTTTCCCCAGGAAAAATATCAGTCCTAGCTAAATATTTATAAAATATTACTATAAATTTATCCTTCTTTCATCTAGTGTCTTGTCTTTCCATCTCAAATTTCTCCCATTACATGCAAGATCAATACATGCTACATCCATCATTGGCAATTTTAAAATCAAGATTGGATGTTTGACTTGAAGATCTGCTCTAGGAATTTATTTTAGGGAACTTCTCTGGAGGTCAGACTAGAAAAATCACAATGGTTCTTTCTAGCCTTGGAATCTGTGAAAACCTGAAACGCTGCCACTTCCAGAATGGACACAGCATCTGTTAGTGCACAGCAGCTCTATCCAATTTAAAGAAGTGAAGATAATCAGTTGAATTCGGTGGGATTCTGGCATTTGTGAGGATTACTATGAAAGAGCACGCTCTCAAATCAGAAGGAAAGAGAGCAGTGCCTGTGGGAGAACAAGTCCATAACATGCTTACACTGAAAGCTGCCGAATGTGTGTCACCTGGGAGAACACCTCCTGCTTACGGGACAATTCCACTGTGATTAGTTTTCTTTTTAGATGAAGGATGCCCAAGTTGTGAATCTGTGTCACCTACAAAACAGAGCTTTGAACTTCTGCCTCCTCCCACCAGTTATGTAGTTATGAAACTGCACTGCTGTAGAATTAATGGACCAGGAGCTAGATACCAAACCTGAGGAATCCCAGCTTGCTGCCCTTAGGCCCAGTAAGTGTCTCCTCTTCTTCTAGGGAGGACCACATCCATTCTGTGATTATTGCTATTTGAAGTGCAGTAGTGCCTATGGCCTCATTCATAGGGGTGTGCCTCATTGTGCTAGGTACCGTACAAACAAAACTTCAAACTTTCAGCCATTGGATCATCTTATACTCTTCTCTACTAGATTGAAGAGCCCATTATTAAATATTTTGTTCCACATGTAGAAACTTCTAAGCTGTAATCAAGTCACCCCTTAACCATCTCTTTATTAAGTTAACTAGATCAAGCTTCTTGAGTCTATCACTATAAGGCGGGTTTTCTAATCCTCTACTAGTTTTCATGGATCTTCTCTGAACCCTCTCCAATTTATCAACATCCTTCTTGAATTGTGGACACTAGAACTCGACACAGTGTTCCAGCAGTGGTCGCACTAGTGTCAAATAAAGTAACCTCTCTACTCCTACTCGAGATTCTTCTGTTTACATATTCCAGGAACGCATTAGCTCTTCTGGCCACAGCATTACACTGGGAGTTCGTGTTCAGCTGATTATCCACCATGACCCCCAAATCCTTATCAGGGTCACTGATTTCAGGTTAGAGTCCCTTATCCCATAAATATGACCTGCATTCTTTGGTCCTAGGTGTATACATTTACATTTAGCCATATAAAATGCATATTGTTTGCCTGCACCCAATTTATCAAATGATCCAGATCACTCTGACTCAGTGACCTGTCCTCTTCATTGTTTATGGTCCCTCCCAAATCAATATTTGTCTCATCTACTAACTTTATCAGTGATGATTTTGTGTTGTGTTCCAGGTCATTGATAAAGACATTAAATAGTATAGGGTTAAGAACCAACCACCCACTAGAAACACACCCATTTGATGATTCCCCATTTACAATTACATTGAGACCTATCAGTTAGCCAGTCTTTAATTCATTTAAGTAGTGCCATATTAATTTTATATTTAGTTTTTTAATAAAAATGTCATGCCGGGCCAAGTCAAATGCCTTAGAGAAGTCTAAGCATATTACATCAGCACTATTATCTTTATCAGTCAAACTTGTAATCTCTTAAAAAAAGGTATCAAGTTAGACAGGATATATTTTCTATAAACCCATGTTCATTTGCATAAATTACCCTCCTTTAGTTCTTTATTGAGACCCATATCAGCTGCTTCATTATCTCGCTTGGGATCAATGTCAGGCTGACAGGCCTATAATAATCTGAGTAATCCCATTTACCCTTTTTTAAAAATTGGCATAACATTAGCTTTCTTCCAGTCTTCTGGAACTTCCCCAGTGCTCCTACAGCTGCCTTCACTTCCCCTCTAAATCAGGTTGGTTTTTTTATCCAGCACACCCTTCTCTCTCAATTGTGGCTTCTAGGGCACCTCGTAAAGCGTTCTTAAATGATTCCCAATTATTAGTCACATTTTTCTGACTGAATTCTTCCTACTAGTTGATTTTGCTCATAATTGGTTTCCAGTTTGGTGGAATTGGCCCTATTAAAGCCTCGAGTGTATATACATATATTACTCATCTGGACTTTATTCTGCTTACATACTATAAATGTGGTCAAGTCATGATCACTTGTACCTAAGCTACCATTGATTTTTAGTTCTGTGATCAGTTCCTCTTTATCTGTTAGGAGAAGTTCTAATATAGACAAAATTCCCCAGTGTTGGCTGTAACACTTTTTGAATTTGGAAACAGTCATCCATTATGTTTAAAAATTCCAAGGATGTTTTAGTACTGGCAGCATGAGACCTCCCGCTTATAGTACCCAAACTGAAGTCCCCCATGATAATGCAGCAATTTTCCCACACATTGTAGATAGGTGCTGGTCTCAGCTCACCCACTACGTATTTCTTCTTTATAGGCTTTGCTGCAGAGGAAGAGTTTTAAGAAGATATTTGAAGGAGGATAGTAAGGTAGTTTGCAGAACCTTACAAGGAATAATTCCCATGTATGAGGGACAACATAGGAGAAAGGATGAACACACTTGTTAAATTTTCAAACAAGTGGAAGGGGGTGATGGAGGCTTGCATTCTGGGCTGATCAGAGGTAGGAATTGACTTCTCAACAGCATATGAGAAATGATAGGTAGGGTAGAAATGCTGCGGTGGGCCTTGCATGGGAAGATAAACAGTTTGTGTTTGATGTAATGGAAAGATGTAAAGAGCGATGTGATGTGGTCAGCCATGAGCCAGGAAAGTTTAGTTTTGCAGCAGGATTCTGAATGAGTAGCTATGGGGTAAGACTGCATTTGTCAAACCAGAGAAGAAGATGTTACACAGTAGTTGAAACATGAGGTGAGCGGAGGTTGGAAAAGAGTTTCAGCTATGTGGATGGAGAGGAAAGGCTGTTTTCTTAGAAATATTGTGCAGCAAGAATAGAAAGATTTGGAGATAGACTGAATGTGAGGATCTAAAGTGGGGTCCAAGGTCATGAGACTCAATGACAAGGAGGAATATCACATTACCTACAGTGACTCAAAAAGGAAAGGGTGTATGTAGAGATTAAGAACTCTGTTTTGGCCAGCTGACCTGAAGCTGATAGCTGGGCATTCGGAAGGTGAGGAGCTGAAAGGCAGGCAGAGATTTTAGTTTGGACAGGAAATTGTTCTGGTGTGAAGAGGTAGATCTGAAAGTCATCAGCACCAGAGACTATTAGTTGTGGATGGATTGCCCAGAGACAATGTGTAGTGGGAGAAGAGGACCAAGAACGAATTGTGTGGGGAATTCCCACAAAAGGTTTGAGATGGATGAGGAGGATTGGCCAAATGACATACTGAAGGAACGATCAGAGAGGTAGGAGAATTTGAGGAGGACTGAATCTCAAAAAATGAGGTAGGACAAATTCCAAGAAAAAGAATGTGACTGACGTGTCAAAGGTGGTTAACAGAAAGATGTCAGACTAGTGAGAGCAGTTTCAGTGGAGTGCAAAGGGCAGAAGCTGGATGGGAATGAGTCTAAGATGGAACTGGAGGAGAGGAACACCAGACAATAATGTTGGTAGTGTGCGCAATGAATGCAGAGATGAAAGGGAGATGCTGCAGTAGATGGAGACAAGTGGGGTCAAGGATTTTTGTTGTTGTTACTATGTGAGAGATTAAAGCATGTTTGTATTAAAAGGGTAAGAATCAGAGGAAGAAGAGAGGGTAAGGAGGGGATGAAAGTGGGATGAGGGAGATGAGATGGCATAGGGTCATTAGAGCAAATGGAAGGGCTAGCAGGAGCCCAAAGGAGAAACTTCTGTGCCTATGACAGCAGGGGAGGAGAGAAAGTGTGAAAAAGATTTATGTGCATTTTCTTGCCTCAGGTTCCTCACCAGTCAAAGTTAACAATGCTCTTTTGTATTTGTTACAGGAGAGACGTGCTTACAACCTTGTCAGCAGATAATGGATTCCACAGCCACAAAGAGGCATTCCATGATAAAACAAGTTTCATAACTTTATAACATCAGCCAGAATTCATAAGTTGTACGGACAGATTTCCCATATCTAGGAAGATCTTGTCATATTTCAATTTGAAGAGATCAGTAAGATCCTGTTGAGAGACAAAACTGGGGGTAGGGGAGTGGGTTTGAAGAAAGAGTCAAAGGTGGTAAAAACTGGTTGGGATTACAGGCACGGAATTCAAAGAGAGTGAGAAGCAGTGTGACTTGGCTCTGAAGATGGCAGAACCAAAAGGAAGAGAGAACAAATTTGTAGTGGAGGAAGTCAGCATGGTCATGAGATTTCTTCCAGACACATAACTGCGCAAGAGCAAGAGCGAAGGAAATGGATATTTGAGGTGAATCGGAGCTGGGAGTGGCAGCGTGGCCCTTACAATAGGAAAGAGGAGCCAAGGACTCAAGGGTGAAGGAGAAGTTAGAGTAATGGAGGTCAGCTCCTCAGCTGCATAGGTTTGACTGCTTTGTCAGAACTTGTGGGGTTTGGAAACACACAGAGAAGCCTCACTGCTTTATCTCAAATGTTCTATGCTAATGACTGTCACTTGTCTCTATCACGTGTGGGGATTGTCTTCATACTGTTAGGAGAATCTGCTTCTCTCACCTGTGGGATTCAAGTCTGTGCAAGACACAAGGTGGTTAAGGTGCTGAGCATAGCGATGGACCGTGTCTGACAGTGACTAGAATCATACAATATCAGGGTTGGAAGGGACCTCAGGAGGTCATCTAGTCCAACCCCGCCCCAGCCAGGAGAGACTGCACTTTGGGAAGAAACAACATGTTTGGCTGCATATGCAGGCGAGAGGTCTTCTGAGATGATACTAGGGAGATCTGGCTTCAGATTGTTCATGAATCAGTGTGCCTATATTATTTTTAGAGTCTCGTTGGTTGCTGTTACTGATGTGTCTAGAAATAATGACCAGAGCGACATGAGCTCAGCTGTTTCTCAGAAAAATGGATTTGAGATTGGATTTTGTGTGATCTTTATAAATAGTAACATATAGTGACATATAGTGATAGGCACTATAAAATACGTCAATGGATAAGCAAAGAATATCAAAGAAAACATCTACTGCAGGACTCCAGGAGATCTGAATTATTGTAATGTGACATATCCCTGCTTTCCAAAACAACTGGAAAATGCTTACAATAAGCAGACCACTATATAGTACCTAAAAGTGTCTCCTCAGCTACTGTGCCACTATACACACTACTTCCCCAATGGTGATTCCCGAAATTAAAATCAAATTAGCCACTTTCTCAAAACAAAATAAGCAGAATTAATATGGATAATCACTTCCATAGCAACATAAATTTATATGGAGCTTTACAAACAAAAACACAATCCCTCCCCTAAAGATTTCAAATCCGTGAAAAGACACAGAATGCCAGCTCAAGAAAGAGAAGACTATGATGAAACTGGGGAGAAACGGTAGCAAATATCCCTGAAACCAGCAGGCTTTAAGGAGGGATCATAGGACTGGAAGGAACCTCGCGAGGTCATCTAGTCCAGTCCCCTGCACTCATGGCAGGACTAAGGATTATCTAGATCATCCCTGACAGGTGTTTGTCTAACCAGCTATTAAAAATCTCCAATGATGGAGATTCCACAACCTCCCTTGGAAATTTATTCCAGTGCTTAACCACCCTGACAGTTAGGAAATTTTTCCTAATGTCCAACCTAAACCTCCCTTGCTGCAATTTAAGCCCATTGCTTCTTGTCCTACCCTCAGAGGCTAAGAAGAACAATTCTTCTCCCTCCTCGTAACAACCTTTTATGTACTTGAAAACTGTGATCATGTCCTCTCTCAGTCTTCTCTTCTCCAAACTAAACACACACAATTTTTTCAGGCTTCCCTCACAGGTCAGGTTTTCTAGACTTGAATCATTTTTGTTTCTCTTTTCTGGACTTTCTCCAATTTGTCCACATCTTTCCTGAAATGGGGCACTCAGAACTGGACACAATACTCCACTTCAGGCCTAATCAGCACAGAGTAGAGTGGAAGAATTATTTCTTGTGTCTTACTTACAATACTTCTGCTAATATATCCCAGAATGATGCTTGCTTTTTTTGCAACAGTGTTACATTGTTGACACATATTTAGCTTGTGATCCACTATGACCCCGAGATCCCTTTCCACTGTACTCTTTCCTAGGCAGTCATTTCCCATTTTGTATGTGTGCAACTGATTGTTCTTTCCTAAGTGGCGTACTTTGCATTTATCCTTATTGAATTTCATCAAATTTACTTCAGACCATTTCTCCAGATCATTTTGAATTTTAATCCTTTCCTCCAAAGCACTTGCAACCCCTCCCAGCTTGATCTCATCTGCAAACTTTATAAGTGTATTCTCTATGCCATTATCTAAATCACTGATGAAGATATTGAACAGAACCAGAACCGATCCCTGCGGAAAAACACAGGATGCTAGTAAAAAGATAATAGGAAATTAGATCAAATGTAGGTGGCATGAGATTAGTAGGGACTGAAGGCTCCTTATAACACCTTTTGTACAAAACCATTTTGCATACTGTTACAAAAATTACTAGTGAAGTGGGAATGGGGAGGAATAGATTTTGAAGAAAAAAATTGACACTTTTTTAAGACCACAGTCTGTGCATACAAAAAAACCTTTCAATAGCTTAAACTTTGAGGGAAGAAAACAGCAGGATTTGTGCAAAGTAAAAATTAAAGAGCTTATGCAAAGGAAGGGAAGGAGAGGGGAAGAAAAAGTTTCCTTGCAATTCATTTGGTTTTACAAAAGGTTAACAGTGGTTAGAATATCATTTCTCTTACAGTTTCAATTATAATGAAATATTAATGAGCCAGTAAGAGCCATTTTTCTCAACCTTTATCTGCTGACATTTTTGGAGCTTAAAATAAAAAGCTATTGTATGGAATAATAACCGTAAAGTTAACTAGCAAACTTGGACCTGATTTTCAAAGGTGTTGAGGGCCCTAACTCCAACTGATAGCAAAGGAAGCTGCAGGCATTCAGAACCACTGAACTTCAAGCTCCAGATCTTTTGAAGGAGAGGAACTTGGTTGTTAAATAAAAAAGGAAATTAAGTACCGGCCCAGAGCAGAATTTAGTCCCAGCCAGCCCTAGGTAACACTAGTCTCTGGAGTATGGATGTTCTAGTGGATTACTGGCTTCCACCAACCTGTGACTTTGCTTGCCCTGTAGAGCTTTTGGGCTCTGCAGGTTTCCCTGTTGCTTCATAAGCTGAGTTGAGATTTGGAGTTGGGCAAAGTAATTGATTCCCCATCCTACTGGGATCTTTGAAATTACAGAGTTCTTGTCTCTTATTGCATCTCCTTGCCCTGCCTTGCACAGTTTAACACATGCATGGCGGTATGAGACTTGGAAACTTGATCAATGCAAAGTAATGCACACTGCATCCGATGAAGTGAGCTGTAGCTCACGAAAGCTCATGCTCAAATAAATTGGTTAGTCTCTAAGGTGCCACAAGTACTCCTTTTCTTTTTGCGAATACAGACTAACACAGCTGTTACTCTGAAACCTGTCATAATCCCATCTATACATATAAAATGATGGGATCTAAATTAGCTGTTACCACTGAAGACAGATCTTGGAGTCAGTGTGGATAGTTCTCTGAAAATATCCACTTAATGTGCAGCAGCAATCAAAAATGCTAACATAATGTTGGGAATCACTAGGAAAGTGATCAATAATAAGACAAAAAATATCATACTGCCTCTATATAAATCCATGGTATGTCCACATCTTGAATACTGTGTGTAGATGTGGTCGCCCCATCTCAAAAAAGATACACTCTTCTGTACCTTTTCCAATTCCAATGTGACAAAACTGATTAGGAGTATGGAAGAGCTTCCAGATGAGAAGAGATTAATAAGACTGGGACTTTTCAGCTTGGAAAAAGAAATGACTAAAGGGGGTGAGATATGATAGCGGTCTAGAAAATCATGTCTGGTGTGGAGAAAGTAAATAAGGAAATGTTATTTACTCCTTCTCATAACTCAAGAACTAGGGGTCACCAAATGAAATTAATAGGCAGCAGTTTAAAACTAACAAAAGGAACCATTTCTTCACACAACACACAGTCAACCTGTGGAACTCTTTGCCAGAGGATGTTGTGAAGGCCAAGACTATAACAAGTATCAGAGGGGTAGCCATGTTAGTCTGTATCCACAAAAGACTATAACAGGATTAAAAAAAAAGAACTGGATAAGTTCACGGAGGATAAGTCCATCAATGGCTATCAGCCAGGATGGGCAGAGATGCAAAACCATGCTCTGAAGTGTCCCTAACCTCTGTTTTCAAGAAGCTGGGAATGGGCGACGGGATGGATCACTTGATGATTACTTGTTCAGTTCATTCCCTCTGAAGCACCTGGTATTGGCCACTGTCGGAAGAAAGAATATTGGGCTAGATGGACCACCAGTCTGACCCAGTATGGACATTCTTATGTAAAGAATGCATTGATGTACCACACAGAATGGCTAATTTTTAAAAATTAGTTACATACATTAAAATCTATGCATAGGCTAAGCAAAGTATGAAACATTCGAACCAAGCCATTTTTAGCTGGACAGACCCTGAAAGAAGTTAGGCAATCAGTAAAATAGCGCTGTACTTCCGTATATAGAGTTCTAAAACCTAATATCCTAACACACGTGTGCATAAAATTAGATACAAAAATTGTTCATAACTTTGTTTAGGTACTGCTTAGTTTCTGCAAATAATACCTAAGGTCTGCCAATGTGCTTGGCAATATACAACTCAGAAAGTCCGTGTCACTTAAAACCTAACAAGATAAATACAGGATGTGCTGTAAAGCTCAAAGGAATATTCAACATTGATAACTTTTATAATCTGTGCTACAGTAGCGCCTAGAGGCCCCAGTCCAGCTGTTGTGCCACTGTACATGGCAGTGTACATACTCATAAAAGAGAATCCATGCCCTGAAGAGCTTATAGTCGAAATAGACAAGACAGGACAGGATGATAAACCGAAGCACAGAGCAGGGGAAACAGAGGAGAAATTATCTGACCAAGGTCACACAACAGGTCAGTGGCAGAGCTGGGAATAGACCCCAGTGTGGTCGATATGGCAATTTCCTGGATATCCTTGGGAGTCCATATTGAATTCAGTGTAAGTATCTTTTGGGTCCATTGTAAATGCAAAGTTTCAGAGTGGTAGCCCTGTTAGTATGCATCAGCAAAAAGAACGAGGAGTACTTGTGGCACCTTAGAGACTAACAAATTTATTTGGGCATAAGCTTTTGTGGGCTAAAACCCACTTCATCAGATGCATGTAGTGGAAAATACAGTAGGAAGACATATATATATATATATATATATATATACATATATATATACACACACACACACAGAACATGAAAAAAATGGGGGTTGCCCTACCAACTCTAACAAGATTAATCAATTAAGGTGGGCTATTATCAGCAGGAGAAAAAAAACTTTTGTAGTGATAATCAGGATCGCCTATTTCAAACAGTTGACAAGAAGGTGTGAGTAACAGTAGGGGGAAAATTAGCATAGGGAAATAGTTTTTAGTTTGTGTAATGACTCATCCACTCCCAGTCTTTATTCAAGCCTAATTTAATGGTGTCCAGTTTGCAAATTAATTCCAGTTCTGCGGTTTCTCGTTGGAGTCTGTTTTTGAAGTTATTTTGTTGAAGAAAGACCACTTTTAGGTCTGAAATTGAGTGACCAGGGAGGTTGAAGTGTTCTCCGACTGGTTTTTGAATGTTATAATTCTTGACGTCTGATTTGTGTCCATTTATTCTTTTGCGTAGAGACTGTCCGGTTTGGCCAATGTACATGGCAGAGGGGCATTGCTGGCACATGATGGCATATATCACAATGGTAGATGTGCAGGTGAACGAGCCTGTGATGGTGTGGCTGATGTGATTAGGTCCTATGATGGTGTCCCTTGAATAAATATGTGGACAGAGCTGGCAACGGGCTTTGATGCAAGGATAGGTTCCTGGGTTAGTGTTTTTGTTGTGTGGTTGCTGGTGAGTATTTGCTTCAGGTTGGGGAGCTGTCTGTAAGTGAGGACTGGCCTGTCTCCCAAGATCTGTGAGAGTGAGGAATCGTCCTTCATGCCCCTCCACCCCCACGAACATGATACAGTTCTGTGGCGACCTAGAATCCTACTTTCAATGTGTCCGACTCAAGGAATATTTCCAACACCTCTGAACAGCATACTAACCCACAGAAACCTTCCTAACAACAATACAAAAAGAAGGATTCTGCGTGGACTCCTCCTGAAGGTCGAAATAACAGATGGGATTTCTACATAGAGTGCTTCCACCAATGTGCACGGGAAACAGGCCAGTCCTTGCTTATAGACAGCCCCCCAACCTGAAGCACTTCAACCTCCCTGGACAGTACTGAGAGAGCCATGTGGGAAGGCACCATTGGTAAGTCTGAAATAGATGGTGCTGATCTGGAGGCGGATGGTACTGGGGCTCTGACAGCGTTATGTTTCTCTGACGTGCTCTGCGGTCTCCCTGCTCCACTGGTACTGGAGGAAGAGAGTCTTCCGCCATGAAAGTACCGAGTTGAGAGACTGAGGCCTCCAACACCATAAACCTAGCAGGAGATCAGAACTGCTTGGGAGCTGGCTCCTTCCCCTGCTTTGGAACCTTCCCTAAGTCCTCAGAGATCTTCCCCCTTCTAGGCAAGACCTTAGCCAAAGGGACACAGTCTGAAGACAGATGAATGGCAGGGGGAGGGAAGGTGGAAAGTGTGTGGTCTGCTGACCTGACTCGGAAGGAGGTCGAAGGGAGTGCTCCATCAGCAGCAGCTTCAGTTTGGTCTTCCAGTTCATCTGAGCTCTAGATTTTAGAGCCAGGCAAAAGTTACAATTTTGGGAGATATGGGACTCTCCAACACAATGGATACATTTAGAGTGTCTGTTGCTGATTGGGACAGCCGCCCAACAAGAGAAGCAGCTTTTGAAACCTGGTGAGCCGGGCATACCTAGCCAGACCAAATGAGTTCACCAGAAAAAAGTGGGGGAGGGGGTAAAAAAGGAGGGGCAGGGGAGAAAAAAATGAAACCTCTCACATCTAACTGATTTTATTCTAACAACTAACACTAACTAGAAACATTGAACTAAACTGCAAAACACACTGAGGCACACACAAGGCAGGCACGCTAGAGCTCCATCTCAGGCAGAGGTTGGAGAGAAGAAACTGAGGGCGATTTGCCCGTGCAGCCCTGTATGCCCTGGGAGCGTGGCGCAAGTTGTATAGTGTGCATGCACAGGTCGAACAGACACTACTAATAGAAAATCTCCAATCAAGGCACATGAGAGGCACATGAAGTGGAGCACCCTCAAGGACACTACTTGAAGAACCATCCTCACTTACTTCAATGGGAACAAGATTTTACCCCATATCAACATGAATCAGACAGGAAGTAAACCATATACAGTAGATGCTTACTAGTAGGAAAATATCGGTGCCCTTTTTCTACGTTGCGCCTAAGCGACCGTTGCTGTTATGGGGAGTGTCAACAATTCACAGTAGGGAAAGTGCTCCCAGGGGAAATGTTGCTCACAAGCAGCGGTCACTCTTACAAGGTGTTGCTGTAAACAAGCATCCACTGTAAAGTGTCCTCACAGCAGTATTTTAAGATGTAGTGCTACGAAAAAAGTTTGATATAGGAGCTGTGATAAGTGATCTTCATGAAATGCCAACTCAGTGCTCTTAGGTTTTATGACCTCTTCTGACACTGAATGTGTGTAAAAGCTCAGGCAAGATACCATTTCTTTATCTGTTTACTCATGAGTAAAACGTGTATAATCCTTATCTACTTCACAAAGGATTGTGAGGCTTTAATGTTCATAAGGCACTTTGAAATGTTTACTTGAAAGTAGTATATATATTATTGTCATGTTATGAAATATTAACAGTCCCTACAATTAGAAAGTCCAGCACATCAGTTTATGAAATCCTAAGGACCCAATTTTCATCACTTCTGGAGTCTTCCCATGTTCTTGTAAAGAACACCCTTTTGAAGAATGGAAGAAGAAACAGAATATTATTTTACTTCTGTTGTTTCCATTCTTATGGCATCATGAACCTGTTTCACACTTACGATAAGGGCTCACTTTATTCAGAGGATGGTGAGCGCTTGCACAGACGTGATCTAACTAAATTTCTCTAATTTAACCTTACCAAGAAAAAATATTTTAAATGTTAATAGTACTACTTTCAATTCACTAGACTTAAATGTTAGATAAAGATGATGGTTTAACTTTAATAAACTATAAATCAGTGTATTGATAAAAGGAGCTTTCTTAAAACAGTTGAAACATTTATCTGCCTAAAATGAAAAGTACCTGAAAAATGTCACAAAGAACTGTACCAGGTCCATAAAGTTGCTGTGCTGTGAGAAAGCAATCTGAAAAAGAAAAGCAAATGTTTTCCTGTTACTTCACTGGCAGGTAATTTATACCCAAAATTCATCATTACACTGCTGCTGGGATCAACAATTACTATGAAATACTGCTTCATTTTCTTCAAACGTACACCATGTTGATTTTTTAAAAACAAATATTAAGTAGTATTCTGACAAAGAAGAAACAGACCTCAGATTAAGGTTTGAAATGCTTCATCCAAATTTCTTTTTAAAAACAAAACAAATTCTTCAGCTCTTCCAGTTACAATCCAGGAATATATCACTTTGGTAAATGAGGCAAAAGAAAATGGTAATCATCTTTGAAAAGCTCCAAATCCAAAAGGATTACAATACTCACAAATAAGAAGCAGCATACAAGCTAAAGTAGAATATTTTGAATTACTGCAGACATATTAACCAATAAAGTACAATAAATACTAAAAAGTTCAAAAGCAAGCAGAATTGCTTGCCCTCATTGAAATAATACTCTTAAAGTAAGATCTTCTTGAATAAGTAACTTACACCAAGAGCAGCAAAAAGGCATGAAACACAGAAGATAATAGATACTGTAAAAACAACTATGGCATTCATTTTAACCCACTTTCCTGCAAGCCACTCAAACTGAAAAGAAAAGTGAAAAACAACCCAATTTTTTGGACAAAACACAGAAGGAAGAAAGGAACAGGAAATTGGGAGGTGGTTAGAGGCAAAAGGAGAGATTAGAGAGTCTGGTTAAAAACAACAAAGCAAAGGGAAGGCAAGCCAACAGAAAGGCAACTTGTGATTGCTAATATTGCACAAATTCTTTCCAGGTACCTCCTATTTCCTCTGACTATCAATCCCAGCACCACAACAGGAAATTAACTCTTTCATGAACAATTGGAACTTTTTCCAACACTAAACGGAAACTGGCAGTTTATCCAGCAAAGCTTTTCATTTTTATAGAGTCTGTCTCAAAGCATCGTTTCTATTTTCCCATTAAATTATACATCATAACAATACTGGTATCAATTTTAACTTATTCCCACTGTTAGCTACAGGTTGAATACTATGAATACCAGAAAAATAACCAGTTGTTTATTATTTTTTCCAGAAACATAGTCTGTTGCCATATTTGCTTTAAATAACTGTATTATATTGCAACTGGTATAGTAGAAGGCCAGAACCATTTGTTTACAAATACACTGTAATCTCCTTTGGAGTGCATAATGGTATACTTTCTATTTTGCTGGAAAGCTTGTACCCAACAGCACTGAAAGCTGCAGACCATATGATCCCATTCTTTCAATCCTACTGCCTATGTATGACGGGAAGATTCGGCAAGCTGTATTTTTAATTTAATTTTAATGCAGTGCCCAACAGTCTACTTGAGTTTTCTAGTTAAAAAGGATAGCAAACATATTGTGGGCTGCACTTTACATTTTAAGCTCAGAGGGCTAAATCTATGTTTTCTTTAAAACAGATACCAAGATAGGAATAGTAATAATTTCAAACAAATCAAATAATTTCAAGCTCCTGATATATTATAGAAACAGGAATTGACAGTAACTAAGATACTTGTTATGTAGTGTTATGTTATGTAATATCTAAGATACTAATATGCAGTAGTCATATTGGTCCAGGATATTGGCGAAACAAGGTGGGTGAGGTCATATCTTTATTGGACCAACTTCTGTTGGTGAGATAGATAAACTTTCGAGTTTACACACAACTCTTCTTCTTCTTCTTCTGTGTAAGCTCAAATGCTGGTCTCTCTCACCAACAGAAGTTAGTCCAATAAAGATGTTACCTCAGCTACCTTGTCTGTCTAAGATACTGAAACATTAGCGGTAACGTCATACATTCACAATACAAACTATATTAATGAGATAATAGGACAAAACAGTAAATTTTTAAACTAAAAGCTTTTATAGAACAAGGAATCTAGAAGCAGAAAGAGAAACTGGACATGCAAACAATCCTCCTGAAAGAATCACTGTCAGGCTACTGCATGCTGGAAGTCAAAGACTATTGCAACTGAAATACAAGTAAACAAAATTAAACAAGTGGTAGGAACCTCTTTTAAATACAATGGAGGACAAATGACTGGGCCTAGACCTTCCTTTAAAACAGACCAAAGTGGTATTTATAGATTAAAAACAAGCTTCTGCCATTTCAGTGCAGGATGGATCCAAGAAAAAAACTGAGATGCTTATGTGCATTCCAGAGCTGTAAACCAGCTGTGATAACAGAATTGAGGTACTTCTCTCTAGGCCATGACTAGAAAAGGATGGCCAGAGACAGGAGTCTGAATAAGGGATTCAAGTGAAAATCAAAAAGATGGATAAGTTCTAGGTAACAGAGAAAAGTCAGCTTCCTCTGGTGCAATCAAAGTGACCTAGTACGTGTGGTTTCTTCATTGACTTGGCAGAGCTTATATTTTGGAAGGACGCAACAGGGGAGTTTGCACCTTGTAAAAAGGGTAAAAAGTCTCAGGTGACTTCCATAATTTACTTCTCACACGTTGAAAACACCCTGTCCGGTTCACATTACCCCATCTGTAGCCTATCATCATCATAATTAGATACAACAACAATTAATAACTTTGCTCAAGTGCAGCCTAATTTCTTTGAATACAGACTGTACTCAAGATTTAATTAATTTTAACTATATGGAAAGTTTGAAGTGTGTGTGTGTTATACTTTAATTAAACTCATTCAGGACAAACAAAAGTGATATGTTAAATTTTTTAATGGATTCAGTTTTTTATTAATGTTAATTCAAACTAATTAAAGGATCTACGTATAAATTGTTAGAAAATTCATTCTGTACTTTAAAAAAGTAAGTGCTGTACCTCTGGGGAGGATTCACTGTCTTTTCCCATGTGAAACAAAGAGGTTATATGTGCAAAATGGAACTCAGTCTTAACTATGGAGTCCTGACCATGGAGTCCTTCACAAACTAGTGTCCCTGTAGATGCCTAAAAATAATTTTGTATTAATAAATGGTTAAGAGCAATGGGACCAGACCGTTCAACATAGCACTACAAGTAGAATCTGTTTACATTTAGTGAGAATATAGCTGAAAGAAAGCATACAAACTATCGCAATTTTTTGAAAACCCAGTTACTTGCAGTATTACATAAAACTGCTTTTCAGATACATGAAAACTGGATTTTAATGAGATATAAGCTAAAAATTAAAGAGTATACCTTTCATTTGATTACAGTAGGATCTTACAGTAAAATAAGATTAAAAGTGACATGTGGTTACCCCTACTGGTGAATTTCAGAAGACATTTGAAATAGCTTTGAATCATTAAGTGTACTTTGTGAGTGCACATAAGGAAAGGGCTTGGCTATGAAATACTTTCTAGGAAGGCAATTTTGAACTGAAATTTCAGTATTTAAGTAATAGCTGGAATTTCTAATCACTTTTAGAATCACTTTTAGTTTAACTGTCATGGATCATTTTATAGATTTAGATTGATGCAATGTTTGACTGACAAATCAGCATTGCACGAGGATAAGGATCTTTAGTTGTGGGCTGGTATCACAATCAGCACCTCAGTACTGGAGAGAATTAAAATAAGTTTAAAAAGAATAGAATAACTATGTCCAAATAGAAAAGGAGTTCTTGTGGCACCTTAGAGACTAACCAATTTATTTGAGCATGAGCTTTCATGAGCTACAGCTCACTTCATCAGATGAAGTGAGCTGTAGCTCACGAAAGCTCATGCTCAAATAAATTGGTTAGTCTCTAAGGTGCCACAAGAACTCCTTTTCTTTTTGCGAATACAGACTAACACGGCTGTTCCTCTGAAATATGTCCAAATACTGATTTACTGAGATTGTTTTTCACTCCATCAGTTAAAATCACTAAATTGAAATCTGTTCATTTAAACTTTGTAAACAGTATTATAAACATATTTGTTTAGCTTATGTTTACATTCTTATTTAATTTTGAGTAATAAAAGCCATAAATAAAGCTCTTCTTCACGTGCTTGCTCATGACAATTCCAATCTTGCTGTGTGCACGCCCATGTGCACGGACGTTGGATGTTGGATATTTTTTGACTTTGTGGTATCTGTAGGGATGGCAGTGGCGCCCCTTGAGTGTTGTGCTCATGGGTCGGAGCCATGACCCTATGGATCAGGCACCAGCGACCCTACGCCCTCTCAGTTCCTTCTTACCACCCATGGTTAGTCGGAGCACCTTTCCTTGCATTGCACGGGCTAGCCGTTTTCATCTTACTGACTTCGAGCCTTAGGGCCTTGTAAATAGTTTGTTTATAGTAGTTAGTGTTAAGTAGTTGTTAAGTGCAGTTAGCAGTTAAGGTCCCAGTGGGGACTTTGCCCCAGGCCGGGCATGCCCCGGTCTCCTGGGTTTAAGCCCTGCTGGACTGTAACAGGCCTATGCCTGTAAGTGACCCCCATAGCAGCTGCCTCAAGTGCTTAGGGGAATCACATGTTGGAGATAAGAGCCAAATTTGTAAAACCTTTCAGCCCTACATGCAGAAGGAGCAGGATATTCGATTACGGGCTTGTCTCATGGAGTCCACCCTTTGTCCGGCTTCTGTGCCATCCCGCCAGGACTCGCCGAGTACTTCGGCGCGCTGTGCATGCCTGGCACCGTTCCCTGTCGGTGGTGTGCAAAAAAAAGGTCAGGAAGCATGGTTCCCTTGCACCAGGCAAGAAGGGCCCTGGGTCATCAGGCAAGGGACCTACTTCAGGCTGCCCGGCCACTCTGGAGCCATATGTCCATGCCTCCCTAGTCGGGGCCCTTCCAAGTCCTGGGAGCAGCCTGGGACCTAAACCCCTGACGGCACCGACGCCTTCACAAGCTCCCCCGGTGCTGAGAGAGCAAAGGCCTCCACCCACACCACCGATGCAGCACGTGCCTCAGAAACCAGCAAAGGCTCCCCAAGAGGGCAAGCCAGCCACTAAGAAGAGCTCTCAGAGGGCAGTGGAGTGCCGCTGATCTCTCGAGAGGAAGGAGCGCTCTCCACTTCCGCACCAAAGGTCGCCAGAGTTGCAGTCCAGACCCTCTGGGGCGCGCCCTTGGTCATCAGCACCGCGATCGCAGTCCCGCCATCTCGATGCAGATCGCCTAGATCGCCGTAATACCAACACCGTTCACCCTCCCGCAGGTCCCGGTCACCTGCCTCGTGGGAGTGCTCCCCATCGTGTCACCAGTCCCCTCGATACCAGCAACAATCCCCTCCCTGAGCACCGTTCTCCGACGGTGTCAGTCAGCAAACAAAGTCAGGTGTCGATGGCCCCACCATGGTCACTGGAAGGAGATTCCTCCCGCACGGAAGCTCTGTTCAGCCCCTCACCTAGCTGCACCAGCGCGAATGGGTACCCAAGGCCACGTGGACGTCCACAGTGCCGACTTGGCAGCATGGCCAGTAGCCAGCACAGTGGCCTTATTGGAGCGCGTGGAGAGTGTCGGTTATAGCGAATCCCCCTCCATGCCGCTCATTGGCTGCCGCCTTGGAGCAACAGCTGTAGGCACCAATGGCACCGGACTTGGTGCATGAGGCATGCTCGGAGGTCGAGAGAGAGGAAACTGTGCCCACCCTTAAGCCTCCCCTGTGATGGAAGATGCCCTGGGGCCTCCCCTGGCGGTGCAATCATCATCCCCGGATGAGGCGGTTGCGGGACCCTCAAAAGCAAGCTCGCTGGACAATTTTAAAGAACATCAGGCCCTGCTTTGTCGGGCAGCCAAGAATTTGTGCCTGGAAGTGGAGGACATGGTTGAGCAGGCAAACCCCTTGTTTAAATGTCCTGTCAGCCTCTACCCCGGCCCATGATGCACTACTAGTGCATGACCGTGTCCTCAAGATTGCCAAGACCATCTGGCAAACCCCCTCATCCATCCCTCCCACCTCAAAAAGGGACGAAAAGAAATACTTTGTCCTGCCAAAGGGTTTGAATACCTTACACCCACCCTCCCCCAGGCTTGCTGGTGGTCTCTGGGGCCAATGAAAAAGAAACAAGGCCGTACCAGCTCGACCCCAAAAATAAAGAGGTCAAAAGATTGGACCTGTTTGGAAGAAAAATTTATTCAACTGCCAGCCTGCACTAGTGGCAAACCATCAGGCCCTCCTAGGGAGATACAACTGTAAGTTATGAGTCTCCCTCCGTAAATTCAAGGAGTCCCTCCCCCAGGGCTTGGCCCAGGAATTTGGCACCCTCATAGAGGAGGGCACATGGCAGCTCGGTGCTCCCTCCAGATAGTGTGGGACATGGCTGACTCCGTGGCTAGGGTGATAGCGTCAGCAGTGGTTATGAAGCGCAGCTTCTGGCTTCAGACCACTGGCCTCTTCCCTTGCTCATTGGGCATGCGTTCACCGCAGCCTGCAAGAAAACAGTTCCAGCCACCCTCACCGCCTAGGCCTTGGCGGTCTCGCCCAAGGTCTGCAAGGAGAAGGGACAGAGAGGTTAGTTTCAGCCGCCGTCGTCCTTCCTCCTCCCACTCACCTGTGCAGCCTGCACCGGCAAATCACCTCAGGGGCCACAAGCACTCATTTTGAGGGTGCGGTCAAGAGCGACATCCCAGTCACCTTCCAGGATCCACCCCACTCTTTCCTCAACTGTCTTTTTTTCGGCCTGGTTCCGAGTCACCTTGGACTGTTGGGTGCTGAACATAGTGTCTCAAGGTTGCAACATGCACTTTTTGGGCACCCCTTCCTTCCGTCCCTCTTCAGGGTCCCTTCTCACGAGCAACACCTTGTTCAAGAGGTCGAGAACCACCTGCGCATGGGGGCAGTGGAGGAGGTCCTTTGGGACATGACGGGGAAAGGAATGTACTCCCATTATTTCCTAATCCCGAAAGCAAAAGAGGGCCTCAGACCCATTTTGGACCTGCGATGCCTCAACTAGTCTCTCAAGAAGTTGAAGTTTCACATGGTCTCCCTGGCCTCCATCATCCTCTCCCTGGATCAGCGAGACTGGTATGCTGCCCTCCATTTGTAGGATGCCTATTTCCATATTCCAAGGCCACAGATGTCTCCTCCGTTTCATAGTGGGTGAACACCATTTCCAATTTACTGCACTCGCCCCTTTGGCCTCTTATCGGTTCCAAGTGTCTTCACAAAATGTATGGCACCAGTGGCCACTTACCTACAACATCGAGGGGTCCAGATCTTCCCATATCTCGATGACTGGGACTCATCAAGGGCAGGTCTTGGGATCAAGTGCAGAGAAGCCTCGATCTGGTGCATTCTATGTGTTGTGACCTGGCCTGTTAATAAACAAGAAAAAATCTACCTTAAGGGCAGTCCAACACAGAGCTCATTGGAGCGGCTCTCGACTCCACATGAGCTAGAGCCTTCCTTCCAGAGACGCAGTTTCAGACAACGTTGGACCTGATCTCCCATGTGAAGAACCACTTGCTCACCATGGCTCACATCTGCCTGCAGTTGCTGGGCCAATGGCTGCCTGTACATACATGGTCAGTCATGCCTGGCTCCACCTCCGGCCTCTGCAAGCGTGGCTGGTGTCGGTTTACACCCCCAGCCATGTAGACTGTGTAGTCAGGGTGCCAGATCACATTCTGTCATCCCTCAAGTGGTGGTTAAACCCTGGGTCGGTGTTGGAGGATGTTCCCTTTGCGGTCCTGTCTCTGTTGCTGACCCTGGTCTCAGATGCTTCGGACCTGGGCTAGGGAGCACCTGGGCGAGCTCAGCACTCAGGGCCACAGACTGCGGGATGATCTGGCCCTTCACATCAATGTTAGGGAGCTAAGGATGGTTCGCCTGGCCTGCCAGGCTTTCTTGTCCCACCCGAGGGGCAAGGTGGTGCAGGTCCTCACGGACATACCGCCGCCATGTATTACATCAACAGGCAGGGTGAAGCCAGGTTGTCAGCCCTTTGCCAAGAAGCTCTGGGCCTTTGGGACCGCTGTGTGTGGCATGCCATTCATCTGAGAGCCATGCACCTGCCTGGGACCAAAAATGTGCTAGCAGTTTGCCTCAGCAGGACCTTCTCGTCTCGCCACGAGCAGTCGCTCCATCTGGAGGCAGCCACTATGATCTTCCAAAAGTGGGGAACTCCCCAGGGGGACTTGTTTGTATCCTGCCAAAACAGGACATGCCATGTTGTTCTGTTCACTCCAGGGGATGGACAGGGATTCCTTGTCAGTTGCTTTCCTGCTCCCGTGGTCAGGGGCCCTGATGGACGCCTTCCTGCCGGTGCCGTTGATCCACAGAGAACTCATGACGATCAAACAGAACAGGGCGAAGGTTGTCCTGATAGCCCACAAGTGGCCTCACCAGCACTGGTTCAGCACGCTGTTGGACCTTTCGGTAGCCAGTCTCTGGCCGGACCTGCTGTCCCAGGACCACGGCAATCTCCTGCATCCGAGCCTGGAGGTATTGCACTTGACAGCATGGCTACTGCATGGCTGAATGCGGAAGAGAGGGAATGCTTGATCTGGGTGCAACAGGTCTTGCTGGGTAGCAGAAAGCCCTCCACCAGAGTGACTTACCTGATGAAGTGGAAAAGATTTACGTGCTGGGCTTTGGATCGGCACATCCTGGCAGAGCAGGCCTCGCTGCAGGTTATCCTGGATTATCTTCTGCACCTCAAACTTCAGGGTTTGTCCCTGTCATCAATCAGGGTATACTTGGCCGCTATTTCAGCTTTCCACCCCCCATGCTAAGGCAGGTCCGTTTTCGCTCATGACATTCTGTCCTGATTCTTGAAAGGTCTGGAGTGTCTTTACCCTCATGTCTGGGACCCTGTCCCTCCCTGGGATTTGAATCTCGTGCTGTCCAGGCTCATGGGGCCTACCTTCGAACCTTTGGCTTCCTGCTCTCTTCAGCTTCTCTGCTGGAAAGTTGTGTTCCTGGTGGCAGTTACATCCACCCGCAGAGTTTCTAAGATCAGGGCACTTATGTCTGAACCACCCTATAGCGTGTTCTACAAAGATACGGTCCAGTTGTGGCTGCATTCGGCATTCCTGGGCAAGGTAGTTTCCCAGTTTCATACCAGCCGGGCATTTTCTTACCAGTCTTATTTCTGAAGACCCATAAATCCGAAGAGGAGTGCAGGTTATATGCCCTGGATGTCCGGAGGACGCTGGCCTTCTATATCGACAGGACATGGCAGTTCCGTAAATCAGCACAGCTGTTCGTTGCGGTGACAGACAGGATGAAAGGTTGCCCAGTGTCTGCTCAAAAGATTTTGTCCTGGATCACAGCCTGCATCCGATACTGCTACGCGCTTGTGAGTGTACCTCACCTGGTGACAGTCAAAACGCACTTGACTAGAGCGCAAGCATCACCTGTGGCCTTCTTGGCTTAGGTGCCGATTCAAGAGATCTGTAGAGCTGCCACCTGGTTGTCTGTCCACATGTTTATGTCCCGTTATGCGCTTACCCAGGAGGCCCGGGACGATGCTGGCTTCGGCAGGCCAGTGTTGCAAGCTGCAAGACCGTAAACCGTGAGCCCACCTCCACTGGCACTACTTGTGAGTCACCTAGATTGGAAGCAACATGAGCAAGCACTCGAAGAAGAAAAACGGTTACCTGCCTTTCGTAACTTGTTCTTCGAGAGGTGTTGCTCGTGTCCATTCCATTATCCACCCTCCTGCCCATCTGTCAGAGTTACTGGCAAGAAGGAACTGAGAGGGCGTAGGGTCGGGGATGTCTGATACACCAGCGCATAAGCGCGGTACTCAAAGAGGCACCACTGCCGATGCTACGGATACCCCAAAGGCAAAAATCTCTGATAACCACGCATATGGGTGCACGCACACGTAGATCGGAACAGACGTGAGCAACACACTCAAAGAGCAACGTTTGCAAAAGGTAGGTAACCGTTTTTTATAAATTCATCAAAAATGCTTGAGTCTGCACGTCAATTAAGCAGCATAAAGTTCAATACATTCATGAAAAATACGGGAAGAGTAACTGATTCATTAAGATTACTTAAATGTGTGACTCATATTGTACTTAATATTCTGACACACATATTATGAAAACAACTACACACAAATTGGAACAATATAATTCCTGTAGGATGTTATAAATTAATTATCCCTAACTGCCATTACAGGCAAAATGGAAAGAGTATAATTACGAAAGAATAAATTACGTACATTAATTGTAATTCTATAAGAACTGTAATAGGGTGCTAGCATTTCATTTAATATAATGTATTAATAGTTTTATATTTCTGAAAGATATTTAACTTTTTAAAAGATATTTAACTATTTCAATGTTCATATAAGAATATGCAGCATTTTTGATGTCTTGAAGCCCAACTCAGCCTTCCCATACATTCATTCACAACACATGAACCTGCTGCCGTTCCCACCTTGTCTTCCACTAGGAACATGTCAAACTATGGACATGCCAAATTTAGGTTTTTGCCCATGCCCAGCAATTTTTAAAGCATAGGCAATTTGCACCATTAGAGCCCTTCTATTCACAGTCCTCTCAGATTCCGGCTGACAACAAAAAGTGAAGCTAGCAATGATATTTCGAACAGGAGGCCCTCTTTAAGTACTATCTAAAAAGGGAAAGTACAGCTCAGTTAACATATGCAAAAGCGTAAAATGAACTGGAGAACACACGCTAACAGGAAACAGGGTACTGAAGTTTTGAATTCACTGAAAATTCAAAAGATTTATTTAAACAAGCAAGAAAGCTTGTCCTGTCAGAAACAGTAACATAATAACTGTGAGAACACTACATACTATATATTTTCTAAGTCTACGGGACAACACAGTATTTTGAAAAGGGCAGTAGTCCGAGCAGAGATTCAGGCTACCTTAATTTATATTTAAACAAAACCTGAGTGCCAAAACAAATCAATGAAAAATGATAGAACAGAAGGCTGATAAGATTGGCAGGGTTTCCAAGTCTCAGGGTTTTCAAACAGATAAAACAAGCATCCAAACAGCAAATAAGCTGCATGTGGCATTTACGTACATCTCTGTTTATTTCCTCCCCCATAGCTTGATTTTCTGCCATTTTTATGAGGCATGAATTCAGTTTGACTTTGGAGAGTGCAAACAGTAACATGAAGCCATGGCCAGAATTCTAAGTGCCTGCATTTCTGTCAGCTTATCACCTGAACATTTTTAAATATTCTTCAGTTATTTAAAGTATTAATTTTGGCCCTTTACAGCTTTTGGTAGGGAAAGCAGGTAACTGTGTTCTTCCTCTCAAGATGCTATGACTGTTACTTGTTGCAATGCTTCTTAAAACAGTTAAAACCTGTGTCTTTTGCCCAAATGTGTGCTTTAAAAGTATAACACATTCACAGTATACTGTCAACAACTGATAGCAAACAGGGAACAGGAAAAAATCTTTCTTGATAATTGCGTCAAGATCTTCTTTACTGAAACAGATGTAGAGGATAGAAAATAGCACCAAAAAGTGAGTGTATCTGAATAAAAGGGTATGTCTACACAGCAAAGAAAAACTTGCAACTGGCCCGTGCCAGCCAACTTGGGCTCAACAGAAATCATGTGCAGAAGGCGAGGCCCCAGCCCGAGCCTGGAAGCCTACACTGCAATGAACCAGCCTTGCAGCTTGAGCCCGCAAGCCCAAGTCAGCGGTCACAGCCAGTCACGGGTTCTTTGCTGAGCTGACGTACCCTGAGGCCAAACTTCCAGTTGAACCTTCTGAGGAAGGTTTGTGCTCTCCTCTAAAGATCAGAGTTCTGACTTGCCAATCTGTAATGTTTACATTTCCCAGTATGCAGAAACTGCAGAAACATTAGCTGTGTGTTCTTCTGGCCATACTACTAGGAGGCTCATCTCTTGGTTCTTTTTCATTCTGGTTCCTCCTTACAGATTTAGACAACCATGACTGCTCAGAACCATTGCCTTGTATACACATGATTTCTGGCACTGTGGCCCAGAATTTTTGGTCAGCATTTCCCAGTATTGGAGATTCAGAATGCATCGCCTGACCTGATCCGATAGTTAGGACTCTAGCCTGGGACTATGGGGAGACAGGTCTAATTCCCTGCTCTGCCACAGACTTCCTGTGTGACCTTGGGCAAGCCACTTAGACTATGTACCTCAATCCCCATGTAAAAAAAAAGGGGAATTCCTTACCTCCCAGGGGTGCTGTGAGGATAAATAATATATTAAGGATTGTGAGGCAATAAGATGTTAGGGTGACAGTGGCTGTGTGAGTCCTCTGATTAATTCTTGGTTTTAATCATCATGTGAAGCAGCACCAGATAACTCTGGAAACTTCAAATTCAGCTTTCTGCAAGACAGCAAAAATGACTGGGGGTGTTCTCATGCTAAAGTGAGTTCACAGACTACTTCAATGATCACTACCATGAATTCCCGGTCCTGGAATCAGTCATATTATATGTGCACAGAGCTATTCCTCTTGTAATGGCTTGAACCATATACCTTGGATGAAGACTGATAAACCAATATCTTGTACAACTGAGCTCCTACATATACTAATGTGAAGGTAAGTAGACACTACAGAGACTATATTGGCATAGCGATGTCACCATAACCTCATAATATAGACACAGCCTACACCGATGTAGGGGATTTTTCCATCTTTTTCCACCTGCGTAGGAACATCGTCTCCCCAAAGTTAGTTAAGTCAATGGGTTCTTCCATCAACAGAGGGTACATCTACACTGCAAAACACAATCACCCTCATGGCAGCAAGTCTCAGCTCCCAGGTCAGCTGACTTGGGCTTGCGTTACGAGGCTAAATACAGCAGTGTAGATATTCCCACTTGGGCTGGAACTCAAGCTCTACACTGCTATTTTTAGTCCTGGAGGGTGAGCCCAAGTCAGTTGACCTGGGCTCACAAATTTGCTGCTGCAGGTTTTTTTGGGGGTTGTTTTTGTTTCCAGTGTAGAAATACTTGCAGCTGCATCTGCACTAGGGATTAGGTTGACCTAATTACAGACATGCCAAACCCGAGAAAATACGCAGAAACTGGGCTTATTTTTGACTTAATTGGCTTGTGAGTTGCTTGTTGGCTAGTGTTTGCCTTGTAGCTTGTTGCTTGTTTGGGTTGCAGCTTGTGGCTTTTTTTTTTTTTTTTTTTTGATCAGCTCCCGGCAAGCAAGAGCAAGGTGGGGCAAGCAGGGAGAGAGTCAGGGGTGCACAGCGGGCCCACCACAGTCACTGAACGCTCGGAGGATCTATTCACATAGAGTGTTGGGGTTCTTGGGGACTGGCTTGTTTTGTCCTTGTTTTGAAATGGGATTATCTTGATTTTTGGCTTATTGTGAAAGTCAGGGTGCTTATTTATGGCATGAAGGTTGGCAACTGTGCCTAGTTATGTCAGTCCGAGGCATGAATTTCACACCCCTGACCAAAATAACTAGGTCGACCTAAATTTTGAGTGCAGACAAAGCCAGAGTCCAAATTCATGTGCTTTACTCACTGTTGACCAAGCCATCTTGTGCCTGAAAACAACACTTCCTAGAAAGGGCAGCTCTAGCCAGTGGCTCCCAACTGACTCTTACTAGCCAGATGACCCTCCTCTCTCAGTGGCCAGCACCTCGGAAAAGGCCCTAAATGCAATGGTCAGTCTCAACAGCAGAGCTTGATGTTGATCATGCTATCCCATGTTTGCAAAGCATAGGGAAGAAGCGACACAACAGGACTGATAGGCTGGTTAAGTGTGCTGCAGCTCCAAAAAAGCAAACCCCTCAAACACTGCCTTAATGGTCAAATCAACACTAGTTCTAGCAGTCCAATGAAAAGAGTCAATTCCAGAGTTGCTGTCTTCATCCAAATTCTGTGACCAGTATCTGACTTTAAATCTAAGAAATGTTAATACGACTGCTTCATCTTGTTGCAACTGTTGAGCAGGTACACAGGGCTAGGCTGAAGTCAAGACTCTAACTGCATATGATCTTTACATTAAATACTAACATTTTTAATGGAACTAAGAAGGAAATAGGAAGGCCATGCACTATACAGAGCACACTTGTAATGTGCTCAATAATAAATTATTTATTATTTGATTACCATAGTACCCAAGAACTCTAGACATGGCTCTCATTGTGCTAGGTGCTGTACAGACACAGAGCAAGACAGCTTACAATGTAAATTTCAGACTTGCGATAACAGGTGGAGACAAGGAAGTACAGGGGAATACAAGGAAACGAGACAATATTGGTCAGTATGATAAGCAGTGGTCTCAGCACACCAGCAGCCTAATTGTTGTCAAGCTTTTTGTAGGTATCACCGAAAGAAAAAGTTTGAAGGAGGGACTTCAAGTAGACTAATGAGTTAGTTTTGTGGATATGAGGGGCAGCCTGGGATGTTATTGAGTCTGTATATGGGGGTTGCAGGGTGGAAGTTATTTAATCATCTCGGAAAGTTGACAAATCTGAATAGTGCAATCAGAAAGGGTATCAGATGAATAGTTGCAACACTGATTTATCTAAAATGAAAAGGAGTACTTGTGGCAGTTTAGAGACTAACAAATTTATCTGAGCATAAGCTTTCGTGAGCTCCAGCTCACTTCATCGGATACATCCATATAGAATGCAGCTTTATAATTTTGTAGACAAGTAGCTTGCACCAAACCAAGAGTTTCCCCACAATAATACTTCTCACTAAGAATAAATGGTCAAAATAAAGCTTTCATTAAAATTGGATTTTCTGACCTATTGTTGAGGGCTATGCTGTTGAAAAATTGCATCACTTGTTACATCAGTGTGGGAGACCAATGCAAGAGGATTGATTTATTTCCTGCTTGCCTTACCTTACTAGCTGAGCCCCACAACTTTATGGCGCAAATGTATTTGCACTATATTTTACAAGAACCAGCTTACTTCTGATGTTCAGTTGAGATGAAAATTGATTTATATTTTACCACTGGGCTGCCCCACTGCAGTAGTCACAAATTGTCACTTTTCAGTTAACTGGCTGCAGTCAGCAGTTGGCTCAGAAATGCCATTTATATACACTCTTGTCTCTCCATGTGAGCTTTCAGATTGCTGTGCAGAGCAAAAAGTGGGAATAGTTTTCTTTAAATTACAAAGAGTACTTAAGATCTAGTCCCCCCATTTCTGTATGTCAAAGAACTACCACACAAATCTATCAGACTGGCAGGGTCCACTCAATAGATAGCCAGGTGCAGAATAGTGATGCACATCTAGATGAAAGTGCACAAGCAAGCAATGTCATGCAAAGGCTCATAATTGGTAGAGCAATCTTAATTCAGGTCCCTGAGGTATACACACGATAGAACACTGCCAAACATCATATTAAAAATGTGTGGCTCAGCAAGAGAGAGAAACCAGCTCTTCTCACAGCCTTTTGCCTTATTCACTTTCCAGCCTGCCTGCACACTGAATGAGACAAGGTTCTTGTAGAGCAAGGGTCTCAAACACGCAGCCCGCGGGGCTATTTCCTGCGGCCCGCCAGCTCCCCGTGGCACCCCTGCCCCCCCACAGCATTTACCTAGAGCAGCTCCGACCCGGCGCGCACTGGGGGCAGGGCAGGCTCCCTGCCTGCCTGCCTGCCCTGCTCCCGCATCACCCCAGGAAGCGGCCAGGACCTGTGGGAGGGAGGGCACAGGGGTCTGTGTTTTGCCCTAGCTGCTCCTCCAGGTACCTGCCCCGAGCAGCCAGGGCAAAACACAGACCCCTGTGCCCCTGCCCCCGCAGGTCCCAGCTGCTTCCTGGAGCGGTGCGGGGGCAGGGCAGGCAGGCAGGGAGCCTGCCCTGCCCCCAGTGCGTGTCGGGCTGGACCCGCCCCCCGAACCCCTCCTGCAGCCAAACCCCCTGTCCTGAGCCCCCTGCCGTACCCCACACCCATCCTGGACCCCAACCCCCTGCCCTCAGCCCCCTGGGGGCAGGGACAGGGCAGAGTTGGGGTGGGGGTTTCAATAAGGGGTTGGAATGGGGACAGGGAAAGGGTGGGCAGGGGCGGAGTGGGGGTGGTCAGTTGTGCGGCCCTCGGGCCAATGTACTAGTCCCCATGTGGCCCCCGTGGTCATTTGAGTTTGAGACCCCTGTTGTAGAGCAAACAGAATGTATCATGTAACTAAAGACATCTATAACGTATACATGCAAGGTGTCTGAATTAAAGTTGCATTGGCAACTTTACTTCTAGCATTTTTAAAACTTTTGTAGCCTTAAACATTCCTCTCTACGTAATTTCCTAGCGCACACTCAATGGAGACAGAATGTTCAGAGATTGCAGGAGCAAGCCTAATAAATTCCAATGAACCTGTGCGAATGGCATTTGTCAGGAGTTTATAACTCGAACACATGTGGGTACATTCTCATGTCAACAGCATGACCACAGGACGATTCCTTTGGCAAATTTCAATCCTGAACACATGGAGGCACTTCAGCTTTCCAAAAATACAGTAGAAAAAACTAGAAAATTTTCCCACTCACGTGGATCCTGGAAACAGCTGAACTGGTTTTGTTGAAACTTTACATAATAATTCAGCCTAAGGCAGAGGGCCAGCATGGGAAATTTCATCTCAGCTGGTTTAGTTTGGCAATGTTCTCATCAACTGAAAACAAAGGCTTAGGGTGTTAAGCAAATTTAACTATAGGTGTCACTACCTGCTCAGACTATAAAAAGGGAAACTTCCTAAAACTTTGTATTTACCTTGTTTTAATGCTTTGGGGAACAAAACTACCAAATTGAGATATCTCCAGATTTTATTTATTTCTAGTAGGCCAACCACTCTATCACTAACTTTGCCTCCTCCCCCCAAATCTTTGTATCGTGCACATAAGCATGCTTTATGCTGAGTTCAAAGAAAGGGGATAGGGGACTAATAAAGCATAGCCAAGAGATGCTGGCAAGGTCTTCCTGGCCAAAGCAGTTGGCCTCTGAACTGGTTCTCTTTTTCGTCTATGTCCTGACACTATGACGATCCTATTGTCTTCACTAGCCATCCTTTTTTATCCAATTGTGTCTAATTCTGAAGATTGCATCAATGCTAAATAAAGTTGCTGTAGGTCCGATCTCTATTTCTGGAATGATTGTGTGTGCTGTTTTAATTTTACAGTTTAAATGCTTAGTATTTCCTCTCAGTACATTATAAAAGCAAATGTTTCATGGCATATTGCTTTCAGAAAAGGTAAGATGATAGACTAGAAAAAATATCTTTATAAAAACATATCATTCATGATTCAAAACCTAAGTTCGGAATTCACTACAGGATGTGGAATTCATCTGAAACTAAAAAGGAAAAAAACAAAACCATTTGATTTTTTTTTAAAAAAATTCACATTTTCCACAGCTAGGTTTAAAAGCATTTGAGTTCAAACTAGAAGACTTCCTGAAAAACTTTTACAGTATCAACCCTTATACTGGACCTCAGATGTATTTATGCTGCAAAGCTGTTTTGAGTTATCTTGAGTTTGGCAGCTGGGATAGTAGACTAATGCATTAGCCTGAAAGTCTGTCAGTTGGCAAGCTTCTTGCAAGGGAAATGGGTACTGATCATGGAGTCTAGCTGCAGCAGACAAATCTCAACTACAAACAGCACAACGATTATCTTCCCTGGTAAACCACAGGCCAGTCTGCTCATACCACAAAGGCAGGAAAGAAGTTAGTTAGAATGTCATCTGGAGTTTAGGGCAACTTTGTAGATGCTAAGTGGGCATTGCTACTACTGCCAGTGTCTTCGCATGCCAAGAGTCTATCTTACATGTAAACATAGTTTACATTTACTTATTTTAATTTGATTTTGTTTTATAAATTAATATAAGAGTAATTATGCCAGAGACTACACACCCTTTAACAACTAAAGAGAGCCATTCAACAACAAATCTAACAGTCAATCATATAACACAAAAACACACAAACGAAACCATTACCACTGAAAAAGTCCCGCCTTTCCCAGTTACTATCACTCAATGTTAGTATTCACCATAAAATATTGCTGGCTGACCATGTTTGTAAAGAATCAAACTAGTTGACTGTGTGTTGACCAGGACTTTGTCTTGGTTTACATTGACTTGCAAATTGTGTTCACCAACATATCAATTCACTGTGAACGATTCAAACACTGTCAAAATTTGTAGTGCAGGCCAGCTCTCACACATTCTCCATCCCCTAAAATGTAGGAAAACAAGAGCTTTACAGAGGGTAGGTACTTTACAGCCGCGTTAAACAAAAGGTGCCTGTAAACTGACAAGAAGGAAACAAGAAGAAAATGAAGCTCGGGATTGACAAAGATCAGTAATCATGTCACTTTGGTTGGCTGGTTGGTTTGGTTTAGGCTGTGGAATAGTTGCTAGAACAGAGGTGATAGCCTCATTACTTGTATCAATTCAAACCAAACAAAACTCTAGAAATATGCACAACAGAAAACAATCCTGCACTGACAGGAGAGGGAATGGATGGCCTAATAAAGTCTTTGCTATCTACAGGTTACAGGGACCTAAAAGCGATTTCTATCAATTATATGGAATGAATAACAAAAACCTCACAGATTTTGTTAATATTTGTAAAGTGCTGAGCATTAAAGTCTCTACAGAAGTGGTAAGTATTTTATATAAAGCCCAGTAACAAAAATATTTCCTAGTAACAACACTTCTCATCATTAGGCAATACCAAAGCTGCACACCGTTTCAGATTTCTTGTGTCATCTTACTGCATGAAGCAGCTGTAATCAAAAACAGTTTCTAAACAGCCTACTTATTTCAAGGAAAAAAGACAGGAGAACCAGAGTTTTCACACTGATTAAAAGGACAGTATGGAGGCACATTTCAACACTGTAAAAATCACTTGTTTGCTCACTGTTTATATAATGAACTGTTTGAAGCTTGAAAATGAAATCGGGCCCTTTAAACTTTTTCTCTTTATTGTGTGCATACTGGTTGCAGGGTTGGTTGTTTCTGAGTATAAGGCTGCTGGTATTTTTGTTCTGTTTTTTAAATAAAAAGAAAGAGCAAAGCTGCATTTGCTTTGGAAAGAAACAGGATTATTCCAGCAGTGTATCATACCATATTAAGGCACATCTAGCAGCTGATCGAAGGACTAGACTCATTAAGCAGCACCATCTGACAATTCATTATTTATTCAGTGTTCCTATGCCAGATTGTGTGTCATATGCTGGACTTTGGTTTTGTGTAGATTTTTTCCCTGGGTTTACGTTACAGGAGAGTTGAGCTGGAACTAAATTTCACTTTTCTAGCAGGCAAAATAAGCAAGCCATTTAAACAGGACACTCATTACCAGTAACTAGCAGTTCCCTTTCATTCCACCAGTTGGTGAAGGTCCAGATTATGTGGAACATTTGTCTTCTATTGTGACATGGAGAACTTTCTAAAACAAAGATGGACTAATAATTCAGAATTAATGACTCATTTTGATCCTGCTGTCTAAAACATTTACTAATACTTTCAAATCATTTAATGAAGCAATGGGTCTATAGGAAAACACCTTAATGTGTTCTTATTGATCCTATAAATTAGTGAATTCTGGAAAAGAGGCAGACTGTAGGCAGTAATTACACACAACATTTAAGAGTAAGTAAAAAGGGTGGGCTTTTTTTTAAAAAAAAAAATCTATTTGAGCAGTTTTGTGGTATGGTAATACAATTAATATCCACTTTTAAAATCCTGCCTTTTTCCCTTTCCTACTCTGCAGGGAGTCTCTACCCTGTTCCATATTCACAGGACAACTAATTTAACTTTTTAATTGGGATTTAAAGAGCATCTATTCCTAGTTACAGGCAACTAAAACATTCTTAGGCATTCAGATACAATAGCAGCTGGCATTATAATTACGGCAACTGACAATAAAGGCCTAGACAGGTAAGTCTCCCGCAATTCAAGCATCATATAAGCAGCCTAAAACTGACCACACCCATGTAAGAGAGACAAGGTGGGTGAGGTAATATCTTTTATTGGACCAGTTTCCGCTGGTGAAAGAGAGAAGCTTTCGAGCTACGCAGGGCTGCTCCTCAGGTGCGGAGAAGAGCTCTGTGTAGCCCAAAAGCTTCTCTCTTTCACCAGCAGAAACTGGTCCAATAAAAGATATTACTTCACCCTCCTTGTCTCTCTAAAATGCTGGGATCAACATAGCTGCAACAACACTGCACACACCAACATAAAACCAGTCCATAAGGTCACCAAAAAAACCCACCTCTTGCTCTAAGAAGCCCAACACCTACAAATCCCTCAGCTGGGAGTTTGCAGTATGCACCCAAGGTCAAATGATGGCTATTTTAGAAAAAGGGGAGCCAATTTCGGAATGAAGATTTTCTTCAGAGGAGATAACACTGCCTTTTACATGGTGAGGGCCCAGCTTGGGTACCTCCTTGGATCACAAACACAGCCCCATCACAAATCATCTCTTACACAGGCACGTTCCAGACCACATACCAGTAGATATCCTTCGATCCTAACACCATTTCAAGTAAGGAGGTAGCAGACTTCCCACTTCAATGAAGAAGGAAGCTGCCTTATTGTTGAAGCATATATTTAAATTTAAGTAGCGCCCTTTCTTGGAGCTCTCTGTTAGGTATTAGTCATTAGGAACCTGGAGTTTTACACTCAAAGAGGTACAATCTGTTTTTGTAAAACAATCACGATCCCCATCTCCCTATATCCCAAATGGAAAGCCAGCTCTTCAAGTAATCCCATCTAGTCATCAGTAAATTTCTCACCCTACATCTCTTTTATCCTGCAGTTTACAACGCTGTACAAATGTATTATAATAAAACTGGAGAAGGAAAAGATTGAAGCATCTGTTTAAGGCTGTGAAACCATTTAACACAACTCTATGACCCAGGAGGCAGAACTACAAAAAGAATAGGAGGTCAATCCACTTCTAAAGATAACATTTTCTGGCTTCAAGGAAAACCATTTCCTCATCATCAAAACACTTTATACATTGCCATAACTACAGAGACATCCTAAAACAAGGAGAGACAATACTACATTGCTCCTCAAACCGATTTCGACAACATAGGGCTGTGGTACCGTTGCAAAGTCCAACTTAACTGAAATGGCTTTAGAGTCGCAGTTCACTCCAAGTGCAAAAAACCCACCATAATATATGGATTACATACATGCCATACTACTGTTCTACAATAAAACATCAGCAACCTTGAAAAAGAAAGCTACTCATGCTGAAATCACCTATCATCGGAAAGTCATTACCTTTGGAGGCAAATCCTAAAAGTTGCAACACCTCCTGAAAATGGTGGACTGTCTTCTAAAACAATTCCTAATTTTCAAGGATTTAGAAAGCTGCTTGAAAAAATACTCCCTAATGTTAAAGAGAACAATTTCCAAAAAGAGAGAAAAATGTCACCAATTGATGCCAAAAATAAGAAGGCAAGAGCAGCTAGAAAGGAAACAGCTGTTTCATGTTTTAAAGTATCCATTTAACTGTTCTGTTTCAAATCTCCCCATGCCCAACAGGAGATGTCAGTTTGCCTGTTCTGGAAATCAGTATGTAATTGCATATCACTGAAAGTAATTACATTCAACAGTAAATTGCAAAAGATTAAAACAAACTGATTTATCTTTCATTGTTCAGGTTAAAGCAAGTATCCCGTCATGGTCAGGAAAAGATGTAGTGTGATAGGCTCCTAGGTACATGCAATTATATTTATCCAAAGGAAAGAGACACCATGAACCATCATTAACAAGAGACTTGAATATTCGACTGCGGTCACAATCTGATAATGAAGAGTGTGTGGGGGTGGAGTGTATGTACATAGCTCACACTGGCTCTACTCGATCACCTTTATCCATCCTTAATGCAGGGAGCATAGTAAGCGTACACAGTCAACACACTGAAGGCCTGTCAGGAAAGTTACCAAACCCATCACATTTAATTTGCTTATGAACATGGAATCAGTTATCATCCAGTCTTAATTTAGGCTTTGTAGTTAGGCTGTAAAGCTCCTTAGAACTCTACACTCCAGGTGGGCTTTCTGTACTGTATACATGTACCCTTAAAGAAAGAGAAAGCTTAAAATAAAAAAGGAACTATAAGTACAATGACAGGTTTCAGAGTAGCAGCGTGTTAGTCTGTATTCGCAAAAAGAAAAGGAGGACTTGTGGCACCTTAGAGAAAATGCATCTGATGAAGTGAGCTGTAGCTCATGAAAGCTTAAGTTCAAATAAATTTGTTAGTCTCTAAGGTGCCACAAGTCCTCCTTTTCTTTTTATAAGTACAATATTACACATTCATCAAGTTCCATTCTTATGCTGCAGCCTACTGCTAATCACCTGTCAGAGGGTAACTGCGTCTCAATGTTTGTTTTGCTGAAACAAAGTTTCATCCATAACTTTACTTGACTGCATTCTCAAAAATGATTCGCAAGCAATACTAACCAATATATTGCATGTAAAATTTATGTCTAATTGAAATGGGTATGCCAATTCATACTAATGATGGTCACCTGGTTTATCATAGAATCATAGAAAATTAGGGTTGGAAGAGACCTCAGGAGGTCATCTAGTCCAACCCCCTGCTCAAAGCAGGACCAATCCCCAACTAAATCATCCTAACCAAGGCTTTGTCAAGCCGGACCTTAAAAACCTCTAAGGATGGAGATTCCACCACCTCCCTAAGTAACCCATTCCAGTGCTTCACCACCCTGCCAGTGAAACAATGTTTCCTAACATGCAACCTAGACCTCCCCTCACTGCAACTTGAGACCATTGCTTCTTCTGTCATTAGCTACCACTGAGAACAGCCTAGATCCATCCTCTTTGGAACCCCCCTTCAGGTAGTTGAAGGATGCTATCAAATTCCCCCTCACTCTTCTCTTCTGCAGACTAAATAACCCCAGTTCCCTCAGCCTCTCCTCATAAGTCATGTGCCCCAGCCCCCTAATCATTTTTGTTGCCCTCTGCTAGACTCTCTCTAATTTGTCCACATCCCTCTGTAGTGGGGGGACAAAAACTGGACACAATACTCCAGGTTTGGCCTCACCAATGCCAAACAGAGGAGAATAATCATTTCCCTCAAACTGCTGGCAATGCTCCTAATAATACAGCCCAACATGCCGTTGGCCTTCTTGGCAACGAGGGCGCACTGCTGACTCATATCCAGCTTCTTGTCCACTGTAATCCCCAGGTCCTTTTCTGCAGAACTGCTGCTTAGCCAGTCGGTTCCCAGCCTGTAGCAGTGCATGGGATTCTTCCTTCCTACGTGCAGGACTCTGCAGTTGTCTTTGTTGAACCTCAGCAGATTTCTTTTGACCCAACCCTCCAATTTGTCTGGGTCACTCTGGACCCTATTCCTACCCTCCAGCGTATCTACCTCTCCCCACAGCTTAGTATCATCTGTGAACTTGCTGAGGGTGCAATGCATCCCATCATCCCGATCATTGATAAAGATGTTGAACAAAACCGGCCCCAGGACCGACCCCTGGGACACTCCACTTGATACTGGCTGCCAACTAGACATCGAGCTGTTGATCACTACCCATTGAGCCCAACAATCTAGCCGGCTTTCTATTCACCTTATAGTCCTTTCATCCAATCCATACTTTTTTAACTTGCTGGCAAGAATACTTTGGGAGATTGTATCAAAAGCTTTGCTAAAGTCAAGATATATCACATCCACCGCTTTTCCCATATCCACAGAGCCAGTTATCTCATCATAGAAGGCAATCAGGTTGGTCAGGCATGACTTGCCCTTGGTGAATCCATGCTGACTGTTCCTGATCACCTTCCTCTACTCCAAGTGCTTCAAAATGGATTCCTTGAGGACCTGCTTCATGATTTTGCCAGGGACTGAAGTGAGGCTGACCAGTCTGTAGTTCCCTGGGTTCTCTTTCATCCCTTTTTAAAATATGGGCACTATATTTGCCTTTTTCCAATCGTCTGGGACATCCCCTGATTGCCACGAATTTTCAGAGATAATGGCCAATGGCTCTGCAATCACATCAGCCAACTCCTTCAGCACCCTTGAATGCATTAGATCTGGACCCATGGACTTGTTCACGTCCAGCTTTTCTAAATAGTCCTTAACCTGTTCTTTCACCACTGAGTGCTGCTCACCTCCTCTCCATACTGTGCTGCCTAGTGCAGCACTCTGGGAGCTGACCTTGTCTGTTAAGACTGAGGCAAAAAAAGCATTGAGTACTTCAGCTTTTTCCACATCATCTATCACTAGGTTGCCTCCCCCACTCAGTAAGGGTCCCACACTTTCCTTGACCTTCTTCTTGTTGCTAACATACTCATAGAAACCCTTCTTGTTACTCTTCACATCCCTTGCTAGCTGCAACTCCAATTGTGCCTTAGCCTTCCTGATTACACCCCTGCATGCTCTAGCAATATCTTTATACGCCTCCCTAGTCATCTGTCCATATTTCCACTTCTTGTAAGCTTCCTTTTTGAGTTCAAACTCATCGAAGATTTCACTGTTAAGCCAAGCTGGTTGCCTGCCATATTTGCTATTCTTTCTGCACATCAGGATGGTTTGTTCCTGCGCCCTCAATAAGGCTTCTTTAAAATACAGCCAGCTCTCCTGGACTCCTTGCCCCCTCATATTAGCTTCCCAGAGGATCCTGCCCATCAGTTCCCTAAGAGAGTCTCAGTCTGCTTTTCAGAAGTCCAGGGTCCGTATTTTGCTACTCTTTCTTCCTTTTGTCAGGATCCTGAACTCACCCATCTCATTGTCACTGCTGCTTAGGTTGCCACCCACTCCTACTTGCCCTACCAATTCTTCCCTGTTTGTAAGCAGCAGGTCAAGAGGAGCACAGCCCCTAGTCGGTTGCTCCAGCACTTGCACAAGGAAGTTGTCCCCAACACTCTCCAAAAACTTCCTGGATTGTCTGTGCATTGCTGTATTGCTCTCCCAGCAGATGAAGTGTGATTGAAGTCCCCCATTAGAACCAGGTTTAACAGTGACAGAATTGGTGAAAACAGCAGCACAAAGAACCAAGTGTCATAAGGAAGGAAATGTAACTAAAACCTGCTTTAGTAATGCTTTAACCTTTTTTGGTTTTGTTTTTGAAACAAGAATTTAATGTTTAAGCATTTTGCTTGAATAGTCCTAAGAACCTCAGACATATTGTGTTAATGTATGACAATATGATAATGAATGTCCCTTACATTGTCTGAGGGTTTAACCTCTACTAGTAATATAAACTAATGGCAAGTTGCAAAATATTGGTTAATATTTCCCTCTCAAATAGCTGAATCCACTATAGCAGGAGATGCGCCTGCTGTACTCAGTAAGAAGGCCATTCTTTGGAAGTATCTTAATTCATCTTAAATTACAGATATACTCTGAAATATGACTAACAATGGTATCGTGGTGTTTCATGTGTGCTGTGTTTTCATAATGCCACATCACGTGCCATCTAACTGCCAGCTCTGCAAACTTTGTGCATTCAAAGTCAATTTCAATTCTTGCTTCTTGCACACAACCAAGAGTATAAGTTTTGGAAGCAAGAGAGACATTCAGTGACAATTGTGCAACTCAAATGCCTTCAATGGGATTACAAGTTCATTCTTTAAACTGACTGGCAATTAATTCTGTTGATGCACAGCAATACATAGAATCCAGTTCATTCCTTCTTAGCTGTGCTGGCATGTGAATGGTTAACAGGAGAAAAAAGCAGTAAAAAAAGGCATGTACAATAAGTACAGTAGCACCTCAGAGCTACGAACACGTCAGGAATGAAGGTTGTTTGTAACTCTGAAACGTTCACAACTCTGAACAAAAATGTTATGGCGGTTCTTTCAAAAGTTTTCAACTGAACATTGACTTAATACTGCTTTGAAACTATACTATGTAGAAGAAAAATGCTATTTTTAACCATCTTAATTTAAATGAAACAAGCACAGAAGCAGTTTCCTTACCTTGTCAAATCTGTTTTCTTTTTTAAGCTTCCCCTTTTTTTTTAGTAGTTTATGTTTAATGCAGCACTGTACTTGCTCTTTTTGGGGGTGAGGGTGGGGGAGAGGGTCTCTGCTGCTGCCTGATTGCGTACTTCCGGTTCCAAATGAGGTGTGTCACTGACCGGTCCGTTCGCAACTCTAGTGTTCATAACTCTGAGGTTCTACTGTAGCTATGACTCCATAAACAAAGGAAGCAGATTTGTTACAGGAGGTGCAATTTTATATAATCACTTTTTAGAGAAGAACAGTACTCCCATACTTATATGTTCAAAGGAGGTTTCATTTCATTACTATTTGATTTCGGAAGGCGATATGTCCATCTTTCTACAAGATACAACTATCTTGAACAAATTTGATAAGAAACTGGAGGTAACATAAAAAGCTACATACAATAGAATCCACTAATAAGAAATTCCATTTATAATGAAATAGAATGCAAGTCCCAAACTGTTTCAATGTGCCAATTTCACTTTCAGTCCCACTGACACATACTCCTTACAGAATGCTTTCATGTCAAGAGCAATTGGCGTGCTGTGTAACTTAAATGTGTACATTTATATGAATGGTAAAGCTGCCTTCATCTAGATTATCAATGAAAAGAATACTTTATGTAAATTAAAAGATGGATTTAAATAGGATGTGTTACAGGCTGCACTAAATATTCAATTTTGCCATTTGTTACAATTTCTATGCTTGAGTTTTCAGCCTTTAATCATAAGCCAACTATCCATTTCACAAAGATGGATGATTTCCATCTTCATGCTCCACATTCATTTATTTCACTAAATAAGTCTGTAAGTGATTCGATATATTAAATGGATTCACAAAATACTTTGATACCATGATGGGAAGCACCTTTAAAATATCTAAAATGATTGTCTTATGAGAACCCCAGAAGGTGGGACACATGTTATGCAGGTGATTTAGAATATCCTCAAGTAAGAAGGGTCAAAGCTCTATATAGAATACACCATATAGAAAAAAAAACAAGCTTGAACTTCACACAAAGAAATTTCAGAGGTTGGGGATATGCAGATATCAACAGCAGAAACAATTTCATCTATACTCCACTCCCCTTTCCCCCTCCATGGTAGTAATTAAATCAGAGAAGAATTCAACAACTTAAGTGAACTGAAGCCGTCCCACTGGTCACCCCATATTTCAGGTCCTCAAAACCTAAAAACTGTCCAATTGCAACGTGATGCTCTAACCTGATATATCATGCTGTGATGGCCACTGCTACCATGGAAGTTTTCTGAAGCCTCAAGTATTGGAGGTAAAGTTCTTCAAGCAAATGGCATGTAGTGAGCAAATAGTGAGATTTTGCAAAGGTATATTAAAATACTTCATATGCAAGAGTTTGTAAAAGTTCCTATGTCTTCATTGCTCTTTGGAACATGTGGTTCATAAGGATGCTAATAAATTAGAGAGAGTTCAGAGAAGAGCCACGAGAATGAATACAGGACTAGAATACATGCCTTATAGTGATAGACTCAAGGACCTCAATTTATTTATCTTAATAAAAGGAGGCTAATGGGTGACTAGATTACAGTCTTTCAGTATGTACATGGAGAACAAATATTTTATAATTGGCTCCTCAATCTAGCAGAGAAAGGTGTAACATGATCTAATGGTTGGAAACTGAAGCTACACAACTTCAGGATAGGAAAAGATGTACATTTTTAACAGTGAAGATAAAGGCACAATCTACCATGGGCAGAAGTGGAGTCTCCATCACTGGACATTTTTAAATAGAGATGGGATGTTTTTCTAAAAAATCTGCCCTAGGAATTGTTTTAGGGACATTCTATGGCCTGTGTTATAGAAGAGGTAGACTAATTGATCACAGTGGTCCCTTCGGGCTTTGGAATCGATGAATAACTTAACAGTCAGGTTATTCAGTAAAGAGAACTCAATCCAACACAGGAGAGAGAAATGAACCAACCTGCCAGTCAATGATATGGTTACAAACTATATCTCCAGGGACCACGTTAACTTGTTATATACGGGGGCAAAAAGAGCCAGACTATAGAATTTGTGTACTCCCAATTGCCTCAGTACAAGAATCATGACACAAGAAAACAATTTGTATATTTATTTTGAGTGGTAAAGGTACCATAAATATTAGATTTGCAAAATAGTCTTGCCTGGCTAGCCTCTTACTTTATTAGAAAACTTAAAGCTGTTAAAATAAGTTTCAAATTAGCGATACTAGCAGCTAAATTTGGTTGATCTACTGGCAATTTTGAAGAGAGGTTTATTTACTGTAATTTGTTCAAAGTAAATGCACGTCAGTTTAATACTGCTGATGTTTACACAAGTATCAAAGAGGATTTCACGTTCTCTCCATTAGGTGCTTGTCAGACACTGTACTTTAGTTTCACAAACATAAGCTGAGAGGAAAAACATTGTTTGCAATTCAAATAATCAGTAAAATTCCACTGCAAGTTTCTACATTGAATTTCCTTCCTCCTTAGTTGTGATATTCTAAAACTGTATTATTTTTTATAATCCAAGAGATTATTTTTCCTGTACAAATAGAGCAACTGTTTTATAAACTGTCATAAAAGATGAGGATTACAGGTAAAATAAAATATTAGCTACATCATACCACTTTCACGTGACCATTCCAAAAAAATGCTATTTTTAGAGGTACATTGTCCTGCTTCTGGCAAGGATTACTGAATACAGCACATTCAAGACGGAATAAACTGAAGTGGAAAGGTGAATAGTATGCTTTATACAATGCTCATAGGCTTAATATGGTTAAGTCAAACTAAATCTACTGACAGCAAAGAACTAGAGTGCAAATAGAGAAGAATACCAAGATATTTTTCAACAAGAACTTACCTGTGTTTTCAAAGGAAGCTTGGCAAACTAAGTTTTTAAATGAACTCCACAACGTGGCTTTCATAAAATGGAAGTTATTCAGACAGAGCTAACCCAGAAACAGATTTCTGTAACTTTTCAAAAACAGGCCCTCTACATTTTGCAGTTTTAATTCTTAAATGATTTAAAATGATTATTTTCTAAAAGTAGGGGAGGAAAAGAAAAAAAGACATCCTCCACCAATATACTTTAAAAACCAACTGAAGTGGTTTTGGAGAGAGGTGGAGCAACAAGGGGAAAAAAGCCAGATTTCAGCATTGGCAAGAACACAGCTATCTCTAGCACAAAAGAGCATTTATATGCTCCGAGTCCAGCTTAAAAAGGCAAGGAGAGGGGGCAGGACAGCCAGAAACACAAGGCAAATTTGAATCAAGGACCTTAGGAACAATATTTATTTAAGTAGTATCATCTACTGTAGATTTCTACAGCTTTTTTAAAAAGCTTTGTACTAGACAGATTTGATCATGCAGAACACGTCAAAGACGAGAATGAGCTAGTACAACAGAACTTGTGTACTCGGAATATTCATTATGCTATTCCAACTAGAAAACAAGAAGGCCAATCTGATCAATACACATCATTAGATTTGAATAAAGAAAAATGGCTAAAAATGTTTAAGTTGCAAAGAAATGACATAGAACTACTCTGTCTTTGCTAGCTTAGCAAACAAGCCACAATTTGAAATTATCACATTTTAAATGAATTCACCACAGTTTAAGAACTGAAAACAGTAGTTTCAAAAGAAAATTAGCACATTTTAAGTATTTGCAGAAAGTTTAAAAATGAAACATGTTGCTGCAATGGTCAAAACTGCAGGAGGCAGCCTTCTTAAAAAAAAAAAAAACAAAAAAAAAAACCACGTCCTAGACACTTTGCAAGATGGAGTCTGAACTAACAAATTAAGTCAAGCTACTTGTTCCAAAGGGCTTGCAATCTGAATTCGATAGGACATACATGGTAAAACAATGAACAATAATTTAGGAAAGGGCATTGAGTGGAGAGATTACTAGAGAGGCAGAGGCAGGAAATATTCCTAAAAAGTGTGGGATTTAAGATAAGAAGGAGGGAAGGGATAGGTTGTTTCACTTAAAATAAAAATAAAATAAAATAAAATTCCGGTAATGTCTAAGAATCCCAATCAAGAAGCAGTTATTAGGCAGTCCCTTCCCAAAACAGTTCACAAGGTAGGTGAGGAAACACCACAATAGAAAGTAAGAAGCTGAGTGTGGAAAAACAAGGGAAAAGATCAAGGAAAGGAGTGGGAGAAATATAAAATGCTAGTGAATGAGTCGGAGAAAATGAGATGGGGGAAGATTACACAGAGCCTTAAAGGCAAGGTTAAATCCCTCACTGCAGACCCTGGAGGACAATTATATTTTCTCATGCAATAATTTTTCAATTATCCTTTAGGAATTCTTCCCTGGACATCTTTTATACAAAAGCATTCTGTGAACTGCTATGCAAGGATTATGAGGAAGTGGAAGGAGCAACTGTTGGAGCAAGAGACACTAGCATTTTCTACGCCATGTATAAATCTAGGCTACCTCAAGTTCATGAGGAGAAAATAAACTAAATTGTGCAATATAAAGAATTACGGGAAAAGAAGAAAATAATTGGACTGTGAGAAACTAATTCTGTTTTGAAGTTATGGCAAAGGTCAGAACTTTCCCAGGAGAAGCAGAGGAGAATTTAAGAAATTTGCACAGAACTAAGGCAAATATACTATTGTTGGTGAATGTGCAATGCGGAACAAGCCACACAATTCAGATGTGGCATTTAAAGAGCCAAATTGGGCAGGTTCTGGCAGTAGAATGGGAAGCATAATGTGGGACGATATACAGTGTCCTAGAATTCATTATGGCAAAATTTTTCAAGTAGTATGAAGAAAAGCAAACCTGCTAATGCGTCTGTAAGAGTTATACAATAATTGTGTGTCAAGGGAAAGCAAGGTAAATAATTCAGGGTAGTTTAGTAATTAGGCTCTGACAGAAGACTGCAAAGTTGAGTTTTGTTATAAGCAAAATAAAAAGTTAATTCAATTCTTGAAAAACACTGTCTACACAAAAAATTGCTTTGAACATTTCTCAAGCACTCCTAGTACCTTTACAATTACATCTGCTCAAAGCAAGTCCCATCAATGCCTTACACGAAACTCAACAGAACCAAAGCATATGGTGGTGTGGTGACAGGAAAAGAAAGTGTCACTGGAAGGGGAACAAGGTCAGGCACCATAGAACCTGCTGTCACAGACATGTTTCATTGAGGACAATGCAGAGAACTCAGGTAATGAAAGAAACTCCACACACGACTTATGATTTCATCTTTGTATTAGCTAGAGAATGGGAATGAAAAGGAGTACAAGAGTTGGGTTTATACTTCACAGAGTGTGGTCACTATTACTCTAAGGGAAAAAAATTTCTTCCCTCTCCAGAGAACAAACGAGCAAGGCACGGAACACATTCTGGTTGCTATTTAACAGCCTCAAGAATAATGGTCCTCCAGGCTCACCCCAAAAACACCCCTTTGCCTGCACCTCCAGATGCCAATTAATCAAGCACAACGGTTCTCAAAGTGTGGGTTGGGATGCCAAAATGGGTCACAACCCCTTTTTAATGGGCTCGCCACGACAGGCGTTAGACTTACTAGTACCAAGGGCTGAAGGCTGAGCACCACCGCCCAGGGCCATGGGGCTCTGGCTTCAGCTTCAGGCCTGGGCAGTGGGACTCAGGCTACAGCTTTGGCCCCTCTGCCCAGGGCAGCGGAGCTCAAGCTTCGGCCCCCGTGGCCCCCCCACAAGGGGCTTGGGCTTCATTCCCCCCTCCTGGAGTCATGTAGTAATATTTGTTGTCAGAAGGGAGTTGCTGTGCAATGAAATTTGAGAACCTCTGATTCTAGCTCAAGGCCATCACCATGTTTCACAGAATCATAGAACTGGATGGGACTTCGAGAGGTCATCTAGTCCCGTCCACTGCACTCAAGGCAGGACTAAGTATTATCTAGACCACCCCTGACAGGTATTTGTCCAGCCTGCTCTTAAAAATTCCCAGTAATGGAGATTCCACCACCTCCATAGGCAATTTATTCCAGTGCTTAACCACTCTGACAGTCAGGAAGTTTTTCCTGATGTCCAACCTAAACCACCCTTGCTGCAATTTAAGTCCACTGCTTCTTGTCCTATCCTCAGAGGTTAAGAATAACATTTTTTTCCCGCTCCCCCCTATAGCAACCTTTTATGTACTTAGAATCATAGAATCATAGAATATCAGGGTTGGAAGGGACCCCAGAAGGTCATCTAGTCCAACCCCCTGCTCGAAGCAGGACCAATTCCCAGTTAAATCATCCCAGCCAGGGCTTTGTCAAGCCTGACCTTAAAAACTTCTAAGGAAGGAGATTCTACCACCTCCCAAGGTAACGCATTCCAGTGTTTCACCACCCTCTTAGTGAAAAAGTTTTTCCTAATATCTAATCTAAACCTCCCCCACTGCAACTTGAGACCATTACTCCTTGTTCTGTCATCTGCTACCATTGAGAACAGTCTAGAGCCATCCTCTTTGGAACCCCCTTTCAGGTAGTTGAAAGCAGCTATCAAATCCCCCCTCATTCTTCTCTTCTGCAGGCTAAACAATCCCAGCTCCCTCAGCCTCTCCTCATAAGTCATGTGTTCCAGACCCCTAATCATTTTTGTTGCCCTTCGCTGGACTCTCCCCAATTTATCCACATCCTTCTTGTAGTGTGGGGCCCAAAACTGGACACAGTACTCCAGATGAGGCCTCACCAATGTCGAATAGAGGGGAACGATCACGTCCCTCGATCTGCTCGCTATGCCCCTACTTATACATCCCAAAATGCCATTGGCCTTCTTGGCAACAAGGGCACACTGCTGACTCATATCCAGCTTCTCGTCCACTGTCACCCCTAGGTCCTTTTCCGCAGAACTGCTGCCTAGCCATTCGGTCCCTAGTCTGTAGCTGTGCATTGGGTTCTTCCGTCCTAAGTGCAGGACCCTGCACTTATCCTTATTGAACCTCATCAGATTTCTTTTGGCCCAATCCTCCAATTTGTCTAGGTCCTTCTGTATCCTATCCCTCTCCTCCAGCGTATCTACCACTTGAAAACTATCATCATGTCCCCTCTCACTCTTCTCTTCTCCAGACTAAACAAACCCAATTTTCCCTCATAGGTCATGTTTTCTAGACCTTTAATCATTTTTGTTGCTCTTCTCTTGAATTTCTCCAATTTGTCCACATCTTTCCTGAAATGTGGCACCCAGAACTGGACACAATACTCCACTTGAGGCCTGATCAGCGTGGAATAATTATTTCTCGTGTTTTGCTTACAATACTCCTGCTAATACATCTCAGAATGAGGTTTGCTTTTCTTGCAACAGTGTTAGACTGTTGACTCATATTTTGGTTGTGATCCACTATGAGCCCCAGATCCCTTTCCAAAGTATTCATTCCTAGGCAGTCATTTCCCATTTTGTATGTGTGCAACTGATTGTTCCTTCCTAAGTGGAGTACTTTGCATTTGTCCTTATTGAATTTCATCTTATTTACTTCAGACGACTTCTCCAGTTTGTCCAGATCATTTTGAATTTTAATTCCATCCTCCAAAGCACTTGCAACCCCTCCCAGATTGGTATTTTCGGCAAACTTAATGGTATAGAGAGTACACTTATAATCTAAATCATTGATGAAGGTATTGAACAGAACCGGACCCAGAACCGATCCCTGCGGGACCCCACTCATTATGCCCTTCCAGCATGACTGTGAACCACTGATAACTACTCTCTGGGAACGATTTTCAAACCAGTTATGCACCCACCTTATAGTAGCTTCATCTAGGTTGTATTTCCCTAGTTTAGTTTATGAGAAGGTCATGCAAGACAGTGTCAAAAGCCTTACTAAAGTCAAGGTATACCACATCTACCCCTTCCCCCCTATCCACAAGGCTTGTTACCCCATCAAAGAAAGCTATCAGGTTGGTTTGACAAGATTTGTTCTTGACAAATCGATGCTGACTGTTATTTATCACCTGATTATCTTCTACATGTTTGCAAACTGATTGCTTACTTATTTGCTCCATTATCTTTCTGGGTACAGAAGTTAAGCTGACTGGTCTGTAATTCCCTGGGTTGTCCTTATTTCCCTTTTTTATAGATGAGCACTATATTTGCCATTTCCCAGTCTTCTGGAATGTCTCTCATCTTCCATGACTTTTCAAAGATAATTGCTAATGGCTCAGATATCGCCTCAGTCAGCTCCTTGAGTTTTTTACTGTGCTGTTGCAAACAGCCAACCATTGAGAGCATTCCCCTAATCATAGCAGCATGCCTATTGCTCTCAGCCAGTCTGGGGTCTGAACTACAGCTTCTGGTTCTGGTGAATGAAACGCTGTTTCCTCACTTCCCTGGTCTGTTCACCCAACATGGAATATAGCCTTTTCAGATGACAATCATGCTTGCTGGGCAAAGAATAGAACTATGGATGTCATCAACAGTCCAAGCACAATCTGGGAAACATCTTGCAAAAACACTTCATAATCTCAGCGACATTGTGCACTTTGATTACACATCTCATGTAGGGCACTATGTATTACCGTCTCCAGCTAAAGAGCCCCCACAGTGGGCTTGGCAACATGAAATGCATATATCCATCAGCAGTACTCATCTGAGGTTGCCAGTTTTCACAGAGTAATTACTACTCTAGTTAATGGCAAGTACACGTGGAAGAATTTATGCTCTTATGTCTGGACAAGTTCCCCAGAGATACAGAAACTGTATGCCTCATTCAGACATTCTATATCAACAACAGCACCTCATTCTAAGTCTCGATCACAGCTCTGTTTCCCCCCGTCACTGGAAGTATTCCTGGCCCAAAAAAGGCACTTGGTTTGCTTGTGATAAAAATACCTGTCATGCAGAATCAAATGGCAGCAGAGGCTCAGAAATGGTAGTGGAGAAAGCTCCAGGAGATCATGAGGGTGATCAGAGAGCAAGAACTACAGTCCATGGAGTCCTTGTTACAGCTGCTGACAGTGCAAATAAGTAAGAGAAGACCGGGTCACTCTCTTATTCAGGCCAAGGTCAACTGCCAGCTGACTCCTGGAGCTTTCTCCACTACCATTTCTGAGCCTCTGCTGTCATTTGACTCTGCATGACAGGTATTTTTATCACAAGCAAACCAAGAGCCAGCTCAGCTCCCTTGGGGTGTACACTGTTTTTGTAGTAAGCACATAAAAGATCATTCCCAAAGAGTGGTTTGGGGTATTCACCCTGTCTCCCAGGCCAGGATATCCTTCTGGTTTCCACACCACCTTACAAGTTCTATACATCCCGATGCCATGAAGCTGTGACAGGGATAGGGAGTTTGGAATATGCAAAATGTTCTGGGACTGAAGCACCAGAAGTGAGTATTAAGGCTAGTTAGTGTGGGTGATGAACCTTCCTAGGTCCAAGTGGTATTATAAACACTTATCTGTAATATTTAACCTTGAAACTGTTAAAGATGCACCTCTCATTACTCTCATCATCTGTACTGGTTCCATGCCAACAACATCAAATATTTTTTAAAAAACCCTTATTTTTGCCACCAAAAATTAGCAGGAATGATTCTTGTTCTCTGGGTATTCAATCTGTTGAGTAGGAGGTGCCATTTTTACTGTAATTTTTCTGACTACAACCATACCTTGGGCAAAAAAAGTCTCACATTATCCCCATGTACAGTACCTGCTAAGGATTTCTAAAAAGAGTAGTCCAACAAACTATTAAAAAAAAAAGAAAGAAAAAAGAAAGTTTACAAAGGTTTCATCTTGTCAGACTAGAGAAAACACAAAAAGAAAAAAACATTTTGAAGTAAAAAGAATGTGCAGATTCACTAGGTTAAAAATTGCAACTGTGGTGTCTATTGCAAAGTAGCTGAGAATATGATTTCAGAACTAAGCAAAAACATAAGCGAAGTGTCTGACCCAGTATGGCCATTCTTATGTTCTAATCCCTCTGCTGATGTAGGACTAATGTAATGGGGTGTACTTATGCCACATGTGACCAGAACAGCAAGGGGTAAACAGAGGGCACTGAACCAAAGAAGAGAACCAACCCACAAGCCTCATCATTCCGGGAGCAAAGCCTCCAGCTGTGTCTAGGCAAGAACAAGAAATGAAAAGAGGCAGCAGAACCTATAAAAGCTTCCTCTATTAGTTTCCACACCAACGGTCTGCGTTTTTTGACATTTGGTTACTTTTCCCTGAGAGTGAGAAACAATATGCTATATTTGTTATGAAAGCTAAAGACTGAGTTTTTTAATATATTTCTATGACAACACTGGACCACGCTGACTGCCCCCCTGAAATAATCAGAATCCCAATTTCTTTGCTTCTGGGGCAGCAGATTTTCCCAGGTACAGTTCCAGATCTGCAGGAGACAGCGACAGTGCCAGTGCCAGAAGATTGGGGGGAAGAGGGGGACACATTTTGGAATTGCTTGCCAAAGATCTTTGTGCATCCCTTGTCTGGTGCTGTGTTCCACTGTCTGAGGCTGTGGCTCAACTCAGACAATGCACAGCATATCACATTTACGGATGCTTTAGGGAAGGAAGAGATGACAAGTTGTGTTAATAGAGTATATCTATTAGTTATTAAGAGAGTTCTTACCTGTATTTTTATCGGCCAGGTGAAGTTGCTCACGTAAACAAAGAAAGTGATGTTGGGGTTGCTCCGGAAATCAAATTTCTCATTGGAGAAGCTGTCCTTGTATTCCTTTATGTTGGACCTTGAAACAACTGGAATCTCCTCCCCTGCCTGGGTGCCAGCTGTTTCAGAATTTAAAAAGTAGCAATAAAAGTTTGCTTTCAGCACCGATCTTAAGTGATTTTCAAAGGGGACCAATTATCCTTAGTTATTAAGCTATGGCTGTGACAGTAAAAGGAACTATTCATCTGAAGACTGCAATTTTGAGTTGTATTTCATTAGTAGAATCAATGAACACACAAAATATTGCATTACAAAAAATTAGATCAGCATTTCCACTGTCTCCAATGCACATTATCAAGATGTGAGAATTGGAAAACTGGAGAGGGGAAAACTAAAATTCCTTTCTTAATTTAATTTCTTTCCCACATCCCAATTTCTAAAATGTAACATATAGTGTTTAATTATTCCCGTACAGTTGAGATTCTGGTTTACTTTTCTCTTTTACCTGCAAAACTCGTTGACCAAGTTATGTTCAGGTTGAAGTTTTTAGATGCGTTGATAAACATGTCCAGGTCTCTATTTTGCTGATTTAGAGAAAAAGAGAGAGAAGAAAACAGTTATTTTTAACAGATGTCATTCAACTAAAATTGATCTGTTTTGAAAGCAACTCTCACTAAAAGTGTCAGAACTATAGTTATTTCACAGTATGTTGAATAAAATACTCATCTACATGTGAGAGCACTAACATCCAGCAAGACACATTTTAAAGATCCACCGTATATAAAATAGAACATAGCTGTACATTTTCATTTGGATCTCCCCAAAAAGAAAAGTTTACTTCAATGTAATTCCAAACCATATTCATTTAGGGTTCTTTGCAGACTATCTTAAGTATGATTCTGGGGTCACTGGCAGTGGCAGCATTCAAATATATTTTAATGCAAACACATTTAGATAATTTTTGGTTTTAAATACTCTTCCCCCGCCCCCAATAAAACAATTAATTTTGTATCCTCACAAAATATCTGCCCTGGTCTAGATTTCAATTCATGTTACCTATTGGTATTCCTCCCCACCTCCATCTTTGCTCTGACAATGGCCCTCCATATGTTCCTCTCGCTCCAATATCTGTGCCTTCTTTTATAAAATTAAATAATAATATAAATTTTTATAATAGAATATAAATTTATAGCCTCTTTTGTGATAACTGGGCCTACAAATTTTCCCTAACTCTGAGCTCAACTGTGAAAAGTGAGTGAAAGTTCACAAAATGTTACAATAACTCATAATAAATGTTGACAGGGAAAAAGTGCAAAAAGACTGAATTAGCCTAAACAAAAAAAGGCCTCCTGATATAACTCAAGGACTGTGTTAAGACCATGCCTGGTCAACAAGAAAAGTATGGGACTGGAAATTAATTAACCAAAATTGGTGAGTCAGAAATTAGGTCTAACTGGTGCACAAAATAATGAGGGGATGGGACCATTCTGTCCATCACTCCCTTTTGGGGTCCTTAACAAAAAAAGACTTGGGGTAAGGGGAAATACAGACAGATGGCTGACTAGAGAAGAGGAAGGTGAAAACTTCATCATGACAGCTGCCAACCCCACCATCTCCTCAGACTCTTCATCGTCTGGTTACGGAGAGATGTCCTGAGCAGACTGGGCCAAGGAAGAGGGACCCAGACAACATCACCATTGCCACTTCAACTGGCTCATGCTAATCCCAAATATCACCTGACACGTGAGGCTGTGTCTCATACACATCCTTCTCTTTTCTTTCCTTCCCCTGTTTCCCAAAAGGTTCTTTTCCTTCCCACCATATTTCTTCTCTTTCCTAGCCCTCTCCTTTTTCCTTTTGTCCAGCTATTTGTCTTATTAGACAACAATGCATATGTTGCAACATTGCTGTAAGCCTGAGCCCGGAAAGGCAGCTAAAAGCAAAGCCTTAAACATCCCGATGCTGGTACAAGTTTGTCAGGTCTCAGAGTCACTGATAAGACCTTGTGCTGTGCTTGTATTTCTCCAGCAGTGAAGCTGCAAGTGAGAGATAACACTAGAGACAGAAGTTGTATTTTCTATCTTTGTTGTTCTTCACTTTTCCCTTTTGTGTGCATTTCATTTGTTTTGTCTTTTAGGAAATGGGATCAGATTTCAACGACTGTAACAATAGCTCCTGCCCATTATAAGTAACTAAGGATAGTTAACATCCGTAGTACCATCTAAGAGACTTTCAGACAAGTGGGCATGTTTTTAAAGACTCTCTCTGGCTAAAGGGAGAGGGAAGAAGGAATGTTGTGAGAATGAAACTTATTAATGCTTTCCTTTTTAAATGCTTTTTAACGGTTTTTTCCTTATTTTCTGTATTCCTAATAAGGGATTCAAACGATTCTTAATAGTGTTTGCCATGTACTAGGCAGGCTGGGGTCTCTGTATACCAAACCCCAAACCTTTTTTTAACACTGCTTAATGCTGGACAGCAATAGCACCATGTTAGTATCTTTGACTCTTTGGATCCATATATTCCATCTAACTAAATACAACAGAGCCCTTGCTTGGTTTGACACCCCGGTCATGGAGTGCAGGTCCCATGGGGCCTCATTACACTGATGGGTGCCAAGGGGAGGTCATCCTGGCCCCCAAAGCCATGGTTTCCCCATTATTAGCCTGGAGGCTGTGGTTGTTGATCCTGCGGGAGAATGCAGGGCTCTCTCTTAGAGCCAAGAGGCTCCTTAAGAGCAGCCAACAAGGAACTGTAAGCTGCATTCCAAGGAGAAGTCTCTGCTCAAGAGTGTGTTTGGAGAAGTTCCTGTACTCAGCTGGATTGAGCAGACAGACAATATTACTGCTTTGACTTATCCCATCCACAGCATCTTTTGGTAGGAATGATGTGAGCACTGAAAAAAATGGGAAGTGGTTTTGTCTGCACTGAAGGAGTCTGTGTCATTCACCGTATCAAGGAGCCTCCTGTTTGTACTGCAATAGCACCACGGACCACAAAGATGGATCAAGGCCCCATTATATTAGGCTCTGTACAACCAGCTCAGTGCTGGTGGCCTCTGAGCTATGTTCTGATGTTCTTGGAGCCTGATTTAAGACATGGAGTACTGTTGCTTTTTCCTGTGTCCCCACCCCTCAGTTCCAAGGATGAAACTGACAGCATTAACTCGCTGCAGTGTTTGGACCAACAGGACGTTTTCCTGCACAACAGGATCAGAGAAATTTTGGGATTCTGAATTCAGCTGGTTATTAAACACAGAAGAAGCCCTGGTGTTAACTGACTAAGAGTTATTCTGGCTAGCCCATGGGCTTTGTCCCTGCAGAATAACTGGAAGCTGACCTCTCTCTGTGCTCTTGAGGTGAAAGAGAAGCGACCTTCACTGATGCACAGGAGTCACCATGAATGTGGAGCTGCACTTGAAGTCAGATACCTTACATGACTGCTCTATATTTCCATTCCAAAAGGAGATGCCTTTTGCACCAGGAAGAAAAGCAAAATAAACAACAGAATGAACTGTGCCATGGCATAATTCTACACTGACTAACTATATTAGAGTAAAAGAAAGTGAAGAAAGCAGACACAATAAGATACAAGACTAACTGCAAGCAACAACAGAAAGCTAGAGGGGTTTGACTACATATTCCAGAAGTACAAAGCTAGTGAACTGCAGGTTTAGGCTGCGGTTCCTTTTGCCCCGCTTTGGCCACAAACATTTGGAGCTGCAAGGAAGCAAGATGTAGCTACACAGATTGAGGACATTCTGGCTAGCACATGGACTATGCATGTGCACCAAGGCGGTAGTTCTGTTCAAAGAACAGTATGAGCCACTCTCTTCAGTGCAAGGAGAAGGCAGATTTTTTTAAACAAAGTATGAAATGTAGGGATATCAAAAAGGAAGAGACCATACTCACCTCTTCAGGTGTTGCTACAAAATTGATTGCAGTATAGTAGCGATCGTCCTCTTGGGAAAGGCTGAAGGTGAACTGATAGTCGATAAGAAGAGTATCTGTAAAGAATACATGCAAAAAAGGTGAAAAAGTGCCTTGAAATAAAACAAGCTTCTGGAAAGCAAGGCAGGTAAGTGATTTCTGATTTAGATTAAGCAAACAGCTTACTGCAACAAGAGAGAGTTACTGCACTGTTATAATCTGCCCTCAACAGAAAGTTGAGTTTGGGAGAGAATAATGAACACTTTAGACACCTCACTATACCAACCTCAGAGGGTATTACATCCTACTCTATTAAAGTTAACCCAACTTTTTTTTTTTTTTGGAAGAGAAGGGGGGAAAGGTTTACATTTTTCAAGCAGGACATCTGATAAAAGTCTCCATCCTAAGAGAACTTGGTAGAAGGGAAATGTGGTTGACTACATAATTTAACCACATTTTCCTTAGTTCTTGTCGTTTCACCAAGTCTAAAGTATCTATCAAAACTGTTTATCAATGTTATGGGAGTTTAAAGAAGACCAAACATTTTTGAATGGCAGAATACAATGTTCCCATTAGAACAGTGTGGGGAAAAACATCTAGCAAAACTGGTAAACCACCACATTTTCACTGCATTTGGGAAAAATCAAAGGCCAGGCAAATACAATAAAATTGCTACTACGGCTAATAAAACAAGGCCTTTTTCAAAAAGTGGGTTGAGGCTTCATGACGCACCAATATCTTATCTTGTTCTCTTTTCTCTTTTCCCTACCCCTCCCCTCCCATGAAAGAAGCCTAATCCAGTCCACCGCAGTCTCTACTGGGCTCAAAGGAGTGCACAAAGGAACTAAATATTTAATGAAGTATTTGTAGCCATCATGACAATACACAGCACTGACAATAACTTTTTTAAAGATCATCATGTTCCCAGTCTTCTGGGCTTCAAAATTACTATCAAGAAGCCTGCCCTACACTGTGCTGTTTCTCCTTTCCCATGTGTTTGGCATAAGCAACATTGTTGTGTTTGATAACTGCACAAGATTATCTTTAAAACCTATCAGTGCTGCTCCTCGACTGCCCAAGCAGGATTTAGCACACTTCTAATTTCCACACCTCCTTAGAAATCCTGTCTGAACCCTTCATTGCTATTTAATTTAAGATGTTTTTTCATCTAATGTCTTTCTAAAAGTGTTGATCTCAAATATTTAAGAGTGGTAAAATAAGATAAAACTAGGATAATCTGAAATTTAGTAGTGTAAAGACAGTATTTCCTAATCCAGAATTTCCTAAGTATTTCTCAAACTTCATTGTACTGCGACCCCTTTCTGACAACAAGAATTATTACGTGACCCTGTGGGGGGAACCAAGCCTGAGCCCACCCAAGCCCTGCCACCGCTGGTGGGGAGGGGGTGTGAAGCCAAAGCCTGAGGCTCAGACTTCAGCCCTAGGTGGTGGGGTTTGGGCTTCAGCTTTGGCCCCAGACCCCAGCAAGTCTAATGTCAGCCCTGGCAACCCCATTAGAACAGGGTCCCGACCCACATTTTGAGAACCACTGTCCTAACCCATCTGCATTTAAACAGATGTGCGAAGTAAAATAGATGTAACTTATTTGCTCCTATATATCAAATAAGACATTTACTATTTTCAGGCAAAGAAAAGCAGTTGTACTTACAATAACATGTTCCTTTAAGTGGATTTCCTTGGTATCGATTTTCTACCTCACACCTAAAAAGAATATTTTTTTTAAATCAATGTTGGTTTTCAGTCTGATTTTCTCCTTTTTTTTGGCTTGAATCTCTATCCATTTAAAAACAATTACGGAACACAACTTGAGCTCAGAAGATAACTGTATACAATGAAAAACAAAAAGGTGCAAGTCTGAAGCTGTAATGAGATATTGAAGAAACCATGGAAACTTGGAAGACCCAAGCAAGCAAGTAGAAAGCAATGAAACTGAAGTATGAAAATTACAGGAAGGAGGTGTTACTCACCTTGTGCACTAATGTGTCCCCCTGCAGGTGCTTCACTTTAGGTGTGCACGTGCCCCTGTGCCTCTGACCAGAGATTTTTGGTAGCAGTGCCCATTCTGCCCACACATGAGCCCTGCACATCCTCGTGCCCCGTACCAAGGCTTCACATGGTGGAGCAGGCAAACCGCTCTCAGTTCTTCCTCTATCGCAAAGCCCACACAGGCAGCTCCTAAGCAGAGGGGAAAAGGGTGGGTAGTGGAGCACCCACAGGGGGATGCACCTCAAAGAATTCCAGTTACTGCACAACATGAGTAACTCCTCCATCTTCAAACAGAATCCCTGTGGGCACTCCACTTTAGGTGGCTCCCTATCAGTAACCCTTTGAGAAGTTGGAAGTTTTGGAGCAGAGTCCATTACCAAAGAGACAACTGCGTTGCCTATTGCTGCATCTGATCTGGCAGTGTAAATAGGGCACAGTGTCAGAAAACATGTACATCAAGGATCATGCTGCAGCCCTGCAGATTTAAGCAACCAGAACATCTCTGAGTAGAGATGCAGACAGTGATCTAGTAGAGCGTGCACTCACTCTTAGGAGAGGCGTAACCGCAGCGAAACCATAGCAGGCAATAATACATCCAGAAGATACATTTAGAAAGTTTCTGAGTGAAGATAGGTGCTCCATTAGACTTCTCTGCAACGGAAATAAAGTCTGGGGGTCTTACTGAATGGCCTAGTCCTGTCCAAGTGAAAAGCTAATGCTCTTTTAACAGCTAACATATGAAATGAAGGCTCTTGTGTAAACTGATGCAACTTAAGGGAAAAAACAAAAAATTAATAGTTTGGTTGATATGAACTCCAGAGGAGTAAGAACTTTGAATGGGGTCATAGAGATACCTTCTCCTTGGAGAACAAAGTAAAAAGACGGCTTCTGCAATTAGCGTCCCCGTTTCCCCATCCCCTTGAGCAGAAATGTTGGCCACCAAGAAGGCGGTCTTCACAGACAGATATAAAAGTGAGCACATGTCTGCTTCCTGAGACGGTTAAGAACAAGGTTTAAAACCCAAAAGCAGTGTAGGGGCTCTTATCTGTGGGAAAAGATTGATAAATACTTTTACAAATCTCACTGTGGTTGGATGAGTGAATAATAAGAAACCTTCTCCTGACACGTGGAAAGCTGTTATTGCTGTTAAATGAACCTTGATGGAATTCCAGGAAAGGCCTGAATTTTTCAATTCCAACAGGTAGTCCAAGATTGAGGAAAGAGAGACTGGACAGAAAACCGATGGCATTGGTTACACCAAAGGCTATAACTTCTCCATTTCTGAAGGTAAGTATGTCTATTAGATTTCTTTCTGCTATTCAACAGTATCTTTGTACTTCTGATGAGCATAAGGTCTCTGAAGAACCACTGAAGAACCAAGACTGCGGTGAAAGGTCTGACTCACATCCTGAGACAATACTGGAGATTTTATCTGTAGCCTCCACAGAGGATAAGAGGTGAGCCTGAGGAGGTTCAGAAACCAAACGTATATTGGCCAAGTTTGCTACAATCAAAATGACTTTGGCTTGGTCCTCTCTGTTCTTGATAAGGATCTTTAAGAGCAATGGAGTTGGAGGATCTGCATAGAGAAGACCCTTTGTCTATATAATGAGGAAAGCGTCTCCTAGAGATTGGGGATCGAGACTCCCTCTGGAACAGAATTTCCTGCACTTTGTTTTGACTGCTGTGGCAAAAAAATTAATCTCTGGAAATCCCCAAGTCAGGAGTATTTTATTGAGCACTCAAGAGTCCAACTCCTATTCGTAATTTAAGGACAAATGTCTGCTCAGATCATCTGCCATGGTGTTTTGTATATCTGGAAGGTAAGAAGCCCAGATGACTATCTGGCTATGAAACAGTTCCAAAGTTTTACCGCTTTGAGGCAAAGTGAGAGGAACACACTCTGCCCGGACGATTGATTTAATACATGCATGCTACGTTGGCTGTCATGATCTTGATGGACTTGTTTTTGAGCAGGGGAAGGAAGTGGAGGAAAGCATTTTTGACCACCCTTAATTCCAAGAGATTGATGTGTAAGCAGTGTTCCAGTTGTGACCATTTTCCAGGGCCTGTGTGAGGACCCAAATGTACTCCCCATTCCAAGAGGGAAGAGTCCGATGTTAATATGACTATAGGAGGGATTCTGGTTGAACAGAATTCCTGCATTAACTTTGGATAGATTCCGCCACCAGATGAGTGACTGTAGGACCTGATTGGGTACAGGTACTTGCTTGTTGCGACTGTGTTTGTTGGGTGTATGAACAATCCTGAGCCACCCCTGAAGACATCAAAGATGCAACCTGGCATTTTGCGCCACAAAACCACAAGCTGCCACGTGTCCCAGCAGTTGCAGACATGTCCCTGCTGGAACTTGAGGGCTGAGCAACACTGTTTGTATAAGGTAATTTAGAACAAGGAACCTGTCGAGAGGGAGATAAACTCTGCCATTATAGAATCCAGAAGTGGCTTATAAAGATAATTCATTCTGTAGGGGTCAAGACTGATTCTGAAATTTATCTGCAGGCCTAAACTTTGGAATAGTGAAGTTGTTGTTTGAACTGCACCTCCTGATATGACCGACCCTTGAGGAGCCTTCCATCAAGGTAGGGAAAGACAACAGAGGTAGGCAGCACCATGCTTTTTCAGAATACCCTTGGGGTGGATGACAGGCCGAAGAGTAGGGCCCAGTACTGGTAATGACTGTGACTGAACGTGGGATTCATCTGTCTCGCAAAAGTAGTAGGCATTTTTTAGATCAAAGGTCACAAATCCGTCTCCTAATTCCAGGGACAGAATTACAGCTGCTAGGGACACCATCTTGAATTTCAGAAGTCTGACATGCTAGTTCAATTGTCTGAGATCTGGTATCAGTCTCCAAGCCTTGTTTTTCTTGTGTATCAGAAAATATTTTGAATAGAACCCCTTTTCCCTGTGTTGAAGTGAGATTGGCTCCATGGCTCCTAGATTTAGGAGTGATGACACCTCCTGTGTCAGCAACTGTTTGTGAAAGGAGACCCTGAAAAGGGACAGGGAAGGGGGTTAAAGGGAGGAACTGAGGTAAACTGGGTAGTGTAATCCGAAGTAATGGCTTCCAATACCCATTTGTCCGATTTTATAGACTCGCATGCTTGAGGAAATAGAGAGAGAGGCAGTGTCCAAATTGAGGAACTGGAGTTGTGTTGTGCAGATGATAAAACCTGGTCATTGGTTGGTCCGGACTCTCACCCAAACAATCAAAACTGGCCTTTGGACGGCACGGAAGGCTGGGATGAAGCAGTTGAGGTATCTGAAGGCTTTTTCTTTGAAAACCATGACTTCTTAGCTGGTAGTTTAGGTGTCCTCTGGAAGGCTGAAAATAGAGCAGGGCGGGACCTTTGAGCTAACTGAGACCTGCTAAACTTCCTTAATTTGCAGGTGTGTATATCCCAAAGACTTAAGTATTGCCCTAGAGTCCTTTAGGGTATGAAGCAAATGATCCATGGAATCTGCAAAAAGCTTCTGGCAATCGAAAGGTTAATCTTCCACAATCAATTTTCCTTCATGCAGAAAACTGAACAACTGAAGCCAGGAAGGTCACCTCATCATTAATGTAGTGGAAATAGACCTGGCTGCCGTCTCTGCCACTTCGTGTGAAGACCACAGTGAAGTTTTTCCCAAAAGCTGACTCTCCTTTGTTATGGAGCTGAGCTGTTCTTGATGTTCCTGTGGTAAAAGATAAATAAAAGGTCTCCTCGGGCTAAGAATGGGGAGAAGGGATGCACTGTATCGGGGAATCAGGTCTTCCATGTTCCCTGAGGGACTGAGGTGAGATTGCTGAAAACTGCCAGTGATACATTGCCCATGGCTCCCAGGAAGGCCAATGAGGGAGACCATAAGGCATAGGGAGAAGAATTTAATGCTGGTCATCCCAAAAGTTGGAGAGCAGTAGTCTGGTGTCCTGCCTCTGCACAGGGAGTAATGTCTCCTTGAATAAATTGGAGATTCTTGAAGTGAAAGCTCTGAGTTTGAGTCAGAATGCTCTTCAACCTTGTATCAGAGGTGACAACCACTCCTCATGGATAGTCAAAGATGGAAAAGAGGTAAGTCTCCCAGAAACATGAGCAGTTGGTGAACCAGCCAACCTCATTACTGAGAGGTATCCAGAGGTTACAAGGAGCAGAGACTCAGGCTTATTCGGTACCAAAATGTTTTTCAGGTACTGGAATTCCTGTGGTACTGGCACAACAGAACTCAGTATCAGCACCGATGGTGTTGCAGAGGTCATCATGCGAGGCACTGACAACAATATCAAAGGAGTTGAGGATTCCACTGAAGCTGGTCTCCTGGCAGTGGAAGTCTTTGGTACCAATCTCTTTACCGCTGAGGTATGGGACTTAGCTGAAGTCTTAACGTGCTTCATGGTACCTGAAGTACTCGGACTCTCACTAGCATTCCTCTGAGGGCCTGAGGTCTCTGGTGACTGGATCTACATTGATGAGGAACTCTCTGTTTTGCTCCTCTTATCTCCTTTCTTAAGCTTGGAGTGCAAAGCTCTCAGTATTGGCAGTGTGATTATCAGCACCTCTGTCAAGAAGAGGGTTGGAGATCAGAGTTTTAATTCCATGTTCCCCTTGGAAGTTCTGTGACAGTGACAATGGAGCACTGACAGATGTGGAGGGTCCCTGGACAAGGAGGTGCTCAGTGCCCCGACCCAAAGCTGTTTTTAAGGATTGCTCCATCATTAATTGTCTCTACTTAATTTCCCTGTTTTTGCAGGATTTTCCCTCAAAAGAAAGCATATTTTACACTTGCTGGGAACATGAGAGTCTCCCAAGCAACGAATGCAGTGGGAGTGCCTGTCACAAACAGGGATTGCTTCTCAACAACAGGAGCACCTTTCAAATACCAGGGAGCCTGGCATCCGCAACGGAAGAAGAGAAGAAGAAGAAAAACACAGAAGACGACGACAACGACGAAGAAGAGAATAAATGTTCCAAGTATAAGATACTAAACCTACAACTAATAAGAACTACTTATAAAGCATAAACACTAATAAAAGGGGAAAATAGGCATACAGCAAACAGGCGCATGCTATACCTCAGTCTCTGATGGAAGGTGGCTGACAAGGAACTGAGGGCGGTTTGCCCGTGCAGACCTATATAGCCCCGGTACAGGACAAGAGGATGTGTAGGGCACATATGCAAGCAGAACAGGCACTGCAAGCAAAAATCTCGCATCAAAGGTGCAGGGGCACATGCACACAAAGTGAAACGTACACAAGAACACTACTCAAAAGAATAACCTCTGCTTGAAATTAGTTTAATAGTTCTTCACACATGTACCCCATTAAGCAACTCCAGCCAAATAAACAATAGTCTTCAATTCTGCCATACTAGGGCCTAATCCTGTTAACCTTTACTCATGTTAGTAATCCTTCAAAAATAAACTTTGCATTGACTTTATTTTCCTAAACATTGCAATGGAAACATTTCTATTAGGTTGTGTTTTCATATTTAATCGTATTTATTATATTATTCACTACCTGGAAAGATACCAGAACAAATTATTAAACTATCGATGTGTAAGCACCCAGAAGATAACAGGGTTGCAAGGAATAGTCAGCCTGGTTTTCTCAAGAAGAAATCATGCCAAACCAACCTAATTTCCTTGTTTGATAGGCTACTGGCCCAATGGATAAGGAGGACACAGCAGACGATTTTTTTTATTTTAGTAAGGCTTTTGACACAGTCTCACATGACATTCTCAAACAAACTACGGACGTGGTGTAGATGGAATTATTAAAAGGTGAGAGTACGATTGGTTAAAAGACTACACCCAAAAGTATAGGACTGTCAAATTAGCGGGACATATCTAGTGGGGTCCACAGAGGTCTGTCTTGGGTCCAGTACTAGTCAATATTTTTATTAATGTCTTGGATAATGGAGCAGAGAGTATGCTTATAAAACTTGCTGATGACGCCAATGTAGCACTTCGAAGGACAGGATTAGAATTCAAAACAAGCATGATACAATGAAGAACTGGTCTCCAATCCACAAGATGAAATTGAATCAAGACATGTGCAAAGTAATTCACTTAGGAAGTAAATATCAAATGCATAACTACAAAATGAGGAATAACTGGCCAGGTGGTAGTACAGAAGAAAAGGATCTGGGGGCTGTAGGGGATCGCAAATTAAATATGAGTCAACAATGCGATACAGTTGCAGAAAAGACTAATACCATCCTGGAGTGCATTAACAAGAGTGTAGTGTTAGACATGGGAGGTAACTGTCCCGCTCTACTTGGCACTGGTGAGGCCTCAGATGGAGTACTGACCACTTCTGGGCACCACATTTCAAGAAAAAGGGGGAGGGGAGAATGGAGAACGTTTATAGAAGAGCTACCAAAAATAATAAAAAGGTTTTAAAAAACGGACCTATGAGGAAAGGTTAAAATAATTAGATATGTTTAGTCTTGAAAAAAAGACAACTGAGTGGGGACCTGATAACAGTTTTCAAGTATGTGCTGGTATGAAAAGAGGACAGTGATCAATTATTCTCCATGTCCACTGAAGGAAGGACAAGAAGTAATGACCCTAATCTGCAGCAAGGGTCATTTAGATTGGATATTTGGACAAACTTTCTAACTCTAAGGATAGTTAAACACCAGAATAGGCTTCCAAGGGAGACTGTGGAATCTCCATCATTGCAGGTTTAAGAACAGGTTGAACAACCACCTGACAGGAATGGTGTAGGTTTAGTTGGTCATGAGTCAGTGCAGGGGGCTGCACTTGATGATCTCTCAAGGCCCCTTCCAGACCCATATTTCTGTGATTACAGTAGTGCTTAAGAATGGTGCAAGGCACTGTACAAACACAACAGCAGACAGTCTCTGCTCCATAGAGCTTAAAATCTAAACAGATAAGACAGATGCAGAGTAGGGTTTTATAAAAACTTTTTCTACACTTATACTTTGTGACTGTTTATACCTCATTGTGCTCCTTTAAAACAGAGCTTGTTCAAATCTCTTTCAAAACTTACCTCAGATTTATCTATATTTCCTATATATTGACTCTCCACCCCTGCAGGAACTGCTTAAACAAAGTGCCCTAAAAATGACAGTTCACATTTATTTTTTTTTAAATAGGAATATGTGCAGCGGTATGTAAATTCTGAAGAAAAAAAAATCTTACTTTTCATCTTTTAAAATCTGTATAAAATGTTCTCTCTCAGTTGATAAACTCTTAATATAGTAATCTTGAGAAAACCATTTTGCTCACTACCACAATATAAAAACTACTGCTGATTTCACTGATGGTGAAGTTAGTTAAATGTCAGCACTGGGAAATGTTTAATGCCATACTAAATAAATACCTTTTTCATTATTTAGAATTACTTTATTATGTACAGTCTTTGGATAGCAAATATTTATAAGAAATGGCAACTCACAGTTGACACTCATCTCCTTTAATTCCTTTGGTAGTACAGAAACACTTTCCTGTATTTGTATTACAGATAGAGGCATGACCATTACACTTGCAAGCTGTAAAGGAGATAAAGTAGGTTTTGAGTAAAACAGTATGGACAGATTTGTTTACAGTGATTAAAACATTTAGGCAGAGAACTGAGATGTGTTAAAGGTTAACTACAAACCAAAAATGTACTTATGCCCATTTGCTTGTTTATGATGCTTAAAGACCTCAATATCAGATTTTTGGTTTGTTTTATGTTTTTTGGGGGTGGGGTTAACATTAAAAGTATCACCATATACAGAAATCACTGGGTGAAGTTCTCTGGTCTTTGTTATGCAAGAAGTCAGACTAGGTGATCAAAATGGTCCCTTCTGGCCTTAAAATAAATAAATAAATATATGAATCCTCAACTGCCCCATTTCTGCTGGATGACACTTTGAAGAACTGGTGTACTAATGTGATGATATCACAAGGGAATGAAAATTCAAAAAGGGAGGAACTGGTCTATATTTACAATACCAAAAAACAATACTAATACCTATTTTACTCAAACTCCTGACAAACATTTTGGAGAAAAGCTCTGTGTGAACAATTCAACACTTCTACCTCTTCTTTGGGGAGCTGAAGGTTTCTCCAGGAAAAACGAAGACTTGATATTCCTAGTATTTCCAATGTTAAACAAGCAGAAAAAACTCTGACATCTTTATTCATAAAGGAGTAATAAAAGTACAATAAATTTTTTCTTTGCAGTTAATTTAATATAATTCAAAGGTTCATAGATTCCAAGGCTAGAAAGGAACATTGTGATCATCTAGTTTGACCTCCTATATAACACAGGCCAGAGAACTTCCCCAAAAATAATTCTTAGGGCATATCTTTCAGAGAAACGTCCTGATAGAGAATCCATCCTGGCCCCTTGTAGGTTGTTCCATTGCTTAATTACCCTCCCTGTTAAAAATGTATTCCTTATTTCCAGTCTGAATTGTTTAGCTTTAACTTTCACCCGCTGGCTCATGTTATATCTTTCTCTGCTAGACTGAAGAGTCCATTAGTAAATATTTGTTCCCCATGTAGATACTTACAGATTGTAATCAAGTCGCCCCTTTACCTTCTCTTTGTTAAAATAAACAGATTAAATTCCTTGAGTCGATCGCTATAAAGTATGTTTTCTTTAATCATTCTCACAGTTCTTCATTGAACTCTCTCCAATTTATCAACATCCTTCTGGATGCTAGATGAAAATTAGATGACAGGCTATCAAAGTTCCTTTCATATGGTGCCTAGATTCCTTTTGTGAGCTGTCCAACCAAAGGACTGAAAGGCAGGCTCATGCCCTGTATCTTCACAAGGAATGTGTGTGAAAGGGGAACATACATGGCTTCTGAAGAAGTACTGAACTAGACACTTAGAGGAGTATAAAAGCAGATTCTTCAGCCTCCTGCTGTAAATTATTTTACCTTATCAGGGAGGATTGATTTAAATTAGATCAATTTACATCACTGATTTTAATCATGATTTAAATAAGCAAGCAGAAAACCTTGATTTAAATCACTGATTTGAATTGCCTTTTGCATTCGTACTTTTTAGTTATTTTTCAAAGGTTGATTCTCTTTAACTCAATAAAACAAGCTTAAATGTGCTGGATACGTTCGAAAAAAATATCGAAGTTTACCAAAACATATTTTGTATTTAAAACTAACTGATTTATTAAACCAAAGAAGCATTATCTGTAATCAGTAAACTGAACTGATTATTTCTGGTCACCCTGTCCTTCAAGATTTCAGAAGCAGATCTCCTCCTCACATCTATCCATAGTTTGAAAGAAGATAAAAAAAAAAAAACTTACCTGCTTTTTCAACTCCCAATTGGTTTCTTAACTTTGAATGAACTAGTTATTAAACTGAACTAGTTGAATAAACTGAAAAGAAAATGTTCTCTCTGCACCTGAACAAAAGGGTACTGCTGTCCAACACTGATTTAACACTTCAGCAAACTGGTTTCAGGTACTTAGCCAGTGACTTCCACCAGTAGAGCAGTCTGATTTTCTTTAAAACTTGGCAGAAAACATGTACTGCTTATTATTTCTTGTATTTAATTTAAATGATAGAGTATAATACATTTTGGCCTTAACATAGGACGACGATGCCAATTTCCATTTTTTTCATAGTTTTTTTTTTTTAATTCCTGCATTTAATTTAAATTGGAAAATCCAATTTGATTTAAAAACATGCATTTTATTTATTTTAAATAGTCAATTTTTATCCACTGAGGACCTCATAAAAGCCAAAACAACTTATGGACTATAGATTAGCACTCCCATAGAGCAGAGTTCTTCAGGCTTTTTCCTCAGTGCAGACTGCAAAATACAGAGGATTATCTCAGGGACCACCTCCATTCTTATTCACTGACATGAGGGCAAACTCCCTCCTCATTCATCACTGCATAACATCTCAGTGGCAGCTACTGCACCCTTTGCATGGAAAAGGATTTATGTAGTTTAGCTGTCTTTCAGTGCAATTTAGCAACTCACAGGGGCAAGTGCAGCACCCTATCACCAACCAGCTGCCTGTGGACCGCCAGCAAGTGTTCCAGGCAGCACCCTTTTAGAATCATCACCAGAGAGGAAATGTATCTGATCTCAGGGCTAACAGTGCCTTCTCTTTTCTTCCAAATAGTATTTTTATCTAGCACTAATATTTCTTCATGTGAAAGTTCCATCGGACAATTCAGAAATACCGGATAAACTAGAGAAAGCTCCCTGACTGCTATTTTTGTGTTTCGATTGGTTATACTTTCTGCCCTTTGTTATTAATGCTCTGTTCTACACAGGACAACACTATTTTTAAAAAGCAGCTGCTGAAGCGGGAATTAGCTAGCATCTGGTTATTGTCTTTCTGATATTGCAAATGGCAAGGGGCCAATAAGAAAAGGGGAAAGAACTCTCTTTCGACCAAGTGGCCATAGCTTTATTAAACCTTAAAAACAGCAGCATCCTAAAGTAACCTATCTTGGCAAGAAGGAAAAAGGGGAAGACTTCAGCTACCCCCACTTTTTGCTGTCACCTTCTCACACTTTTTGTCACTCAAATTCCAAGTATGCCAACATTTTTAGGGTCAAAAAGCCTACATTATTCTGAAGCCTACAACTATTCCAAGACCTGATCACAGTTCTATGTAGACCAATGCACAAGTCAGCCACCAAGTCGTATACAAGAGTTCAATTCACAGGAAAGAAGGATTTTTTCCAACTTCCATCCTTGAGAAAGTTGGAAACACCAACCCTGCCATCCTTCTGACATTAATTTTATCCCATTTCAGGGGGAATCTAACCCATGCTATGCCATACTACCAGAACCAACTGACTAAAGTTGCAATCCTGTAAATCAAAGGTATGTTAATCATACCATACAAACACAATCACCACCAATAGCTGGTGAACACACAACTGCTTCCAAGTATTCATGCTCCCCCAAAGGCTGTGACTGAAACACAGGGTGCAACAAACTGACCAATACAGACAGAACAAAGAGGAATTAATACCCAAATAATCTCAGAGGAGAAAAAAGGAGGCAGTGTAAAGGGTTAAGATAACAGAAGACTGCTCCTAGTACATACCAGCCAATCCAGTGCCTGTAACAAACTCTAGGAATTCACCAGTTGCAGCCTTTCCAACAAAAAACAGCTACAACTGGCTAGCAATTGCTCTGGCACCATGGGATGTAGCCATGCCTCCCTGGTCTCCATCTATAATCCAGGCTAGCCCTCATTGGTCGAACTGTTTTGTTCACCTTCACAGTAGATATTGAAAGAATGAGGGTAAACTAAAAACTTGGCCAAATATCTTACAGTAACTTTTTTCTTCTGACATTACCTACTAGCTTTATTAGCTATGGATTAAATGTTAATTGCCATCCTATTAATACTTAGCATGGTTTCCAGCATTTTCCATACCTTTGAATAGAATTTGGTTTGGGATTTTATAAGGATACTAAGAGAGAAAGACATTCCAGCATATGAACGGATTTGAGCATTTAACTCCCTTCGGTCCATTGAAAATCTCTGCTTCAGTGCTTTCCACCTTTGACAGACTTTCATTAGCCAAGTCCCTAGTGGAGGTCATTGAGTCTCTGGCTCTTCTCATTTTATGTGTTATAGAAAACTCTGCTTGGGGGAGGTTCTCTGGAGGTATGGACGGGTGGGAGGATGCTAACCACAGACTGTGACAGGAAGCCTTCCCCTCTGTGCCTCTTTAAACTATTATTCCTTATTCCTTAGGCTATAGATCATGGCTTTCAGCAGCGGAATAATCAGAGTGTACAGCACGGAACTAGCTTTGTCCTGCTGATCAGAATACCTTGGCCCAGGCCACAGGTACACCAAGATGTACAGGAAAGAGATCAGCAAGGACCTGACACTGACGATGCAGGCCAAGGCCAGGACAACCATCTCATTGTCCCGGGTCTCAGCTCAGAAGAACTTCACCAATGGCACGATGTTGCAGGAGAAATGGTTGACGTAGTTGGCGCCACAGAAGCAAAAGAGTCATACAACACGTGAGCAACAACATAAACTGTTTCTGTATCATGCTCAGATAAATAGGCTGGACCCGTCCTGACCCCTCAAAAAGTAACTTATTCTATGTCACATTCTGTGTCACAGGGACACACTGTAATCCACCAGTTAGAACTGAATGCTGGGAGTAAAAATTCATGCCTTCTATTGCCAGCTCACTCTCCAATTCATTGCATAGCTTGGGCCACTCATAACTCTGTACCTCAAGGCACCCTATGTAAAGTCAGTTTAAAAATACCAGCAATAATAATTCACATAGATATTACATGGTTTAATGTTGTATTAAGTATATAACATCATGCCTACCATATTCATTTCCCAGTACTGCCAATACCTGTTTATCAAAAATACCAATTTTGGCTAACAGTATCTTATATTTTTATAAAGCTTTTCTTTCTTAAGGACCCCCAAAGAATCTTTCAATTTTAAATGTAATTCCAATGGGGTTTCACTTATTCCACCACTGAAACTGCAGTGAAATATGGCAACGTTTTAACAATGCACAGCAGTCTGACAAAAAGAAAAGGAGGACTTGTCGCATCTTAGAGATTAACCAATTTATTTCAGCATAAGCTTTCGTGAGCTACGGATGCATTCGATGAAGTGAGCTGTAGCTCACGAAAGCTTATGCTCAAATAAATTGGTTAGTCTCTAAGGTGCCACAAGTCCTCCTTTTCTTTTTGCGAATACAGACTAACACGGCTGCTACCACCACCATCCCACCACCAACCTCAGCCTGGTCCAGTCCACACAAGAGATCCACTTCCAGGACACTACAGTGCTAATAAACAATGGCCACATAAACACCATCCTATACCGGAAACCTACTGACCGCTATTCCTACCTGCATGCCTCCAGCTTTCACCCTGACCACACCACACGATCCATCGTCTACAGCCAAGCTCTGCGATACAACCGCATTTGCTCCAACCCCTCAGACAGAGACAAACACCTACAAGATCTCTGTCAAGCTTTCTTACAACTACAATACCCACCTGCAGAAGTAAAGAAACAGATTGATAGAGCCAGAAGAGTTCCCAGAAGTTACCTACTACAGGACAGGCCTAACAAAGAAAATAACAGAACGCCACTAGCCGTCACCTTCAGCCCCCAACTAAAACCCCTCCAACGCATTATTAAGGATCTACAACCTATCCTAAAGGATGACCCAACACTCTCACAAGTCTTGGGAGACAGGCCAGTCCTTGCCTACAGACAGCCCCGCAACCTGAAGCAAATACTCACCAACAACCACATACCACACAACAGAACCACTAACCCAGGAACTTATCCTTACAACAAAGCCCGTTGCCAATTGTGCCCACATATCTATTCAGGGGACACCATCACAGGGCCTAATAACATCAGCCACACTATCAGAGGCTCGTTCACCTGCACATCCACCAATGTGATATATGCCATCATGTGCCAGCAATGCCCCTCTGCCATGTACATTGGTCAAACTGGACAGTCTCTACGTAAAAGAATAAATGGACACAAATCAGATGTCAAGAATTATAACATTCATAAACCAGTCGGAGAACACTTCAATCTCTCTGGTCACGCAATCACAGACATGAAGGTCGCTATCTTAAAACAAAAAAACTTCAAATCCAGACTCCAGCGAGAAACTGCTGAATTGGAATTCATTTGCAAATTGGATACTATTAATTTAGGCTTAAATAGAGACTGGGAGTGGCTAAGTCATTATGCAAGGTAGCCTGTTTCCTCTTGTTTTTTCCTACCCCCGCCCCCCCCAGATGTTCTGGTTTAACTTGGATTTAAACTTGGAGAGTGGTCAGTTTGGATGAGCTATTACCAGCAGGAGAGTGAGTTTGTGTGTGTATGGGGGTGGGGGGGGAATGTGAGAAAACCTGGATTTATGCAGGAAATAGCCCGACTTGATTATGTAAAGAGTTGTCACTTTGGATGGGCTAGCACCAGCAGGAGAGTGAATTTGTGGGGGGGGGTGGAGGGGGAGAAAACCTGGATTTGTGCTGGAAATGGCCCACCTGATGATCACTTTAGATAAGCTATTACCAGCAGGACAGTGGGGTGGGAGGAGGTATTGTTTCATATTCTCTGTGTGTATATAAAGTCTGCTGCAGTTTCCACGGTATACATCTGATGAAGTGAGCTGTAGCTCACGAAAGCTCATGCTCAAATAAATTGGTTAGTCTCTAAGGTGCCACAAGTCCTCCTTTTCTTTTTGCGAATACAGACTAACACGGCTGTTACTCTGAAACTCTGAAAGCAGTCTGACAGTGAGCAAAGAATACAGTGTCTAACTAAAACAAAAGGAAGAACTTCGATATTGTACGGTAAAGGGAAAATTCCAGCTTGATTTGCTACCAAAACACTGGGATTAATACTACTCCTTTTAAAAAAAAGGACCATGGACTTTCTACATTATCCGCAATGGGTCATAGGCTTTAGAGATGGAAGGGATCATTATGATAATCGAATAAGATGTCCTGAATACACAGGTCACGAAGTTTCATCAAGTGATTTCTGTATTGTGCCCAAAACTTTGGCTAAACTAGAGCATCTCTTTTAGTAGGACATCTAATCTCACACATGAGACATACTGCTTGAGTTACCTTAAATCAAGCGGTATGTCTCATGTGTAAGAAGATATTTCCAGCAACAGACTTCCCCTCAGCAAAACTAACGACAGTCAGGAAGTCTGTACAAGCTTAATTTGGCCCTCTTGGGCCTATTTGTTATGCTAAGTTTTTTTTAAAATTACATACTCCCATGCTATTTTTGTCTCCACAGAATTCCCATCTCATTCAGCACACAGCATGAGTTCTACCCCTCATTCTGCCACAGGCTTATGTGATGTTTGACAAGACTCTCTCAGAATGCATATGCACAGGAGGATTGAATTAATGTTGCACAGACAGCCTTCATCCTGGCATTTCCTAGTTTTTGAGAGCTTGGCTTTGCAACCTTAATGTTCTTTTAGTGTAGTTTGGGTATGTAATAAATTAAATACATTAGCTGATATACACTAAGAGGGATCTGATTTGCACTCAGATACTATGGTGATAAGCTGCAGTATAAAACCCCCAAGATTTGATTATACTACAGTTTTAAGACTTCACTTACACTGGCATGTTCCTCCATTAGTAGGATCTCCATAGTAGCCAGATATACAAGTCTCACAGTGTTTGCCAGTTGTCAGGTTCTCACACTTTTCACAGATGCTTTCATTTACACATTTACTGTGCCCATTGCACTGGCAGGCTGAGGAAACAAAGAGATACTTGGTAGTTGTGCTCAAATGTAGTGTATCATAGAGTGTTTGAAGAATCTGATCTGCATTTTGGGTTAGCAGTTTAATCACTTTACGAATGGAACTACCTCATGCAAGTTCTGAATTGCAAAGAGACCCTGGTTCTCATGCTATGGGCCGTGACATCTGAGATCATCACGAAGATAACTGTTCAAATATAAAATGTTAGAGAGGTATAAAATAAATTGATTACCAAAGTATACAACAGAAATACTCCTCTGACTGGACTGGAATTAACAATAGGGAGAGGTTCATGGGGTTGGAGGGAGGCAGGCAGTCCACACAATTCTGGGATCTTCACTGGATAATTCAACATAAATGTGCTGCATAAGAAACTGGGCCTTGCTAATAGTCAACTGAATATTTTATTTAGAAAACCAGAACTGCATTTCTTCTTATTTTCATTCATTCTTCCTGTTTAAATATACTCAAAAGTGATTAATATAAAGACTAAAATGCTGTAGTCTGACTGTGGACTCCTTCCTTTTCAAAATCAAATTTACATTCTTTGTGCATATTTCACTTTTTTTCTCTTCATTTAGTAACAGGAAATTAAGTTCTGCAATCATTTAAGCATTTGGTCTTTCACCTGGAGTCTAAGGCTATGTCTACACTACACAGCTTTTAGCAGGGGTGAAAGTGGGCTGGTACGGTTCAGCGTACCAGTAAGGAGCCGGTACCAGCCCATACCAGCCGATGTTAAAGCACTGTTGCTGCCCCTTTTGCCTCCCGCTGTCGGCGGCCCTGCCGGTAGGGACTGCACCAGTAGGGCCACCAACGGCCAGGTGGGAGGGGGTGGCAAAAGGGGCAGCAACGTTAAATGCTGCCATGGCAAAGAACCCTCCTTAGGTTGGCGGCCCTACTGGTAGGATCCCAACACAGGGGGCGGGGGTAAGGGCAGCTTCCCCGGGCTCAGCAATTTAAAAGGCCCCAGGGCTCCCGGCTGCCACCGCCGCAGCAGCAGCCAGAGCCCCGGGCCCTTTTAAATCGCCGCCGGAGCCCAAGACGGCATGGGCCAGGCAGCACAGATGGGCTGGCTGGGGGAGGCTGACCCCCGCAGCTCCGCCCCTTCCACCCAAGGCCCTGCCCCTTCCGGGGGCCTGGAGCCAGGCCCCTGTACCAGTAAGAGTTTATTACTACTTTCAGCCCGGCTGTGTCACCACAGCTGTGCCGCTAAAAGTCACCGAGTGTAGCCGCTGTTTGTCTGCTCTCCTGCCGACAAAAAACCTCTCGTCCCAACGAGCGGCATTCACACTGGCACTTGCTGTGGCTAAACTTTTGTCTTGGGTGGAGGGGGAGGGTTTAACACCTCTGAAAGACGAAAGTTTTGTCGTTCAATTGCCAGTGTAGACATAGTCTAAGTTTTATGACCTCTGAAGTGTTTCAATTATTAAAAATAACTTCTGCTCAGTTACCTGGACACTGGATAAAGGACCAGTTGTATTTGTTCTCTGCTGGACACATGCTGACGTTAAGGATGGGTTCCAGGTAGTATTTTCCTGTTGTTGGTGGAGATGGCATCTTTACTGGACCTCTGTAGGAGCCTTCCATGCATTTCCCCTTTCCTGTGTTACTAGGGTCCGTACACCAACCACAGCCAGGCTGTTCCAAACAATGACTACATGTGCAGTAGCCAGAACAGTTTGCAGCTTTGAAAATAAATGTCAAATGGTAAAATAAACCACTGGATACCTCACAATACAAGACAATATTTGAAATAAGAATCTTCATATGCCTTTTACTGATCTTGAGACTGATCCTTACAAGTTGGAATCAACATTTATTCTAATACATTTATAAACAGATGTATTTTCATGAATTTCTATTAGTGTACTTAATCCGACAATCTCAAAACTTGCTTTTAAACTTTATTACAAACTAAACAAAACAAACAAAAAACAGCCTGTTATCCAAATTGGTGAAGTAAGGCACAGAGTCTAAATCATTTAACCAGTTACAGAGAAAGCCAATAAACAGCAGAAAAACACCCAGTCCCTTTCTAAAAATTAAACAGTGCACACTAAAATGTTGCTGAATGTTTTCAATTAACTATGTGAAGTATAACTGTCTTATTTACAATAAAATATTAGAAACATGAAATACACGGTCTCCAAATGAAGGAAAGAAACAGTTTTAATTTGATTAACCAATGACCTGTTTCAAATCTTTACTGAGATGTACCCCACTTTATTTATACATGCACCATATACAGCTTATATTACATGCTTCTATATCAAATATAAACCTAAATTAGAAAGAAGGGGTTATCAAGGTAATTTGTCCTCAGGCTACTGTCTCCACAGAACCACTTGGTAGAAATGGAGTGCAGCACCATGCAGACGCAAAACATTCTAAAGCAAACTCAACAATTAGGGGGCATATGAAGATCCCTCAAGCCCAGCATCCTGCTGAGCTAGGGTGTAAATTCCACACACCCGTTAGCTATTCCTCAGTTCCTTGTAATAAGTGGGACTGTTTCCGTGATGACATAGAATTTGTCTTATTTGCAGGAGCAACCTCAATGTTGTGCTATTCTGCTTCAATACACAGTTTCATTCAATCACAGATTTGATCTTGAACAAATGAAGGAAGATTTTCTGTACTCAGAGAGGAGTATAATGTCTTTCTATCTTAACTATTGAATTCTTGGCAGTGTTTGCATTTTGACTTTAGAGGCAGAACAATATGCTTCTATTACTTTGCTCCATTCAATCACATCTCCTATCACTTCCTTCAACTTCAAGCATGTGGAGTAAAATACCAGCTATCTGTTTATGAATTAATAATTCAAAACTAACCATTGTACAGTGTTTATAAGCAATTTTCATATTCACTGAAGAGAGAATGAAAAGAAACAACCTATTGGATAAAATACTGTAGAATGAAAAATAAGATGCTAGTCAGCTTCGTCCAGAACTGTATCACCGGATTTCTTGACCAGCTTCCAGCAGTTTCTAAATCCTAGCAAACTCAGCCTCCTAATTTCCCCCTCAAATATTTAATGATAATTCATTTCCCCCAACTACACCATTCTCTATTACCAATGACTTTACCTAGACCCCCATTCCCACGAGGCTCCTACAAAATTCTATAACCTCTTTATGGTTTCAAAATACACAAAACGAGAACCTTGATGTTCTCCTCACTGCTGTTTAACTTTTAGAATAGCTCTCCTTTTAAATAACAGATCAAATTAGAAATGAATACTTCTGACTTAGCAAAAATATTTTACATATGTTTTGCTAATTTAAACATTTCAGAATGACAAGTTGAAAAACTGAAAAAATTCTGAAAAAAAATACTGGATATGTTTTCTTCCTGAAAAAACTGAGTTTTCATAACCCCATTTGAGAGCTTACATTATTTGCTGTTTAGGTTAGAGCCATACTTTAGGGCACAATCCTGCTCAACACCTTCCATGAAACATAGCATGTTCAAGGATTAGTCCTTACATTTGTAAAGCTCATCCAATCAGGGATCTGTGATTTTTCTAACACTGTGTAACTGCTTATGATTTTGTCACATGAAATTTGTTAGCAATTTATCTAAGCCAAGCTTTCTTAGACCGTCTTTCCAGGTACAGAGGAAATTACTCACGTGGACAACTGCTCATGGTGTACCACTCCATACACTGGCCATAGGGGAAAGAGGCCACGTAAGCATTTGAGTCCACGCACTGTTTCATGTTACTGCACCACATGCATTCAGAGCTGCCACTCGTGCATTCTCCACACGCCGTCCTCAAGGCACAGGGCGTGCGACATTGCTTGGCACTGTGGTTAGCTGGGCATTAAGAAACAACACTCAATGAAATGAGAAAATAGATTACACAATATTCTATTTTATGGTAGTAAATTACAGGCCCTTGCTCATTTGCACAATTAAAAAAAAATAGTGGTGAATAGCTCTTTGTCAACTAGCCAAACTGGGAAGTTCAGTGTGACAAATATACTAGAGCTGGGTGAATACTGGATTTTTTTTTTGGTTTGCTGGCAGTTCTGAAAAATTGAAGACAGCTTCGTTTCAGGTTGAACCAAAATAAAATATTTTCAAAATTTATGATGAATCAAGAAGTCAAAAAAAACTGAGTTGGGTTGAAACAAAACATTTAGTTTTAACCTAACTTGAAATTTTTTTGTTCCAATTTCAGGTATTTTCATAAATGCAAAAAAGAACTAGATTCACAAAATGTAGGGCAGGGGGAAGACGACTTCTATTGTAATTGCAAAAAGAAAAGGAGTACTTGTGGCACCTTAGAGACTAACCAATTTCTCTAAGGTGCCACAAGTACTCCTTTTCTTTTTGCGAATACAGACTAACACGGCTGTTACTCTGAAACCTTCTACTGTAATCGTTACACTAGTGGTTAATATACTTTCCTGGGTTCAATTCCCCCTTCTGCTTGATGTGGAGAAATTATCTTGAATTTGGGTCTCCTCCACTGCAGGACAGGGTCCTGGCTACGGGATATTCTAGTATGGTGCTCTCTCAGGCCACGTCTACACTACCAGCTATATTGGCACCCCTAAGTCTATGGGAGAGCACTCTCCCATCGACTTTGTACTTCATCTCCCTGAGAGGCAGAAGCTATGTCGAGGGGAGACTGTCTCCTGTCAACACAGCACAGTGTGGACACCGCTGTAAATCGATCTAAGCTACATCGACTTCAGTTACATAACGGAACTAGCATAACTTAGATCGACTTACGTCATTAGTGTAGACCAGGTCTCAGTCTCCCCCGTTGAACCTGTTCTACTTTGTATAAATAATTAAATAGTCTCAGAAACAGGGACTTAAACTCTGGTTTCTCACACTTTAGGCAAAAACCCTAACCACCAGTCAATATACCGGTAGTCATTCTCACTCTCTTTCCCTGACTCAGAACCTATTCATTGTCTTTATGAATGACTACAAATTGCCACTATGCATTTTGTGAATGAACTCCATTGCTTTTGTCAAAATGCCCAAAGCTGAAACAAACTTTTTGAGTCTGGTCAAAACAAAATGGCACTGCCAAAATGTTTTGATATTTTTGGTTTGGTCAAAAAACTATGTGATTAACTCGTGCCCAGTTTGTGAATAGTTTCGGGTTGGCCGAAACTGCATTTTTCAGTGATCAGTTTATTTGCCAAAAAATAATTAGCCCAACTGTACTACTAATTGAAAAATCTCTCAAAATTTAGTTTGAGTATTTCATTCAGTTGTTGCTGAACTGAGTCATTTCATCTGTAACGTGGCCATGATGAGAAACTTTACAATATAAGATCCACGCAGTAGGAAATATATCAGTTACAACAAATTCATTTTTCAGTCATTATGAATTATCTTCAGTACAAATACAGAGTAAAACTGAAAGGAAACAACTTGAATGTTATTGCTATTTATATCTTTATAGTGCTGCATATACGTTATCCATATAGTCCTCTTCACACTTTTGTGAAGATAATTGTGTCAGCATTTTACATGTGGAAGAGAGGGATAAAGGTTAAGTAACTTGACCAATGCTACAGATCAAATCAGTATTAGAACCAGAATTCTAACTCAAGAATTTTTGGCTCCTAGTCTGGTGCTTAATCCTTTAGATGACAATTTAGACGAACCATTCTCCGATCAAAAGGGACAGACACAGACCAAGTTAAGTTTTAAACTAGTTATAGACTAGGTTAAAATGTTGTGAGAAAGTTTCTGCAAACATCTTCATCTCTAACTTTATCCTGTACTAGCGCAGAGCAGGACTTACATTGGTGTGGCTAATTTAGATATGTAATCAGCCAGCCTTTCTAAAATATTAAAAAGAAGGCTCTAATTGTTATTCAGAATAACTATCTAAAATGGAGAGTTAATAGACCCAGCCGTTTTAAAGATATGCAGTTCCAAAAATGATAGAGGGCTTTTCCAAAAGCAAATAACCTCATTTTTCAAAACTCTCATATTTCCAAAGTGTTTTGCTCAATTAACTTTAAACTTCAAAAAAAATTATCCTCTGGCTAGACAATATGTACAAAAAAAATTCAGGGAGAGAATAGTTTTTATTTTTTAGTAAGAAGATTGTTCCATACCATAATTAACCTGAATGTCACATACAAATATACAGTTGGGAGAAAGTTTTAAAGCTAATTATTGCTGAACAGTCTCACTGTACTTCTGCTGGTTTTTTAAATACCTGATTTTTGTACAGAATAACTAAAAAAAAAAACTATTGTTCAAACTGGTCTGTTTGGTTACTGAATGATGCAAACATTCAAAATTTAATTGGGGGGAATCTTATTTGTATTACTTAGACAGTAAAATACTTCTCAACTAGTTTCCCACAAAAACAGAAAATTTTTTATCAGTCGCATATTTACCAGGCCTTTCACAGATACTGCCATTAACTTGGTTGATACATGTTGCGGCCTTCAATCCCTGCTGATAAGGCTCAGCTAAATATCCACAAAATCCAGCATCACTTGGTTCCCCAGGCAGCCACTGGAGCAAGGTGTTTGTAAATGGAGACATGTCTTCCCAGCACCAGTACGACACATTGATCTTCCGCAGCCCTACCCATGGGGTCAAAGTTTTGGGCTAGAGATAAAATAAATGTTCGATTGAATGAACACCACAATTTTATCACTTCACATAGTTAAGAAGCAGGACTTTAAAAACAAACAAATAAACAAACAAAAAACTAACGTCATGCAATGTGTATGAACCACTCTACCAGATTTGGAGGTGCAAACATTAATTAAGGGCATATTGTTTTCTCAGTCCCACTGGACTTACAGAGCACATCAACTGGAGAATTAACATCCTTCAGGCATGTGCCTTATTCATCTAATTTAAAACACACTCCCTCCCATCTCCCAAACCACTCCACACATAGTGTTTAAATAGCTGAAAAAAGGTAAGCACTAGAGAGGAGGAAGAACATTTAAATATATCAAACCTGAACAATTCTGAAATTAACAAGAAGAGTTGGCCTTAGATGCTCATGAGTGTATTGTAAAAGGTTAGAAATGGAAATAGCAGTTTTCTGGGGTGATAGTTATACAGAACGCAACGGCAACTTAAAGAAAACGGCTACAAATAGTTTATCTTAGCAATGAAAACAGTTACTATCATTGGGAGCACTCACAAAGTAATCTGCCTACTTCAAAACATTTTATCTTTGCTTAACTTAAACCTGCAACACTTACTGAAGCAATGTGGGTACCCAGCACCTCTGAAAAAATCAGGCCACATTTTTTCAGAGGAACTACAAATGAACAGACAAGCTGCAATCACTCAGTTCTTAATCAGTGAGCACTCTCCCTCAGAAGGTCATTATCAGAGTGAAAGCAGCACATCAGTGAAAGGCAGAGTTCAAATACCAGATAGAGTGTGGCTTTCTACCAAAGCTATTTTTAGAAATTACAAAACTTGCTAAAACAATAAAACATACAAATATAAACTAAAACCAAAAGATTCCTTAAAAATCTGCATAGTTTTTCTAAAACCTTCACCATTTCCAACTCTCTAAGCAATAAAGTAACCAGAGGTAAGTGAACGACATCCTTTCTAAAAAAAGTTCAAATGTTAGAGAGCTTATGGGAATGGCCATCAAGTTCATCAAGTTATACAGCACTCATCACCATGGTATCTAAAAGCCTTGATTTTGAAAACCATGTACTTTTACAATATTCTGCGTATCTCCCCCTTGCTTCACAAATGATTTTTTTAATGTGTAATCTTGTATAGAAAATACCTAATATAGGATTGATAAAAATGGACCACCCTAGTGTCTTATAACTGTTGAACGGTTTCATTTTAAGATCACAGAGCAAGCAAAAGTAGGAAGAATGAAAAATGTTCTTGTTTCAATTTAACAATTCAATTTTTCTTTAGACATTTGTATTCTACATATAAAGTATGTTTCTGCTCTGAAAAGTAACAACATAATAGCTGTTCCATGTTTATTACCTCATTTCTTTCGGTTTACCATTTTTTCAGTTTACCAATAAAAAGTTAATGTCACTGACTGCTTGCCCTGCGCAGTCTTGGCTCTGAGAGCTTAAATAAGTTCTTCTTCTGTATCATCAATAAAAATGGTTCTGCAGACCAAATTAGGACCTGTTACATCTGTGCACCACCACGACAACCTTAGCAACACTTATGCAACCTGCCACCCATGTCTTTGTACAAGTGTCACTGATTAGAAAAAAAAGTCAATTCTATTGATGTGCAAGTAGTAATAGATTCTAAATCATTTTATTAGTTGTGTTGGCTCTGTAATGATAACAGGGGAAAATGTTGGTCACTAGAGCAGATCTAACTGAATATTTCACATGGGTCTGTTGAGTATCAAACCACTTTTCAGAACAGAACAACAATTTAAGTGCTTTACATGAAGTATATATGGTGCCCTGTAACAGGGTACTGGCTAGGAGGTCCTGAGCCAGGCCCCTGTTAGCTCAGCTCCAGTTAAGTAGTATTAATTGGGGCTGGCTGAGTATGCCTCGCCTAATTGCTAGAAGGGAAGCACCTGAGGGCCTCATTAGCCAGGGGGCTATACAGGGCTGGCAGGAAAGAAGTAAGGGGGTGGATGAAAGGGAGGAACCAAAGGCTGGGCATCCCTGCTGGCTGGAGAAGCTAGCTGTCCCCCCAGGTTGCTACTATGCAGCGGTCTGTAAATAGAAGGTGATAGGAGCTGACACTGTAAAAGGCACTGGTGATTGCACTCAAAAGAGGTCTCTGGCTGATTTGTTGCAAAAGCAAGAGAATGCCTTGCTACACGCCCCAGTGGAACCTTTATTTACAGCCCAGGGTACGGTTCACATGAGAATTACTCACCTTCATGTTGCAGTCATGTATCCCAAATCAGAAGTGTGTGTGTGATTTTATTATGCAGTGATATCCTTGAGGCACCCTGAATGTTTATATTTATGTTAGACATTTACATTCTCTACTATTTCACTGCAAAGCTGCCATGGAATACGTGGAATCTCAAAAGAAAATCAGCCCCCTGAGTTAAGAGGCATATTTTGATTTTGGTACAAAACACACAGTACCACAGTAAGTACTCTTCCATATTCAGCGCTCTGATACTCAAATGATGTTCAAGAACCACACTCACCGAAGACTGCATTCTCTGCAGCTCCTTTAGAACAAATTCCACCTTCTTCTGGGTTGTGAGAGATGCCAATAGAGCATTGTGAGTTCTGCATGCCAATTTAGCATTGTCATAGCTCTCTTTTGTACGAGTGATTTTCAAACACGAGTTGCCAACCAAATGCCAGTTTGCTCCGCAGATATTTTCTATGAAAAAGTGAAAGCAATTCATGATACACAACACCTTTCTCCCCCAGGTCAAAACACATCACTTGGAGATGGTGAATGTCCTCCACAAGGGGCCCTCAGCATTGGAGCCTATTCCTTTAATCCAAAAGAGCTTGGTTCACCAACCTTCCTGCCATGCTAAAAGGCACATCTATTAACCAAGGCTTTTGGAGAAGGAGTAGCTTTGATGGGAACAGATCTTTTGGCAGGAGTGGAGTTTTGTTTGGGGTATGCAGGTTAGCTACTAGTTTTAGTTGGATATTTGTCTCTAATTTACGTCAAATGTACCTTTTTAATATTTTTGTCAACTGAAATAAATTAAATATTCAACTACTAAATTCTAGTAGAAGAGATATGCCCTTGCCCTCGGAAACAATCAAAACAAGAGGTAGGGTGCAGTACTGCCAATCCCAAGAATTAAATTTTGAGTTAGACTCACTCCCCCCAACCCCATCATGAAACTGGCTTTAAAACGATTAAATAAAAAATTAATACATTTTGGGTTTTTTAACTGCTTTCAGTTCTTTGAATTTTTAGGGTGCATTCAGGTCACGTTTTAAAGTCTCTCTCTATAACCAAATGGGCTAGAAACTTATTTTTTGTTAAATGAAAGCTTTTGCTTGTCACATGACTCCAAGTGGTTAGGACTAAAGAAAAGTGTCAAACAGAGAAAAACATTAAATTATGAAATCTGGCAATTTTGGAGGTGGGAGGGAAGAAACATTTCTCTTTCAGATTTTTTGAAAAATAAAGTATTAATTCAAGGCAGTATACTCGTTACCCTACTTCATCCAGTTATAGAAATATTCAGGACACAGAAGTACTAGGAAAAATAATAGAATATAGTATTTTATAACATCCTCTTGATTCCCAAATGAATAATACAGTACCAATCTTACATTATACAACAGATGATGGGAAAGCACACGTTTTTTGATAATTAAATTAGTCTTGATTACAACTGGGTCTTAGTGGGATATAAAATCTTTTGAAACAATTACATAAATAAAGAAATAGACAAAAGTGGGACAAAAGCAGATCTGAAATATTTTGCTTGGAGCTTAAGTACAACCTCTTCATCCACTATATTACTACTGCTAGGGCTGTCAATCACAGTTAATGCATGTGATTAATGCAAAACAAATTAACTAGATTAAAAAACTGTCACAATTGTAGTTTTAATCGCACTGTTAATCATAAAATACAAATTTAAATTTATTATAAATATTTTGGATGTTTTTCTACATTTTTCAAAAATACTGATTTCAATTACAACACAGAATACATAGTGTACAGTGCTCACTTTAAATTATTTTTATTACAAATATTTGCACTGTAAAAAAGATAAACAAAAACCTCATACAAGTCCATTCAGTCCTACTGCTTGTTCAGCCAATTGCTAAGAGAAACAAGTTTGTTTACATTTACAGGAGACAATGCTTCTTATTTAATGCCTGCTTCATATTTACAATGTCACCTGAAAGTAAGAACAGGCATTCGCCTGGCACTGTTGTAAACATTGCAAGGTATTTATGTGCCAGATACACTAAACATTCATACGCCCCTTCATGCTTGGACTTGTAGGCGCTAAAGTTTTATATTGTTTTTGTTTTGAGTGCAGTTACATTAAAAAAAGTCCACATTTGTAAGTTGCATTTTCACACTAAAGAGATCGCAGTACAGTACTTGTATGAGGTGAACTGAAAAATAGTATTTCTTTTCCGCATCTTTTTTACAGTATGAATATTTGTATTCAAAAATAAAAATCAGTTGGATTTCAAAGCAAATCTCACATAACATTAACATATATATAAAACTAATTGTTCCTTATAAAGAACAGTCCTTACCTCACCCTAATCATAGATTTTGATGAGGAAAATAAAGGATGTTTTTGGATTTAGGGATTTAGTATTTGTTTTTAAATACAAAATATACATACCAGGTAAAGCTATGCACTCTTGATTTCTGGGCTCCCACTGACAGTTCTGATCCATGGCACAGCTTTTACAACTTGTCTTTTTGTTACAATAATATGCGGGATTATCCTTGGGGCATTTGTCATATTCAGTAAGGGGTACCTAAAACACACGGGATGTTTACGTTTTTTTCTTACATGTCTATTCACGCTCACAAGGACCACCACTATAATTCTGTAGAAGGGGCAACAAATTAGGTCTACTGAAGGACCAATATTTTCAGAAGATGTATCATGTTCAGAATTCCTTCCCCAAACCTGCATGCTAAGCCACCTCCCTCACCATGCTCAAGTCCCTCTTAAACCAGTTGTGCCATCTTGCTTAAAAGATGTGAGGAGAGAATCAAGGGTTTTTTGGACTTATGAATGGAATCATCAAGATGTGCACGTGCCTTACCAAATAAATCTTATGATGTTATTAGTGGCAAAGATGCCGACGAAGTGGGTATTCACCCACGAAAGCTTATGCTCCAATACGTCTGTTAGTCTATAAGCTGCCACAGGATTCTTTGCCACTTTTACAGTTCCAGACTAACACGGCTACCCCCTGATACTTGATGTTATTACTGATATCCTCATCTTTCCTTGCCCCTTCCCATTGTCTCTTTAGGATACTCACTACTTAAGTAGCTGAAGTATAATATAATCCAGGGTCCCACAAAAAGCCACTGAACCTCAAGAAATTCAGATGTTTGTAGTTACAGTTACACAGCAGAAACACATACATAGAAGTCATTGTGACACAGATTAGTTTTCCTGACATTTGAAACTTCATAGCAAGATTAACATTTTCAGAGTGATTATTAAACATGTTTACCTGATCATCTGTGCAGTTGTTATGCTTTAAGATACACTGGTCAGTGCACCATTGACAGTTATTCGTATTCGCTGTACAGCTATAGCAGTCTGTAATCTGATTACATTTTTCATGGTCTACAACAATTAAAGAAAAAAACCTGCATGACCCAAAACAAGCATTTCCTGACAGAGTTCTAAGAAGCTGTTTACACACGTGTTATAACCAATGGCTGTGCCAACAGATTTCCCATAACCCACAACAGCTATCAATTAAACTGGACTTCTTGTTTTTACTTTAATTTAACTAAGTTGAAAGAAATTCCATTAATTTCCTCTGTCAATAAATTTTAAGTCACTTTCAGGAAAGTGCACCTGCAATTCAATGGAGAAAGACACACAAATGTTGAGATTGCCCATGTAAGCCCAATAGACATATGTGCAAATGACAAATGGACATCTAATTTAAGTGTGCAAATGCAGACACATTTTTCAGAAATCCTGGCTCTCAATTGGGAGTTTCATATGAAGTTTAAATCTTCCAGTTCATCATCTTCCTCGTTTATCTACTCTGCTTATGCAGTACTTTGTTTATACACTAAAGATCCCAAATTACTGTCCTTTTACATCAATTGTTTTCACACAATTAAAGGATGCAATATACTACAGAAGCAAGTTTCAGAAAAAAATCAACTCTGGGAGCTGGCAGAGCACTGGCATAAACTATTGCAGACTTGATAGCTGTTAGAAATTTTAATAAATGGAGTCCAGAATTAAATGTAGTTCCAAGAAATTGCTCAAAGATTAGTAACTCTATGAGCCCCTCTCCCCACTCTAGTTGAAAAAGTGATAGCAACAATTATCTGATGACACCTTCCCTCTTGGTGAGCACAAAGGAGTGCAGCATGGCCCTGCTCCATCTTTCCCAATGGTGCTTGTCAACAGAGTTGGAGGCTCTCAGAATGACAAATCTCAGTCACTTTCTATGGAACAATGGTCCAAGCCTGTCTCCCATTGGGAAATTTAATAAAAGAGCAAAGATAATAGCAACAGTCTGAGTTGGGTGGATGTTTAAAGGAGAAAAATTGAGAGTTTTAACTGTCCAGCCCCCAAACAGCCAAGCAATCATTTCAGCAGCAGTCTGTGGCCCTCAAGCCATTTCTATCACTTTACTGTAGCATTTAATTTGTACACTGTCCAGTTTTTATTAACACAAAATTAAAGTCATGCTCTCACAGTAAGACACAAAAGGCTGTTTATTAGAAGTCTACAGGTGCACCTTCTACACAAGGTATGTAGCAATAGCTTGCTAATGCACACGCTGTTGTCACTTACTGCTAGAAGAAACATACTAAACACATTCAAATTATTTTTGGGACCACAAAACCAGCCAACTCCTCGATTTTTACTCGTTTATCTTTTTGCTAACTCTTGGAATGTTGAATATTTTCAAGAAATAACCTGAAGTTTACAACTGTGGTAATGAAAAGATTTGGCATACCCAATAGTGTAGGCGCAGCTGACTTGTTCATGATTATAGCTGAAGTTCATATCATATAGAATCTTGGCCCACAGTCCCTGACTTTGACTATTTAGTGAACAATGTAATGTACAAAAATGTGAGGAGGAACAGAGAAGATTTGAAACAGTATGGAAAGAAAAAAGCAAAGAAGTCTATTCTATATATGCTTTTATTCCACACTCATCACCACAGTATCCAGAGTACCTTCCAGTAGTGCATTAAGCTATGAGACTACACATCGGTCACGTGATGTTTGTTCTTTTATCCTCTAAGATGGAGAAGCATGTGTAGTGGAGTGCCTTGTTTTGGTGGTAGTGCATCTTTTTAACACAAATATACTCGTTGCTATGTGTCTATGTTATAGAAGTGCAATGCATACATACCTGGTTTTGAAGGACATTCTTCAAAAACTTTTTGTTGTTGCTCTGCTGTTGCTCTTTCCCATGGGACACACAGAGAAAAAGTGGTGTTCCACACACACCTGACTCCAGGACCTGCTCTTAAGCAAGATGTCTCATTGTCATAAGCTTCACAGCTTTCTGGTGTATACCTCAGGATATCGCTCAGGAGGAGACTGTTGAAACCTCCAAATATATACACAGTGCTAAACATAAATAAGAAAATTGAAGTAAATGTTATGTTCATATATTTGTAGACCATTTATAGCTGCATTTCAGTTATACAGCTCTTGATAACTGTGCAGGGCACCTAGAATACATCGATAGGAGCCCTCTTCTTGTAAATCCAATTAAATAAATAGATGTTGGTTAAGGAACACATTAAACAGAATGGTGTCTCAGAGTTCCATTAGTTCAGTAAATCTCAGTCCATGACTTTTGAGCCATAAACTGCATCAGATCACTCCTCAGTCAGGGATTGTTGTGATCTATATGTTGCAATACGGTATAGGCCATACGGGCCTAGTATAAATGCTGTATGCGTACGTGAGTTGTGTGCTGGCACCTGAAGCAAGGATTTAAGGTTATGAGCAGTCAAGAATTGTCATGCAAAACAAACTTTGTCATGTCCATAAGAGGAAATGGAACGTCTTGGATTACGGCGGCCTGCCCAGAACTGCTCTCCTGGAATTATGGATGAAAGGCTTATTAAACAGACAAAGAGCTAATGATGCAACAGTCTGGTCTATAAAAAAAGTTGTTTGCTATAGCTGAAATTGCAGCCAGACCCAGACCCAGATCCCTGAAAAAGAAGAGGCGTGTAATGTGAGGCTCCCCATGCCTGGTGATCGGACTGAATTTCGACTAGCCATTGGGATTTGCTTCGGATCTTCAGACTCCGGTGTAGTATGAAAGGAGTGTGAATGTGGAGTGAGTGGGGTTTATATTCTCAACCAAAAAAATATTTAGAGTATTATATACCAACACTTCCAGTATCTGCCTGCTCCCCCATCCCGTAGGAAGGCCTCTATCAGAGCCTAACATTTGGTGGAGAATTGCGGGGGCGGGGGGGGAAGGGGAGGAGAGATATAAGGAGTGCTGGATTGTGAGACGGGGTCTCACAGGTGACTCCTTATTTGTAGGATTAGAAGTCCGCTTGGGGAGATACTGCGTTGAGTTTTGGGAACATGCCATATTAAGTATAAGTGAGTGAGAGCGTGCGGGGAGATACCGTGCGAGGTTTTTGAGATGTTTAAAAAGAGTAAAGGGGTAGAGGAGGCACGCTAACGGATTAAAGTTAAGCCCCTTCTATGTTAGGGACGGAGATTACTGCATTTGGGACCTGCCCTTGGATGGAGGATACAGTGGAACCTGATGTGATAACTGATACATTAGAAAACATGTTTGAGAAGTATGTACAGCTATACAAGCCTAATGCCAGCAAGAAGCAGGACAGCTGTGATATGGCTGTTGTGGCAGGCTACGAAAAAGGTAATTGAATACAAGGGGGAGGCATGTGCCGGGCTACAGACCCCGCAAGAAAGTTTTAAAATCTGCCAGGAAAGTTTAGAGAAGGACGTAAGGCAAGCACAAGTAATGCAGACTCAGTTGGAACAGCTGGGAAAAGAAACTAGAGAACTGGAAAAGAGAATGATGGAATGGGGACACAGGCAAGGCTCTGTGGCATCAGAGCTGGGAACGGAATACTGGGGAACAGACTCTGCCAGCGTGTAGAGCTATGAATATGTTTGCTTGGAATTAACCCCAATAAACATTGCAGTGCCTGCACTTTGGATTTCTGGTCTTCTGCTCTCTGTCGGTGTGACAGGAACCAGGGGAGAGGGTAAAAGAAATGAGGCACTTAAGTCCGCTTGTACGAAGTTTAGAGCGGGGGTCTCAAACACGCGGCCCGCCAGCTCCTCGTGGCACCCCCGCCCCCCCAGCATTTACCTAGAGTAGCTCCAGGCCGGCGTGAACCGGGGGCAGGGCAGGCTCCCTCCTTGCTTGCCTGCCCTGCCCCCGTGCTGCTCCGGGAAGCGGCCGGGACCTGGGAGATGGGGGGGCACAGGGGACTGTGTGTTGCCCTGGCTGCTCCTCCAGGTACCTCCCCCGAAGTTCCCGTTGGCTGCGGTTCCCCGTTCCCGGCCAATGGGAGCTTCCGGGGAGGTACCTGGAGGAGCAGCCAGGGCAACACACAGACCCCTGTGCTCCCCCATCTCCCAGGTCCCAGCCGCTTCCCGGAGCGGCGCGGGGGCAGGGCAGGCAGGCAGGGAGCCTGCCCTGCCTCTGGTGCATGCCGGGCTGGACCCGCCCCCCGAACCCCTCCTGCAGCTGAACCCCCTGACCTGAGCCCCCTGCTGCACCCCACACCCCTCCTGCACCCCGACCCCCTGCCCTGAGTAGCCTGCCACACCCTGCACCCCTACTCCCTGCCCTGAGCCCCCGATGCACTCCGCACCCCTCCTGCACCCCCTGGGGACAGGGAGGGGGCGGAGTTGGGGTGGTGGATTTCAGGGAAGGGGTTGGAATGGGGGCAGGGAAGGGGTGGGAAGAAGCAGGGCAGGGGCGTGGCCTCACCGAAGGGGGGGGCGGGGCGGGGCCAGGGAGGGGTTGGTCAGTGGTGCAGCCCTCGGGCCAATGTACTAGTCCTCACGTGGCCCTCGTGGTCATTTGCGTTTGAGACCCCTGGTTTAGAGTAAAGGCAGCATTATGGGAGACTGCCAGTAACTTTTTTTACATTTGGTGCTACTCTAGTAAAGGCTACTGGAGGATTGTAAATTAAAGTTTGGGGCAGTTAAAAATTACGTGGCACAATAGGGTTTGGAATCAGAAGCAAAGTTAATACACCACCTTAAGAGACAGGAGCTGCCACTTGGTCGGAGTGAAAAAAGGAAAAAAAAAAAAGTTTTGAAGTGAAAAAGGGAGAGTGAATGGGTTAACCCCTGAAGTTGCTCAGAAACAATTAACTGCAACAGAGAATAGCACTTCTGCAATTCAAGGGAGGTGCAAACAAAAGCAGCAACAACAACAGAAAAGCCACAGGGTAAGGCAGCTGTATTGCACCTTAAAGAATTGAATGCAGAAGTAAGTAAGTGAAGAGTTACAAGTAGCTTTTGCAAAAATTAATACTACAGATGTCAAGGTTCCTTCCCCACTCTGAACTCTAGGGTACAGATGTGGGGACCTGCATAAAAACCTCCTAAGCTTACTTTTACCAGTTTAGGTTAAAACTTCCCCAAGGTACAAATTAATTTTACCCTTTGCCCTTGGAATTTCCACTGCCACCACCAAACTTTAACTGGATTTACTGGGAAACGTAGTTTGGACACGTCTTTCCCCCCCAAATCCTCCCAACCCTTGCACCCCACTTCCTGGGGAAGGTTTGGTAAAAATCCTCACCAATTTGCATAGGTGACCACAGACCCAAACCCTTGGATCTTAGAACAATGAAAAAGCATTCAGTTTTCTTACAAGAAGACTTTTAATAGAAGTAAAGGAATCACCTCTGTAAAATCAGGATGGTAGATACCTTACAGGGTAATTAGATTCAAAACATAGAGAATCCCTCTAGGCAAAACCTTAAGTTACAAAAAAGACACACAGACAGGAATAGTCATTCTATTCAGCACAGCTCTTTTCTCAGCCATTTAAAGAAATCATAATCTAACACATACCTAGCTAGATTACTTACTAAAAGTTCTAAGACTCCATTCCTGTTCTGTCCCCGGCAAAAACAGCATACAGACAGACACAGACCCTTTGTTTTTCTCCCTCCTCCCAGCTTTTGAAAATATCTTGTCTCCTCATTGGTCTTTTTGGTCAGGTGCCAGCAAGGTTACCTTTAGCTTCTTAACCCTTTACAGGTGAGAGGATTTTTTCCTCTGGCCAGGAGGGATTTTAAAGAGGTTTACCCTTCCCTTTATATTTAAGGCAACAGACTTTGTAGGGAAGTAAACACTTTGGATCTGTGAGAACGTTAAAAAGTAATAGTTGTGGTGTTATAAAAAGGGAATTCTTGGTTTAATAATAAAACCCAGTTATGTAAATATAAATATACATGCAATGCGGTACAGTCACATTGGGTGAAACCGTGGTAGTTAAACAAATTATACAAGGGCGTCAGGTAGAGTGGCTACTGCTACCACAATGTGTTATCCCCAAAAGTCTTTACAACTATTCTGAGGGGAAATGGGCCCTTTTCGCACAGGAATAGTTTGTAATCAAAATCACTAGGGGTAAGGTGTGGGGTGGGGGTTAGGAGGGGTATTAGAACTTAACTTGACTGCCTTCAATTATACAAAATGGGAATATAATCTGGGTATAGTATTATGAAAAAAATAATTAGAGCAGTGCAAGGAATATTAAGCACACAAAAAAGAATGTGTGTGTGTAAATATTTGTGTGTAATTACGTAAGGTTTTAAGGACCTAAACCAACACTCCTGGTTTGTAAAATTCTTTTTGTAGGTTTAAGATCAAAACAAGCCCAATTTTTTTTAAATAAAAAAATAATACCACTAAAATGGCATTTGAATCTCACATCCAAAGTTACAACATTGACAGACCCTTTTGCCAGAGATGGCAGCTAGTATGATGTGGCTTTGGTATTTAGCATTTAACCCTTTGGGTACTTCCATGTGGTTATAAAGTTTAATATCTTTTAAAATGAGGACTGAAGACTGTGGCCATGGCAGGGACAGCCACAACTGGGAAAATGGAGAGAGATTCTGGATCCCTTTGTATTTTTATTTTGGTAATAAATAGCAGCTAAGTATTGCAGGAGGGGCACAAAAAGACAGACAGTGTATCTTTGAAGCAAGAGCAGGGGTGAAATGTACAAAAGAAGCAATGTCAGAAACACCCAGCCTTGAAGTGGCTCTAAGTAATCAGACTGTCACAATGTTAAACCTTGACATAAATGCTAGTGAGTAACCTTGTAACAATGTATAATGTGTGTAATTTGGGGGGGCGGGGGGAGGGATTTTCAGCATGCTAAAAATGGTCATTAAAAATAAATCTCATGTTCAAAGATCTCATAGTAATACTCTCAGCTATTACCTGTGAATAAACTTAAAGCTTGGCACAGCAGAGAAGCTATTACAAACCTAGTCTGCTGTACAAAAAGGGAAACTGAAGTACTCTGCCTCATGAATTTCATAAACAAACAGTGGGATAATTCACCCTTTTCTTTAAGGGTAGAAGCCATTGAAATCTGACCAGTCTATAGAACAAATCACAGGAAAGTATAGAGGTAATTTCTCTGTTTTTCTTGCAATCAGCAAGGAGATTCGTAAAGGAGATTTTTAAGCAATAATCTGTCCCCACAACGGGGAAGGAAATGTGGGTTTTTTTGTTTTTCAGACACTACAGGCAAGCTGGTGCCAGCAGAACAACTTAGAACACCATCTACTGTTGCAACGAAAATTATGCTGTGTGATTTGTCTGGTTTGTCTTGTCATTACCATTATTTTGATGGAAATTGTACAAGATGGATTAACACATATAGCGGCAAAAGTCAATGCATGGTATGATCTGTCTAGAAAGCCTGGTCCATTCAAGGTGGGAATTTAAGTGATATACCAAATTCCAGGAGAACATCATCTATTCCCAGCCTGCTGCTACTGGGAACAGAGAATGGAGGGTGGAAATAGGCTCATTGCATGCAGTGAACAAAGAGACAGGAGAGTTAAGATGGGTACCTGAAAAAAACTGCAAAGGGATGAAATTATTAACATCTGCCACTCCATGGCACACCAAGGAATAGAGAATATGCTGCTTTTTAAGGTGAAACAAATTGAAATTTGGCCTCGAGTACGGGAAGATGTAGAAGGATTGGTTAAAAATGGTACAAAATGAGTGGCAGACAGCAACAAAACACCTAGTGCAGGGCCATTGTTACATCAGAGAATTGTAGGGCCATGGAGTAGGATACAAATGGACTATATTGATAAGTTGCCGAAAACTTCCAGAGGAAATCAGTATTTGCTGGTGGTTGTGGATTCTTTTTCCGGATGGATGGAGGCGATTCCTACCCAGAATTATACTGCAGAGACCACCACTAAGAAACTATGGGAAATTGTTTTTAGCAGGTATGGAACTCAGAGTAATTGATTTGGATAATAGGCCGCATTTTGTGGGGTAAGTAATGAAAAGCTTACTGAAAGCTTTAGGAATAAAGCAGCAGTTACACATTCCTTATCATCCTCAATCATCAGGATCAGTAGAAAGAAAAGGAGTACTTGTGGCACCTTTTTGCAAGGATCAGTAGAGAGAATGAATCCAATGATTAAGCAGGCTCTACGAAAAGTGGTATAGGAAACAGGTAAAGATTGGGATGAGAAATTACCATTGGTGTTGGTGGCAATTTGAAGTAGTGATGAGGTAGGTACAGGGTACTAGCCATGCTAAATTCTCTTTGGAAAGCCTATGAGGCTGTGGAGCCCTCTACTGTAGCCAGGAGAAGGGGAAGTAGAGGAAGTATCGCTTACCCAACGCGTTAAAGAGTTACCGACTGAACTTAAGAAAATGGAATTTAGATTAACAGATGCAATTTGGAAAGCAAGAGAATATGTGAACTCACAGGCCACTCAAGATACGAAATTATGGAACATAGGGGATAAGGTGATGTATCTGAGGCTGACATCAAAAGATCATGTCTTAGAATCAAAATGGGTTGGAGCCTTTTCAATTATGAATAAAATTTCCCTCACTGTAGTGCAAATTAATAAGGGAAAAAGGGGGAAATGGGTACACACATCAAAATTAAAGTTACGGACCAAAGATTAATAGAAGGGGAATGTCCAACTGCACCGGAGATATCCCGAACAGATCCTGAATTGGGAGTGTGGATACTGTGCTATGACTTTTGCAATTGGCTTGCTGCTTACACTCATTTTGCTTTGCATTATTTGTCTGGTGGAAAGATTGTGCTGTGTGAATTACATTTTAGGAAGAAGACTACCAGAGCTCGAGCAAAAACAGACGGGGTTAGCAAAGGCTTAACAAAAGCTGATGGGGTAGTATATTCCGAGGCACTGGACATTATTCTTTTGGAATAACGACCATGACCTCAACACAAGAGGGGTGGAACCAGAAGAAGAAAAAGTTTGCAGGGAATGAAAATTGATTTTAAAGTAAAAGTTCTAACACTGTCAGCAATGATTCAGGAAAAAACGGAAATTATGGTACCCTGAAAGGCGGGGATATGACTTCTGGTTTTTATATTTTGTGAGTATCTGGAGAAGTTTAGGGGTACAAGGATATGCACATGGGAGCACCTCTAAAATGGAGATATGGATTAAAGGGGCTAATACGTTCAGCTATCCATGTGACACAATGGAGAAAGCAGGACCAAACAAAAACAGATGGGAGGGGGAACCTTTTGAGGTGAAATTTGAAATATGGTGGGAAAACGGTAAAGGATTCACATGAGAATATTTAAAACCAGAGGACTTGGAGAAGCAATGGAGGTATTTTTATATTATAACAGGGGAGTGCTGGTTGACCTTTCAATTTAGTCATAATGAAAACAACACGAATATAAGCTTCCTGAATTGCACTTTTTTGGAATTTGGGATTTAATGCAACTACCCTGGATGTGATTTATGAAAAAGAATTGGCTAATGTCCATGTGGGATGGAATGAGTCAGCAGCTCTCGAAGCGTATCATAGAATCATAGAATATCAGGGTTGGTAGGGACCTCAGGAGGTCATCTAGTCCAACCCCCTGCTCAAAGCAGGACCAATCCCCAATTAAATCATCCCAGCCAGGGCTTTGTCAAGCCTGACCTTAAAAACTTCTAAGGAAGGAGATGTAGATGTATGATGCTATGGTAAATTCTTCCATAATGGTGAAATTAAGCTGTTTCAGGAAAATCAACACAGGAATATACTTTTGGGGACATGGTAGCTATTTCGTGCTTCTTAATCAAATACCAGTAAATAAAACCGCCCCAAGAATCATGGTGGATGAACATCCAGATAGAAGTGGGGAAATAACTGAAGCCCCAACTATTGTGGACCAACCAATCTGGCTGGAGGAGTTGCGATTAAATGTGAGTGCACCACATTCAGAGTGTACGCCATATGCCTTGCCTCTATTACTAGCATGGCAACAACAATGGGGAGATGGCGCTAAAAGACGTCAGAGAGGTATAGGAGAATATATTGTGGGTGGCACTGGTGCTGAGGTTGGGGTGTTGAATTCGTCTGATATTGAGACGTGACGAGGGAAAATGTCTTGGGTGAGACAATGCCATCACAAAGATCAAAATTATGCTGTGGCTCTTTGCAAATGAACAGTCAAAGAGTAATTTTTGTCAACTGATAAAACAGAACACTATTTAGCTAGGGAATTGATTTTTCCACGCTCGTGAGGGCAAGGATCACATCTATGTTTTAGGCACAATACCACCTTTGTGTTACTGCTACTTTTACACGCCTGCACACACAATTTTGTTTTAATAATGACTAGTTCAGGGGTTCTCAAACATCATTGCACCGCGACCCCCTTCTGACAACAAAGTTACGAAATGACCCTGGGAGGGGTGCAGAGACCGGGCCCTGCCGCCTTGGGTGGGGGAAGAGGGAGCCACAGCCCGAGCCCCACTGCCCAGGACAGGGGTGGAGCTCAGGCTTTAGCTTCAGCAAATATAATGCAGGCCCTGGCGGTCCTGACCCACGGTTTGAGAACCACTGGACTAGTTAATGCAGAATATGAAAACTAACAGAACTGAATAGAAATTTGGTGGGCAAAAGTTCTTTCCTTTCATCCTACAGTTATTTTTGGTCCCAATTAAGGAAAAAACTTAAGTATATGCTTAAATGCAATTCACAAAAGTCATTGCATTGAAGGTATTTAGTATACAGTCAAGCTGCTATCTATTTTGTGTGAGATTTTCAAAGGCATGAAGGGCAGCTAGAAGCTCAACTCCCTTGAAAGTTTTTGGGAATTACATGCCTAGCTCTCATTTGTGACTTAAATAATCTCCCTCCTTTCATGTGTTTAAGAGAGGCATCCTCAGAGAGAGATGGCACTGGAACCAAAACCAGAGACTTAGCAAATCACATACTCCTTAAAACGTGGATTTTATTATAGCAAACGTAGCCAGCAAAATGGCATGGACCCCAACTGTATTTCTGCCTAAACAGCATATGTTTCTGTCAAAAGACAGATGAGGCCAGACAGGAGGAAGGCTACCAGCAAGCAAAAAAAGGTAACGAAGATGTGAACAGAGGTCTTATTAGTAGGAGCAGTGAAGAGAGAGTCTATTTTTGGAGCTATTAAAACTAATAAAAACAGAGATGACAATGGAGATTGAGAAGGAAAGAGAAGGAGAAGTATTTGGAGGGAAGAGGAAAAACTCAATTTTGGACTGATTAAGTTCTAGAGATGAGATGGCAATAGTGTCTGGTCTAGTCGGAGAAGAGAATGAGTCAGGACAGCTAAAAATAAGAAAGGTTATAGGTTGGAAATCGAGAGGTTATAGGTTGGAAATCTTCAGCAGAGATGCAAGTTGAAGCTATGACAGGAAGTAAGGTCACAGAACTTGAATTTGGTTTCCAGTTGGAAGTTCTCAGTGACCTTATAAACACATACATATATGTTTGCATATGGGCTCATTTAACTACACAGTATGCAGATATAAAGCAAGACTTTTTTTTTGTCTTCTGACCTGTTACTCAGCACAGCAGAATGTCCAAATCTGTCGACATCATGATGGAGATCAGGTCGAGGAAGTACTGACCAATGATCACAAGCTAGGATTAAGGAAAGCTCACTTCAGAAAAGTTCCTCTAGCATAATTAATAACTGACATTTAAATAGCACATTTCTTCCTGAAAGATCCCAAAGTACAGTACTTCAATAGCTACACAGAAACCATTTCATCCCTCACCACAATGCAACCACCTTCTACAATGGAATGTGGTAGCTGTTTAAAAGCACAAGGCACAACACACTATACAACATTTCACGACAAAGCGAACGCTGTATCCATTTGAGACTATCTTAGGGCCAGATACAGCCTGGCTCTTACACGGGTCTCTGGTGGGCAGGAGTGCAATGAGCCTTCCCTACGCCATCATGCAGCCTGCATAAGGACTGGGCACAGTAGCATTCCCTGTGCTTCAGGGAGTTAAGGGACCGCTCTTATCCGTACTTTCCCATGAAGCCCCCAAAGAGGAGGCGATGGCATGCAATGGTTCTTCCCCAGCCTTCGCACCCATCCATGCAGCGGGGGCGTAAGCTGTACTGCTGGAGAGCTAGCTGCTCCTGCTGGCCTCCCTTGGAGGGACTCAGTGGAATAACCTTCAAGGACTTCGGGAGAATTATGGGTAACAGTTTGTGGGGTTTTTTTGTTTGTTTTAATTACTGGAATTAATCACTAAACAATGAACCTACTTTTTACCCGTTTATATGTGAACGTCCTCAGTTTTGCCCTGAATGGACATAATGTGGAGCAAGGGCTTTAAGATATGTATACACAGATCATTATTATTTCGCAGTTATGTGATTTGAGGGAAGCCTGGCATAATAGTTTTGATTCATGATTTTTTTTTAAAACTATTGTGTGATTATTGCATTCTTTTCTATTAGCATAACATAGAATCAGAGAACTGGAAGGGACCTCGAGAGGTCATCTAGTCCCGTCCCCTGCACTCAAGGCAGGACTAAGTATCTAGACTATCCCTGACAGGTGTTTGTCTAACCCGCTTTTAAAAAATCTCCAATGATGGAGATTCCACCAGCTCCCTAGGCAATTTATTCCAGTGCTTAACCACCCTGACAGTTAGTAAGTTTCCCTCATGTCCAACCTAAACCTCCCTTGCTGCAATTTAAGCCCATTGCTTCTTGTCCTATCCTCAGAGGATAAGAACAATTCTTCTCCCTCCTCCTTGTAAGAACATTATATGTACTGGAAAACTGTTAGCATGTCCCCTCTCAGTCTTCTCTTCCCCAGACAAAACAAATGCATTTTTTTCAATCTTCCCTCATAGGTCATGTTTTCTAGACCTTTAATCATTTTTGTTGCTCTTCTCTGGACTTTCTCCAATTTGTCCACATCTTTCCTGAAATGCGGCACCCAGAACTGGACACAATGCTCCACTTGTGGCCTAATCAGCACAGAGTAGAGTGGAAGAATTACTTCTCGTGTCTTGCTTACAACACTCCTGCTAAAACATCCCAGAATGACGTTCGCTTTTTTTGCAACAGCGTTACACTGTTGACTCATATTTAGCTTGTGGCCCACTATGACCTCCAGATCCCTTTCCGCAGTACTCCTTCCTAGACAGTCATTTCCCATTTTGTATATGTGCAACTGATTGTTCCTTCCTAAGTGGAGTACTTTGCATTTGTCCTTATTGAATTTCATCCTATTTACTTCAGACCATTTCTCCAGATCATTTTGAATTTTAATCCTATCCTCCAAAGCACTTGCAACCCCTCCCAGATTGGTACCATCCGCAAACTTTATTAAGTGTACTCTCTATGCCATTATCTAAATCATTGATGAAGATATTGACCAGAACCGGACCCAGAACTGATCCCTGTGGGACCCCACTCGTTATGCCCTTCCAGCATGACGCTGAACCACAGATAACTACTCTCGGGGAATGGTTTTCTAACCAGTTATGCACTCACCTTATAGTAGCTCCATCTAGGTTGCATTTCCCTAGTTTATTTATGAGAAGGTCATGCTGGACAGTATCAAAAGCTTTATTAAAATCAAGATATACCAAGTCTACCGCTTCCCCGCTATCCACAAGGCTTGTTACCCTGTCAAAAAAAGCTATCAGGTTGGTTTGACATGATTTGTTTTTGACAAAAACATGCTAACTTATCACCTTATTATCTTCTAGGTGTTTGCAAATTGATTGCTTAATTATTTTGCTCCATTATCTTTCCGGGTACAGAAGTTAAGCTGACTGGTCTGTAATTCCCTGGGTTGTCCTTATATCCCTTTTTATAGATGGGCACTCTATTTGCCTTTTTCCAGTCTTCTGGAATCTCTCCCATCTTCCATGACTTCTCAAAGATAATCGCTATTGGCTCAGATATCTCCTCAGTCAGCTCCTTGAGTATTCTATGATGCATTTCATCAGGCCCTGGTGACTTGAAGACATCTAATTTGTCCAAGTAATTTTTGACTTGTTCTTTCCCTGTTTGAGCCTCTTCCGATCCTTCCTCATTTTCACTGGCATTCACTATGTTAGACATCCAGTCACCACCAATCTTCTTGGTGAAAACCGAAACAAAGAAGTCATTAAGCACCTTTGCCATTTCCACATTTTCTGTTGCTATTTTTTTCCCCCTCATTGGGTAACGGGCCTACCCTGTCCTTGGTCTTCCTCTTGCTTCTAATGTATTTGTAGAACGTTTTCTTGTTACCCTTTATGTCTCTAGCTAGTTTGATCTCGTTTTGTGCCTTGGCCTTTCTAATTTTGTCTCTACATACTTGTGTTATTTGTTCATATTCATCCTTTGTAATTTGACCTAGTTTCCACTTTTCGTAGGACTTTTTTGATTTTAGATCATTGAAGATCTCCTGGTTAAGTCAGGGTAGTCTCTTGCCATACTTCCTATCTTTCCTACGCAGTGCAATAGTTTCTTCTTGTGCCCTGAATAATGTCTCTTTGAAAAACGGCCGACTGTCTTCAATTGTTTTTCCCCTTAGACTTGCTTCTCATGGGAGCTTACCTATGAACTCCCTGAGTTTGCTAAAGTCTGCCTACTTGAAATCCATTGTCTTTATTTTGTTGTTCTCCCACCTACCATTCCTTAGAATCATGAACTCTATCATTTCATGATCACTTTCACCCAAGCTGACTTCCACTTTCAAATTCTCTACCAGTTCCTCCCTAATTGTCAAAAATCAAATCTAGAACAGCCTCTCCTCTCATAGCTGTCTCCATCTTCTGAAATAAAATATTGCCTCCAATACATTCCCAAGAACTTATTGGATAATAAACTACATTTCTGAGTGCTGATTATTTACTTTGGTTTCTCATGTAATTTCTTTCTTTAGGCACTATGAAGAAATCACACAAGACACAGAGAACCCACTAATCAGCCAAAGGAACAAAAGCAGAAAAAGTTTGCTAAATTAAAGTGCTATATGTTGGGCCAAGTAAAAGGGAATGCCGTGGAGGCTAATGTCCAAAAGACTGCACACTTTTTATCCCTGCCGGTGTAGGTAGAGCCTCTCTCATAGTTTGACTTCTTCAGCATCAGAAGAGGAAGACACTGAACTTTGTTAATTGATCTACAATAAGTTAACATGTTTCATAAGACTGAGAAACTGGAAATCTCTATGCAATTAATAGAGAAAAGTCAGTATTTTATTAGGGAAGAAAATCTAAAGAGTTCCAGACTGTTGACAAAGTCTTTAATATAAGGTTATGCTATGTTGCATCACAGGTTGAAGCCACTGGAAAATAAATCCACATCCTCCAACAGGTGTGCAAATCGACTTACAAGAGGGTGCAGTGAGAAATAACCCTATTATTTCTTTAGGAAAGTTATTTGAGGAACTGTGGGGTAAGAGATTTGATCTGGAACTACCCTTCCACAGAGAGTCATTTATTTACCTTCTTCCTGTGCCACACCTAGACAAGAAGGTTTGTGAGAAGAGAAATAGTTAGGACTCTACTAGCTCCATTTATTGCTCTAGCAAATGGTTATTCTGAAATTGATTTTTTTTTTTAAGTTATCTACTCAATTGTTACAGGATGTAACTTTTTCTGACATCATTCATAAGACTAGCACACATGGTTCAAGTTTGTAATAGAAGACTTCAGCAAAATTGGAGCATAATTTGTAATTTTATATCCAGCAAATTGTGAGTTATGAGGGGCCAAAAAAATATATTTTTCTAGAGTATTAGGAGACTTGATATGTTTTGCTTTCTAAGCTCCTTTCTCAATCTTTAACAGAAGATCAAATATTGGAAAAAACTAATGGTATAGAAATTACTAAGAATTCTCTCCTTCCAACCTGAGATTTACAATGTATTGATTATCCAAACAGAACATATGTGCTGTCAAAATATATAGCTTTACTCAGTAATTGGTATCATAACAGTTTGATAGGGCAAACATTAGAGATTTATTTTTTTCTCCTTTTCCGGGGACAGTAATTGTATTCATGGCCTTACTGTAAATGATTTTTATGTTGACCTTTTAAAATGATAAATACACCAGACCCTCGCTAGAACGCGCGTCTATATAGCGCAAATTCGCATATAACGCGGTCGCGGCCATGGATCCCAAATTTAATTACTTTAATTGCAATTCATTTTAATGCGGTTCCCGTGTTAACGTGGTACTGCACATGGATCCCAAATCCTGAGTTCTAGCGAGGGTCCGGTGTAGTTTAAAAACTTGCTTAAATCAAGAAGTCAAAATTCAGAATATTAACCCTATTACAGGGAATCAAGAAGAGATTCTTTACTTAAGGGAATTTCAGTAGGTGAGATCTATCCTTTGCTGTATTTAATACCTAAGGATATGTCTACACTGCAATTAAAAACCCACAGCTGGCCTCTGTCAGCTGACTCAGGCTCACGGGGCTCAGGCTAAAGGGGTGTTTAACTGCAATGCAGATGTGCAGGCTTGGGCTGTAGCCCAAGCTCTGCACCTTTCTCACTCTGTAGGGTCCTATAGCCTAGGCTCCAGCCCAAATATGTACACCTCAATTAAACACCCCCTTAACCCGAGCCAGTTGCAGGTGTTTAACTGCAGTGTAGATATACCCGAAGATACAGCAATTTGAATTCTGTATGGTGCTTTCTCCTAAAATTTCAATTCTCTGGATATGCATGTATTTTCTCTTTTTAAATAATTTCACCTCTTATATTTATTTAATATAGTTTCTGGACTAGGTATTTGCAAATAAATGCTGCCCTCTTCTGGCTACACGAAGTCACCAATGTCTAATCCTTTGAAATAAACCCCAGTCCTTTGGCTTGGTTATTCAATAGCACTTGCAGAGACATTTGGATTTATGGAGTGTACACATTACTCAATCAAGATTTATCTTGTTGTGATGCTTTATATTCAGGAGACCCTGCTCCTAGACCTAAGGTCAACTAATAGAGAATGCTGACTATATGGCAAGCTCTAGCAGCATCCAGTGTTTGTATTTGTCATGACATACTAAGTTTCTGTTACATCACAGATACAGCGTCTAGGAGATGCCAGATTAGTTCCCCAGATGAGATGTTAAAACTACATCCCTTATGCTAATGTGTGTTGTTTACCCAAGCTAAACATCCCCAAACACTGTCCAAAATGAGTAAACAACAAACTTATTCCAAACCACATCTCTCCTACTCAGAAACGGGGTTTTAATATTCAAGGTTGTATGTGTGCTTCTACTGACTATATAACTGCTCCTGTACTTGCCTACAAAATCGCTGCACTGCTAGTATCCAGTTCAATTGTTTTGAAATGTGCAGCAAACCAAGTTAAGTCGGTCTTGCCTGCTTATGCATTCTCCTGCAGTATTCTTACAATAAAATTTGGTATCATATACACAGCATGTAAATTAGTCATTTTAAAGACAGTTTTCTCTTTTCATCTCCATGAAAAAGTTTTTGCTTGGGAACTTACCAATATCATATGCCATAAAATCTGAAGAAAAGCACTTAGCACCATGGCTCATTGATGTGTCATTGTGTGTATTTCCTCCAAACACCAGCATGGTTCCACTCATTATCACAGCAGTGTGCAAATAGCGGAAAAATCTACTATCTTTAAGAATCGTCCTTCAGAAATGAAAACACACACATATTTTTTTAAGAAACTAACAACCCCTCCACCTGACAAAGATAAAGTAATTTCCAAACCCACTTTGGAGACAGATTTGTGGTGGCAATCCACTTACTTATTTTTCTAATATAATATGCAATGGTCTTTTCTTTCCAGTCTGCTCCTTGCCTCCTATAATTTGATTTACTCTTCTCAACTACCCTCCTTCCCCCCGATTCTTGGGGCCATATTCATTCAGTGGCATTCTACTGAAACTTCTTGTCCTGGATAAGGATGTAATACATCCACCTGCCACCTCCAGTCTTCACCAAAACACAATATTTAGCATTTGGCCAGCAACAGCTGTTGAGCCAAAAACTACCCGGGAGCATTGCATGATTGTCCCGGTGGTTACAAAACCCTAAGCCAACCCAAAGGGTCACTGCTGAAATCGGATGCTGTTCCTCCCGCAACCAAAATATCTTGACTGAAACTTCTGAACTAATAATACAGCTCTGCAGATTAATACATGTAAAGGCGGATGCCTCGGCCACGATTAAACCATGGACAGCATTAATTATATTAGCCACTGACCTTGCATCAAAGCAACATGATTAACAGTACTGAGAGCTAAACAGAGCAGTCTCATCTGCGATTTCCCCGTTGTTTTGAGAGGGTAAGGCCTTAAAAGGTTTGGGATGGAATGCACCGCCGACCGAATATCAGTTTCCTGGCTGTGTGGGTTCATGCCACCAGAACCAGCAAAGTTGTTGTCACTGGGATGCTGCTGGACATCAACTTTGTGACTGCAGTTCATGGAGAGGGAAAGATTTTCCCTACCTGTAAGTCACATTTCTACAACAAAGCACTCAACAATGCAGCCCAATGACCTGCTCTGGTGTGGGATAGCGAGCTGAGTGCTGTGGCACTTCCTGCATGGAAGGAGTTTCTGAGCACTGCTCTGCTCCTGGACGGAGGCCGGAATGCAAAAGCCTGTTGAGCAACCAGCCAAAAGCATGGGTGGGCTTTTGAGGCACCACTCCCCTTGAAGGGGAGGAAAGTGCTCAGAAAAAATGGGCTGCCAGAAGGCAGTTTAGAAGATCTTATGGGATGTACCACCAGTCCTGAGAAGGGACAGAAGTGGAAGCCTGAACTTCTAACGTTAGTTGGGCAGAAAGGAGTGGGCGCACAACCTGAAACCCAAGTCACAGAAGCCAGTAGTATTCTACCTTCAGTTTAATTGACCAGGTAATACTTTATTGTCCTGCAAACAGCCAGTACTCAGACATTACATGCAGATGAGGTTAGAAGGTGCAAAGATACTTACCACATCCGTGTATCAACTTCATATTTGTATAAGTCATCTGCTAGTCTATACTTGTTGGCACTGAATGCTTTGTAACCTCCATGGATATAGATTGATTTGGTGTTTGGATCGTAAACACTGCTGTGACCGTAGCCTCCCTGCACCAAGGCTCCACTCGTTTGTAAAATATTCCATGTATTTGTCGCTAAGAAGAGAATGAAACTTGTACGTGACAAAAGACATGTAAAGTATCAGCACTGAAAACAGGTCAACAGATTTAGCTAGGGAACAGACTCTCCCTTAACTCAAAACCATTAGCACTGCATACGCCATAGCGACAGCTTCTCTTTGTCTTTTACTGTTTAAGAGCCAGTCTAAGTTACTCCTCAAAGGAAAAAAAAAGTGCCTACTCAGTGGGTAAGTTAGCTGCCAAGAGGTGTTGTGCTGTCTGATTCTTTTAATTAGACCAGGGGTCGGCAACCTTTCAGAAGACGTGTGCCGAGTCTTCATTTATTCACTCTAATTTAAGGTTTCGTGTGCCAGTAATACATTTTAACATTTTTAGAAGGTCTCTTTCTAGAAGTCTATAATATATAACTAAACTATTGTTGTATGTAAAGTAAATAAGGCTTTTAAAATGTTTAAGAAGCTTCATTTAAAATTAAATTAAAATGCAGAGCCCCCCGGAGCAGTGGCCAGGACCCGGGCAGTGTGAGTGCCAGTGAAAATCAGGTCGTGTGCCGCCTTTGACATGCGTGCCATAGGTTGCCTACCCCTGAATTAGACCATAAGCATTCTCCTCCAACAGTCATTCATTAAACTTCAAAGACAAGCCAAGAGAGTGAAATATAAAAAACATTAAAATAATCTGTCACATTTCGGTGACATCATATCACCACTAAAGTGACTTGATTTGTTATGGTATCCAAAAGCACTTGTTTTGAATATTCTATAGATGTTAGTCAAGAAAGCATAGAAGCCAAACTCACTGGGATATATTTTTTAAAAGAATGCCTGCCTGGTGGCCTAACTATAGTGTTCTTCATAGCCAAGCTTGAGAGTCCAGGTGTGATTGATGGCCCTGGTCCCTGACTCTCTGGAATGGCAGGGTTTGGGAGCATAACAAAGGAAACATCATAAGCCTGAGAGAAGCATTTTACTCAACTAAACACAAAAACTTTTTTTTTTTCCAATTAAGGAGCAATGCTGAAAGGCTCTGAATGAAATGCTATGCAGACTTCCCAAGGCAGGCAAATACGGGAAGAAACAAAATAAATTCAGGGTTCTGACAGATATGCAAGGACTTCTTCCCAAAAATTAAAGGAAATGAATGATGTAGCCTTTGGAAACTTATGCACCTGACAGTTTCAGAGTAACAGCCGTGTTAGTCTGTATTCACAAAAAGAAAAGGAGTACTTGTGGCACCTTAGAGACTAACCAATTTATTTGAGCATAAGCTTTCGTGAGCTACAGCTCACTTCATCGGATGAAGTGAGCTGTAGCTCACGAAAGCTTATGCTCAAATAAACTGGTTAGTCTCTAAGGTGCCACAAGTACTCCTTTTCTTTATGCACCTGAGTGTCTTTAAGAACTAGGAAGAAAACCATATCCGAGTTCCCACATCATAATTTTCTAAAGCAGCAGACTCTAGCTCTGACTACAAGTCTATCTCTTCAAAGGGATTTTTCCATACAGGAAATATAAAACTGATGATGAAGGAGACTCCCCTAATGAACCAAGACTGTCTCTTGGTTTGTTTCTATAAGAATCATTACCTCTGACAATAAATCAGGACACAGTTGTTGTTCATATATCAGGAGACTGTGTTTCCTAGATACTGAAAAAGTTTTGGACTGTTTTTATTTAAAGGAGAGGGTGGCACAGGGGGAAAAATGCCTCTTCTCAGCTTTAATACTAGGCCACAATCAGCTGTATAGCATTTTTGCCAAAGTAATGCACATAATCTGAATGACCCATAAGGGAGATTTTGGTATCCATATTTGCCATAGCCTGTGACGCCACCATTCAACATGGCAGTCTAGAAATCTTGTTTCCTTTTGCTCACTTCTTAAGAAAATCACAAATTCCTAACATCAGCTATTTCAGATACAGTAACTACATCCCAGCATGTTACCTAATGGCACTGCATGCCTAGATTAAACAAAAAGTTCTCCAGGTAAATCAAAAAGCCAAACTAATTCCAGGACTGTGACATTAGAGATTTAAAGGAGGACAAGTAAAAAAACTCTGACAAGTAAAAAAAAAGTCAGTGGCTAACTACAAAATTTGGCCCCAACCAAATGTTGGGTACTATGCCTTAAAATCAAGATAAAGCTTCAATGAATTAAGGAAGTAAAAAAGTTATTTATGAAAATGAACTGGAAGAGTTAACACATATATGAATACAATGTATAAACCAATAATATACTGCAAAATTATGATTTGCTGTTTATAGTATGCTAATACTTATAGGCACCAATTGAGATCAGTGCCTTACTGTCTTGGACATTGTATATAAATACAGCAAGACACAGCAACCATCTAGGAGAGCTTACAGTCTAACTTTTATATCTGAACGTCTCTAAAAACTGATGAGCTTCTGAGATACAAATAGCTTTTGATGAAGGTATGCATATGTGTGAAATACAATACATGAAATATGAATCCAGTCACCCCCAAAGAGGATGATGCTACATAACGTTTTATCTGGGCGCTAGGTACAGAATGCAGCAATATATACACAAGAAGAAACGGCATCCCACTTGCAAGTAAAGAACAGATTTGTTTTAAATTCATTTTATAATGAATCTGACTCAATTATTCACAAATCATGCATAATGAAAGCTGCTACAAAAGAGTTTGTAGCTTTCTAAACATCAAGAAAAAACCCTGGAGAGTTTGAGGTTTCATTCTGGAGGCATGGTAGGGAGACACCATGGTCGGGAGCCACCAACACTTCCCACAGTCCAGAAAGACCCTCCACAAGCCCTGCAAGAGTGTGGTATTCCTGGTATTTTAGTTACATTTCTACTTTGCTGTATATTTTTAGAATGCTTTCAACAAAACTCAAGGTTGCTTCATAATCAGTTTAACTTGCCTCATACTTCATTGCAGTTCTGTCACATATACTGGATAGCCTTAAGGGGTACATGCCTTTCTAGTCACTGTACAGATAATTCAGGCATTTTGTACAAGGAATTAGATTCAAGTTCTAAAAAATATAGTGTAGAAAAAAAGGAGGAAGTTGAACATCAGTAAGTTCAATATTCTGTTTTTGCATGGATCTGATTAATGGTTGCAAACTGAACACTGAAATACAAGCAAGTGGTAAGACTGTACCTACCAAGGTTGTATTCCTGCAGATTGCTGATATATCCATACAGAGGGCAGTGCCCAAAGATGACGAGCATAACAACACTGCCATCTTCCAGAGTGACAACGTGTGCTGAGTGGCCAACAACGGCATACTGCTCCTTGGCTTCTGGGGTCACTTGAACCCATGACTCATTGTGTATATGGAATACCCACAGCTGATTGGTCACATTCCCTGTTGCATCTATTTTTCCTCCATACATATAGATTTTATTCTGGAAAAAAGTTGGTTTAATAAAGAAATGGTCAGACTTTTTGGCCATTAACACACCACACATACAAAAGAAACAAACTGCTATGGTTCATAGTTCCCCAACAAATGTCCACCACATATTGTGCAATGTGTGCAGATTTTTACTGATAACTCCTGCTAATGCTGATGGAAAGTTAAATGAAAAAGTCTCCTAAGCATTATGGAAGATACAACCATTTCACTGATGTTAAACAAAAATTAAGAAAAACTGTCTCATTTTTCCTTCTAAGTATAAGGTAAATAAAACTATTTGAATTCTCCTCAGCCTCACTCTGGAAAAGGACAACAGTAATGTACCTTTTTCTTGTTAACTATTAAGGAGTTATGGCAGAGTTTAACAAGGCCAATGCAAATCTAGGGCAACATCTGTCCATCTCCTCCTGGTCTTATTCAAATTATGTTGTCTGATGTACAACGTACTTAAGGAGGAAAAAAGGTAAGTTCCCTATGCTATCCTCTCTACCTCAAGAAAAATAAAAATGAAAAAGTATATTATTTTAAAAATCTATGACTACTAAGCAAGTGAAGAGCCTCAAATTATTTAAGCAGTCAGAATCGAACAAAAGATGACCAAGTCTGAAATTATGCTAATATACAAGTGACACATCCAGCCATATTCTTTGTATTCAAAAAAATTCCAACGCAATGTATATGCCACTAAATTTAACTGTCTGGTAGGATTACCTTAACATGAACTTTTTGTTTTTTCTTTTCTTTTATCCCTTGGGCTGCCCTTGCCACTCAAATAGGTAAGCAATGCTTCTCCCAAGGCATTATATACACAGAACTAATACAATTGAAAGCAAGATTTAATTAGCACTAATGAAACTACCTACCTCATGTAATGCCAATGAGTGACCATATCTAATCTCTACAGAGTTCACAGTGCTGTTCAGTGGAAGCCACTCCTCAGAAACAAGGTCATACCTGTATAAATGAGAATTTGAGATTTTTTTGTGTAATTTATATACAAGTTTACCAGTCCTTCTCAGGATTTGTTAGGAAAGATATATTAATAAAAGTATGAAGACACATTGTTACAAATTATATATAAAAAAATCTTTTATGGATAAAAGTCAAACTTAAGCAGTATACTTTAAACAAATATACTTTTGTTTCTTTACCATACTTCTACGCAAAACCAAGAGTGACAACATTCAGACGGAGCTATACCAATTTATACCAACTGAGGATCTGAGGTGTGTCAAAAATAGGTTTTACAAAAGCTCAGGGTAAATTCCAACATTTCTATAGGAAACCGTCAGTATTCATAGCATAGTATTTTTTAATTACACTTTCATCATTCAACCATAAAAACTCTCTCTAAACTTAATTTGGCAAGGGAAATCAACAAGAGAAAGACCCCATCACAAAAAAAGTTCATTGGCTTTACATCTAGGGAAGTAGCTATATTTGCAATGCTTACATTCATGTAAAGAAAAATCAGCTTTAAGATAAATCTTTAATGAAGTCTATCCGCATGTGTTTAGTGAGACGAAAAAACAAGGCAAGACTTTGAAAAAGTAGCTAGTGAAAATGAGGATGGACTGCCTTGCAATGATACGTGAATTTTCAAATGACCTTCAAGTATGGCTTAGAGAAACTGCTACTTATGGACCAAACGCTGTCCCAAGTTCTGAATGCATGACTCTCACTGAAGCTGATGGAAGCTATATGTATGCATTTTAGGGCAGAATTAGGCCCTATACCTGTTAGTTTGTAACACTATCTGGATCAAGAGGTGGTTTAAAAGCTTTCCACAGAGATTATCAGTGTGCACTTAATGATAATGGTATAAAAGATATAACAATATTCTTCACAACAGTGGGTGTCATCCTCATTTTACAGATGAGGGCACAGAGTTTAAATGACTTGCTCAAAGTCACACAGTGCGTCCGTCGCAGTCTGGTGCCCCATCCATTGGGATATGCTTCTTCTCTTTCTAAGTTCAAATATCCATTTCAATAGCCAATAGAGCTTCGTTAAGCAGTCACAACCTGAAATCATGCAGGTTAAATAGCAGAAACTGTTTTATAAGAATGAGTTAATTCAGATGGCCTCTGAGAGGATGTAGACTCCGCCTCACTGAAGGTGAGGCAAGACAGAACTTGTGGGGCTTATGGATGAATATACAGAGAATAATAATAGTAAGACAGGACAGTGTTGCAGGAAGGTGGAGTAGGCCAGCACTTACTGTACCTCAGGACTCTGTATGAAGTTTTTCCAAAACTAGCTCCCAACAAACATTAGTAAACTCATGTTGACAGATCCTAGCTTTGCGCAGGGCACAGGTCTGGACACAGTTTGCAGGGTGATATTTTCTAAAATTAATTCTAGACATCTAATATCATCTTGTAGTTGGAAAAACAAAAATGATATCAAGGTATTTGGGTTTTACTCACGCTAAAACCATACGGGAATCGGAATGATTGAACATGTAGCCTCCAACAACCCACATTACATTGCCACTGACAACAGCTTTGTGAGACGCTCTGGGAAGCTTTGGACTAGAGTATTCCTCACGAGTCCAGAACGACTGATTAGCTGGTACAGGGAGTGCACAGCCAGGACCTTTTAATGAAAAATAAGTTTAAAATGTTGAGAAACACTGTTACAAACATACGTGTAAGTGACCATTTATGGATAAAATAAAGCTTCAAAAGTAGGAGAGTAAGGACGCAGCTTGTAGCTGTGCCACATTGGGTGGCAATTTCATTGCAAATTTCACAACCTAAGCCCAATGCTTGGATGGTAGACCTCAAAACCATTGAAGCTGGGGATTCAGTAGAGAGAAATCTTCCCTCTCTGACAGTACTCAACCAGTCCTCTAACACATTATTTGGAGGCACAGTGGACATAAGATCTGGGTCCTAATCACCTGTGGCCATTAAACATTCCATAGACTTTTCCCCCAGGAGTAGAACTGTTATCCTTGATGCTCTGGTAAATTTGGATAATCCCTGGTGCCCTGGATTTGGATAATTTAATTTTGTTTATCTAAATTCCTTCTAAAGTTTCTGCCAATATACTATTCACAATTCCTTCTCTAAACTAATTTGCAGTGTTGCTATATGCTGTCAAACAGCTGCTGTGCTTAACCCTAGAGGTGGCTATATTTCAGTACTATACACATTCACTTCTTAAAGTATTTGGGGATTTTTTTTATGTGACTGACTAATTTTAGCTCTTAAAATATACAAAGAAAATCAATTTTATGTGAGAAACTGAACATTGCAAGAGGTGAAATTATAGGTTTTTTTAATTAAAAATGGAGCACAGCTCCACACTTCAGTGTGGCAGTACGTGAACAGAATTAGAAACAAATATGTTTCATGTATTTTTGAGACAAGTTAAATCCTACCTGAAGTCTCAACTTTGCTTTCAGGTACAATCGTACATCCTTATGTCTTCTAAGACCGCATTCACTTGCTCATATGGTCAGTAACTTACTTTTTTTTTTTTTTTACCTTTTTTTTTTTTTTTAAAGAGATACATGGTAATGTTTGAGAAAGCAGGATCAAGGCTCTGATGTATGCAGGTGAGCAAGGCACAGCAGGGAGGAGAGTGGAATCAACATCTGCTGAGTGAAAACATCTGCCAGACACTATAATCTCTGCAGCATGCAATCCTGATTTAACTGCAAATGTCCCACAGGGAAAAGCATCCCCCCTCTCAGCAAAAAAATCTCTTCCTGTTTATCAAGGCACTTACCTTGCCAGTCTGAATAGCACGAGCATCCTTTGGTCCCATTCATGTTGCACTGACCTCTCGCAGGATATCCACAATCATCTGTGCAATAAGGAATATCACACGCCTCTCCTTTCCAGTGTTCAGAACATTCACATTTAACAGAGTTACTGCCGTTACTGAGTTTGCACTCTCCTCGGCCAGAACAATTATTGGGACACATGTTGAAACTGCAAACATGGGGAAAACTATGTTTGTCAGCAGTTCAATTGACTACCAAGTCTTGCCTCTTATTACACAAAGAGCTGCTGAACAATGTTAATACAAAGGTGTAAATGTTTGTTCTACATGTCTATGCTGAGATAGGATTTGAAGTTATGGGTCTATACTTGTTTTTGGTCTAGCTAATATTTTAAGTAGTAACATTAAGAGCGATTTCTGTAACCGAGTCCCAAATTAGATGAGCTGATGAGGAAACTAAGTGATTCACTAAGTTTTTAAAAAGAACAGGAGTACTTGTGGCACCTTAGAGACTAACAAATTTGTTAGTCTTCTTTTTGCGGATACAGACTAACATGGCTGCTACTCTGAAACTAAATTCTTAGTGCTCAGCAGAACAACTGGTACTTTGCTGAGAGTCCCAAAATAACTGACTGACAAGTTATGCTTTTCGGATTTGAACCACCTTTGCAAAAAGTTTTGTTGATTTGGGCCACAATTTAAAGAGCTGGCTCACTTAACAAGTTAAATCTACAGCAACGCTTCTAATACAATCCATATACATGTCAGTTATTTATAATGAAAATAAATCACCTCAACACCACTACAGTGAAGGATTTCATCAGCTCACATGAGGGCTTTGTGGTAAGAGTGTGATTTATGTATCAGAAGTAGTTCCAATTACACTTTATTCTAGGACTCACTTAACAAATGCACCACAGGGTGCATGTCAATAACCCAGCCACACACATCCCCTTGAATCATGGTGAACACAGTATTCAAGTGGAATCAACCATGGTAAAACTAGTCCTCCAGTATTTTTAAGCAATATCTGTGTTACAGATTCACATTCAGGGGGCCTTATTCTTTATCAAATCGTGGATAACTGATGTTTCATTAACCACTGACCTTGCATTCAACAACATGAATCAAAGATAGGGGTCACTATCCAAAACCCCATTCTCCTGTACAGAGGCTCTGACTTCCTAATTTCCCCAGGGGTGCTCGAACCCCATTCCACCCCAGGTCCCGCACCCACCCCACCGCTTCCCCCAAGGCTCCACGCCATCATGCCCCCGCTCTGCCCCTCCCCCAAGCACGCCCTGCCCTTGCTCCACCTCCTCCTGCCCAGTGCCTCCTGAACATCGCTGAGCAGCTGATCACCAGTGAGTGGGAGGCGCTGGGGGGAAGGGAAGGAGCTGATAGGCAGGGCCACGGTAGGTGCTGAGCACCCAGTATTAATTGGCACCTATAGTCCTGTAACAGCTTACACCAACTGCACCAAGACTAAATGAAATAAAAGGATTTCACTCTCCATTATAGTAAGGGTCAGAGTGAATTTCAAAGCTTGACTTTGAATTCCAACTCCAGCAACAATACTCTGAGCTGGTTATAATACATCCAAATTTAAAAACAGAAAATCCTTGCATCCTTTCGGTTAAGGACACATTAGAAGGAAGTCTCTCACCCATAACACACAGAACAATCAAAAATCAAAACAAGTATTTTTTATTTTATTTTTGAAAAGAAAATTTTCTGAAATGAGATTGAGCATGTAGAATTAAGGGAAATTTAAAATACAGGTTAAATATAGCAAGTTTATATCCACCTTCTTTTAAGGGAAGGTAGTTCAGTCGTTAGCGAATGTATTCATTGCATTGTTATGTTGGAGTCTCCCACCATAGTTGATGTACGAGAGTCAGTTTGTTTCAGTGCATCTTGTACAAATGTAAACTCACGAGGGATCCACAGATGCATCCACATCTCAAGCAGACATGGCCTCATATTTTTGCCGCAGCCTGCTTTCTTCACTCACACTTCTCTTTGGCTTTTTTTGGTTCTGCCATTGTTATTGTCACAATGTAGTACTGGCAGCTGCCAGTAGATGGTATCATGGTTTTTGGTATCAGAGTGAACAAGATTTTCAAAATTAGATGTCTAAAATAAGGCTGCTAAATAAGTTTTGGCATGACTTTAGAAAGTGCTGAGTATCCTCACCTCCCACTGCAGTCAGCAAGAGCTGCTGGATGCTCAGCTCCTTTTGGAAAAAAAACAGACCACTTACTTAGGTGCTTAAATATGGATTAAGAGCCTAACTTTAGGTATCCAGTTTTGAAAATCTTGGCCAGCGGGTTTAAGCAAAGGGCTCTCTAGCAGACAAAATGTATTAAGTCAAAGGAAAGCCTGGGAAGACACGGATAGCTTAACTGTAGCTATACCATGTTCCTCTGGGTAAGCAGCACTCCGTCCACTCGCTTCTGACTTCTTTTCCTATTTAAAACAGCCCAATATAGATAGCTGGTTCACATGACAAATGCATTTCACGGGTTGATACACATTTAACAACCAGGGATGCTTAAACTTTTCCCGTGGGCTCTGTAGACAGTCATTTGCAACTGAATTTCTTCAACCAACCAACCATTAAATGTTACCAAGAGCTAAAAATTCCTGCACATGAACACCAATTCACACCCACAGTAAAACAAATCCCACTCCACACAAAATCCTCAGACACAACTATACTGAAATAAAATTCAGACCCACAAAAGCAAGAAATTCAATTAAATGTCCAATACCCACGAGAATCTCTACTAGCATGTGTACACCAGCTTCTTCTACTTATGTCTCTAAAGTGACCATTCTGCAAATAATTAGCCCATTAGGGAATAGCCTAAAGGTATTTAAAAAAAAAACAGCACTGAGCATAAAGTACACTGTAGCAAATGTTCACGAAGAACCAATGCATAATGCCTCTTAAAATTATAAACAGGAAAAGTGAGGACGTTTCTTCATAGTCATTAGTCCCAGAGGGGTAGCTCTACTAAGGCAGCCCGGTAACCAACTGGAACTAAGATGGTCTGAAGCTTTTTAGAGATGCCCCTACACATTTCTCTTTACTGTAGGTTTAGTCCAGTGGCCTGAGGGAAATTCTTGTGTGTATGCAGGAATGTAGGGAGGAGAAAAGAAAAAGGTAAAGTCATATGCATAAAGCGGATAAATTCTATTGATTGCATGTGATTGTAGAAATCTAACATTTGCTCAAAAATAGTCACTATTACTCATGTTGCATTTACCCAAGTTTACAATCCACATGTGAGATTAATGCTAGTGACAGAATATTAGACACCTAACACAAATTATGTGATTAATTTGCCTCTTGGCCTTCCAAATAAGCTATTTATTAACTTCATGTGTTAAACCATCCATTACAAAAAGTTCACATGAGCATATTTACTTTTCTAGAAAAGGTAATGAAGGATTAAAACTTAAATTAACTTCCAGTTTCATGTTTCAAGGGCAGCTGCAAGTGCCAAGAGAAACAGACAAAAGACATGAATCATAGGACAGCAAGGTACCTCCTGGGTAATTGAGCCCAGATCCCTCCTGTCTCAGGCAATGCTATCATGCCATCCCATTCATAAACATATCAAGCTTTGTCTTAAAACTAGTTAGCTTGTTTGCTCCCACTTCTCCTATTAGACCGCTGTTCCAGAACCTCACTTCTCCGATGCTTAGACGCCTTCTAATTTCCAATCTAAATTTATTCCTGACCAGTTTATCCCCATTTGTTCTTGTGCCAACATGGTCTTTCAGTTTAAAGAGCTCTTTTCTGCCCGCTCAGCCTTTGCTTTGCTATGTTGACCAAGCCAAGCTCTTTTAGTCTTCTCCCATAAGATTAATGAGGAGTCCAGTAGCACCTTAAAGACTAACAGATTTATTTAGGCATAAGCTTTTGTGGGTAAAAAACCCATTTCTTCAGTTGCATCTGAAGTGGGTTTTTTACTCAAGAAAGCTTATGCCCAAATAAATCTGTCAGTCTTTAAGGTACCACCAGACTCCTCATTGTTTTTGTGGATACAGACTAACACAGCTACCCCTCTGATACTTGGTCCATTAAGATTGGTTCTCCATATCCCCGATCATCCTTCTCTGCACCTGTTCCCGTTTGAACTCATCTTTCTTGAACGTGGTGACCAGAACTGTACACAGCTGTCCAGGCCTTGTACTGTCTTGCCAGTGCCTTGTACTGTGGAATTCATACTTCTCTGTCCCTACTGGAAATACCTCTCCTGATCCATCCTCGGAGTGCATTTAGACTGCTCTTTCAATACGCAACATTTAAATTTCCTCAAAACCATTTGGAAGAAGTATTACTTACTTATAGGTGATGTTGAACCCTGTCAAATTATAGGCAGCATCACTAAAGAAATGGAGTAGGACATAGCCAGAAGTGGCTACAACTTCTGGGATTGTTTCATTGCCTTCCCTCTCAGGAACAATAAGACCACTGAAAAAGAAAGACAATGTACAACGTTACATATACAGTCATGGGAGCATAACAATTATAGTAATTCCACTATACACGTGTCTCAACTATGTGTAAAAAAATAAATTCAAGACACAAGCCGGATGATTTCTTAAATTTGATCACTTTGAAGTGTTACATATTTACAATAATAATCAAAGACTTTAATATGGAAATATCAGATTTAGTGTTTTGTTGAAGAAACTCCTTAAAAATATCTTTTGGGGGAAAAATGATAAAGCCCCTAATTCCTTAAATATACCCTGGATTTCTCCAAAGCAATTAACTTAGTCTCACATGACATTCTCATTTAAAAAAATTGCATTACATAGAATTAATAGGACACAATTAAATGGATTAAAAACTAGCCGTTGACAGTTCTCAAAATGTGGTTGCTAATGGGAAGATATCAATGAGTGGGACATTTTTAGCAGGCTCCAACGGGGATCAGTTCTTGGTCCAAAGCTATGTGACATTTTTATCGACTATCTAGATGATGCTAAAAAAATCTTTGCTGGTTTTGCAAATGACAAAGATTGGTGGAATAGTAAATAAAGAACACCAATTACTATTACAAAGTGATCTGAATCTCCTCTTTATATGCTCAGAATCCAACAAAATCTATTTTAATGTAGACTAATGCTGGGAACAAAGAATGAAGGATGGGAGACAGTGTTGGAAAGCAGCGACTCAGAGACTATGGGATCATTATAAATAATCACCTCAAGATGAGCTCTCAGTGCAATAGTGTGGCAAAAAAAGGGGTGCAATGTGATCTTTGGATGTATTAGAAGGGGAAAATTAAGTAGAAGTAGGAAAGCAATCTTGCCTTTGTAGACACAACATTGACAGGACTGCTTACTGGAGTGCTGTGACCAGTTCTGCTCTACGCACGTCAAGAAGAATGCTGAACCCTTCAGTATTTACAAGGAAGGACACAAAAATAATCCAGGGGCTAGAAAATAAGCCTTATGATGAAAGGGTTAAGGAGCTCAATTTATTTGGCTTATCAAAGAGAAGGGTGACAGGTGACTTGATCACTATATTGCATTCTACACATGGAAAAGATATCAGATACCAGCGGCTTTCAACCTTGCTGAAAAGGCATAACAAGATTAAATGACTGAAAGCTGAAGTTCAACCTTAAAATAAGATGCAATTTCCTAACAGTGAGGGTAATTAAACATTCTAACAGCTTACATGGGGAAATGCTGGTTACCTGCCAGAACAGGAGTTTTTGTCTTGTCTTCTTGTTCTTGTGTTGTATAACAGGAGTTCTTTGTGTTATAAAATATATTGTCCATATGTGTATTCCACTCGAGGTATGCATGTGCTCCAGGCACCTGAGACAAAGACTTTTCATTAAAAGTGTCCATTGGTCCACACCTATGCCCATCACCTCCTTGTGCTCCAAATCAAGGGCACAAGGGGTGGCGCAGAATGACTGCCTCTCCAGTTCTTCTCTACCACAAATCACCTCAGGAAAACATCCAAAGAAAAGGGGAAGGAGAGACGGTAGTGGAATACACTTAGGGACCACATATCTCAAAAATTTCAGTTACTGTAACGTAAGTAACCTCTTTTCTTCGAGTGATGGTCCCTATGTGTATTCTCCTTGAGTTGACTTCTAAGCAAAAAGAAAAGGAGTACTTGTGGCACCTTAGAGACTAACCAATTTATTTGAGTATAAGCTTTCGTGAGCTACAGCTCACTTCATCGGATGCATTCAGTGGAAAATACAGTGAGGAGATTTATATACATACAGAACATGAAAAAATGGGTGTTATCATACACACTGTAAGGAGAGTGATCACTTAAGATGAGCTATTACCAGCAGGAGAGGGGGGGGGGGGGAGGGAGGGGAGAAAACCTTTTGTAGTGATAATCAGGGTGGGCCATTTCCAGCAGTTAACCAGAATGACAGAGTGACCAGACTCGATTACAGACCTAAAAGTAGCAATTCTTCAACAAAAAGACTTCAAAAACAGACTCCAACGAGAGACTGCTGAACTGGAATTAATTTGCAAACTGGATACAATTAACCTAAGCTTGAATAAAGACTGGGAGTGGATGGGTTATTGCACAAAGTAAAACTATTTCCCCATGTTTATTTCCACCCACCCCCCACTGTTCCTCAGACGTTCTGGTTAACTGCTGGAAATGGCCCACCCTGATTATCACTACAAAAGGTTTTCTCCCCTCCCTCCCCCCCCCCCCCCCCACTCTCCTGCTGGTAATAGCTCATCTTAAGTGATCACTCTCCTTACAGTGTGTATGATAACACCCATTTTTTCATGTTCTGTGCGTATATAAATCTCCTCACTGTATTTTCCACTGAATGCACCCGATGAAGTGAGCTGTAGCTCACGAAAGCTTATGCTCAAATAAATTTGTTCGTCTCTAAGGTGCCACAAGTACTCCTTTTCTTTTTGCGAATACAGACTAACACGGCTGCTACTCTGAGACTTCTAAGCAGTACTCCTTGAGGAGGAAGATGCAAGGAACCCTGCTGTACCATAATTGCAGGACCGCTGTGCCAAAGGATGTGTCTGCTGAAAGCTTGTTCCAGGGCACAATGACTACTAAGGTATGCAGAACCTCATATTGCTGCTCTACAGACCTCAAGAAGGGGAACACTGAGGTAGCCTGGTCTCTGGTTGAATGGGCTCTCACCTTGAGAGGGTAGTTGTCACTGCCAGCTCACAGCAAAGCACATGCAAAGACCGTGAGAAGATTGCCTCCCTTTTATACATTGAGCAAAGGAGATGAATAGTCTTGGACATTTCCTGAAGGGTTTTGTGTTCTGCAGGTAGAAAGCCAAGGCCTGATAAACATCCAGAGTATGGAGCTTCTGTGTAAGGGGTGTTCATTCTCTTCCCTCCCTCAGCCACACTGATGCTGGTTCCACCCCTTCAGTGGCTGGCTGTTTCAGTGCATTTTTGGCTCCCTGTGCCAATGAGCGAGATCTGTTCTCCTTTTGAGCTCCATACTCGGGCGCAGAGTATTGCCGGACTTGGAGGGTGTAGGGGAAAGAGGTCTTCTTCCTAGACGAAGATTTAGAAGGGGATTTCTCTCACTTTTTGTGAGTATTCTTGCTCTTCTCCTCCTGTTTCCTAGAGTCCTTAGCTCTGCCCTCTGTGATTCCAGAATCGGGTAAAACCATGCTCAAAGGGGCACTTCTGATAGCCTGCAGCAGATGGACATGGGGTCTGATGACCCAGGGTTGGACTAGGGTCTCATTGACCATTCCATCTCCTGAGCTGAAACTCCCAGGACTGATGGGTTCAGAGGGGAAAAGGAGTGGCAGATTTGCACTGAGAGCAGATGTTGGATTCCCCAAGGCAATGAAGGCTAGTGTCATGCAAATCACTAACCAGGATGACCCTTGGCAGGTGACGTGTAAAAGGCATGCCCTGGCTAGATTACATCTGTGTCTGACCATTTTCTCAGTATTACGTGGAAAAGGGTAGTGTGCAGTCCGCTAAAAATCTGATTGTCATGATTACTGAGTGATGTTTACATGGGAAATAGTTCATGGAAGATGGAAAATGCAGACTATTAGGTTGGAAAACTGTTGAAGAGAAACTTGTCATCTGAGATGTGGCAGGATCTCAGGGCTAACACATTCAACATTAAGAACAATGGACCTCCAGGGAGACAGCACTTCATTTACTGTCTGTCTATACGGAGACTTACGTATTGACGAAGACAAATAAACCTCAGGAGGGTTCTCTGAAGAGGGGGCCACCTAGATTACGAGACAATAGCCTGTAACTGTATGAGAACAGAAGACATGGCACAAGGGGTTATCCATTAGAGAGGAGAAACTCTGCCAGCAGAGGTGTCTTATGAAAGATATAGCTTCAAGGACTACTCATTGGGTGAGAAATACCTTACTAGACAGGAAAGTAACTTGTTAATAAGTACAGACCATCCTTTGCATCTTATGTTTTTCTTTACTGTAACCTCATGGTTCCAGATCTTCATACTTGCTTTTATTTGAATCTTTATCTCAAGTTCTGTTAAATAAACTACAGCTTGGTTTTACTATAAACCTAACTAAGTGCCTTGTGCTACGGACAGCATTGAACTCAGGTGAAACAGTGAACTGGGGAGCATTGCTTCCCAGGAGGCAGAGGATCAGGGTACATTGCTGGTGTTCAGAATATAAACGACTGGGCACTCAAGTGTAACAAGTGTGCTATGCAAATAGAGAGCTTGCACAGAGAAAGATCGGGGCTTTTGGAGCCTGGAGAGGAGTGCTTGTTTTGCCAACAGCTGGTTGGGGAGAGTTTCTCCTGATGGTAGCGATTCGCCCCAAACATCTAGGGTAACCCAACAAAGTGTCACACCACAGTTCCTGAATCCGGAGATCTTGGGCATATTACGTGACACCAAAGAGGAAGGGGGACAGGGAGGGGAAAGAGCCCCCAGGCCCATTCTAATGCTATTCTAACAAAAATATATCTATTAGAGAACAACTGATTACAAGAAAAATGGATTTTTTAACAGGAATACCAGCAAAGCTATGGACACTGAGAAGTCTAGTCTAATGGCAGGAAAAAGGAACAAGAGAGGCAGGCAGTCCATGTGCCCTTTAGGCCCTCTGTTTGAAGCATGAGGTGGTGAAAGGCGCAGGCATGGACCAATAGACACTGCCAATGAAAAATCTTCTGGTCTTAGATGCACACAGTGCATGCACACCTCGAGTGCAACACACACAGGGACCATCACTCGCAGAAGTAGTGGTGGTCTCCATTGCCTGGAATCTTTAAAAGAGACTAGATATCTTTTTAAAAGATGGGCTTTAATTAAGCTTTGGGAGATATTCTATGCCCTGTGCACAGCGTGGAGTGTGGCAAGGTGTCAGATTGCATGATTGTAGTGGTCCCTTCTGACCTTGGAATCTGAATATATGAATTCCCCTTCTCATTCCCTGCCTTTATGGGCCATGGGGATCACAGACTTGCCTGCATTGCTCTCAGCATGCTCTTAACACTTGTAGCTCTGTCCTAAGACAATAAATAATAATACCACCTCACCCTTATCATAGCGCTTTTCATAAGTAGTTCTCAAAGTGCTTTACAAATGAGCTCAATATCATTATGTATAATCAAATCTCATTCTTCAGGGCTTTTGCTGGTCACCTATAAGGATCAAGAAGGATCTGTATTTCCCGCAATACACAACTGGCCAGATGTACTCTGGGTTTTTCTCTCCTCCTGCTGAAACACTTATAGGCCACTACGAGAGATGGGGTATAGCTACAGTCTGACTAAAGTCATTGGGCTCAAAATAGGGGTACCTGGGTAAAATTTAGTGGCTGACACACAGAGGAGATCATACTGAATAATCTAATGGTCCCTTCTGGAATGAAATTCTATTTAAAAAAAAAAACAGTCTATGAAATACACTATCCCCAAGAAATAATTACATATCTCCAACGGCATAAGAATGTATATGAAACAGTCACTGAGGTGAAATTTCAGAGTAACAGCCGTGTTAGTCTGTCTTTGCAAAAAGAAAAGGAGTGCTTGTGGCACCTTAGAGACTAACCAATTTATTTGAGCATGAGCTTTTGTGAGCTACAGCTCACTTCATCGGATGCATACCGTGGAAACTGCAGTAGACATTATATACACACAGAGACCATGAAACAATACCCCCTTCCACCCCACTGTCCTGCTGGTGATAGCTTATCTAAAGTGATCATCAAGTTGGGCCATTTCCAGCACAAATCCAGGTTTTCTCACTCTCCGCCCCCCCCCCCCACACAAACTCACTCTCCTGCTGGCAATAGCTCATCCAAACTGACCACTCTCCAAGTTTAAATCCAAGTTTAACCAGAACGTCTGGGGGGGCGGGGGGGTTAGGAAAAGACATGGGGAAATAGGCTACCTTGCATAATGACTTAGCCACTCCCAGTCTCTATTTAAGCCTAAATTAATAGTATCCAATTTGCAAATGAATTCCAATTCAGCAGTTTCTTGCTGGAGTCTGGATTTGAAGTTTTTTTGTTTTAAGATAGCGACCTTCATGTCTGTGATTGCGTGACCAGAGAGACTGAAGTGTTCTCCGACTGGTTTATGAATGTTATAATTCTTGACATCTGATTTGTGTCCATTTACTCTTTTACGTAGACTGTCCAGTTTGACCAATGTAAATGGCAGAGGGGCATTGCTGGCACATGATGGCATATATCACATTGGTAGATGTGCAGGTGAACGAGCCTCTGATAGCGTGGCTGATGTTATTAGGCCCTGTGATGGTGTCCCCTGAATAGATATGTGGACACAGTTGGCAACGGGCTTTGTTGCAAGGATAGGTTCCTGGGCTAGTGGTTCTGTTGTGTGGTATGTGGTTGTTGGTGAGTATTTGTTTCAGGTTGCGGGGCTGTCTGTAGGCAAGGACTGGCCTGTCTCCCAAGATTTGTGAGAGTGTTGGGTCATCCTTCAGGATAGGTTGTAGATCCTTAATAATGTGTTGGAGGGGTTTTAGTTGGGGGCTGAAGGTGACGGCTAGTGGCGTTCTGTTATTTTCTTTGTTAGGCCTGTCCTGTAGTAGGTGACTTCTGGGTACTCTTCTGGCTCTATCAATCTGTTTCTTCACTTCCGCAGGTGGGTATTGTAGTTGTAAGAAAGCTTGACAGAGATCTTGTAGGTGTTTGTCTCTGTCTGAGGGGTTGGAGCAAATGCGGTTGTATCGCAGAGCTTGGCTGTAGACGATGGATCGTGTGGTGTGCTCAGGGTGAAAGCTGGAGGCATGCAGGTAGGAATAGCGGTCAGTAGGTTTCCGGTATAGGGTGGTGTTTATGTGACCATTGTTTATTAGCACTGTAGTGTCCAGGAAGTGGATCTCCTGTGTGGACTGGACCAGGCTGAGGTTGATGGTGGGATGGAAATTGTTGAAATCATGGTGGAATTCCTCAAGGGCTTCTTTTCCATGGGTCCAGATGATGAAGATATCATCAATATAGCGGAAGTAGAGTAGGGGCTTTAGGGGACGAGAGCTGAGGAAGCGTTGTTCTAAATCAGCCATAAAAATGTTGGCATACTGTGGGGTCATGCGGGTACCCATAGCAGTCCCGCTGATCTGAAGGTATATATTGCCCCCAACTGTAAAATAGTTATGGGTAAGGACAAAGTCACAAAGTTCAGCCACCAGGTTAGCCATGACATTATCGGGGATAGTGTTCTTGACGGCTTGTAGTCCATCTTTGTGTGGAATGTTGGTGTAGAGGGCTTCTACATCCATAGTGTCCAGGATGGTGTTATCAGGAAGATCACCGATGGATTGAAGTTTCCTCAGGAAGTCAGTGGTGTCTCGAAGGTAGCTGGGAGTGCTGGTAGCGTAGGGCCTGAGGAGGGAGTCTACATAGCCAGACAATCCTGCTGTCAGGGTGCCAATGCCTGAGATGATGGGGCGCCCAGGATTTCCAGGTTTATGGATCTTGGGTAGTAGATAGAATATCCCAGGTCGGGGTTCCAGGGGTGTGTCTGTGCGGATTTGATCTCCCTACCAACACTACAAAAAGAAGGATTCTAGGTGGACTCCTCCTGAAGGTTGAAACAGCAGACTGGACTTCTACATAGAGTGCTTCCGTCGACGTGCACGGGCTGAAATTGTGGAAAAGCAGCATCACTTGCCCCATAACCTCAGCCGTGCGGAACACAATGCCATCCACAGCCACAGAAACAACTCTGACATCATAATCAAAAAGGCTGACAAAGGAGGTGCTGTTGTCATCATGAATAGGTCGGAATATGAACAAGAGGCTGCTCGGCAGCTCTCCAACACCTCTTTCTACAAGCCATTACCCTATGATCCCACTGAGAGTTACCAAAAGCAACTACAGCATTTGCTCAGGAAACTTCCTGAAAAAGCACAAGATCAAATCCACACAGACACACCCACGGTATGCATCCAATGAAGTGAGCTGTAGCTCACGAAAGCTCATGCTCAAATAAATTGGTTAGTCTCTAAGGTGCCACAAGTACTCCTTTTCTTTAAGGTGAAATTGGAATCTTTAGAAACGTGATGCATAAGGCCATTCAGCAAACAAGCCAGTTAATAATTTGCAAAATTATCATCTATTTTGAAATACCAAAAAAAAAAAAAAAAAAGCCACCCACCACATAGCTAACATAACAGATGAAAAATACATACTGCTTTTGGTCTTTGTATAATCTTAACTATCACATGTTTGAACTGGTTCCATTTTTCTGTTGGGTTGCCAGTGATTGGCAAGCACGAAAAAAGCTTGTCATCAAATGACTACTGAAACTGCACCTGACTGTTGGTGTGCTTGAGCTTTGCTATGTTGAAGGCTGTTCTATTAAGCTTGGGGCACTTGTGCTGTGAATGGGACTATACGCAGGTTACCACTGCTCTTACCAATCTGCTTTTGATATGGTGAGAGAGAGTCCATGTGCTATTCTACATAAACTGGGCTGCCCAAGAAGGTTCATACAAATCATGCATCTGTTCCATGACAACATGACAGTGCAAGTGCTCACCAGTGGTGACTTTCCGGATGCATTCTAAATCTCGAACGGAGTGAAACAAGGCTGCATACTTGCTCCAGTGCTGTTTAACTTGTTCTTTGTCTATGTCCTCAGCCATGCCACAAGGGACTTGGATCAGGGATATATATATCCGGTACTGGCTTGATGGCTCCCTCTTTGATCTTCAGCGCCTCAGTGCTAAGACCAAGATGCTGGAGAGACTTCTTATCCAGGTATTTTTTGCAGATGACTGCGCCTTGATGTCCTATAGACATGATGACCTTCATGTCATCATTGACAGATTTTCTGAAGCATCCCAGCTCTTTGGCCTCATCATCAGTCTTGGGAAGACAGAGGTCTTGTTCCAACCAGCACCACATTCCAATGCCCCAGTGCCAGCCATTTTCATCCAAGGCGCACAGCTGAAACATATGGATCAGTTCGAGTATTTGGGCAGCACCTCTCCAGTGACGATTCCTTGATAAGGAAATTTCCTCCAAAATTAGTAAAGCCAGCCAGACCCTTGTCCAACTCTGAACAAAAGTCCTTAACCAACACAACATTCATCTCTCCACTAAATTGAAGATCTACAGTGAATTGGTTCTAACATCTCTCCTGTATGGATCGGAGATATGGACTCTCTATAGACATCACATTAAACAGCTTGAGCAATTTCACATGCACTCCCTCCACTCAATAATGAGCATTCGCTAGCAGGACAGAGTGACCAATATTAAGGTCCTTGAGAGAGCAAACACTACCAGCACTAAGAAAAGTTACTGAGAGCACAGCTTAGGTGGACTGGACATGTCATCAAAATGGAAGACCACCATCTCCCAAAACAGATCTTCTACGGGGAGCTGAGTCAGGGCAAAACAAAGAAGGGTCATCTGTATAAGCACTTCAAAGCTAATCTGAAGAGCAGTCTCCAGTGAGCTGATATCAATTCCAAAGAACTTGAGCAAATGGCTCAGAACAGGACTCACTGGTGGTCTCGGACAAGATCAGCATGTGACAGATTTGAGCCGGATTGACAAAATCATATCCAGGCTATACGTGAAAGGCACCACAGAGCTGCATCATCAAACATCGTAGATACAAACTTCCCATGCCCTCAGTGCAGCCGACTCTGTGCATCATGGTTCGGACTTCAGAGTCATATGTGTAGCCGTAGATGAGAACTCCGATAATATCGTCATCATCGTCAGCAATGGACTACCAATCTTAACTATGCAGGAAAAAGAATCGAGGTGGGAACGCTTAAAGGAACCAGTTTTTTTATATCTGCCTGGAGTAATCTTCAAGATGTCTCAAAACAGAAATTCTACTCTTAAAGAAAATACTTCCCTCTTTCTCTCACTCCTCCGTATTGCTGTGTCATAGAAAAAATTTGGATAATCTAAGGTCACCTAAGGTCTGAGGCAAAATATTCAAAAAAGCCTAACGGCAGTTTTCAAAAGAGATTTAGCTCCTAAAGGCCTAAGTCAATGGAAAAATATGGTTTTGGCTCTTTTGAAAATGTTACCTTTCTATACTAAACCATTACTAGGTTTGCTAAAAAAAAATCTTTAATATCTGAAGAGAAGGGTCTAATTCTTTAAGTTTAACAAAGAGAAAATAGTCAGTCCCCCTCTGATAATTAGACACCCAATATGTGTACATCCATTTTTATCTTTGTGTATTAAAGCGCTGTATTTAACACCAATGTTTAATTAATATTCTGCTTTTCTGTTTCTAACAGCAAAACTTTTCCCTCATCTCCATCAAACTTCCTCCCACCCCAACCTCTAACCTATTTTCCATCAGCATTATTTTAATAGTAGCTAAATCCAATTTAAATTAAAAATAGAAGAGTCAAATCTTCCCCCCCAAAACCTTGACTGGTAGAGAGAGAACTGTTTCTAAGGAAACTTTAGATGCAACAGTTAGTTCTGTATACAGGCATGCACCATGTAGAAATCTAGTGTCCTGAAGCACTCAAGTAAAGAAGCTGATTCTACAGGGATATGTAGATGAACTTGGCTTCATATAAGGGCAGGACTGACTAAAAAGTAATGCTGAAAATGGAACATTTTCCCAAGTTAAAAATGTGCATATTTATACTCCCTTTCAGAATATAAAATAAAACAAATTCATTCAAAGACTGGTTCACAAGGCTACATAAATAGAATGCTCCTATTTATCTTTGAGTTTTTCAGCCCAGGAAAGCGATATGCAGTGAAACTTTTACTAACCATCCTACTAGCCATGGTTAAATGTCCTAATTGCCTATAAAATCTCAGTCCCTACATAAGTACTTCCATATTAATGGTGCTATTATACGGTTGCCTGCTTCAGCAACCTGGAATACTACAGACCCTTCCTGCCCATTATCAGAAGTTTTCACTACGTTTTGACACCTGAAAATGAAAACAAGAAGTTGCAATAGTTTGCACCATGCATGTTACAAAAAACACATTTTGGCTATGGTAGTACAGCTAAACGGTCCAAAGACACTACTTGTTAGAAGCTGGCATGTGGCCTGCACCTTACCAAAGTAAGTATGTGCTACATGCTTCATTTCATTGACATGCCACAAAATTCTGCATCATCATCTGATGTTTCGGCTAGGCAATTTCCATTCCAGGATGTCCACAAAACATGATTTTGTAAAACATTTTTTGTAAGAAAGCCAGATGAATTTTTTTTTATCCCAGATCCTGGAAATTTTTAATCAATAGCACCCAATTAATTCCTTTTCATAGTTTATTCATGCATAAGAGACACTTGTTTCATTTTGAAATTTTAGACTGCTGATCTGAAGATGATCTCCCTTGAGATACTCTGTTCCGACACATCAAAGATGAAAAGTCTCATAAGTTTCTCTTTGTTGCTTGAGTACCGTTTTCCTTTACATGAGATGAATATGGGAACAGCATGTCCCTGCCATATGAAAATAGTGATCTCAGTGTAATTCAGCCAGGGCAGAACAACTCCTCATGGACCAGAGGGACAGCATTCCTTTCTCTGCCTCTCTAATCATCCACCATGTACTATTAATATCAAAAGCATAGCCAATCCAGAATTGGACGGAATTGGGATCAGCAACATCAGGAAGAAAATACAAGCAAAAGAAAGGAGTACATTAATGACAGAGGAGGAACATGGAAGAGAAAAAGTGAATGAGACGTAAAAAGAAAAAGAATAAAACAGATATAAAGTTAAGAAAAGTACTTTTAAAATGGCTGAAAGGTGACAGGTATGTCTCATTTTAGAGGAAGTGGTGTTCAGGATTTATGTGGCAAGAGTTAAGATATAGGTCTGTCACTCTTCATTTCTGTCTCCTGCTGCTTTTCCCTTCTTTCAATTTATTTCTCTCCATTTTCTCTGAATGGCATGTAGGCCTTTCCACATCTGTGTGTCATACTCTGTGAGCCCTGATGTAATCAAGTTACTGTTTAGTACCAAAATTCTTTAGACAGTTTTACAAACATGTATTTAATTGTTGAAAATGTAAGGGGTAGGAGAAATAAACCAGACAACTCTAGTGACTACATATGTGAAGATGCTTAAGAGAATAAATTAATCCAGCTGAGAGAGAAACCTGAGAAAAATCAGGATGGATTTGAATGTTTGATGGTATCACATGAACTAACTGTTTAATCCAACATGTACGGAATCTTAGACAACATTCCTCTCTAAAAGGTGGATGATGTGGTGATCTTCACACTGCTATTTGCAGAATTGCATCATACCCGTGATCTAAAACATATGGCAAAAGCCTTTACACACAAGTACGAAGTCTTGAAAATGTGTAATGAATATTTGACAATATAGCTGCCTTAAAAGGCAGGCCAACCATAATTATGTTAAACAATGTTTAGTATCACTCTGGAGTAAGCCAAAACTGGACACAGTACTCCAGCTGGGGCCTCACCAGTACCGAGTAAAGCAGGACAATTACCTTCAGTGTCTTACATACAACACTCCTGTTACCACACCTGAAAATAATATTAGCCTTTTTGGCAGCTGCATCACATTGACAACTCATTCAGTTTGCGGTTCACTATAACCCCAAGATACTTTTCCACAGTACTACCACCTCAACAGTTATTCCCCATTTTGTACTTGTGCATTTGACTTTTCCTTCCTCAGTGAAGTACTCTGCACTTGTCTTCATTGAATTTCATCAGAATTCGGTAATGTAATGGGGAGAATTGGAAAGATGACAACCTTTAAAAACATGCTTTAATCTGGTCCAGAATCTCCTGAAGCCCTTACTCTGCTCTAGACTAGCCTGTTTCAGAGGTTGTCATCCCTAGGTTCTCTCGGACGATCTCCGAGCACTTCACAATAGTGAGTCTCAACATCCAGGTAAGGTAAGCAAAATTTCCCTCTTTTATAGGTGCGGAAACTGATGCAGCAATTGTCTGAGTGGCAGAGTCAATGGAAGAGCTGACAGCAGTGCCCAGAATTTCTGTCTCCCCTGCTCTATTAGATTCTCTCCCCCCTGCATGCTTCATTTTTAACAATTCCCATTCTTGTGTGGTCTCTTCTCCCTGCAGGATGCAGGCAGCAGAGTGCATATACAAGAATCATGTTCTCTTGAGACATTACCTTCCACCTTATCAAATGTCAAAAGTCTAATAAGCGCTGCCTGCACACAGAAGGGAGTGAAACACCTAAGAGACAACTTGAGAATTGTGATGGGACAGAGAAAAATACAAAGATACAAAGGACAACAGGAAAAGAAAAAGGACAAAAGTAACACAAAGCTGTGGTAGGAAGGCTACCATACACTTACTCCGTATACAGCGATGTAAGCAAGAGAGCACCATTTTATCTTAGTTTAACATAGACCCGGCAGTTCAGGTCCTTGAAACCACTACAGGCCTGATCCTACGTTAAGCGCGATGAATGTGGACACCTGCACCAATGCAGAGTTCCCCAGAAGTCAACGATGCTTCATGCAGGCGCAGGGGCTTGTTCAAAAAGTTCTCTTTGCTCGATCAGCACTTTACTATCTAGGTTACATTGTCCTTCTTCTAAACTATGCTAAGAAAACAGTATCAATCTTAGTTTTGCAAATGTGTCCCATGAACAAGCTTAATAATGAATTCATGCCACTTTACATACATTCCTGTAAAGCCCATAATTCATTACAGTATGTCAAGTGAAATCAACTGCTGCAAGGGTCTATTCTATGTGTAAGAACAACAAATGTCTTGTTTTACCACCACAGCGGCGACTTATTAAAATATTTCTAGTGTGTTAAAGTAGTTATTCATAGACAGATGCCCTATGTTAATTTAACCGTGTTAATGCCCATGGTGCCAAAACTTATTTTTCAGCATGAATTCTATTGCTATCAATTAAATATCTGGCCCCAAAGACTTAAGCTCCTGACAAAAAAAAATTCTTCTTCAGTCCATCAAGTGACAATTTTCAGTTCAGAGCCCTTAATTTAAAAAGACCAGGGACACTTTCTACTCTCAAAACCTCTTCAGCTGTAAACAGAGATCCACTTCACACAAACTTTGAGGGCTTATCTTTATGCCCTAAAATAGATGCTGTTTAAATACAGCTTGTCTAACTTGATCTACTTTTTTGTTGAAATTACAAGTTGGGTTAATGGAGATCATGGTGTTGATGAAATATACTTAAAACTTCTGGAAGACATTTGACTGCATGACATTTTGATTAAGAAACTAAAATGACAGAAAATCAACTTAGCACACACTAAATGGATTAAAAACTGGCTAATGGGTCTCAAAACATAATTGTACATGAGGAATGATCACTGAGTGCGTGTGTTTCTAGCGAGGTCCCACACAGACTGGTTCTCAGCTCTATGCCATTTAATGTTTTTATCAATAATAAAGAAAACACAAAATCACCACTGTTAAAGTTTGAAGATGACATCTTGAAGGAGAGGGTAAATAATGAAGAGGACAGACCACTACAGAGCTATATGGACCATTTGATAAGCTGAGCATAAGAAAACAATGTGTTGCAACATGGCCAGATGTTAGGTCATACATCTAGGAACAAAGAACATATCCCATATTTACAGGATGGAGTACTCTATCATGGGAAGTAGCGACATGGAAGAGGTTTGGAAGTCATGGTAGATAATCAGCTGAACATGAGCTCCTACTGTGATGATGTGACTTAAAGGGCTGATGTGATTCTGCGAAGTATAACCGGAGGAAATAATGAATAGGAGTGCAGAGGTTATTTTACTTCTATAACTGGCATTGGGGTGAGACCGCGACTGGAATACTGTGCCCAGTTATGGAATACACAAATAAAGAAGATGTTGATAAATTGGAGAGGGTTCAAAGAAGAACCACAAGAATGATTACAGGATTGGAAAACAAGCCTGACAGTGAAAGATTCTTGGACCTCAATCTATTCAGCTTATCAAAGAAAAAGTTAAAGGGTAACTTGATCATAGTTTACAAGTACCTACATGAGGAACAAATATTTGATAATAGAGGGCACGTCAATCTAGGAGACAAAGATATAACAAGATCCAATAGCTAGAAATTGAAGCCAGGCATATTCAGGCTAGACATATTCAGACTAGAAATAAGGTGTGCATTTTTAACAGAAAGGGTAATTAACATGGAGACAACCTGTCAAGAGTAGTGGTGGATTCTCCATCACTGGAAATATTGTAATTAAGATGATTTTATCTCAAAAATATGCTCTAGTTCAATCACCACTATTGTAAAGCAGGACAGTTCAATCACCACTATTGTACTTCATTCTCAGCATGAGGCAGGAGCCCTCCCCTCACAGGCAGGAATGTCTGTGAGGGGAGGGCTCCTGCCTCATACTGAGAATGAGGGGCAATCAGCAGGTTATCTCAAGTGCTTATATACGGATGCACAAAGCCTTGGAAACAAGCAGGGAGAACTGGACGTCCTGGTGATGTCAAGGAATTATGACGTGATTGGAATAACAGAGACTTGGTGGGATGATGACTGGAGTACTGTCATGGATGGTTATAAACTGTTCAGGAAGGACAGGCAGGGCAGAAAAGGTGGGGGAGTAGCACTGTACGTAAGGGACCAGTATGACTGCTCAGAGCTCCGGTACGAAACTGCAGAAAAACCTAAGTGTCTCTGGATTAAGTTTAGAAGTGTGAGCAACAGGAGTGATATAGTGGTGGGAGTCTGCTATAGACCACCGGACCAGGGGATGAGGCGGATGAGGCTTTCTTCCGGCAGCTCGCGGAAGCTACTAGATCGCATGCCCTGGTTCTCATGGGTGACTTAAATTTTCCTGATATCTGCTGGGAGAGCAATACAGCGGTGCATAGACAATCCAGGAAGTTTTTGGAAAGCGTAGGGGACAATTTCCTGGTGCAAGTGCTGGAGGAACCAACTAGGGGCAGAGCTCTTCTTGACCTGCTGCTCACAAACTGGGAAGAATTAGTAGGGGAAGCAAAAGTGGATGGGAATCTGGGAGGCAGTGACCATGACTTGGTTGAGTTCAGGATCCTGACACAGGGAAGAAAGGTAAGCAGCAGGATACGGACCCTGGACTTCAGGAAAGCAGACTTCGACTCCCTCAGGGAACGGATGGGTAGGATCCCCTGGGGGACTAACATGAAGGGGAAAGGAGTCCAGGAGAGCTGGCTGTATTTCAAGGAATCCCTGTCGAGGTTACAGGGACAAACTATCCAGATGTGTCGAAAGAATAGTAAATATGGCAGGTGACCAGCTTGGCTTAATGGTGAAATCCTGGAGGATCTTAAGCATAAAAAAGAAGCTTACAAGAAGTGGAAGTTTGGACATATGACCAGGGAAGAGTATAAAAATATTGCTCGGGCATGTAGGAATGAAATTAGGAGGGCCAAATCGCACCTGGAGCTGCAGCTAGCAAGAGATGTCAAGAGTAACAAGAAAGGTTTCTTCAGGTATGTTGGCAACAAGAAGAAAGCCAAGGAAAGTGTGGGCCCCTTACTGAATGAGGGAGGCAACCTAGTGACAGAGGATGTGGAAAAAGCTAATGTATTCAATGCTTTTTTTGCCTCTGTCTTCACTAACAAGGTCAGCTCCCAGACTGCTGCGCTGGGCATCACAACATGGGGAATAGATGGAGAAAGAGGTGATAAGGGACTATTTAGAAAAGCTGGACGTGCACAAGTCCATGGGGCCGGACGAGTTGCATCCGAGAGTGCTAAAGGAATTGGCGGCTGTGATTGCAGAGCCATTGGTCATTATCTTTGAAAACTCGTGGCGAACGGGGGAAGTCCTGGATGACTGGAAAAAGGCTAATGTAGTGCCAATCTTTAAAAAAGGGAAGAAGGAGGATGCTGGGAACTACAGGCCAGTGAGCCTCACTTCAGTCCCCGGAAAAATCATGGAGCAGGTCCTCAAAGAATCAATCCTGAAGCACTTACATGAGAGGAAAGTGATCAGGAACAGTCAGCATGGATTCACCAAGGGAAGGTCATGCCTGACTAATCTAATCGCCTTCTATGATGAGATTACTGGTTCTGTGGATGAAGGGAAAGCAGTGGATGTATTGTATCTTGACTTTAGCAAAGCTTTTGACATGGTCTCCCACAGTATTCTTGTCAGCAAGTTAAAGAAGTATGGGCTGGATGAATGCACTATAAGGTGGGTAGAAAGTTGGCTAGATTGTCGGGCTCAACGGGTAGTGATCAAGGGCTCCATGTCTAGTTGGCAGCCGGTGTCAAGTGGAGTGCCCCAGGGGTCGGTTTTGTTCAATATCTTCATAAATGATCTGGAGGATGGTGCGGATTGCACTCTCAGCAAATTTGCGGATGATACTAAACTGGGAGGAGTGGTAGATACGCTGGAGGGCAGGGATAGGATACAGAGGGACCTAGACAAATTGGAGGATTGGGCCAAAAGAAATCTGATGAGGTTCAATAAGGATAAGTGCAGGGTCCTGCACTTAGGACGGAAGAACCCAATGCACAGCTACAGACTAGGGACCGAATGGCTAGGCAGCAGTTCTGCAGAAAAGGACCTAGGGGTGACAGTGGATGAGAAGCTGGATATGAGTCAGCAGCATGCCCTTGTTGCCAAGAAGGCCAATGGCATTTTGGGATGTATAAGTAGAGGCATAGCGAGCAGATCGAGGGACGTGATCGTCCCCCTGTATTCGACATTGGCGAGGCCTCATCTGGAGTACTGTGTCCAGTTTTGGGCCTCACACTACAAGAAGGATGTGGATAAATTGGAGAGAGTCCAGCAAAGGGCAACAAAAATGATTAGGGGTCTGGAACACATGACTTATGAGGAGAGGCTGAGGGAACTGGGATTGTTTAGTCTGCGGAAGAGAAGAATGAGGGGGGATTTGATAGCTGCTTTCAACTACCTGAGAGGTAGTTCCAGAGAGGATGGTTCTAGACTATTCTCAGTGGTAGAAGAGGACAGGACAAGGAGTAATGGTCTCAAGTTGCAGTGGGGGAGGTTTAGGTTGGATATTAGGAAAACCTTTTTCACTAGTAGGGTGGTGAAACACTGGAATGCGTTGCCTAGGGAGGTGGTGGAATCTCCTTCCTTAGAAGTTTTTAAGGTCAGGCTTGACAAAGCCCTGGCTGGGATGATTTAATTGGGGATGGGTCCTGCTTTTGAGCAGGGGGTTGGACTAGATGACCTCCTGAGGTCCCTTCCAACCCTGATATTCTATGATTCTACTTTAGGCACAAATTAATTAACAAAAGTCCTGTGGCCTGTGTTATGCAGGAGGTCAGACTAGATGGTCCAGTGGTCTCTTCTGGCCTTAAATTATGAACCTAGGCCTCTCAAACAGAAGAGTCCGTTAAATTTACTTCCAATCAAAGTTTTTATATAAACATACAGAGAGCGTAGGTGTGAAGAGCAGGTCTTGCCTCTTTCTCTGAGAGCTTCCAGGACCCTGGATACTAGAAATGAAGACATTTTGAGCAACTTAGCTCACTCCATTGTGAATTCTGGGTTTTCCCTGCAATACATTCTTTAGAACTTTGAGTTGAAACAAATGTAAAAAAGCTTCTGTTCAGACATCTCTTCTCCAGCAAATATGTATCACCCCCTCCTGGATACACAGAATACAATGGATGTATGCACTAAGGTTCTGTAGTAAGAAATGCAGCCTTTTTAATGCTCAACTTTACTGTTGTTCAGCTCCATCCGAACTATCAGATTTGGACTGAATGAGGCACAGACGTTCTCTGAGCCTTTATTCTACTGCCCATCACTGTAGTATCTGAACAGCAGTGAACAGACCTATTTCTGGCACTGATTTGTTAAGTGCCATTGGCCATATAAACTTCTTGGTGCTTCAGTTATTCCATTTGCAAAATGTAAGCAATGATATTTGTCTTCATTATCGAGTGCTGTAAGGCACATGTAATAAACCCCAAGCTCATTCTTTTAGGCCATGGCACCTTTGGGTAGAAAGAACAGGAAGAAAAGGCTCAGCATATGCTCAAGAAATCAGAGGCAAGCTTCTGATATCTCATCTCAATCAACCTAGAATTGTGTTATTTCAATACACCACTGAGCGGCTGCACTCGCATGGGGGGGAGGGATAGCTCAGTGGTTTGAGCATTGGCCTGCTAAACCCAGGGTTGTGAGTTCAATCCCTGAGGGGGCCATTTAGGGATCTGGGGCAAAAATTGTGGATTGGCCCTGCTTTCAGCAGGGGGTTGAACTAGATGACCTCCTGAGGTCCATTCCAACCCTGATATTCTAGGATTCTATTCTATGTGTTAACAAATAGCTATGAGCAATTGAAAATACACCACAGTAAATCTATACCAGCATGTTCTAATATACAGGTTTCTAATTAATGCATATCACCCCACATAACCAATCTTAACTTAGCAAATAGGGAGCAGAACAGAAAAGGAAATGTGCAACACAGATTATTACTACTTCTACGTCTCGTGTTATAGTAGGATCCAGATCAATGCCCCACTGAGGTAAGCATTATATAAGAACATGGTGAGAGACATTCCCTGTCCCAAATTTATGAGTTTATAAAAGATCTCATACATCAAGTGGCTGTAACAAAGAAACGGAGGCAGGATGAGGAAACAGTGAAAAATATGGTTACATAGACGAGCAGTGCCCACAAATTTTCAAGTTTCAAGTCAAGCAAATGGAATAACTTCAAACCTGCATTAGACACGTTTTCTTATCTCTATTCCCTCATCCTCCCTACATTTGTTTGTTACACCGACTTTTTGCATTTTGTCTAGGCTCTTTGAGGAGAAAGTCTGTCTCCTCCCATGGGTCTGTATTCCCCCTTTTGACTGGGTCTCTGGATGCTATTGTAATACAAATAATACCACTCTCACATTTTGTGCATAATAAGTTAATAACAAATTTTGAAGGTTTAAAAGCATACACACTGCACCCTTTAATTCCTACAAGTGCTCTGTCAGCATAGTCAATGAGGAAAAGAGGTGAAAAGCTAAAGAAAGTGATAATAGTAAACATTAAAATTCAACCCAAGGAAAGTGAGACATTATGGCCATAGTTCCTTAAAAATTCTAAACAGTTCTCTTGTGTTATGGTACTAGGAGGAGGATTTTTGAACAGATGCCTTTTTTCACCCTTCATCAAGATTAGAGGCATCTGCTATTTCTTCAAATCAGTTTAGAGAGCAAATCAGCTCCGTACTAATGAAGAGTGTAATTCAAATGCCAACTAAAGCAGCAATTAAACAATTGAATATAATTTTTCTACCTCAAAAGCACCACTGCATTATGCTCAAATTTTCAGGCACAGACTTCCTGGTGATTTGCAACATGATTTTAAACTATGAATCACAAATTTTAATGCTATGAACTACCTATAACCTCATTTTAAAAACCAACTAATTTGGGGAAAATATATAAAAACTGGAGGCACATACCATGCTTATTCCACCTGTTCAGCAATGTACTAAGAATCAGCTTGATAAGAGCTGATGATTGGAGTCAGGAAAATGAAATTTTTTTTCCCAGCGCAAATATCACCCAAATTGATGACCCAAAGCCAAGTCACTTACTTTTCTTTTTAATGCCAAACATTTTCCCAAGTATAAAATAGGAACGAGAATAATATGATATCCTAATTGTGCGTCCTCTTTTTGAGCCCTAAATACAAGTAGAGTGTTTACAGCAGGGGTGGGCAAACTTTTCGGCCCGAGGGCCACATCCGGGAATAGAAATTGTATGGCAGGCCATGAATGCTCACAAAATTGGGGTTGGGGTGCGGGATGGGTGAGGGCTCTGGTTGGGGGTGAGGGCTCAGGGTGGGGCCAGAAATGAGGAGTTCAGGGTGCACGAGGGGGCTCCGGGCTGGGGAGTAGGGTGCTGGCTCCAGCTGGGAATGAGGAGTTTGGGGTGGAGGAGGGTGCTCCGGGTTGGGACCAAGGGGTTCGGAGGGTGAGAGGAGGATCAGGGCTGGGGCAGGGGGTTGGGGCATGGGGAGAGGCTATGGGGTGCAGGCTCCAGGCGGCGCTTACCTCAAGCGGCTCCCGGAAGCAGAGGCCATGTCCCCACTTCGGCTCCTACGCAGGAGCACCCATCAGCAGGCACCGCCCCTGCAGCTTCCATCGGCTGCAGTTCCCAGCCAATGGGAGCTGCGGGGGCGGTGCTTGGTGCGGCAGCAGCAGCATGCAGAGCGGAGCCCCTTGGCTGCCCCTACACATAGGAGCCAGAGTGGGGCCATGCCACTGCTTCCGGAAGCAGCGTGGAGCGGCCCCCCACTCTGCTCCACGGCTGGAGCGCTGGAGGGCGACAACCCCAGACCCCGCTCTCCGTGGGCCGTAGTTTGCCCACCCCGGTTTACAGGAATCTTTACATTTTCATTGAAAGTAAAAAAACCCACTAATTTGTTTTTTAGTAAGTTACAACCTTTTTTGTCCTTCCTTTCCCTGTCCATTGTCTCTACCTCATTCTTGTTCCCTTTTCTACATACTGTGTAGAAAGGCTGTCATGTTTAGAGCAAATGTAATGTATTTTTGGAAAATTATACAAAAACTGAAGTGTAAATTAAGTACAATGGTAATTCTGGAAACGGAAGTACAGCTGGCCCGTAGGAAAGGATTCGAGTCCAATGTGGGTATTAACAATTCATACGTATCTTCTGGGATCTATTTACCTCAGCTGAAGAAGACAAGAACATAAGGTGGTCTGTTGCTACTAAACTATATTGTATTTAGATCTTTCTTCTGCACTTAAATTATTAACCTCTTGGCACCAGTAGCCATAATGCCTTATGTTACTACCAATACTGCCAAATCTCCCTTGTCCCCAGGAGCTTATCACTCTACCTGTATTCGTTTTTTTAAAAGGGCCATCAATGTGGCATCCAAATGACTTCATGAGAAGTAAACAAGAATCTCTCTTCCAAATTACTGGAAGAAACTAGCTTTAACTTTTGGCTTTTTAAAAAAAAACCAAAAAACTATATAATTGAGGGTGCTGCTGAGCCGTTTGTGACCAATGTATGGCTGTAGTTCTGCTTGGTTCCAGGCACACAAGCAAGACCCAAACCTACTATAACATAATACGTTCACTACCATGTGTAAGCCTGATACTTTAAGGGCAGATTTTGTAGTTTATATAAGACTTGCGTAATGAATAACTTCAAATTAAACATTTTTGGTGTTAAAAAAGAAAAACAACAGGATTTATGTAGTTCACACAAAATAAGGATTCAAGTGTACTACCATGAAATCCCCTGATCCATCCCTCAGAGAAATACTAACAGTTTTTACTATTGGTTGGCTATGGTTTGAGTAACAGTACACTTATCACCAGTACACACACAGAGCTATATATTTATGATACTTAGATCATATTTTTTTTTCCTTGGAAAGCCAAATCTTCATTTAGGAGTCAAGTAAAATAATAGCATAATATACAATTAGCTTCATACTGTGTGGGTAGGACTTACCTAAAAGCTGCCACTAATGGAGCATAAACTGAGTCTCCGTCATACACATACAAATGGTCCCAACTGCATTCTGTAGCAAAGTGATTGAATCGAAGCCTCAGGATTGTATTTGGCCTAAACAAAAAATAAACCCTAAATTAACCATACAAAAAACCCACAATGGCAGCATCTCCAAACAACTGCCTTGATGTGCAGTTTCACTCTCAAAGTGACTCAAAAAAAAAAAATCAGCTATTCACCTTACAGTAACTGTGATTTCTCAAGATATGTTGTCCATTTAGATTCTACTCTATGTAGCCCATGCACGAGATTTGGCTAGCAGTGTCCGCTGGGGCCACACCTGTGCCCAGAACTTTCTCACCGCCCCACCCCAGCCCCCCAAAGGCATTAAGGGCAGGCTGGACCCAGCCATCCCTCTGTTCCTATGCCAATACAAAATTCTGTAGGTGGGAGGGGTATAGCTCAGTGGTTTGAGCATTGGCCTGCTAAACCCAGGGTTGTGAGTTCAATCCTTGAGGGGGCCATTTAGGAATCTGGGGCAAAAATTGGGGATTGGTCCTGCTTTGAGCAGGGGGTTGGACTAGATGACCTCCTGAGGTCCCTTCCAACCCTGATATTCTAGGATTCTATGAAAAGCAGGAAAGGAGGCTGGGCCATGAGATCCTTGATATCCACACATCTCAATTTCTGTAAGGTAAGTATTCAATTATTAGACAATGACTTGAAGAAAAATGGATTCCACTTTTGGTGACTAACAAGCATTTGTTTGTTTGCATGGAATTGGATAAATATGGTATAACAACGTATACAGCATAAGATACTTAAACAATGACTAGAGAGGACGAAAGAGTAGCGTCTTGCAAAGGTGTGTACTCAGCTCCATGTAGCTGCCCTATAGATTTCAGAACTAGGGATGTTTTTGAAACAGGCAGCAGAGGCTGCCTGAGCTGTAATGTGACCAAGTGACTAACCCATAAAAAGTTCTCATACAGTTGGAGTCCCACTTAGATAATCTGAGAGAATAGTGACTGACCCTTAACCATTTCTGCAAAGGCCAAACAACGTAAGTGTGTTCCTGAATGGTTTTGGCCTGCCAATATAAAAAGCCAGTGCCCTTACTACAAGTGTGTGAAACTTTGCTTTCCCTGGGAGTGAGGCTTGGGGAAGAAAACCGGGAGATGAACAGACTGGTTCATATGGAACTCAAACAATTTTTGGAAGGAACTTGAGACGAGGTCTGATTGTGACGCTATCCTTATGAAACACTATACAAGGAGGATCTGCCATGTGCCACCTATCCTTTGAGCTGTAAAAAAAAGCACTAAAAAAGCAGTCTTCACTGGAAGGTGGTATAGCGAACAAGTTGCTGAAGACTCGAAGGGTGGGAACCCATCTACCTTGCTAATCCTCTATTGAGACAGAAAGAGGAAGGGGGCTCCTAAATTGGGGGGAAATAACCATGTATGTGACTTTTCAGGAATCTATCTACTGCAGCGGTTCTCAAAGCCCAAGCCCCACCATGCAGGACCAAAGCTCAAGGGATTCAACCCTGTGTGGCAAGGCTCAGGCTAAAGCCTCTGGGCTTTGACCTCTTCCTCACCTGTGGTGGTGGGGCTCAGGTTTTGGCTTTGTGCTACCCTCCGGAGCAGTGGGACTCAGGCGGGCTCTGGCTTCGGTCCCCCTTCCTGGGGTCATGTAGTAATTTTTTGTTGTCGGAAGGGGGTTGCGGTGCAAGGAAGTTAGAAAACCCTTGGTCTACTGTATGATGAGAAAACACAATGTGGCCCTGGATAGGAGGGTGATGAAGTATTTTAAAGTTACATGAATTGAAATGGCAGTTGAGTCTGAATAAACATGGGTCCCTTATCTCTTCAGATGAGCTGCCACAACTGTCAAGTACTTGGTGAATACCCTCAGTGCTGTGGAAGACCAAAGGGCAAGACTTTGTACTGGCAGTGAAATGTTCATATTACAAATCGGAAGTATTTCCCGTGGACCAGATGAATGAATGTGCAAGTAAGTGTCTTGGAAGTTGAGAGCCCTGAATCAGTCTTAAGGACCTAACAAGGGAATTATGAAAGCAAGAGTCATCATCCTGAATTTTCAATGATGGATGAACTTGTGGAGACATCAAAGGTCCAGAAAAAGGATGCCTACCCTTTTCTTCTTTGGGAGGAGAAAATAATGGGAATAAAAAAAACCTCTCTCTGAACATAAAGGGCACGTTCCCTACTGCTCCAAGCTGTAAAAAGAGTCTATTTCTTACTTTAACAATCTCTCATGAAAGGGGTCCCTAAAAATGGAGAGGGAAGCGGGTAGGGAATATGAGGAAGGGACTGGAATTGGTCGAATACCCCTTGTTTACAGTTTCTAGGATCCACTGGTCCAAAGTGATCCATGTCCAGACCTCTAAAATTATAGAGATGATTGCCAGGGGGAGGATGTAGAATGGAAGAGATCATCTGATGGCTTTCCAAAGCTCTTGACACTGGCATCAAACTTGCCGCCTGGCAGAAGGCCCAGACTGCCAGACAGTGGAAAAAGAGGAGGAAAGTCACTTGCACTGGAACCTCTGCTTCTTCCTCAGTGGTTTTGGAGTCCTCTGCAGTCTCTAGTAGTATTGAAGGAGCTCTCAGATCTTTCCTGCTTCCTTTTTGGAGCTGAGACACACAGGCCAAGGGAACATGGATCATTCTGGGAGTCCTTTAAAGAATGGAAGGCCTCATCTGTCTTTGAATTAAGAAATTCATTGTTCTCAAAGAGAAAGCCCTCAATTGTAGGGCTGTCAAGCAATTAAAAAGATTAATTGCATGATTAATCGCACTGTTAAACAATAATAGATGCTTTTGAATGTTTTCTACATTTTCAAATATATCGATTTCAATTACAACACAGAATACAAAGTGTAGAGCGTTCACTTTATATTTATTTTTGATTACAAGTATTTGCACTGTAAAAAAACCAAAAGAAATAGTATTTTTCAATTCACCTTATACAAGTACTGTAATGCAATCTCTTTATCATGAAAGTTGAACTTACAAATGTAGAATTATGTGCAAAAAAACCTGCATTCAAAAATAAAACAATGTAAAATTTTAGAGCCTGCAAGTCCACTCAGTACTACTTCTTGTTCAGCCAATCACTCAGACAAACAAGTTGGTTAACATTTGCAGGAGATAATGCTGCCCGTTCTCGTGGCACTGTTATAGCCAATGTCGCAAGATATTTAGGTGCCAGATGCGCTAAAGATTCACATGTCCCTTCATGCTTCAACCACCATTCTAGAAGACGTGTCCAGGCTGATGACAGGTTATGCTCAACAATAATCCAAAGCAGTGCGGACCAACGCATGTTCATTTTCATTATCTGAGTCAGATGCCACCAGCACAAGCTAGATTTTCGTTTTTGGTGGTTCGGGTTCTGTAGTTTCTGCATCAGAGTGTTGCTCTGTAGCGACGCAGTGTGGTTCCCTGCAGCCCCAGAGAGGAACGAGCCCCTCCGGACGCCAAAGTGGGCAGAGCCAGTGGAGCCTGCGCCAGCCCCCCAGAGGTCAAGGCACAGGACAGGAAGTACAAAAGCCCAACCCCAGTGTTCACCAGAGACCCAGCCACTGGAGAAGCCAGACGCCTGTGGCCTAGCTCCCGGCTGGGAGACTCCTGCAATTGGCGACCGAGCTGAGGCCTGACCAGACCCCGGAGAAACTGTTAAGCCTGCCTGTGGCAAGTTACCCAGAGAAGCTGCCGAGCCTACCACTCGCTGGGTACCTGAGGAGCCCATGGTACTTGATTCCTTGAAGGACACCATCCAGGTGCAGCTACCTCTAGACGGGGAGGTAGGAAGTAGCCCGGGGGTAGCCGACCCTAGTCTGGCTGCAGCACACCTAGAGCCTATGTCAGTGTGTTGCAGCCAGGATCCCCATTGACACAACAACAGGCCGTCTGCTGCTGCTAGGGCCCCAAGATGGGATGCAGCGGAGTGGGTGGGCCTGCATCCCCCCTGCCACCCAACATGCAGGTGACAGTCTCCCCCTCTCCCAGGCCCTTCGGAGCCAGGGCCGGGGTCTCCTGAACTTACCTGTTTGCTCAGTCCCTTTCTCAGGGCCTGAGTCCCAAATGCTGTACTGCCCGCCCTGAGCCAGGGCCTGGGCTTGGTGCTTATTTGTTTGCTCAGCCCCTGCCTGAGGGCCTGAGCCATGGACTCTTTGCAGCCCACCCTAACATAGGGCCTGGGCTTATTGCTTAACGGTTTGCACCGTCCCTGTCCAAGGACCGGAGCGTGGGACTCACTACTGCCCGCCAACCGGGCGTGAGTAACTGTTCTTTTGCCTCTACCGCTGCGTGAGACCCCGCAGCCAGACTAGTTCCTCGGACGTAACCAGACAGATGTAGCAAAACGGGGTGGTTCCCTACTGCCCTGGAGAGGGACGAGCTCCGGCCGAACCCTTCTACATGCTCTTTTAAGACTTCTGAAAGCAAGCCCCACCCGTCCCTCTCAGTTTTTGGAAGGCACTTCAAATTCTTAAATCTTGGATCAAGTGCTGTAGGTAGCTCTAAAAATCTCACACTGGTACCGTCTTTGTGTTTTGTCAGATCTGCAGGGACAGTGTTCTTAAAAAGAACAACATATGCTGGGTTATCATCCAAGACTGCTATAACATGAAATATATGGCAGAATGCAGGTAAAACAGAGCAGAGGACATACAATTCTGCCCCAAGGAGTTCAGTCAGAAATTTAATTAATGCTTATTTTTTTTAATGAGCATTATCAGCATGGAAGCATGTCCTCTGGAATGGTGGCCAAAGCATGAAGGGGCATACAAATGTTTTGCATATCTGGCACATAAATACCTTACAATGCAGGCTACAAAATGCCATGCAAATGCCTGTTCTCACTTTCTGGTGACATTGAAAATAAGAAGAGGGCAGCATTAGCTCCTGTAAATGTAAACAAACTTGTTTGTCTTAGCGATTTGCTGAACAAGAAGTAGGACTGAGTGGACTCTGAAGTTTTACATTGTTTTGTTTTTGAATGCAGTCACGTAACAAACAAACAAAAATCTACATTTGTAAATTGCACTTTCACTATAAAGAGATTGCCCTACAGTACTTGTATGAGGTGAATTGAAAAATACTATTTTTTTTATCATTTTTACAGTTCAAATATTTGTAAGCAAAATATACACTTTGATTTCAATTACAACACAGAATACAATACATATAAAAATGTAGAAAAACATGCATAATATTTAATAAATTTCAACTGGTATTCTATTATTTAACAGTGCAATTAAAACTGCAATTAATCACGAATAATTTTTTTGAGTTAATGACGTGAATTAACTGCAATTAATCGACAGCCCTACTCAGTTCTTTGGATCTCCATGGGAATCCCAAATGCTTGGAACCAGGATAATCTTCACATCTCAGATGTGACCATGGTGAGTGACACTGTATTAGATGAATCTAGTGCAGCCCACAGAGAAGTGTGAGATATCAGCTTCTCCTCATTCATTATAGATTTGAACTCTTTCCTAGACTCTAGAGCAGAGGTGGGCAAACTACGGCCCACGGGACCACCCTACCCGGTCCCTGAGCTCCCGGCTGGGGAGGCTAGCCTCCAGCCCCTCCCCCGCTGTCCTCCCTCCCCTGCACCAATGCCGCTGCGTAGGCAGCACGGCTTGCGCCCACCCACCTCCCAGGCTTTTCAGTAAGCCAGTCCTGCCACTCTGAGCGGCATGGTAAGGGGGCGGGAAGAGTGGGGGGTTGGATAAGGGGTAGGAGGTCCCGGGGGACAGTCAGGGGACAAGGGGTGGTCGGATGGGGCAGTCAGGAGACAGGGTGAAGGGGGGGGTTCGATAGGGGGTGGGGTCCTGGGGGGGGGCAGTTAGGGACGGGGGTCCCGGAAGGGGGTGGATAGGGGAAGGGGGCCAGGCTGTTTGCGGAGGCACAGCCTTCTCTACTAGGCCCTCCATACCGTTTCGCAACCCCGATGTGGCCCTCGGGCCACAAAGATTGCCCACCCCTGCTCTAGAGGAAGTGCGATCATAAATTGAGACAGCTTGTCCCAGGGCAAATGATTGTATTTTGCTACCAGTTCTGGGTAATTAGTTTCTCACATCTAGAGACTGGCTAGGAGGTAGACTTTATTGCCCAAATATACACCACAAAGCTGGAGCTTTCTCCCTTTGTGTTGGTTTGGGAGGTCATTGCTGTTTGAACTTCTCCTGGACAGCGGCTACAAGAGATCCTGGCACTGGATGAGAACAAAAGTACTCAAATCCTTTTGAAGGCTAGAATCGATGCTGGAGTCTGCCACAAGTGCTTTGCAGGTTCCAACAGTCCCTGTTTTATAGGCATAGTGAGCCTACCAAGCATGAAAAGGTAGGGAATGTTCAGCAGTTTACATGATTTCTCTGCATCTTACTTCCAGTCTGAATTTGTCTGGCTTCAACTTCCTGCTACTGCATCTTGATACACACCTTTGTCTACTAGGCTCAAGAGCTCTCTTAACAGCAGCACAGGATTCACTCAGGGCATAATGGGAAGACACCTACACAATCGACAGTTTTATAGAAACTTTTCAGAGTAGAACTATACTTCAGAATGGCATACCTTTACATTTGGCAAACCAGAGATAGAACAGACTATTTCTGTAAGGACGTGTGCTTTGTTTTTGGCAGCGTAATTCTCTACCCAGCCTGAACCCTCATTCACACGATCCTCTGATGCCAAGACTAAAGTCAAATGAGAATGATAAGCTAGAAGAGCTTTTGTGTGCAGCTCAGTACTTCAACTAACAGGTTCATTTTGTGCATCTCTCTACACCAAACATGTGGTATGACTGAGGAAGAAGATCCCTCACTCACTCCTCATAGAATATACGTTTTCCTGGGAAAGCAGCTGGATACATGCAAGGAAACGCTGCACCTGAACTAAGATTAGCTATTTTGATGTTTATCAGGGAATTGTGAATAGAACATTTTCTTTGGAAAAAATAAGTTAATAAGTAGAAAACTTTAGCATAGTGATATGAGATTAAAGCTTGTTATAATAGAATTGTTGAGCTTTGGAGAATTTTAAGGAACATTCCACAGAGACAAAACACAGACATCTTCTATAGTCTGAAATTCAAAACAGGGTGGAGTCAAATCTTTTTACAAAACCAACGGAAACTAAATGTGCAGAGAACATTGTTAAAAATGTATTCTTTGCTGTTTCAAGATCTTGGGGAACTGGATCCCGCAAGATGCTGAGTAACCTCAACTCCCATGAATTTCAGCACAGATGAAGTCACTCATTCCATCACAAAACCTCGTCTTTATTCAGAAACCTGCCCATTTAGCCTCTTTCCAGAGTTCCACAGTTCTGCTTCAACCTCACTTAAAGCTACACTGTTTAATGCATGACAGCTGACAGTTCAAATGTTTAAAAACTAGACTGATTTTGCAGCTCTGGTGCCAGCACTCACCCATACACACACACAAAAATCCAAAAAACACAAACATTTATGATGGTTACACCACTAATCAGATGACGGTCAGAAGCTAAACGCTATAAGTGTCACTCTTAAAATTACTGCAAAAGTCAGTAAAAGCAAAAAAAAAAAAAAAAAAAAAAGTGATCCATGTCACAGTGTAACACTAACAGATCCCGGTCATTGGCGGGCAGGCTCAAACCTGGAACCTTTGGAGCTAAATGCATGAGCCTCTACTGCATGAGCTAGAAGCCACAGGGCTCTTAATTAAGGCTGTAGCAGACTTATTAATCTCTGAGGGGTCTCAGTGCCACTAGAGGGAAACAATCACTACACCCAGGAGGTGTGTGGGTTACAACAGCAACAGGAGGGTGTTGGTGTGGGCGATTCCCAACTGCCTTTTCAGACAGTAAGAGACCTTTCCAAGAAGGGCAACCATTCCTTTGAAGTCATTGGGAACTAATGAGTAAATACACATTTGGAAAGCAACAGAAGCTCAGCACTTATTTGAAAATTGATTGTTTTTTTCCATGCACAGGATATTTTTAAAGTTAGAGCTCTCTGCTTTTGGCATGGGGGGGGGGGGGGGGGGGGGAGGAGGGAGGAGTTACAAATGCAGTCTAGCCTACCATCTGAAATTCGGAAATCTGGAGGGTTTACAACCATAACATTTAAGTCATTTTACCACAAGGACAAAATTCTATTCATTTTGATCTTTTCAACTATCCAATTTTATAAAGCAGTCAAGCCATTGAAATTCATCATTTAGAAAGAAAGGGCAATGTTGATTATTGTGAGAGTGTTCTTTCCCACAATAATTCATAAAAGTGAGTGAAACCAAGGTCTAAACGTGTTCAGAAATTGAACTGCACTTAAAATTACTGTAAATAACACCCTCTAAAAATGAAGATGTTTGCTACTTACTTTCCTTCAATGAGCCATGTGCATTTTGTTTTGTATTTATAATTTCCAGGCCCATCTGTTACATATCCAGAAGATCCAGTTAGCCTGTAAATAAAAATTAGAAATGTAGGTTTCCAGTGTGATTAAATACTTAAGTTTTTCCAACCATCTTAGTTTCAAAAAAATACCCTGATTAAAGCACCCAGCTTTACATTTTCATTTATTGAATGGCCATTATAAAAAATACACACACAAATGGATCAGACAATTGGGATTCTGCTATTGTACTCTTGGTCTGTACCCCTTCTCGTAACTAGCCAGAGTACCCACAAGTTCTGCCAGGAAATTCAAGGTGGTGTTCTCATCTGGCTTCCTTCTCAGACCAGCAACTCAGACAAATGGTATTTCTTTCATAACTGAAGACAGGTACAGAAAGAGTAATGTAGGGAGGATGGCAACAGAGCTTCCCTTAATCGAGCAGTGAAAAGTGATGAAACAAGGTACTTGCTTATAAGGACTGTAGTGAAAATAAATAGAAAATGAAAGATTTGTTTAAAACAAACTGCAAAGTTACTACAAAAGTAAAACGTTCAAAATACAACAAAGTATTACTTTCAAAAGCAGAGTCTCAAGGGTAACTTATGGTCCAGTCTAGATTCGACTCATGTTACAGACTCTCGTCTGAAATCTATGTGCTGAACTCCCCTTAGTCTCCTCTCCATTTGAAAATGGAATAATCCCTCTCTGTCAGTGCCTGGATCAGTTATAACTCGTTTCGGCTTTGAAGACTTTGATAACCCACATTACGGGCAATGGTCCCTGTTCCTGGTATAAGTTTATTTCTTAAATATGCTGCCTCTTCCAACAATTTGTTTCCCCTTAGACTACTCAAAATTATTTTCCACTGTCTTTGTTAAAATGCAGCACTGCTGGACACAGATTGAATGTATGATTTTAGGCACTCATTAGCAGATTCATAAAATCTAGCATTTGAGGTGTTTGTGTAAAAACAAAAACAAAACCCTACGTATGGAAGAATTGGAGAGCAAGAGAGGATGCACCAACTGTATCGGTGTGGAGTGAGTGATTAAGGGTCCTCAATTAAACTGTATTTCTCTGATGTTTCCTTTTCTCCCTGGGAGTAATTACTTCCAAATGAGCATTCCAATTGGCCAGTTAAGACTCAGGCCTGTGTGTCACTTGCAATGCGTATACTAATACTCCACTTTAAGCAACACAAATGTACATTTTAAATTATATAAAATCCAATCTTACTAATAGGTAGACAAAATTATTTGTAACAGCAGGTACCCAATATAACCTCATAAATTAAGGATAATTAGCAAATTCTATCATAACATGTTATGAAAACTAGGGCTGTCAAGTGATTAAAAACATTAATCGCAATCAATTGTGATGCTAAACAATAGAATACCATTTATTTAAATATTTTGGGGTGTTTTCTACATTTTCAAATATATCGATTTTAATTACAACACAGAATACGAAGTGTACATCACTAACTTTATATTTATTTTTGATTACAAATATTTGCACTGTAAAAATCAAAAGAAATAGCATTTTTCAATTCACCCCACACAAGTACTATAATGCAATCTCTTTATCACAAAAGTTGAACTTACAAATGTAGAATTACGTACAAAAAAACCCTGCACTCAAAAATAAAACAATGTAAAACTTTAGAGCCTACAAGTCCACTCAGTCCTACTTCTTGTTCAGCCAATCGCTCAGACAAACAAATTTGTTTACATTTGCAGGAGATAATGCTGCCCACTTCTTGTTTACAATGTCACCTGAAAGCGAGAACAGGTGTTTGCCTGGCACAGTTGTAGCCGGCATTGCAAGATATTTACATGCCAGATGCACTAAAGATTCATATGTCCCCTCATGCTTTGACCACCTCTCCAAAATACACGTGTCCATGCTGATGTCGGGTTCTGCTCGATAACTATCCAAAGCAGTGTGGATGGACGCATGTTCATTTTCATCATCTGAGTCAGATGCCACCAGCAGAAGGTTGATTTTCTTTTTTGGTGGTTTGGGTTCTGTAAGTTTCTGCTTCGGAGTGTTGCTCTTTTAAGACTTTTGAAAGCATGCTCCACACTTCGTCACTCTCGGATTTTGGAAGGCAATTGAGACTTTTGGGTCAAGCACCGTAGCAATCTTTAGAAATCTCACATTGGTACCTTTCTTGCATTTTGTCAAATCTGCAGCGAAAGTGTTCTTAAAACAAACAACATGTGCTGGGTCATCATCTGAGACTGCTATAACATGAAGTATATGGCAGAATGCAGGTAAAACAGAGCAGGAGACACACAATTCTCCCCCACCGAGGAGTTCAGTCACAAATTTAATTAATGCTTCCCCCCCCCCCCCCCCAAATGAGCATCATCAGCATACAAGGATGTCCTCTGGAATGGTGGCCAAAGCATGAAGGCATATGAATGTTTAACATATCTAGCACATAAAATACCTTGCAATGCCAGCTACAGAAGTGCCATGTGAACGTCTGTTCTTACTGTTAGGTGATATTATAAACAAGAAGCAGGCAGCATTATCTCCCGTAAATGTAAACAAACAAAGTTTGACATTGCTTTAGTTTTGAGTGCAGTTATATAACCAAAAAAAAAAAATCTACATTTGTAAATTGCACTTTCATGAGAAAAATTGCACTACAGTACTTGTATGAGGTGAACTGAAAAAACACTTTCTTTTATCATTTTTACAGTGCAAATATTTAATAAAAAATAATATAAAGTGAGCTCTGTAAACTTCGTATTCTGTACTGTAATTTAAATCAATATATTTGAAAATGTAGAAAAACCATCCACAAATATTTAAAAAATTTCAATTGGTATACTATTCTTTAATAGTGCGATTAAAACCGCAATTCATCCAGGTTAATTTTTTTTAAATTGAGATTAATTTTGAGTAAATCACGTGAGTTAACTGTGATTAATCGACAGCCCAAATAAAAACCCATCCTCACGCTGCAGAAAATGCAGTTACTCCAAGAAGCTGCACTTCTTGTGGGTAGTGGCTTTGTATCTCACATCCTACCTCTGCTTCAGTTATTATATCAACTGAAAACTCTATTTTTTAATTACACACTTATAAGTCCCCACTATTTCAGTACCATGGAAGCAAGAGTCCTTTCCAGGAGATAAATGTGAAAAATTTCTCCAAATCCTGGCTCTCACCCTCCATCTGGAAGAGGACGGAGTACTAAACCATGACTTCATTCACCCTCCCCCACATTTGGGTCATTCCACTATTTACAAGCTCACCAGGCTTCTGGAACCCCAGGGCTTGTGAGATTTAAAACCACTACAAGTTACAGGTTCCTTGCTTTTTTCCTCAGTTTAACTATTGACTGGTGCTGAGCAACATCCTTCCCCAAGGAAGCAGCAGCAGTGGACACGTGCAACCCATCCTGAGAAAGTCTGAGAATCCATCACTTCAGAGTAGCAGCCGTGTTAGTCTGTATTCGCAAAAAGAAAAGGAGTACCTGTGGCACCTTAGAGACTAACCAATTTATTTGAGCATAAGCTTTCAAGCTCACGAAAGCTTATGCTCAAATAAATTGGTTAGTCTCTAAAGTGCCAGATGTACTCCTTTTCTTTTTGAGAATCCATCGGAATTTAGGGGAGAGAGCAAGATCAAGACCAAAACTATCTGGTCCAGTTTGACTGATACACATAAAATGAGACCAAGTAGTCCCAGTGGTTCCTCACAGATGCATTATAAAAAGAAGAGTACCAAAAGCCAGTGGAAAATTTTACAAGAGAATTTTGGCATTAAAACCATTGTGAAGTAGCAATCAGCATGTTCCAGCAACATTTTCTGGCAACTGAGCAGCCACAAGACGCTCCACTGGAGAATATGCTTGTATTTTAAAGCAACTTCACAAGTTCTCAGAGAAGTATATTTTATCAGAGCTGGTCGGAAAAAAGTTAGACAGAACCATTTCTGGAGAACGCAGCTCCACCAAAATGAAAAATACTTTATGAAATCGTGTTGATTTCACCAAAAATGGAAAGAAGTTCCAATTATGTCAAAATGTCCCATTTCAACGTTTAAGAAAAAAATGGTTTAACTTTTCCTTTTTTGTTTGGAATTTTTTTTCAAATTTTGTATGCTATATATTATAAATAAAAGTCAAATGGAAGTGAAATGTTCCCATTTTACTGAAACTAACTATTTTGACTGACCCAAAATGAAACTTTTGACGTTTTCTTTCATTGAGAAATTTCAAATTTGGGCTGTTTGTTTCGAATTGGAACTAAAACAGATGTTGATGTCTTCACTGAATTCCCACTCTGCACAGCTCTACATTTTATACTTATACATTTATACTTATACTTCCAGCTTAATATATCCGGGCCCAAAATTTTTAAGCCTGAAGTTCAGCACCGAATCCATTTTGGGACAACTAGAGCAGTGGCCCAATTTTCAGAGGTGTGCTGAGTTCCTGCAGCTTCCGTGAACTTCAGTGAGGAGGCTTGGACTATTTTTGTTTGTTTTTTCAATTGTTCAGCATTTCTGAAGAGTCAGACTATCCATTTATATATTTAATCAAGGACTCAGGTACCTAATTCTAGACACAAATATTTGAAAAATGTGGCCCTCTTTTCTAAACATTAAGCTTTGGAAAAGAGCGTCAATGGGGAGCCTGGGAATCTTAATGTTTTAAATAAGCTGATGTTTCAACTCTGAAGGCACTTTGCCTGCAATTGATAGTATGCACACTTTGGAAAAGGAATAAATCTCAGGAGCTAAAAAACAATCTGCCATGCTCTCAAACAACTAGCAACCTTTATCCAGGAATCATTATGAACAACCTGCTCTGCTCTGGAAACAATTACTCTGGCATTCACCACAGAAAAATGATCAAAGGCAATATAAGATAATGTCTCAAACATTCCTGGAAATCTTGCACGCTCCAGTGTTAACAGAACTTAGACATATTTGAACAATCCAAAAACAAAATGAACTGTTTAAGTTAAAAAAAAATCAAGACTTTAATCAACAAAGTTTCCTTGGTAAAAACAAGATCTGAAATACTAATCTGTAAATGATTTACATCCCTCACTAACCTTTGGAACATATTTCATTAAACTCAAATAAACCCACGTATAATAAGTATCATTGCAGAGAGTTCAACACTTTCCAAAGCAAATGAAATTGAAGCTACCTTCTCTGCACTCTGATATTACAGAACACATGGTATTGTATGAACAACCCACAAGCTGGAGATAAGGAGAAATACTTGGCACCAAAGCAAGCTAAGGCTGGAGTCTTATTGTTAAATTCAACAAAAATGAGCTGATAAACGAATAAACTGGGTTCCCAATACTAATGAAAAACAAAAATCCTAGATTTTTTCTAATATTGGTCCTCTGTCTACACTACACAAAAATCTACCATATTAAAGCACTGTACTTGAGCCTGGTAGGGGCCCATCATGTCCTTAAACATGGTTTGGTTTTCCCTATGTGAATAAGATCAAAACATACAATCTAGGAGCAAGGTACTTAAGGTCTGGGAAAATTTGCAGTGCAGCTAGTGCCACCCCAACACCAGATGATATGACAACCAGAACCATTATAAGAGAGATCTTTTTATTAACATACTATTGGGAATAAAGATCACTTGAGTCCTATACTGTCACTGATTCTCAAACAGTTTGACTCATTGACATCAGTATTTTGTATATTTATAACGTTATCACCTAGATACCATGTTGATGGGCATTCTAGAAATGAACTAAAAATTGTACGCATATATTAATCCATGACTTGAATGCTGTATATTCTGACTGTTCTATCCTAAACCAGCAATGCATTACATCATTCTGTAATGACAGGTTTCAGAGTAGAAGCCATGTTAGTCTGTATCTGCAAAAAGAAAAGGAGGACTTGTGGCACCTTAGAGACGAACAAATTTATTTGAGCATAAGCGTTCGTGAGCTACAGCTCACTTCATCGGATGCATTCAGTGGAAAATACAGTGAGGAGATTTATACACATAGAGAACATGAAACAATGGGTGTTACCATACACACTGTAACCAGAGTGATCACTTAAGGTGAGCTATTACCAGCAGGAGAGTGGAGGTGTGGCGGTGGGAGAAAACCTTTTGTAGTGATAATCAAGGTGGGTCATTTCTGGCAGTTGACAAGAATGTCTGAGGGTATGTCTACACTACGGAATAAGGTCGAATTTATAGAAGTCGTTTTTTTAGAAATCGGTTTTATATATTCAAGTGTGTGTGTCCCCACAGAAAATGCTCTAAGCGCATTAAGTGCATTAACTCGGCGGAGTGCTTCCACAGTACCGAGGCTAGAGTCGACTTCCGGAGCGTTGCACTGTGGGTAGCTATCCCACAGTTCCCGCAGTCTCCGCTGCCCATTGGAATTCTGGGTTGAGATCCCAATGCCTGATGGGGCTAAAACATTGTCGCGGGTGGTTCTGGGTACATATCGTCAGGCCCCCGTTCCCTCCCTCCCTCCCTCCCTCAAAGCAAGGGCAGACAATCATTTCACGCCTTTTTTCCTGAGTTACCTGTGCAGACGCCATACCACTGCAAGCATGGAGCCCGCTCAGGTAACCGTCACCCTATGTCTCCTGGGTGCTGGCAGACGCGGTACGGCATTGCTACACAGTAGCAGCAACCCCTTGCCTTGTGGCAGCAGACGGTACAGTACGACTGGTAGCCGTCATCGTCATGTCCGAGGTGCTCCTGGCCACGTCGGCTGGGAGCGCCTGGGCAGACATGGGCGCAGGGACTAAATTTGGAGTGACTTGACCAGGTCATTCTCTTTAGTCCTGCAGTCAGTCCTATTGAACCGTCTTATGGTGAGCGGGCAGGCGATACGGACTGCTAGCAGTCGTACTGTACCATCTTCTGCCGAGCAGCCATGAGATGTGGATGGCATGCAGTCCTTCTGCACCGTCTGCTGCCAGCCAAAGATGTAAAAGATAGATGGAGTGTATCAAAACAAGAAATAGACCAGATTTGTTTTGTACTCATTTGCTTCCCCCCCTCCCCTGTCTAGGGGACTCATTCTTCTAGGTCACACTGCAGTCACCCACAGAGAAGGTGCAGCGAGGTAAATCTAGCCATGTATCAATCAGAGGCCAGGCTAACCTCCTTGTTCCAATAAGAACAGTAACTTAGGTGCACCATTTCTTATTGGAACCCTCTGTGAAGTCCTGCCTGAAATACTCCTTGATGTAAAGCCACCCCCTTTGTTGATTTTAGCTCCCTGAAGCCAACCCTGTAAGCCGTGTCGTCAGTCGCCCCTCCCTCCGTCAGAGCAACGGCAGACAATCGTTCCGCGCCTTTTTTCTGTGCGGACGCCATACCAAGGCAAGCATGGAGGCCGCTCAGCTCACTTTGGCAATTAGGAGCACATTAACCACCACACGCATTATCCAGCAGTATATGCAGCACTGGAACCTGGCAAAGCGATACCGGGCGAGGAGGCGACGTCAGCGCGGTCACGTGAGTGATCAGGACATGGACACAGATTTCTCTGAAAGCATGGGCCCTGCCAATGCATGCATCATGGTGCTAATGGGGCAGGTTCATGCTGTGGAACGCCGATTCTGGGCTCGGGAAACAAGCACAGACTGGTGGGACCGCATAGTGTTGCAGGTCTGGGACGATTCCCAGTGGCTGCGAAACTTTCACATGCATAAGGGCACTTTCATGGAACTTTGACTTGCTTTCCCCTGCCCTGAGGCGCATGAATACCAAGATGAGAGCAGCCCTCACAGTGGAGAAGCGAGTGGCGATAGCCCTGTGGAAGCTTGCAACGCCAGACAGCTACCGGTCAATTGGGAATCAATTTGGAGTGGGCAAATCTACTGTGGGGGCTGCTGTGATGCAAGTAGCCCACGCAATCAAAGATCTGCTGATATCGAGGGTAGTGACCCTGGGAAATGTGCAGGTCATAGTGGATGGCTTTGCTGCAATGGGATTCCCTAACTGTGGTGGGGCTATAGACGGAACCCATATCCCTATCTTGGCACCGGAGCACCAAGCCGCCGAGTACATAAACCGCAAGGGGTACTTTTCGATAGTGCTGCAAGCACTGGTGAATCACAAGGGACGTTTCACCAACATCAAAGTGGGATGGCCGGGAAAGGTGCATGATGCTCGCATCTTCAGGAACTGTGGTCTGTTTCAAAAGCTGCAGGAAGGGACTTTATTCCCAGACCAGAAAATAACTGTTGGGGATTTTGAAATGCCTATAGTTATCCTTGGGGACCCAGCCTACCCCTTAATGCCATGGCTCATGAAGCCGTACACAGGCAGCCTGGACAGTAGTCAGGAGCTGTTCAACTACAGGCTGAGCAAGTGCAGAATGGTGGTAGAATGTGCATTTGGACGTTTAAAGGCGCGCTGGCGCAGTTTACTGACTCGCTTAGACCTCAGCGAAACCAATATTCCCACTGTTATTACTGCTTGCTGTGTGCTCCACAGTATCTGTGAGAGTAAGGGGGAGACGTTTATGGCGGGGTGGGAGGTTGAGGCAAATCGCCTGGCTGCTGGTTACGCGCAGCCAGACACCAGGGCGGTTAGAAGAGCACAGGAGGGCGCGGTACGCATCAGAGAAGCTTTGAAAACCAGTTTCATGACTGGACAGGCTACGGTGTGAAAGTTCTGTTTGTTTCTCCCTGATGAAACCCCCCGCCCCTTGGTTCACTCTACTTCCCTGTAAGCTAACCACCCGCCCCTCCTCCCTTCAATCACCGCTTTCAGAGGCAATAAAGTCATTGTTGCTTCACATTCATGCATTCTTTATTCATTCATCACACAAATAGGGGGATGACTACCAAGGTAGCCCAGGAGGGGTGGTGGAGGAGGGAAGGAAAATGCCACACAGCACTTTAAGCACAGCACTTTAAAAGTTTACAACTTTAAAATTTATTGAATGACAGCCTTCTTTTTTTTGGGTAATCCTCTGTGGTAGAGTGGCTGGTTGGCCGGAGGCCCCCCCACCGCGTTCTTGGGCGTCTGGGTGTGGAGGCTATGGAACTTGAGAAGGAGGGCGGTTGGTTACAGAGGGGCTGCAGTGGCAGTCTGTGCTCCAGCTGCCTTTGCTGCAGCTCAACCATACACTGGAGCATACTGGTTTGGTCCTCCAGCAGCCTCAGCATTGAATCCTGCCTCCTCTCATCACGCTGCCGCCACATTTGAGCTTCAGCCCTGTCTTCAGCCCGCCACTTACTCTCTTCAGCCCGCCACCTCTCCTCCCGGTCATTTTGTGCTTTCCTGCACTCTGACATTATTTGCCTCCACGCATTCGTCTGTGCTCTGTCAGTGTGGGAGGACAGCATGAGCTCGGAGAACATTTCATCGCAAGTGCGTTTTTTTTTCTTTCTAAGCTTCACTAGCCTCTGGGAAGGAGAAGATCCTGCGATCATTGAAACACATGCAGCTGGTGGAGGAAAAAAAAGGGACAGCGGTATTTAAAAAGACACATTTTATAAAACAGTGGCTACACTCTTTCAGGGTAAACCTTGCTGTTAACATTACATACATAGCACATGTGCTTTCGTTACAAGGTCGCATTTTGCCTCCTCCCACCGCGTGACTACCCCCTCAACCTTCCCCCCTCCCTGTGGCTAACAGTGGGGAACATTTCTGTTTAGCCACAGACAAACAGCCCAGCAGGAATGGGCTCCTCTGAGTGTCCCCTGAAGAAAAGCACTCTATTTCAACCATATCTCACTCTCCTGAGGATAACACAGAGAGATAAAGAACGGATGTTGTTTGAATGCCAGCAAACATACACTGCAATGTTTTGTTCTACAATGATTACCAAGTACGTGTTACTGGCCTGGAGTGGTAAAGTGTCCTACCATGAAGGACGCAATAAGGCTGCCCTCCCCAGAAATCTTTTGCAAGGGCTTTAGGACTACATCTAGGAGAACCGCAAATGCCAGGGCAAAGTAATCCTTTCACATGCTTGCTTTTAAACCATGTATAGTATTTTAAAAGGTACACTCACCAGAGGTCCCTTCTCCGCCTGCTGGGTCCAGGAGGCAGCCTTGGGTGGGTTCGGGGGGTACTGGCTCCAGGTCTAGGGTGAGAAACAGTTCCTGGCTGTCGGGAAAACCGGTTTCTCCGCTTGCTTGCTGTGAGCTATCTACAACCTCCTCCTCATCATCATCTTCTTCGTCCCCAAAACCTGCTTCCGTATTGCCTCCATCTCCATTGAAGGAGTCAAACAACACGGCTGGGGTAGTGGTGGCTGAACCCCCTAAAATGGCATGCAGCTCATCATAGAAGCGGCATGTTTGGGGCTCTGACCCGGAGCGGCCGTTCGCCTCTCTGGTTTTCTGGTAGGCTTGCCTCAGCTCCTTCAGTTTCACGGGGCACTGCTTCGGGTCCCTGTTATGACCTCTGTACTTCATGCCCGGGGAGATTTTGACAAATGTTTTGGCATTTTGAAAACTGGAACGGAGTTCTGATAGCACAGATTCCTCTCCCCATACAGCGATCAGATCCCATACCTCCCGTTCGGTCCATGCTGGAGCTCTTTTGCGATTCTGAGGCTCCATCATGGTCACTTCTGCTGATGAGCTCTGCATGGTCACCCTGCTGATGAGCTCTGGCCAGCGTGGCAAGCTGCAGGTGACCATGCAAACAGGAAACTGAAATTCAAAAGTTCGCGGGCCTTTTCCTGTCTACCTGGCCAGTGCATCTGAGTTGAGATTGCTGTCCAGAGCAGTCACAATAGAGCACTCTGGGATAGCTCCCGGAGGCCAATACCGTCTAATTGCGTCCACAGTACCCCAAATTCGACCCAGCAAGGCCGATTTAAGTGCTAATCCACTTGTCAGAGGTGGATTAAGGAAATCAATTTTAAGAGCCCTTTAAGTCGAAAAAAAGGGCTTCATCGTGTGGACGGGTGCAGGCTTATATCGATTTAACGCTGCTAAATTAGACCTAAACTCCTAGTGTAGACCAGGGCTAAGTCACTTTTGAAAATGAAACTACAGGACTACAATTTTCAAAAGTACCTAACTATTTCATGCTTAACAGTTAGACACATACAAGAGAGTTATCAAGCCATGAACACTGTGGGTTTCAGTTTTTTATAAATCAAAAGGAAGATGAAGCAGTATAAGGGGTCAATAGATTTTGCTGAAAAAAAGCTTACCAAATCTAATGTCAAGTGTTTTATTATTTAAAAGCATTTTCTGTATTTAGATCCTCCTGTGAGGTTCCAACAACCCACACAAAAGCAAAATCCTAATACAAGTGAACCACAGAGTGAAACCAACCTATCAAGTTTCAATAGACCAACAGAATGAAATGCAAAAACTGACCACAACAGAAAATCAGATTTAGCAACTTCACCTCGCAATCTCAGATTTATTAATACTGAAAGGATTTTTTTTTAAACACACAAATGATTTCATATTCACAGCATTACTCTAAAAACGCAGACTGGAACCAGGCTAATACATCAACTCAGTTACTTAAAATATCAAAAAGAAAAGGAGTACTTGTGGCACCTTAGAGACTAACCAATTTATTTGAGCATAAGCTCACTTCATCTGTAGCTCATGAAAGCTTATGCTCAAATAAATTGGTTAGTCTCTAAGGTGCCACAAGTACTCCTTTTCTTTTTGCGAATACAGACTAACACGGCTGCTACTCTGAAACCTTTCATTTGCATGTTAAAGAAACTACCTAAGATGGTATTACATGGATTCTTTTGTGCAACAGTTAATTAAAAAATATGCACAGATACAGGTTTATCTAATTATCAGGAAACAAAAGGAAATCTGTAGGATAATACCATCTGTGTTGAAATTTTGGAAGTTTTAACACCCTAAGGATATGTCTACACTGCGGCGTAAAAACCCCCACTCTACCTACAAACAACTTGTGTTAACCCAGGGCTTGAACCCAGGGTCCCAGGACCCCACAGGCATGGAGAGTCGAAACCTGAGTCAACCCAGGACCCAGGGTTTATGCCCCACTGCTTTGCAGCGTAGACGCAGCCCCACTGAACTCATGCTCTGGGAGTCCAGCAAAAGTATTCCACAGTCCCATAGGCTGACTTCCTTTGTCCTCTAAGATATATCTACACTGCAATTAAAAACCCACGGCTGGCCCATGCCAACTGACTTGGGCTAATGGACTGTTTAATTGAGGTGCAAATGTTCAGGTTCAGGCTGGAGCCTGGGCTCTAAGACCCTGAGCTCTAAGACCCTGAGAGGTAGGAGAGTCCCAGAGCCCAGGCTGCAGCCCGAGCCTGAACATCTACACCCCAGTTAAACCATCCCTTAGCCCAAGCCCCACAAGCCCGAGAAAGTGGGCATGGGCCGTCAAGGGTGTCTAACTGCAGTGTAGACAAACCCCTAGACAGTCAAGTTTGGTGGACAATCAAGTTTTCCCACAGTGCACCACAGAAAACTAGGTCACACTTTGAGAGGACACGAGGAAGTCTGGGGCACAGGTGGTTGGACTCAGGCCCACATTATGCAGTGTAGAAACTGGAGCCCCAAGTTAAGATACAGGATTCAACAATTCCTAACCTGGAGATTAGAAGGCAGTGTAGATGCTCAAGCCTTAAAACCCAGGGTCTGCTAATATGAGTTTTACTAACCTTGGTCTTACATTGCAGTGTAGACACACCCTCAGACTCTGGTTCAGTCACAGGGTCCTAGGACTCTGTGGGAATGAAGGGCTTGAGTCAGAGTCTCAGGGTTCAAGCCCTCTTGCTTTGCAGTGCTAACACAGTTCCCCCTCAACTTAGGTCCTGGAAGTCCACCAAAAGCAACCCACAATCCCATGGGCCAACTTCCTTCATCTTCCCTATCCCGAAAACTGCCAATCAACTCCAGAGACCTGGAAGCAACTCCCCTTGTGGTAGTGCAGCAGCTCGCTGAGTCAGCAGTTAACTCTTCCATTGTTTTTGGACCACTAAGCTGCAAACACACCATCACAGAACCTCCTACGTTTGCAATGGAGACTGACCAGAAGAAGTCCTTTGCAAAGCATGCTGCTTCAAGGTCTGGGAACACAGTTAGATTTTGGTGAATCTCTGGTGCAAGGCCAACAAAACAGTAGACTTTAGTAAGGGTACCAGGGATGATCACACAAACCAGCAAATAGTAAAGGAGCTGGCAGCACTGCAAATTTACCAAACAGGTTACAAGTGCAGAGAGTGGATTAACTGACTCAATACCAAGTACCAGAGAATCGGGAACCAGAACTGCGCCTTGGGCAACTCACCGACATCTTGTCCATTTTATGAGTTTGACCAGGTGTTGTGTGCTACACCCAGCACAGAGCAAATAATGGCACACGGTGGCCTGCAAGCTGGGGTGCGATCTGCTGGCCCCAGAACCCAGCATGGGAACTGGTGGGAGCAAGCAGAAGGTGCAGAGTGAGGCCAGTGAAGTGTCTCTGCTGGTGACACCAGTCCCAGAAAAGACTTTGCTGCTTCTGCAGCAATCTTGGGGTTGTACCCGGAGAAGCTTTCTGATGCCCCTCCCCCCACCCCCGAAGAAACAAAGCATCATGGAACTGGCAGCAGACAAGGAAGAGACAGAAGCCACCCTGAAGCCTGGCAAGTTTCTGGCTCCATTTTAATGTTTACTAATATAGGACTAGGAGTGACTTCTGTTGTATGAACCAATGAAGCACTTATGAAGCCCCAGCTAGCAACATGGTGGAATGAATGCCAGCAGCTTGGCTCCCTCCCGCACCCTACCCCAAAGAGTTCAAAATGGCAACTGGGAAATGCAAACAGCAAGTCTTGAAAGTAAATTTTTTAGAAAGGAGCACATTTTTGCCAGGGCCTCTGAAAACAGTGTACGGTTGATAAGCCCAGGCAAAAGAGGGTATGTGGGGTCCCCCAGGATAACAGTGGACAGTAACTAGACATTTATGACAAGGTAATCTGGTGGGAATAGTGCCCCAGCCTGTTCATGAATGTAGACTACCAATCAGCAAAAGAACAAAACAAAACCCTGGCATCATGAACTTTTCCAGTGCAACCCACGTTGACATTCATAAATTGACCTCTGTAGTCCCTGAAGGCCTGTATAACAATGGAGTAGTACCCTTTTATGTTTATGTACTCATGTGCTCCTGAGGAGGGCAAACAATGGATACGAGTCCCATCAATGGCCCTGGTGCAGTTTGGAAACCCCATTCTCTCAAAGCCAGCACTTACCTCAAGAATATCTTTTATGCCTGCCACCTTGAGGTAAACCACACCCCTGACTGCCTCAGAAACCTTGCCACCACTTTACCCACTGTCAACTTTTCCACACCAAACTGGTTAGCAATCGACCTGTAGCAGTTTGGGGAAGCCAGCTTCCAGACAGTTACAGCCCATTTCTGGACCAGTTTGGCCACTCACATGTGTGTATCTTTACACTGGAGGCTCAGGGCAAGCTGTGCACAAAGCTCCAGAAACGTAGCTTTCTTCATGCGTTTCTTCTGGACCCACTGTTGGTCATCCCGGGTCTGCATGACGATGTGGTCCCACCAGTCTGTGCTTGTGGCCCTGCTCCAGAAGCGACTGTCTAAGTAGGGGGCATCAGCAGCTGTTCCAAGTGACATGAGCAGCATCAGCCAATTTGAGTCTGGCATCCCTGTGTCCTCCACCTCCTCCATTATAAGTTCTGTCAGGTTTCTTCAGTGAATCAGAAAATGTTGCTGAAATGTTCACCAGCATCTCACAGAAGCTCTGCCCTTTTCCTGACACAGGAGTGAAAGCATAAGCAACAGAAATTCTTCAAAAGGTGCCTCCTCCACACTCCTGTGTGCTGGGAGCACACAGACCAAAATGACTGCTTGGCAGGATGTGTTGGCAGGCTGTGCCAACTTCCTGTAACATGCAGCATGGACAGTCAAGTTTCCCCACAGTGCACCAGGGTCAAAGGGCTAGAATAGCCACATTTCAGGAAGATGCTAGGGATTCTGGGATATGGTTGATTTGACTCTGGTCTGCACCCCGCAATGTGGACGCCAGAGCCCCAAATTCAAGCCCGGCTTAGTGAATTCTTAACCTAGGGTTGACAATCAGTGTAGATGCTCAAGCCCTGGGTTCTTGAACCCAGGGTCAGCTGACTTGAGTCCCACTAACCCTGGGCTTACAATGGAGCACAGACATACCCGTAAGAACTTTAGTGTAATTAGGGGTATCTCTAAAGAATCACACAGCAATATTTTACTGTGTCTTCAACTGACATGACACAAGTGGCTAAAAACCAATAGAGATTGTCCACAAAGTCAACAACAGGTGGATCTTACATATGCATCATATCTGTTATCCGGCACAATGACCGATTCCTGTAATGGGTTAGACACATGGCTATTTTGCTATGTAGGCAGGCAACACTAACCAAAAAGAAAAGGAGGACTTGTGGCACCTTAGAGACTAACCAATTTATTTGAGCATGAGCTTTCGTGAGCTACAGCTCACTTCATCGGATGCATACCGTGGAAACTGCTGTTAACACGGCTGTTACTCTGAACACTAACCATGACACTGTAACTGGTAAAAACAGTCCTCCCTCCTCCCATAACTCTGTTCGCTTATTTGTAGATGTTAAGGTCAGACGGGACCACTGTGATCACAGTCTGCATTGATGCAGCTGCGCCACTATAAGCTCTATAGTGTATTAGCTCTAAGCCGACGGGAGAGAATTCTCCTGTCAACTTAATTAACCCTCCCCAAGGAGTGGCGGTATGTTGGTCGGAAAGCTTCTCCTGGCAACATAGGGCTGTCAACACCAGTGCTTAGATTGGTGCAACCTATGTCGCTCAGGGGGCTGCGATCTAAGTTATACCAACATAAGCGGTAGCGTAACCATAGCCTGAATGTTAGACCACTGGTTACAATGAGTTTGGTAAGTTTTATAAGCCCCTTTTAGAGCAAGAGCTCAGTTAGCAATCACAAATTTTTTCACAAAGGGTTGTTTTAAATAATTTCAGGATACAATTTGCACCCGTGAATCTACTAAACTGATTCAGTACTTCTAACAGTCACTCCCTTTTCACTTTTTTTCCTCAACCTCTGTTCGGTTTCAAAGCTCATTGTGATTCATACTCAGTTGCCAACAGCAAGCAAGGTTTGCCTACTGATAGTTCAGCAGTTTCCCATAATTAGAAACATACAATTAGCCAAAAATGTATCTTAAATACATGTGAGAGCTTAAATTACAGTATTCTGCACCTGTGTACCTTGTAAATATGGCATCATAATTATAATTTTTAAAACCACACAAATGTTTCAAGATTTATAGTCACATCAATATTCCTCCCCAGTTTGAAAGAACTTTTACTCTGATAAGAACAATAACTTGAAGACTTACATTTAAATACAGATAGGAGGGCTGGGCTAATGGCCTAATTGTGTATCCGCTTTGTTATATGATTGAAGAGGGTTTGATTTCCAGACATGTATTCCTCCCTCCAGGACAGTAGGAGTCAACAGTATTTTAAGGGCATATGGTCAGCTCCCGGGAGCGAAGTGCATCATTTTGCTCTGTGACCATGTAGACATTTAATGCCCTAGGACAATGAGTTACATCATGGAATTACAGGTTTCAGAGTAATAGTCGTGTTAGTCTGTATTCGCAAAAAGAAAAGGAGTACTTGTGGCACCTTAGAGACTAACCAATTTATTTGAGCATAAGCTTTCATGAGTATGCATCCGATGAAGTGAGCTGTAGCTCACGAAAGCTTATGCTCAAATAAATTGGTTAGTCCCTAAGGTGCCACAAGTACTCCTTTTCATCATGGTATCAAGAGACCATCAAAACCTCCAACTTCCAAATAGACATGCTGACCTCCCTCTCTGCTCATCTCTCCTCCCACGGCTACAAACATGAATCAATTCCTTAAATTCTTCACAATCTACACATCTGGAAACTGGCTAAATTTGAACCCACAGCACCAAATTGCTTCTCTCCCCACATCCCAGTTCTATCCTATTCTGGATTCTAGCTGTGTTCCTCCCCACCGATGATTCCCAGTCCAAAGGTGAAGGACAAGAATTGGTAGCGGGGAAGCAGGCTGATCAGGGAAGTTCAGGCCAAAGATCTACCAGTTTTTCAGACCAAAAGGGGGGCTACTGGAATCAAGACTTCTACAAGTAAGCATCATAACCTGCCCTGCATTCCCCTCACTACTGAAACTACTCGCAGATAGTCCTGGCCTAACGTTCAAAACCCTCAGCCAGTTTCCCAGTGCTATCCACCTGGGAAATAGTTTCCTGCAGGTTAAGGAACAACTACGGCCCAAAATTAAAGTTTTGTTCAGCCTTCAGCTGGAAGAATGAAGGACTTGTACCTTGAACGCAGAGCATTAAAGTAACAGATAAGCAAGGGATGCCTCAAGTTCCAGCTGGGATGCGATGAAGCAATCTGATGTTTTAAATTGTAATTTTTTACATTTTCTATTCCCATAAACATTTTGCCCAATGGTTAGGCTCCACTAAACCCCACTCTCCTACTGGAACTCCTCTAAACTCTTCTTGAACCACTGGCACCTTCAAGTGGTACCCAGCAGCTCCTCATCTCTTCTTGCTCTAATGGAGCAGTAGTCCTTAGCAAAAGCAGTTAGTCTGATTTATCCTTGTTTCCAGCTGTTTTTCCAGACATCCAGGCTCTTCCAAGGCTTGTAGAAGGTGCTGGAAACAAACAGCAGCCATCTCTCCATGACGGAAGCAGGCAGTATTTAACTTCAGATTGGGAGGGGTCCAAATGAGGTAATTGAGTACAAAGAATTTGTTCTGCTCTATCTTCAAGTTTTATTCAGCCGTATAAACTCAGTGTATTTTCATATTTACAGTTTGTACAGCATTGTTTATTTAATCGCACTATATAAATATCAGGAATGTTAGGCTTTTTCCATTTAGGCATTTTCACATTCAAGCCAGCTGTTTCTCCTAACGCTCAAACTGTTTTGATAAATTATAATTTCCTAATGACCCACAATATGACAGTGAGACAGGAGAACGATTGCTAACTTTCTGTTCCAGAACGCTAGGACTGTGATTTTCCCCTGTCTACTCATCTTTAGCTAAAAAGAAAAGCTATTTTGCACAGTCAAGGAGAAATTATGGGAACTAAACATTAAGTACTCCTTAATATCTGGCAACCCTTATTGATTGGTCAGGCCAAATGTGTACACTTAGCTCCCCTGAGGAAGCAAGTGTCTTCTTTGTTAAACTGAACAAAACCCAAGATTAAATAGAAACTCCCGATGACTACACTCATATGCTGTTCAAAATTCACATTGTTATTCTTATGGGTAAGTCTCATTTTTCTAATTTTTTCGTTGCCACGAATATGCTGTAGTTATCTAATGTCATAACTAGGGCCTTACCAAATTCACGGCCATGAGAAACACATCACTGACCATGAAATCTGGTCTTTTGTGTGCTTTTACCCTATATTATACAGATTTCACAGGGGAGGCCACTTTCTCAAACTGGGGGACCTGACCCAAAAGAGAGTTACAGGGGGTCACAATTTGGGGGGGGGGGGAAGGGGGTCGCGATATTGCCACCCTTACTTCTGCGCTGCCTTCAGAGCTGGGCGGCTGGAGAGTGGTGGCTGCTGACTAAGGGCCCAGCTCTGCAGGCAGCAGCCCAGAAGTAAAGGTGGCAATACTCTACCAGGCCATCCTTACTTCTGTGCTGCTGCTGCTGGCGGCAGCTCTGCCTTCAGAACTGGACTCCAGGCCAGCAACCACCGCTTTCCAGCTGCTCAGTTCTGAAGACAGCCACCGCCACCAGCAGTGCAGAAGTAAGGGTAACAGGACCACAATCTTACAACCCTCCCACAACTCCTTTTTGGGTCAGCACTCCTAACATTGTAACACCATGAAATTTACGGTGAAATCACAACATTTACTATTTTAAAAATCCTATGACCATGACATTGACCAAAATGGATTGTGAATTTGGTAGGGCCCTAGTCAAAAACAATTGATCCTACGATTAGAGAGACAAGGGGTTGAGGTCATATCTTTTATTGACCAGCGTCTGTTGGTGAGAGACACGCTTTCAAGCTTACACAGAACTCTTCTTTAGGTCTTCTTCAAAGCTGTATGTTGCTTGAAAGCCTGTTTCCCTCACCAACAGAAGCTGGTTCAACAAAACATATTACCTCATCCACCTTGTGCCTCTAACATTTATCTAGTCAGGCTTAAAAACACCTCTTGCTGGCCAACTATCTTATGGTCTGGGCATTTATTTTTAATAAAAATCTACAATACCAAATAATAGGAAAGACTGATCCTCCCACATGGACAAATATTCAGCTTCTCTGAATATAAAATAAACCCAGCTCCTCAATTATGAAGCACACCTCTTTCAAGAAAGTCTGGGAAAACAAAAAGACATGCTCTCTCTTGACCCACCAGCGCTCAGATTGGAGCAAGTTTCAAAGTTAGGCGCCTCTCACTGAGCACACTTACCAATAGCAACCTACCATTTATAGCAAGGGAGTTTCAGATGGAATGCCCTCACTACATGCAACAGCAGTATTGTCCAGGGAGAAAGGCACTCTCTCAGGTAACCAATGTCCAAACGATTACATTTTAACAACAACTTTTGTAATAAACTTCAATCGCCCTTTCATATTTTGGAATAATCTGCAAGTGCATTTATTTTCAGCTATCAAAATCCACACATTTCTATGCTAGAGGTTTCTGGAAAAAGAGACAGACTCACTAAAAAAAACCCTCCAAAAAAGGATAGTTTTTAGGGGCTTGTATCTCACACTAAACTGAAGTTGGAGTTTTTCAGGATATTACTTTTGCACTGAAAGAGTAAGTGCTGTAAATTTGGGGAGGATTCACTACTCATATATAAAGCAGAGATTAAATTTTCATCAGTGTTACCTTAACTGTGAATCCACTACAGAATCTTCACAATACAGGAAGTGTTAGTGTTTACGCTACAAGCAGCTGAGAGTGTTTGCGAAATAGCTCAGACAGTGCAGTGGAGGCCATGGCCAACAGCCTATTGATTTCTAAGGACATGTCTACACTGCAAAGAAAACCCCCCAGTGTCAAGTCTCTGAACCCCAGTCAATTGACTCAGGCTACGGGGCTAAAAAAGACAGACAAGACATTTCCCAGGTTTCAGAGCCCGGGCTCCACACCCAACCCAAATGTCTACTTTAGCCCTGCAGCCCGAGCTACACAACTCAGCAGTGCCATGGGTTTTTCTTTGCAATGTACACATACCCCAAGTGGAGGTGGGCTGTAAAACACACAGATTTAATTTCCTTCCTCATAGTAATCCAGTTTCCCCATGTATAGTTATTTTTCTCCCTTGCTGAAAAGACCCTTATGAACATTAACAACAAGAGAGCACAGAAACTCTTATAAATCAAATTTAAAGGGGATTTTTAAGGGACGAACTATGTGAAGCATGCTCTACTCAATTTAAAAACTTATCGAGTTTACCTTATCCCTTTAAAAGCAGCAGTCAGTTCAAGCAAACGAAACCGAAGCTCCTGCAGCTCAGTAAAAGGATAGGTTTCAGAGTAGCAGTCGTGTTAGTCTGTATCCGCAAAAAGAAAAGGAGTATTTGTGGCACCTTAGAGACTAACAAATATACTCAAATAAATTTGTTAGTCTCTATGGTGCCACAAGTACTCCTTTTCCCTATTTTTAGTAAAAGGACAGTTGCCGGAGAGAAGACTTAGTTGTAATATCATTGCTTCCAGTTCCCCGTCTGCTACCTTTCCCACCTCCTCAATGATGATTTAATAGGAGTTATTCTTGGACATAATTGTGAGATCAATCAAATCCCATCTGTTCCCACCAAATTAACAAAAAACACTTGCTCAACACCACTCACACATCATCAGAAAGTTTAAAAGTAAACAGCCTTGAAAGTAAAGGAAATTCTCCAGGACGTACTTATCTTGCCAGTTGCTCTCAATATAACCTTTCTGGGGGCAGGGGAGAAACCAACAAAAACAAACAGCCATATCTGACACCTGAAAATCATGACTTTTGATTGATATGGTCCATTCAGATCATAAGTAGAAAAAAGAGTTAATTGACAATGTGCATTTTTGTTTTAACATCACCATTTTTCAGTTTCCATATTTTTAATTAAAATATTTTTTCCTTGTTCTGTCCTCCCAATTTGTATCTGCTTCATGCAGTTTTAGTTAATTATGACTACAGATGCTGCTGTGTGGCATTTTAGTTATTAAGAAGGGTCAGCAACAAAGTACAATAAGGCTAGAAACCCAAAACACCCTACAATGAGCACCTCTAGCAGCCCCTTACTTTCACTGAGAATGTGATTTTTTTTTTTTTAAATCAGGCAGCAAGAGTTGGGAGGGTGGGGAGTGAGAGCAGGGATGAAGAACAGAGGAGTCAGTAGCATTCTTGGTGTAAGTGAGAAGAAGTGGATGAGTAAAAGGCAACAAGTCTGGGTGGTAGGGAGGTTAGCGATATAGGGGAGAGCAGGAGGGCAACAAAGCAGCAGGAAAAGACTAATGAATCTTTATGTTCCTTTGCCTCCTGTTGTCCCAGGACAGATGGAGGGTGAATTCCCTCAGGCCTGTAAAGTGCTTTGAGACCCTCAGTTTCAGGGATAGAGGCTGTGTTCCTGCCTTCCCAATACTTGACTGCAACAGACAATACTGCTGGTTCCTGAGCAATCACATAAATTTTGGACTGAAGGGGCATGGTGCCACTCATCTGACCAATTCCAAAATTTCTGGGGCTGTTCTAGGTATCACTGGAAAGAACCTATTGATTTCGGTAAAAATTGGAAAACCGGAAAAGCCTGATTTCCATTGGTGCAAGTGAGAGAAGAAGGACCACAGAGTGCCCACTGGGTGCAGCAGGCAGAGGAGTGTCTCTGGTGCCCCCTGCTTCTGCCTACACTTCACAGGCAGCAGCTTTATAAGATAGTCTCTCACTAGGTGTACAGCTCAGCCTACAAAAGCAACAATGCATTGGAGCCTCTAGTTTATTGTCATTTCCGTTATCTGGCAGAGGTACCTCAAAATGTTCACATAGGGCCTCTTGTTAATTTACAAATCAGAACGAAAGAAAGAATGACAGAACGACAGAAAATAAATTCCATCTTTGAAGAAAAGATCACACGTAATATGACAACTCACTGGTCACCAGACATAAAATTGTCAGCACTTGGATGTGTTTCTTCAGTAGTTATTTCCCCATGTTGCTGACATAAGTAAACATCAACTTGCCTTAGTGCCTTTTCTACTTAAATGTAATCAGGTAAGTTTCATAATGCAATGTACTTTGAATAATGTTGGGTGTGTAACAGTTGAGTTTCCCTTCTGGCTTTACAAACCTAATTTAATTCTACTCCCTTGCATGGACAAGACTTTGTAAAGCCTTGTATCCAATGATCTCAAAGCACTTTACAAAGGTAAGTGTCTTGTTCCCATTTTACAAATGTGATATGAAGACATGGCCACATGCGGTTTCCTCTGCGACCTCAAAAAAAAAAAAAATCAACATTTCCTTACTTTAAGGATCACTGTAACAATGCACAAGGCCATGGAGCACGCATGCACATCCCAGTCCCTTGAGTCCTTTAAAACAGGCAACTGTAGTTGCAGACCACAAGACTAGGAACAAGTATATGACCTATACAGGAAGCCAGGTATAAGGCTTTCTGCCTCTCATGAGGGGCAAGAGACAGGAAAAACTCAGCATCATGGAAGGACCTGCAACACCACCCTACAGAGTAGCCAGGAACGGCTAACTGGAGCATACTATCCCTCCCACTTCCCCTCCAGCTACCAGAAAGCAGGAAAGTCTCTGTTTTTAAGTGTCTTGTATTACTTTGAGCCTCTTGCATCTTCCATTATTTAATAAACCTATCCTGAAAAAAGACATGAAATTCAACTCAAGCACTTAGCCTTTATTTGCACAGCCCCAGGCTGGTGAATCCGCCAACTGGCATACAGTCAAGATATCCTACTAATTAGGATCCTATTTCAGGGAGTGAATCCAAAGTCAAAGTTCTCCAACCACCCAACATCAACTTTATGGACTTGAAATCTAAACGGAACATACATTACCATACTACAGTGCTTGGAGCATCCAGCAACCCACAGACCATGGAATGGCATTCTTAATGAAAACATCTCAACATAAAATTTCAGCTAGAAAATTAACCCAAGTTAACCACTTGACTAACACGAGTGGAACGTTACAGGGGAAAAACCAGCTGTACTAGGTACAATAGCACAATGGTAGGACAATACATACACTAAGGACTAGTAGCAAGGTTACTATATCTACAGTATTTAAAAAACTTGTGTCATGAAGCGTATCAGAAGTTGCATACTAAAAACTATGCTGAAAGAAGTTCAACTTGCCAGGTCAGGCACCCAGAAGTTAGGAAGTGGCAAAACTTGACAATCAATGGGAGTGGAAAGAAAAGGAGTACTTGTGGCACCTTAGAGACTAACCAATTTATTTGAGCATGAGCTTTCGTGAGCCACAGCTCACTTCATCAGATGTTTACCGTGGAAACTGCAGCAGACTTTATATACACACAGAAATCATGAAACAATACCTCCTCCCACCCCACTGTCCTGCTGGTAATAGCTTATCTAAAGTGATCAACAGGTGGGCCATTTCCAGCACAAATCCAGGTTTTCTCACCCTCCACCCCCCCACACAAATTCACTCTCCTGCTGGTGCTAGCCCATCCAAAGTGACAACTCTTTACATAATCAAGTCGGGCTATTTCCTGCATAGATCAAGGTTTTCTCACATCCCCCCCACCCCCATACACACACAAACTCACTCTCCTGCTGGTAATAGCTCATCTAAACTGACCATTCTCCAGGTTTAAATCCAAGTTAAACCAGAACATCTGGGGGGGGGGGGGGGGGGGTAGGAAAAAACAAGAGGAAACAGGCTACCTTGCATAATGACTTAGCCACTCCCAGTCTCTATTTAAGCCTAAATTAATAGTATCCAATTTGCAAATGAATTCCAATTCAGCAGTTTCTCGCTGGAGTCTGGATTTGAAGTTTTTTTGTTTTAAGATAGCGACCTTCATGTCTGTGATTGCGTGACCAGAGAGATTGAAGTGTTCTCCGACTGGTTTATGAATGTTATAATTCTTGACATCTGATTTGTGTCCATTTATTCTTTTACTTAGAGACTGTCCAGTTTGACCAATGTACATGGCAGAGGGGCATTGCTGGCACATGATGGCATATATCACATTGGTGGATGTGCAGGTGAACGAGCCTCTGATAGTGTGGCTGATGTTATTAGGCCCTGTGATGGTGTCCCCTGAATAGATATGTGGGCACAATTGGCAACGGGCTTTGTTGCAAGGATAAGTTCCTGGGTTAGTGGTTCTGTTGTGTGGTATGTGGTTGTTGGTGAGTATTTGCTTCAGGTTGCGGGGCTGTCTGTAGGCAAGGACTGGCCTGTCTCCCAAGACTTGTGAGAGTGTTGGGTCATCCTTTAGGATAGGTTGTAGATCCTTAATAATGCGTTGGAGGGGTTTTAGTTGGGGGGCTGAAGGTGACGGCTAGTGGCGTTCTGTTATTTTCTTTGTTAGGCCTGTCCTGTAGTAGGTAACTTCTGGGAACTCTTCTGGCTCTATCAATCTGTTTCTTTACTTCTGCAGCTGGGTATTGTAGTTGTAAGAAAGCTTGACAGAGATCTTGTAGGTGTTTGTCTCTGTCTGAGGGGTTGGAGCAAATGCGGTTGTATCGCAGAGCTTGGCTGTAGACGATGGATCGTGTGGTGTGGTCAGGGTGAAAGCTGGAGGCATGCAGGTAGGAATAGCGGTCAGTAGGTTTCCGGTATAGGGTGGTGTTTATGTGGCCATTGTTTATTAGCACTGTAGTGTCCAGGAAGTGGATCTCTTGTGTGGACTGGACCAGGCTGAGGTTGGTGGTGGGATGGAAATTGTTGAAATCGTGGTGGAATTCCTCAAGGGCTTCTTTTCCATGGGTCCAGATGATGAAGATGTCATCAATATAGCGCAAGTAGAGTAGGGGCTTTAGGGGACGAGAGCTGAGGAAGCGTTGTTCTAAATCAGCCATAAAAATGTTGGCATACTGTGGGGTCATGCGGGTACCCATAGCAGTGCCGCTGATCTGAAGGTATACATTGTCCCCAAATGTGAAATAGTTATGGGTAAGGACAAAGTCACAAAGTTCAGCCACCAGGTTAGCCGTGACATTATCGGGGATAGTGTTCTTGACGGCTTGTAGTCCATCTTTGTGTGGAATGTTGGTGTAGAGGGCTTCTACATCCATAGTAGCCAGGATGGTGTTATCAGGAAGATCACCGATGGATTGAAGTTTCCTCAGGAAGTCAGTGGTGTCTCGAAGGTAGCTGGGAGTGCTGGTAGCGTAGGGCCTGAGGAGGGAGTCTACATAGCCAGACAATCCTGCTGTCAGGGTGCCAATGCCTGAGATGATGGGGCGCCCAGGATTTCCAGGTTTATGGATCTTGGGTAGTAGATAGAATATCCCAGGTCGGGGTTCCAGGGGTGTGTCTGTGTGGATTTGATCTTGTGCTTTTTCAGGAAGTTTCTTGAGCAAATGCTGTAGTTGCTTTTGGTAACTCTCAGTGGGATCATAGGGTAATGGCTTGTAGAAACTCGTGTTGGAGAGCTGCCGAGCAGCCTCTTGTTCATATTCCGACCTATTCATGATGACAACAGCACCTCCTTTGTCAGCCTTTTTGATTATGATGTCAGAGTTGTTTCTGAGGCTGTGGATGGCATTGCGTTCCGCATGGCTGAGGTTATGGGGCAAGTGATGCTGCTTTTCCACAATTTCAGCCCGTGCACGTCGGCGGAAGCACTCTATGTAGAAGTCCAGTCTGCTGTTTCGACCTTCAGGAGGAGTCCATCTAGAATCCCTCTTTCTGTAGTGTTGGCAGGGAGACCTCTGTGGATTAGTATGTTGTTCAGAGGTATTTTGGAAATATTCCTTGAGACGGAGACGTCGAAAATAGGATTCTAGGTCACCACAGAACTGTATCATGTTTGTGGGGGTGGAGGGGCAGAAGGAGAGGCCCCGAGATAGAACAGCTGCTTCTGCTGGGCTGAGAGTATAGTTGGATAGGTTAACAATATTGCTAGGTGGGGTGAGGGAACCATTGCTGTGGCCCCTTGTAGCATGTAGTAGTTTAGAAAGTTTAGTGTCTTTTTTCTTTTGTAGAGAAGCAAAGTGTGCGTTGTAAATGGCTTGTCTAGTTTTAGTAAAATCCAGCCACGAGGAAGTTTGTGTGGAAGGTTGGTTCTTTATGAGAGTATCCATTTTTGAGAGCTCATTCTTAATCTTTCCCTGTTTGCTGTAGAGGATGTTGATCAGGTGATTCCGCAGTTTCTTTGAGAGCGTGAGGCACAAGCTGTCAGCATAGTCTGTGTGGTATGTAGATTGTAATGGATGTAATGGAGTGGGAGGCTGCTCAGCACCTTTGAAAGTCAAGCCACTTATTTAGGTATGTAAACAAAGATTGAAAAGCCTAACTTCAGCTACCCACTTCTGAAAGACTCTGCCAGAGTGCTTCTAATATAAAATCCAGAAATGCTTCATTATCTACATAAATACAGAACTACTGAAACAGAGCCATCTCTTTGGTGAAAGGCAGCAGTCGTGTCACACTGCACAATAGTAAGAAGAGAAGCTTCAGCAAAGTATCTCTGGACAAACCCTTACTCTTAACATCCAGACAGGGTAGACAGGACATTTGTTTTTAAAACTCTCATTTGAAACACAAATTGAGTGTGACGAATCTTACTGTAGCTTCTGAACCTGTAGTCCAAGAGAGTTTAGTTTCTACCTGGATTGCAAATTTAATGTCTGGACGATAGACAACACTATGGTGTTGATACTGGCTGGCAGTATAAACAACAGGCAAGCCACGACGTGCCTTTTTTTCTATTTCTTTTGTTTGTTTCGGTAAAAATTGGATCCATACAATACGCTTAATCTAACTCTAGATTGGACCCCAAACATTTTCCTATGAGAATTTATGCTCAGCACTCTGAAGGCAGAATGAATTCCACAAGAACAATACTTTAGCACATCAGCAGACTTTGTATTTAACATAAGCAAGCATGCATTAGCAACACAACCCTTGACCCTCTAACCTAGACCCTGCCTCTGATTTGCTGAATGATACTGAGTGACTTTCTTCATCTTCTATTTCAGTTTTCCCAGCTTCGATCACAGCTGGCAAAGGAAAAGAAGTAACTACTGCTTTGAAACCATGCATTCTTTCTTTATTAATTTAAAAGAAAAAAGTAAGATAACTGACAAGATAGCCCGGGTGGGGTGGGAAGGACAAGGCCACATTGCTTATTGTAGCCACACTACAAATGAAAACTGTTTGAATAACCGCCTTCGGTTGCTTGGGCCATCCTCTGGAGTGGATTGGCTGGGTGCTCGGAGCCTCTTCTCCCCCCTTTCCCCCCCCCCACACATTCTTTGGCATCTGGGTGAGGAGGATATGGAACTTGGGGAGGAGGGCAGGCGGTTATACAATGGATGCAGCGGGACTGTTGGCTTTCCTGCAGCTCCACCAGACAGAATCACAGAATATCAGGGTTGGAAGGGACCTCAGGAGGTCATCTAGTCCAACCCCCTGCTCAAAGCAGGGCCAATCCCCAATTTTTGGCCCAGATCCCTAAACGGCCCCCTCAAGGATTGAACTCATAACCCTGGGTTTAGCAGGCCAATGCTCAAACCACTGAGCTATCCCTCCCCCCAGACGCCTCATCATGTCTGTTTGCTCCCCCATTAGCCTCAGCATCGCCTCATAGAATCATCATAGAATATCAGGGTTGGAAGGGACCCCAGAAGGTCATCTAGTCCAACCCCCTGCTCGAAGCAGGACCAATTCCCAGTTAAATCATCCCAGCCAGGGCTTTGTCAAGCCTGATCTTAAAAACCTCTAAGGAAGGAGATTCTACCACCTCCCTAGGTAACGCATTCCAGTGTTTCACCACCCTCTTAGTGAAAAAGTTTTTCCTAATATCCAGTCTAAACCTCCCCCACTGCAACTTGAGACCATTACTCCTCGTTCTGTCATCTGATACCATTGAGAACAGTCTAGAGCCATCCTCTTTGGAACCCCCTTTCAGGTAGTTGAAAGCAGCTATCAAATCCCCCCTCATTCTTCTCTTCTGCAGGCTAAACAATCCCAGCTCCCTCAGCCTCTCCTCATAAGTCATGTGTTCTAGACCCCTAATCATTTTTGTTGCCCTTCGCTGGACTCTCCCCAATTTATCCACATCCTTCTTGTAGTGTGGGGCCCAAAACTGGACACAGTACTCCAGATGAAGCCTCACCAATGTCGAATAGAGGGGAACGATCACGTCCCTCGATCTGCTCGCTATGCCCCTACTTATACATCCCAAAATGCCATTGGCCTTCTTGGCAACAAGGGCACACTGCTGACTCATATCCAGCTTCTCGTCCACTGTCACCCCTAGGTCCTTTTCCGCAGAACTGCTGCCTAGCCATTCGGTCCCTAGTCTGTAGCGGTGCATTGGGTTCTTCCGTCCTAAGTGCAGGACCCTGCACTTATCCTTATTGAACCTCATCAGATTTCTTTTGGCCCAATCCTCCAATTTGTCTAGGTCCTTCTGTATCCTATCCCTCCCCTCCAGCGCATCTACCACTCCTCCCAGTTTAGTATCATCAGCAAATTTGCTGAGAGTGCAATCCACACCATCCTCCAGATCATTTATGAAGATATTGAACAAAACCGGACCCAGGACCGACCCTTGGGGCACTCCACTTGATACCGGCTGCCAACTAGACATGGAGCCGTTGATCACTACCCGTTGAGCCCGACAATCTAGCCAGCTTTCTACCCACCTTATAATGCATTCATCTAGCCCATACTTCCTTAACTTGCTGACAAGAATACTGTGGGAGACCGTGTCAAAAGCTTTGCTAAAGTCAAGAAACAATACATCCACTGCTTTCCCTTCATCCACAGAACCAGTAATCTCATCATAGAAGGCAATTAGATTAGTCAGGCATGACCTTCCCTTGGTGAATCCATGCTGGCTGTTCCTGATCACTTTCCTCTCATGCAAGTGCTTCAGGATTGATTCTTTGAGGACCTGCTCCATGATTTTTCCAGGGACTGAGGTGAGGCTGACTGGCCTGTAGTTCCCAGGATCCTCCTGCCTCTGCTCATCGCAGTCACTTAATGCTTTCCTGGACTCTGCCACTGAATGCCTCCATGCATTCAGCTGTGCCTATCAGTGCGGGAGGACTGCATGAGTTCGGAAAACATGTTACTGTGAGTGTGCTTTTTTCGCCTCCTAATCTGTGATAACCTCGGGGTGGAGATGATGGGGGAACACAGAAACATTTGCACCTGCAGGGGGATAAATGGGGAGAGTAAAATTTAAGAGGATACGTTTCTGAGAACAAAAGGGAGACTCTTCCACAGTGAATCAAGCAATTCACAGCAGACAGCACATGTGCTTTAGGTACAAGGTCGTATTTTGTCTTTTATATTGAGCGCCTGCCGGTACGGTGAAACATCACACATGGCTGGGCAACAGAATTCGGTTTCCAGGCAGCCATGGTAAGCCAAAGGGTATGCAGGGTTGCCTTCTTACGCCTTCATAACATGTGGGAATGGTTTCAAACTGCAGCGCCCTCCTTTCCCATTGCAAGCAATGCTGGTTGGGTTTCACATTTAAAAGGAGGGGCTGCGGTTTTCGGGTGGATGTGCAGCACACACCTCCCCCCACCCCACTGCGTGGCTATTCTCTGGGATGATCCCTTCACCCCTCCTGCCGCCACATGGCTATTCTCCAGGATGATCCCTTTTAGCCAAGCGCAAACAGCCCAGCATGAACAGGGTCCTTTTACTGTTCCCTTACAAAAATTCCCCTATTTCAACCAGGTGACCATGAATGATATCACTCTCCTGAGGCTAAAACAGAAAGATATAGACCGAATGTTGCTTGAATGTGACCAAAACCCAGGACCATTCGCTGCCATGCTTTGTGCTGCAATGATTCCAGACTACTTGCTACTGGCTTGGCGTGGTAAAGTGTCCTACCGTGGAGGACGAAATAAGGCAGCCCTCCCCAGAAACCTTCTGCAAAGGCTTTCAGAAGCTTCATGGAGATGTCCCTGGAGGATTCCCGCTCCATCCCCAGACACGTTAACAGACTTCCAGTAGCTGTACTGGCCGCGAATGCATTCCAATTCTTCAGGGCAAATCAAACATTAAACACTTTTGCTTTTAAACCCTGTAGTGTAGTTACAAATGTGCACTCACCAGAGGTACCATCTCCGGCTTCACGGTCAGGGATCCCGCCTTGAGAGGGTATTGGCTCCAGAGTGATGAAAAGGTCTAGGCTGCCGGGGAGAACGGATTCAGCGTTTTCCTGCTGCGCATTCTCCTTCTCCTCCTCTTCCTCATCCACCAAATCCTCCTCCTTGTTGCGTGAGACTCCCCCCTTGCAGGTGTCCACAGACAGTGGTGGGGTAGTGGTAGGGTCCCCCCTAGAATGCCATACAGCTGATCATAGAAGTGGTATGTATGGGGCTCTGACCCGGAGTGACCGTTTGCCTCCTTTGTCTTTTGGTAGGCTTGCCCGAGCTCCTTAACGTTCATGTGGCACTGCTGTGTGTCCCTGGTGTAGCCTCTCTCCACCATGCCCTTTGCGATTTTTGGCATATATATTAGCATTTCTTCTTTTTGATCAGAATTGGGCCTGCACAGATTCTTCTTCCCATACAGCAATCAGATCCAGTGTCCCGTTCGCTCCATGCTGGAGCTTGTTTGCGATTCTGGGGGGAGTGCATGGTCATCTGTGCTGCTGAGCTCGCCACGCTGACCAAACAGGAAATGAAATTCAAAATTTCCCAGGGCTTTTCCTGTGTACCTGGCTAGTGCATCAGAGTTCAAAGTGCTGTCCAGAGCGGTCACATTGGAGCACTCTGGGATAGCTCCCAGAGGCCAATACTGTCGAATTGCGTCTGCACTACCCCAAATTCAACCCAGCAAGGTCGATTTTAGCACTACTGCCCTTGCCAGGGAGGAGTACAGAAGTCGATTTTAAGAGTCCTTTAGGTCAATGGAACGGGGTTGGTTGCATAGACGCATTCATTTTAAAATCAACCTAACGAGGCCAAATTTGACCTAACCTCGTAGTGTAGACCAGGGCTTAGGGATTTAAGCCTACCAAGGCCTACTGACTTCAAATCAAATAAGATGGGTGAAGCATTTCAACCTTCTGGACTTGCGGAAGTTCAATATATCATCACGTAGTGTTGGATGCAAACATAGAACAGGTCATTTGCTTATCAATTTTGAGTCAGTTTGCGTTGTTCTCACATCAAGAATGTTAATGAGACCCTGGGCTCGTCTTTCAGCACAAATGAACATTTCTTAGAAAAAAAGACTATATGAAATCTGAAATTCTACTAACAATTACAAAACTTCCACTTTAGCAATTTAAGACTATAATATGGTAAAAAGTAAAGAACTAGCAACATGTATATAAAAATAAAACCAATTTAACTTAAAAAATCAGTAAAAATCCCACTGATTTTAAATCATGATTTTTATCCACCCTGCAATGAAGACTTGAATAGACAACTCAAGTTATGAGAGCCCAGTACACAATCCGATTTCACTACATCAGGCTTCTAGTAATATCCTGACTCCTACAAATTTTACACACAAGTTTAGTTAGGCATAAGATGGTCAAGTGACTTACTTGAGGCACAGTGAGTCACTGGCTGACCCAAATTAGACCAGCACTTCTTTGAAGTCAAAATGAGTGGCTTTTCCAATTCTTTAATCACAAGACCATAATTGCATGCTAGCCAAAATACACTCTCAGTATTCTGAAAGTTGGTTAATATCTAGTACTCTCCTAGCACTGTTCCAATATTACCTATTCCTCACAGAGATAAAGAAGTCAGCGCTAGTCACACAGTACCCAGCACCTAATAATGACCGCATACATAATGACTAATGCTATATTTTAAACAGCAGTTCTTCAGTACTTGTCTCCAACGCTTAAATATTCAGCAACTAAAAAAAAAAAAATCTTCATTAATGGGAAACACCACAGATGTACAAGAACTTCCCCCTGACAAATTAAATTTGAAATTATTATTTGGCTAATATGAAGCTTACTTCATACATGTTTAAGTACATTTTATACACCTGGTGAGGATTTACACTGATCATTATACAAGTAAAGAAAAGAGTAAGCAGACAAAATTTGACTTAATTGAGAAAAAACATGTCCTAAAATGATAACCATGGTGCTAATTAATTATAAGAACCACCTCTCTAAGAGATACACAAGAAAGCCATGTAGCTATTTTTGCTAAAGTGTTTCAATTAGCAAAATGGACACAGATTTAAAAGTTCAAACACACAATGAAAAAGCAGATTCTATAGGACAGAATAAAGCCTTATTTCAAAACATATGACAACCAAGTAAAAGTTTATAGCAGAGCAAGCAAGCTTCCACGGATGGATCTTACTTCATAACTCAAGAATATGGATTTTCCGGCTCAGAAATCCATTCATAATTGTAGAGTCAACTAGAACTTGCACGTTTTGCAATAGGTCAGGTGGACTGCTGTTGGGGTTCACACACTGACATGACTGCTTGTGTAGCTACAGACTGCATTCTGTTTCTCAATCATAATGGCTATTTTCCAAAAGCTTCAATGTCCTGTTTATTATTAGTTACCGATTTGTTGCCGTCCAACTCCTCCATGATAACGTGCCCATAACGGTCATCAGCAATGGATGCGAAACAAACCTCTTCCTAGTCAAGCAAGGCTGTGTCATCACTCCAACCTTTTTCTCCACCTTCCTTGCTGTCAGCGATGAGAAGAATGATGATAAGCTCCCTTCCGGATTTGACATCCGATACAGAATGGACAGCAAGCTCTTTAACCTCAATCACTTCCAATCCAAGACAAAGACCAACATTAAATCAGTCACTGAAGTCCAATATGTGGATGACTGTACCTTGTGCGTCGACTTGGAAGATCTCCAAAAAACAGTCAAAATCTTCTGACGCCTACAACCAAGTAGGCCTCACACCCAACACCAAGAAAACTGAAGTGCTCCTCAAACAGGCTTCAAACCACCCGTAGCCTGCTTCCACAATCAAGATCAACAAAGAGACCTTGAGCACTTCCCCGACCTTGGCAGCTATCTCTCACAGAAAGCCATCATCGATGAGGGGATTCAACACCATCTCCAATGCGCCAGTGCAGCTTTCGGATGCTTGCGAAAACGTGTTTTTGAAGAGCATGACATTAAGAACCAAACCAAGCTTCTCATACACCAGGCCATCATTATCTCTGCTCTCCTGTACAGTGCAGGAACGTACAGTAGACACTTCAAGACTCTTGAATGATACCATCAATGGTACCTGGAAAAGATCTTCCATATCAAGTGGGATGACTGACACCTCAACATTGGCATTCTGTACCAAACTAAAACCTTCACTATTGAAGCTAGGATCATCCATCATTGGGCTCGTCACATTCTTTGAATGCCAGACAATCAGCTCTCAAAGCAGGTCATATTCCTCACAACTGAGCTATGGCCAATGGATATGGGGAAGGAAAAAAGCACTTCAAAGACACCCTCAAAGCCAACATGAAGAAGTGTGACACTGACAAACTCATGCGAAACCCAAGCCTTCAATCTTGGAAGGACCTTGTGGTAAGGATCCCAGCATTCCAAGACCCAACACACACAACTGGAAATGGAAAAACAGGAAAGGAGGAAATAACGTGCCACAGCCCGAATCAACTATCCAGATCCACCCCTTCCACCAGCAAACATCTGCCCCAACTGTGATAAGTTCTGCAGATCCCAGACTGGTCTCATTAGCCATCTGTGGATCCACCATCGAACACCGGCTATCATTTCATGGAAGACAATCGTCCTCAAACTCCGAGGGATCGCCAATTACTACCCATTAGACTGACTGGCAACTACCATCTCCCAAAGCTTTGTCCTATTATACAGTTTTAATATCTTCCAGACAGTCTACTGTTTGTCAAAAAAGTTTCCCACCACAAACTTAACTACAGATTAATTACTTTGGTATAGGCCTGTCATTTATTTACATAATGTGATCCCAGATCATCTAAATTACATCTTTATGAGGATTATCTGCATGCCAACAAGACCTAGGTTTCTACCACTGTGATGAGAGGAGGAGAGACAGGGATGAGGGGAGGGAAGCAATTAGAACTTTGGAAAACAGACCAAGATATTTAGAATGCTGGCCTACCAAAATATAATAAATGGAGCTTGTTCCTCATTCTCATATTGAAACTAGATACTGAACTCACGAGTCTAGAACTCCAGTCAAGCCCATTTTACAGTGAGATGAAAACACAAAGACACAGAAGAGAGGTAAGAGAAAAAGGGGTAGCAACATCAAGAGACAGAAAACTTATTTTTTTCTAATGTCAATGCAGATAGTTATGTCTTGGAGAGATAACTGTAATTAGTTAGAAAAGAAGCCTCTACAGAAGTGGAGACTTGAGACAGTCCATATTTTTATCTATATCTATATTAGGGCTGTCAAGCGATTAAACAAATTAATCGTGATTAATCGCGCTGTTAAACAACAGAACACCATTTACTTACATTTTTTGGACGTTTTCCACATTTTCAAATATATTGATTTCAATTATAACACAGAATACAAAGTGTACAGTGCTCACTTCATATTTATTTTTATTACAAATATTTTCACTGTAAAAACAAAAGAAATAGTATTTCTCAATTCACCTTATACAAGTGCTGTAGTGCAAGCTCTTTATCATGAAAGTCGAACTTACAAATGTAGAATTATGTACAAAAAATACCCGCATTCAAAAATAAACTTTAGAGCCTACAAGTCCACTCAGTCCAATTTCTTATTCAGCCAATCGCTCAAACATATGTATGTACATGTACACACACACACACAGTTATGCAGTGCTTTTGAGATAACAATAGCATTTAATCAGTTTTTAGCCTGGCCAGAGAACAGAACAAACAAATTATAATCCAAAAATGAGAGAGACTGAAATCTACTTAAACTAAACTTCCTAGCACAGCCTGGGACCCCTAGGTCTATGCTTCACCATTCTGAGATAATGTTGATTAGGAGGCTATAATTTTATTCTTTTTCCTTACCTTGTCCCTAGTGGACACTTTGAGCATTGTGAAGGAGTACTTGTGGCACCTTAGAGACTAACCAATTTATTTGAGCATGAGCTTTCGTGAGCTACAGCTCACTTCATCAGATGCATACCGTGGAAACTGTAGCAGACGAAGTGAGCTGTAGCTCACGAAAGCTCATGCTCAAATAAATTGGTTAGTCTCTAAGGTGCCACAAGTACTCCTTTTCTTTTTGCGAATACAGACTAACACGGCTGTTACTCTGAAACCTGTCTTTGAGCATTGTGTTCAATACATATTTGATATCCTAAGCAGGAGGTCTGTTCCGAGGAGTATTGTTGGCTAAAATTATTTAAGACTAAATTTAAGGAGTGTAGAAACACCTGTAGTTTTTCTGCTTGTGTGTGAAAACAGCAGGACTGATGTAACAACAAATTTAGTGGAACACAATACATGCATGCATGCACTCAAATTACAAGTGTAAATAGTAAGCATGCTATTTGTTTCAATGCCAAGCATCTCTAAAGGACTCCACTCCACCCAAAATGGTCCATTCTAAATTTTGACTCGAGACTCCTATGTTCTCCTGCAATATATATATATATATATATATATATATAAGATAGATAGATAATCAATCTTCTTGTATACAGAAACATGCTCTCACTTGCAACCTTTATTTTAAGCTCCAGCACTCTAACACAGTTTAGGAAAGAAATCCTCACTCCCAAAGACAAAGCTATAGAAAGAAGTTCACTATTATCAACTTTAAAGTAGCAGATTAGATTCACTGATCAGCTTCAGAAGTATGACAACACTCCAGAAATCAAAACTGTAACAGCTGCAAATATCCACTTTCTGTAATGGATCAGACGTTAGTCCAATTTGCTAACTCAGAAATCAGACAATGAAAAACAAACAATCTTGTAATTCTGTCTGAGTCTAAATCACTTTAAAGGAAAAACGTGCTGCACTCTTCCTCATTGCTTACTTGCTTCTATGTATGACGTTTCAATAAAGGTAAAACAGTAATATCTTATGGATTGTATGTAAAGAAACAGTACTTCTGTTCCCTGTGCATTTCTCCTTTGCACCTTCAGTCATCTGCTTAAATTTACTGCCACAAAGTTAGTTACCATTATTACTGGTGAGCTAAAACTGCTGAGGAGCAAGCTGTATTCTTTTTGGCATCATCTACAACTGCTAAACTCCAGAATAGACATTTCTCTTAGTGTATTCCACCAACAGAAAATAGTTCAATCCAAGGCTGAGTTTGCAGGACTGACTGTACAATTAATCTTGCTTTGACTTTTCCAGCTTGGCAAATATGACACAATAGTACAAAAAACGAAAACCTTAATATTCCATATTTTGTATAGGGTATTTTCAGACCACAGGCACAGTTTAATATTAAAATAGCACAGAACAGTGCACATAGCTCTACTATGCACACACTCAGAAGTATTGATACTGTAATATTGGTCCTTACATGCAATGTTAGTGCACCAAGAGTCACTTGTGGATCATAAAGTAAAACGGCTATAAGCATTCTGAACCCACATGTCAAAGGAGAGAATACCTAATGTTTAGATGAACTACCAAACAGAAACCGGAGTAAAATTTTGCACTAAGTAGCAGAACTAACCTGATGGTAGCTGTCCCATTATGTAATGATGCCCCTGCTAACATTAATAATGTGATTTGAATATAACTCACTGCATCAGTTAATGGAATACTTATCTATACTAAGCTAGTTCTGGTACAAGGTTAGCTGAGTTCTAGGATGAAGTATGGTGTGAAGGCTCAAGCAAGGGACTGCACGGGCATCAGTTCTATTCTCAGCTTTTTACTGGCTCAGTATGACCTCAGAAAAGCCATTTAGCCTCTCTGACCCTGGGCTTCCTCCAGCTCTATCGATAAAACGGGTGAGATTAAATTATGGGCATATTAAGGGCTATGTGCAAGTTATTGGTATTGTAAGGAACATTTAGCCATTTGAGCAACTTTCCCTAAGATAAAACAGTTTTAAATAAATTCTGATACAGAAGTGTCTGCCAACAAGTAAAAGGATTCTAAAGCCCAAAACAGAACATACCCACAATATTACTACACAAAATACCTTCACCCACAGACATTACAGTGATTCAAGAGTATTCAGGACCAGGAATGAGTGATTTTTTATTTTTATTTTTTAAAGAGATCATCAAGTCACTTAGTTTGGCTACATATCTAAAAACTAAAATTAGAAACTCGTGACCGAGAGAAAAATCTTATTAGGATACTTTATGTAAATTCTACATTTACATGATTTCAATTCAAGTCCTGTCTTAAAAAGTGATTAGCAAAGAGGAGAATTGCTACCAGAAGTGCAAACTGTTCACTAGATGCATTGATTTATTTCTACCAATTTTAATGTGGTTAACACAAATCAGATGAATTTATTTTTAAAAAATTTAACTGCAGATTAGTGTAAGAGCAAATTGTGCCAAAGTCAGAATCATGTCCTGTTATAAATCATTACCTCATCAAAAGTCAATCAGGATTCTGTATTTCATATCAGAAGCTCTTATTTTATTGGCTATGGTACCTTACGCTGTTCTCAGAGTGTAGGGGAATGGAGAGAATTTTGAAACTACAGCAGGTATCTGTTTGCATCCTCATGAATAGTTTCTCTCCAACAAAGATAACAGGCCTGACTCTGCATACTGGAGTTACTATGGATAGCCAGTTTCTAGACAGAATTTATTATATTAGCTATTTTTAATTTTTTCATGTGAATTAAATACTTATGGCCACACTGAAGACCGAGTCTGGGAACAAAGAATGAAGGCCATTCTGACAGGATTGGGGATGCTATCCTGGGAAACAGTGGCGAAGGTTTAGAAGTCATGGTGGATAATCAGCTGCACATGAGCTTTCAGTGTGATGCTGTGGCCAAAAAAACCAATGCGATCCTAGATGCGTGAACAGGGGAACCTTGAGTAGGAGCGGAGATGTTCTATTAACTCTGTATCGGGCATTTGTGCGATCACGGCTTGAATACTGTGTCCACTTCTGATGCCCACAATTCAAGAAGGATGTGAATAAATTGGAAAGGGTTCAGAGAAGAGCCACAAGAATGATTAAAGCAGGGGCAGCCAACCTGTGGCTCTAGAGCCACATGCGACTCTTCAGAAGTTAATATGCTGCTCCTTGTACAGGCACCAACTCCGGGGCTGGAGCTACAAGCGCCAACTTTCCAATGTGCCAGGGGGTGCTCACTGCTCAACCCCTGGCTCTGCCACAGGTCCTGCCCCCACTCCAACCCTTCCAGCCCCTACTCTGAGCCTGCCATGCCCTTGCTCCTCCCCTCTCCCGCCCAGAGCCTCCTGCACACCATGAAACAGCTGATCAGGAGGTATGGGGAGGGAGGGGGAGGCGCTGATCAGCAGGACTGCCGGTGGGTGGGAGGCACTGAGAGTGGGGGAAGGGAGCTGCTGACGTATTATTGTGGCTCTTTGGCAATGTACATTGGTAAATTCTGGCTCCTTCTAAGACTCAGGTTGGCCACCTCTGGATTAAAGGATAAGAAAACATGCCTTATAGTGATACACTTAAGGAGCTCAATCTAGTTAGCTTAACAAAGAGAAGGTTAAGGAGTGATTTGATTATAGTTAAGTACCCACACGGGGAATAAATATTTAATAACGGGCTCTTTAGCAGAGAAAGGTATAACACGATCCAATGGCTGGAAGTTGAAGCTAGACAAATTCAGACTGGAAATAAGGCATATATTTTTAACGGTGACAGTAATTAGTCAACGGAACAATTTACCAAGGGTCGATGTGGATTCTCCATAACTGATCATTTTAAAATCAAGATTGGATGCTTTTCTAAAAAGATATGTTTTAGGAGTTATTCTGGGAAAGTTTTATGGACTGTGCTATACAGCAGGTCAGGCTTGATGATCATAAAGGTCACTTCTGGCCTTAGAATCTGAGTCCTTTCTCCATGTAACAGGACAGCCTGGGCATCAACAGTGCAAACTTCAGCTATAGTGCCCTTCAGTTACAGTGCCCTATGAACGTACATAAGCATGACATGGGAGGATTACCTTTACAGTATGACAGTACAGTCCATTCAGTAATTGACCTCACTGTTGTAAGTCAGTTGTACAAATAGCTGTGTGAAGTGGACAGCACTGTTTTGGAATTATTCCAAAATAACACATATGCATACACACCACACATTTCACACATGACAAAACAGCTTACAGACCTAGATTGGAATCTGCAAACCAGTGCGCGCGGTCTTCTGCAAATATAGAACCATCCAGTTTTCCTATCATCATTCTAAAACATTTTAAAATTATCTACTACTTTAAACACAGTTGGCATGTATTACCTCTAAACTGTAAGTGCATCTCATGCAGAATTTCTGCCTCCTAGTTCATACACCACTGAAAAACTGGCATTTTTACTACCTAAGAAATAACCAAGTCACCTCTTATCCCAAGACAAAAAAATACAAAACAAAACTTGTTTTACACTAGAGGTAAGGGAGTACATACCACTTAGTCCCCACTTCACGCTTTGCACAAGAGTCCCAGCAAATTAAGATTCTCTGATCCACATTCAGCATAGAAGACTTGGGGAGCGAATAATTCCTTCCCACAGTTGCATCCTGCTGTTCCCCAGACCTACTGGAGGAGACCAAACAATATCTCCTCCAAGGTACTCTACAGCTTTTAGGGTCAGTCCATAAGAAAGGAGATGGGAGACTATCGGTAGCAGGCGGCTTAAGGAGCAGCAGAGCAGAGACCTTCTCCCTTCCCCATCAGTGCACCTCCTGAACTCTGCAAAAGGGAAGCCCCCTCTCTGTGAGCCTCGTAGGTGCCATAAGAACGGAGTACTGCTCCAGCAGACTTTAGGAAGTTCCCAAAGGACAGGGAAAGAGAGGCAGAGGATAAAGATGAGGGGTTGAGAGGGCAAACACACCAGGAAAGCACAATGAAACGTGTATTTGAAGCAGATAGTTTGTACTTATTTTTAAAGCAACTGACAAAACCTTACATTTTTGATCCAGTTCCTGATATACCGAAAGTACACCAAGCTACATGAAGATACCTAGAACACGTGGCAAATACCACTGCACTTTGCTTCAGCTAACAGCAAAATAAGTGACATCGTAATGTGGACAGAAAACTCAGTATCTTCTTAGACTCCAAACACTAACAGTACAGAACTTTTGCAGTTATTCTACATATGGAAACCTTTACTACTATATTGCAGTCAGGAGAACCTCAACCCCACTTACCTTCAAATGCTGTCAGATGGCAGTTAATTTTCATATTGGAACCAGTCCACTTCCTGCTAGGTGTAGCAGTAATGGTCATGTTAGCCCAGCAATCAGAATCCTCTAGCTACTCTGCCCTTGTTATGCTCCATTTTGTGCTGACAGCTGAATCAGATCTGAAACTTTTTTTTAAACATGATTTGCAGTTAGTTTTATAGAAAGTTTATTTAACAAGGTCATGCACAAAGGGGTCTCACAAGACCCTTTGCCTTTTCTCACCAACTTATTCACTCATACTAAGCACCCTCCAATTATGATTCTGAAATAGCTACTAGTTGGTAAGTATCAAACAAGGCTAACTTGTAAGGCAGGGAAGTCAGGCATCATATTTTCCATGAAAGATTTTCATACATAAAACAAGATTGATGATGTGTCGTACTATAAAATGGGCCCTAACTCTTGTATTTGAGGAAAACATAAGATCAGACTTTCAACAATGAATTTCTGTAGCAAAATCAAGCTTTCTAGTTTTCATATCACTTTCCATTTTGCAAAGATGCTAATTATAGTCACAAAATGAGATTTTTATTATTTGTGATGCACAGATTTAGTGGCGAGAGAAGTGAACTGGAAGTCATACAATTGGTTATTCTCTCATGAGTAGGGCCCTACCAATTTCACCCTGTGAAAAACATGTCACAGACCATGAAATAAGCCCTTCCCCATGAAATCTGATCTCCACCTTGCTGCTGGGAGCGCCATCTGTCAGGAGCTCCTACCTGCAAGTCCCAGCTGGGCTGGGGAAGGAGAGAACTTGTCCTTCCCCTGCATGATCGCTCACGCTCTCAGGGGGAGGTCAGACCCACCTTGGAGTGCCTCCCCTGTTGCAAGAAGCTCCAGCCCTGGAGGGTTCCTGCAGCTGGAGAAGACTTGTGGAGGTGGGTCCAATATCCCCCTGCTTCTGGGAGTGCCCCAGCTGGGGGGGGGGGGGGGGCTCCTGCTGCAAGTCCCTGCTGGGCTGGGAAGGGACAGGACTTGTCCTTCCCTTGCATGGGGGCGGGGGGGGGGGGGGAAGGTCTGATGAGATTAGACCCACCTCAGAGTGCCTCCCCCTGCTGCAGGAAGTTCCCTGCCCAGTACAGGAAGTTTCTGCAGCTGGAGAAGACTTGTGAAGGTGGGTCCAATATTCTCCTGCTCCTGGAAGAGCCCCAGCCAGAGAGTTCCTAGCTGTGAGTCCCTGCTGGGCTGCAGAGAGACAGGACTTGTCCTTCCCTTGCATGGCAGCTCTGGGGGTGGGTGGAGGGAAAGGGAGGAAATCAGACCCTCCGGGTACTTTTTGGGTTGGGACCCCCACAGTTACAACAACTGAAAACATGAAATTGACTAATTTTAAAACCCTCTGGCCATGAAATAGACCAAAACAGACTGTGAATTTGGTAGGGCCCTCATGAGCTAGCAAAATGGGTATAGTACATACCTACTTCACAGAGGGGTTACATTAATAAGTTCATAAAGAGCTTTGAGATACACAGCATCTTTCATCTAAGGAACTGCAACGTATTTTCATGATTAACTATTTTGAAGGCTACACTAGCTTCTAGCATTTTCCTTGTAAACCTCCAGTTTTATCCTATTCCGAGAAGGAGCTTTTTTCCATTGCATTAAACGCACCAAAATGACATGAATTAATGCAACTTCCATGTCAAGAATTTCAAAGCAGCAGAAAGTTTGAAAAGCTTAATATGTTTTTGATGTCAAAACACTAGATGTTTCAAGTGTTTATGGCATGAATTCAAAAAAGTTTGAATATGCAAGTCTCCTTATCACTTTTGGCCATTCCCTTGTGTTAAGTTAAAAGCAGCAGTGAGAAACAAAGATGCATTATAGTGGATTAACTAGAAAATATCTGTCTTAGAAACTTAACACACACACCAGGAAGCAGAATAGGAGAAATCAGCAGGCATTCTGGTTTCACCCAAAATCAGAGGCCACATGCATAATTTATAACCGAGCCTTGGCTAAAAGGCCACAAAATAATATAAGATAAGAGGATTCATCATTTTCTTATTTTTCCTGGATCACACTATTTAACACCATTTACTATTTATCAGTGAACTTTCCAGGAGTATTAGAAGACAAGGAGCAGACATGAAGTTAATAGCCTGTCCTAAACTTGACTTCATTTATATCATATCATAAACATTTATATTTATATATATATTCATTTATATATTTATATATATTTCATTTATATCATATCTTAAACATAAAAAAGAAGGTTACAAGAAGTGGAAGGTTGGACATATGACCAGGGAAGAGTATAAAAATATTGCTTGGGCATGTAGGAATGAAATCAGGAGGGCCAAATTGCACCTGGAGCTGCAGCTAGCAAGAGATGTCAAGAGTAACAAGAAGGGTTTCTTCAGGTATGTTGGCAACAAGAAGAAAACCAAGGAAAGTGTGGGCCCCTTAATGAATGAGGGAGGTAACCTAGTGACAGAGGATGTGGAAAAAGCTAATGTACTCAATGCTTTTTTTGCCTCTGTCTTCACTAACAAGGTCAGCTCCCAGACTGCTGCGCTGGGCATCACAACATGGGGAGTAGATGGCCAACCCTCTGTGGAGAAAGAGGTAGTTAGGGACTATTTAGAAAAGCTGGACGTGCACAAGTCCATGGGGCCGGACGAGTTGCATCCGAGAGTGCTAAAGGAATTGGCGGCTGTGATAGCAGAGCCATTGGCCATTATCTCTGAAAACTCGTGGAGAACGGGGGAAGTCCCGGATGACTGGAAAAAGGCTAATGTAGTGCCAATCTTGAAAAAAGGGAAGAAGGAGGATCCTGGGAACTACAGGCCAGTCAGCCTCACCTCAGTCCCCGGAAAAATCATGGAGCAGGTCCCCAAAGAATCAATCCTGAAGCACTTACATGAGAGGAAAGTGATCAGGAACAGTCAGCATGGATTCACCAAGGGAAGGTCATGCAGGACTAATCTAATTGCCTTCTATGATGAGATTACTGGTTCTGTGGATGAAGGGAAAGCAGTGGATGTATTGTTTCTTGACTTTAGCAAAGCTTTCGACATGGTCTCCCACAGTATTCTTGTCAGCAAGTTAAAGAAGTACGGGCTGGATGAATGCACTATAAGGTGGGTAGAAAGTTGGCTAGATTGTCGGGCTTACGGGTAGTGATCAATGGCTCCATGTCTAGTTGGCAGCCGGTGTCAAGTGGAGTGCCCCGGGGTCGGTCCTGGGGCCGGTTTTGTTCAATATCTTCATAAAATGATCTGGAGGATGGTGTGGATTGCACTCTCAGCAAATTTGCTGATGATACTAAACTAGGAGGAGTGGTAGATACGCTGGAGGGGAGGGATAGGATACAGAGGGACCTAGACAAATTGGAGGATTGGGCCAAAAGAAATCTGATGAGGTTCAATAAGGATAAGTGCAGGGTCCTGCACTTCGGACGGAAGAACCCAATGCACCACTACAGACTAGGGACCGAATGGCTAGGCAGCAGTTCTGCGGAAAAGGACCTAGGGGTGACAGTGGACGAGAAGCTGGATAGGAGTCAACAGTGTGCCTTTGTTGCCAAGAAGGCCAATGGCATTTTGGGGTGTATAAGTAGGGGCACAGCGAGCAGATCGAGGGACGTGATCGTTCCCCTCTATTCGACATTGGTGAGGCTTCATCTGGAGTACTGTGTCCAGTTTTGGGCCGCACACTACAAGAAGGATGTGGATAAATTGGAGAGAGTCCAGCGAAGGGCAACAAAAATGATTAGGGGTCTGGAACACATGACTTATGAGGAGAGGCTGAGGGAACTGGGATTGTTTAGTCTGCAGAAGAGAAGAATGAGGCGGGATTTGATAGCTGCTTTCAACTACCTGAGAGGTGGTTCCAGAGAGGATGGTTCTAGACTATTCTCAGTGGTAGAAGAGGACAGGACAAAGAGTAATGGTCTCAAGTTGCAGTGGGGGAGGTTTAGGTTGGATATTAGGAAAACCTTTTTCACTAGGAGGGTGGTGAAACACTGGAATGCGTTACCTAGGGAGGTGGTAGACTATCCTTCCTTAGAAGTTTTTAAGGTCAGGCTTGACAAAGCCCTGGCTGGGATGATTTAATTGGGGATTGGTCCTGCTTTGAGCAGGGGGTTGGACTAGATGACCTCCTGAGGTCCCTTCCAACCCTGATATTCTATGATAACTTTCTGTCAATACTAAGGTTAGAAGCTAACTGAGCATCCACATCAGAGTTAGATTTTATCACTGTCAGCAAGCATTAAACTTTTTTTGTAAGCTTCAATAAAGTTGGTATCAACAATGATTTAGAAATATGTATTACAGGTTAACTGTACTTCTATAGGAAAATATTTTTCTAACAAAAAAGAGGAGTACTTGTGGCACCTTAGAGACTAACAAATTTATTTGGGCATAAGCTTTCATGGGCTAAAACCCACTTCATTGGATGCATGCAGTGGAAAAATACAATAGGAAGATATATATTACACACGGAAAACATGAAAAAATGGGTGTTGCCATAGCAACTGTAACAAGACTAATCAATTAAGGTGGGCTATTATCAATAGGAGAAAAAAAACTTTTGTAGTGATAATCAGGGTGGCCCATTTCAAACAGTTGACAAGAAGTTGTGAGTAGTAGCCAAAAGCTTCAGGATATTAGTTGCAGTGCAAAATAAGCACTTTATACTTTTCATTTTCAAATTGCTATATAAATATTAATCATAATACACCTGATAAAAGTATATGAGTAACTTGTCACTAATTTGTAGATGGGGAAACTAAGTCAGTGAGGATCAACAATTTGCCCAAGTTGTGTTGTCATCAAATCTTTACATTTGCATTTTCCTACATCCTACCTTTGTGTTTTCTTTTTCAAGGATATAACATCCCGTCCCTATTAAGGCAAAATAATCATGAAATTATACAAACCTAAATATCATATAAACTTGCACATCATAATTTGGTCAATACTGTAGTGATGCTGCCCAGACAAGAAAAACATTTCAAGGCACTAGCAGGGGTACCATTCTCACTTCCATCGCAGGTATTATGAAGTTACTTCCCTGTAACTGGAGTGTCTTCAAGATGTGTGGTCCCTATCTGTATTCCACTGAGGGTTATGTACACGTGCCATGAGCTCGGAGCCAGAGCTTTTCAAAGTAGTCTGTCTGGCGGTCCACGTGTTTGCCCTGTACCGCCTCATGGTTTTGCCCAAGGTGATAAAGGGTGCAGCAGGCAGCCATTGTCTCCAGTTCCTACCACAGATATACTGTTAGATCCATAGCAGAGGGGAAAGATGATGAATTTGGAATCTTGAAGAGCCTCCAGTTAGAGATAAGTAACTTGTTTTCTTCTTCAAGTGATGGTCCCTACTCTATTTCACTGAGGGTGAGTAACAAGCAGTACCTCTGTGGGAGGATGGTCCAAAGAGACTGTGGAAGGGAGGTCTGCTGCACCAAATGAAGCGTCCATCGTGGAATCATGCATTAGAGCACAGTGTGTGGGAAAGGTGTGTACCAAACTCCGCATGGCCGCCTTGCATATGTCGGAGAGGGACACATTGTGAAGCGCAGCTGTGGTTCACGATTGCACTCTTGTAGAATGTGCCCAAATCCCTTTAGGTGGGGAACATCCCGATAACTGACAGCAGTACATAATGCACTCAAAGACCCATTTGGAATTTCTCTGGGTGGAAATGGCTTGGCCTTTGATTCTCTTGGCTACCGCTACAAAAAGCCCAGGAGATTTTCTAAATGTTTTTTTCCGCTCAAGATAAAAAGCCAAGGCCCCCTGAACATCTAACAAGTGAAGTCTCTGCTCTTCATTGGAGGCGTGAGGCTTGGGGAAGAAGGTAGGTACGTGTATCGGATGACTGAGATGGAATTGGGAAACCACCTTGGGTAGGAACGTGGGGAGACAGAGTAAAGAGACCGTGTCTTTATGGAAAGAGGTGAAAGCGGGGGTTAAACCACCATGGCTTGCAGTTCGCCAACCCTCCTAGCCGAAGCAACGGCAATGAGGAAAGCGACTTTCATGAAAAGGAGAGACAGTGAGCAGGAGACCATAGGTTCGAAGGGAGTGGTCGTTAATGAGGTAAGGACTAGGTTACGGTCCCATTAGGGGGGCAATATGCTGAATGGGAGGGTATTTTCATAGTAGGCCCTTCCAGAATCATACATTAAGGGGTGGGTAAAAATCAAATGACCATCCACATGTGGGTGAAAAGCGCTAATGGCAGCTGCAAGCACCTTAATGGAACGAAGGGCAAGTCTCGAATTCTTCAGATAGAGGAAATATTCTATGAGTAGAATGCTCCCAGCTTCAGGGACAAGGCCCTGGCATGTAGCCCAGGAAATGAAACACATCGATTTGGCTCAATATGAGCATCTTGTGGAGTCTTTCCTACTGCTTGAAAGGACATTGCGCACTACTAGAGAGCACTCCTGTGCTAGTGGAGGTGTCCATCCAAACACCAAGCCATCAGTCAAAGTGTTTGCATGTTGGGGTGTCCGAGTGCCATTGTGCTGAGTCAGTAGCTCTGGGAATGTCCGAAGTGTGAGTGGAGGATGCCTCAACGTGAAAAGGAGAAGCAGGAGCCAGAATTGGAAAGGCCAGAAGAGGGCGATCAGGCTGGCTGTTGCTTTTTCTCATCTGATCTTGTGGATTACTCGTGCAAGGAGAGATAAGGAGTGGGAAACGCATAGTTCGTCCGGTCCAACCATTTGATGAGTAGGGCGTCCCTCTGTGAGTGAGCTACAGTTTTCCCCCCCCCCCGAACAAAATTGGGTGCATTTGGTGGTGTTATGGGATGCGAAAAGATCTCTCACTGGCGTTTCCCCACTGGCCAAAAATGTCCATGATTACAGAGTCGTGTAACTCCCATGCATGGTCAGTTTCAAAGTTTCTGCTGAAAGCATCGGCAATCGTGTTCTGGGCACCCAGTAGGTAGGCTGCGTCAAGAGCATATGATGTGCAATGCACCATTCCCCTCTTGTTCCCCTTTGCTTGTTTATGTAAAAGACCATGGTGGTATTGTCTGACATGACAAGAACGTGTCAGCCATGAGTGGTTGCCAGGAATGCCTGGCAAGCTTTGCATACTGCCTGGAGTCGCAATATGTTTATGTACATCCTGGCCTCCCGTGTTGTCCAGCTACCTTGTATCATGCGGTCGCCTATGTGGGCACCCCAGCCCATGAGGCGAGGATGGGAAGAAGGTCATCCCTGAGCAGACTCATAGTGAATCCATCCACCATTGTAGTGAGGAGAGGACTTCTGGTGGCATGCAGAGCAGGTGCATAGGTCGATACATGGGAGAGTAGACTCTTTGTAGGCAGAGTTGAAGGTAGTACAGGTGAAGGGTGTGACATATGTGTAGGCTGCCATGTGTCCCAATAGAAAAAGGCAGATTTTGGCTGAAACCGAAGAGCCTGGAAGTCACCAAACTGATTAGTTCTTGCATTGTCTGGAATCTGTCCCATGGTAGATAAACTCAGATGAGACTTCCGCCCATGTGAGCTCCTATGAACTCAAGGGATTGTGTAGGGTATAAAGTCAATTTTTTTATGCTGATGCTGACCCCTAGGGAAGAGAGGAGTAGAAGCAATTGGGACATCGATTCCTGGGTCTCTTCTTTGGACCATGCTGCTATCAGCCAGTCAAAGATAGGTGACAATTACGATCCTCTGATGTCTGAGATGTGCTGCCACCACAATGGAAACTTTTGTGAATATTCGCGGAGCAGTAAGTCCAAAAGGGAAAGCCCTATATTGAAATTGTCGAGGTCTGACCTTGAACCTCAGGAACTTCTGTGTGTCGGGTGTATATCGATATGGAAGTAGGCATCCTCCATATTGACATCTGTACACCACATGCCTTTTTCTAGGGAGGGAATGATAGTCGCAAGCATGACCGTGTGGAATCTTGGTTTGGAAATCAAACAGTGGAGGCACTGAAGATCCAATATTGTCTCCATCCTCCATTCTTTTTGGGGACTAGAAAGTAGCTTGAATAGAACCCTATTCCCTGACACAGCCCCCCTCCAAAAGAGAGAGAGTCTACCTCTAGTTGGTAGAGGTCATCACATGGGTGTTCCATGCATGTGGACCAAGGAGGAGAGGGAGATGGGGCTATCACTGTAAACTTTATGACTTAGCTGCTCTGGATAATATCTAGTACCCACTTGTCCATGGTGATGGCTTTCCATGCTGGTAGAAAGAGTCTGAGATAGTCCCCAAAGGGGGTAGGCAAAGTGGGCACTTGAGAATGGAGTGAGTGACGGCTCTCTGAGGACACTCAAATATGGCTTACAGGTCATTGGGTGTGTTGCACGGATGACCAGGAGGTCGGTGTAGGCAGATGGGGTCTATGAACATCAGGGGGTTTTTGAGGAGGCTCATAGGTACGTTGGTGGTACAGCTACGGTCCCTGTAACATGTGATTGGGGTGGGCAATAGAATTTCTTCGCGGGTGCTGGTGTGTAGATACCCCCAGATCTTAAAGTGGCTCTAGAGTCCTTTAGGGAGTGAAGGACTCAGTCTTCTGATTGACGAGATGTGATTTGTTAAGGAGAGAGTCTTCTGTAGTGTTCTGCACCTCCCTGGGGAAGTCACAGGAGTGTAACCAGGATTCCCTCCTCATTATAAACCCCATTGCCAAGATATAAGAAACCATGTCTGTGGAGTCCCTGTGGCTTGTAGCATGGACCTGGTGAGTAACTTGTCCTCCTGCGAAGCTGCCTAAAATTGGTTATCTTGCAAGGGTAGCTTGTCTGTGAACTCAGCCAACCGCCCATAGTTAATAAAATCATATTTGGTCATCAGGATTGCGTAATTTGAAATACTAAATTGGAGCCCCACCGAGGAGATCTTTCTGCCCATGAAGTCTAGCCTCTTACCCTCTCTATTGGATGGGGTAGTGTGGAGCTGTTGCTGCTTGGAATGCTCTGATACCACCTGGATGACCAATGAGTTTGGTGGAGCATGAGAGAATAGGAACTTTGAACCTTTTGGGGGGGGACAGTACCTCTCCTCAGCGCCTTTCAGGGTGGGTGCACACGTGGCCGGGGTGCACCATACAGTGCGTGCCAGCTGCAGGATGGCATCATTGATTGGTAGAGCCACCCTCACTGGCACCAAAGTGTGGAGGATGTCAAGCAGCTGGTGTTGACTGTCCTGTACTTCTTCTAATGGGATCTCTAAGGCATTGGCTATTCTCCACAGCAGCTCCTGGAACTGGCGACAGTTGTCCGGGGGAAAGAAGGGGATTGAAGAGGCGGCCACATCTGGAGAAGATGAAGGATGCCTCTCCAATCCATCCGTACCATCCGAATCAGGCTAATCGGTGAGTTATCCAACGCTACATCGGAGCACCTACCTGATAACGACTGTGGTGACAAAGTGGGGGTGTCCTCTCAAATCGAGGAGGACTGTTCAGAGGGCAAATATTAGGGCCACGAGCTCCAGTATGGCCAACCTGACTGACCCTAATGTTGTGTGGTGCCAGATACCAACTCTGCAGGGAAGGCAAGATTAGGAACTGCCATAGTGCTGTCTGAGCCTTCCGGCAGTCATGTTTCTGGAACAGGAGCAGTGAACCATGTTGGACATCAATGTCTTCCAAATCAGAGGGGTTAGAAACCTCACCAAGTGATGGTGCCGTCGGAACTGCCAGAAAAGGAGGCAGCAGGAACATAGCAGGGGAAGGATCCCTATAAGCTGATGATCAGATCAGGGCTTGTGGAGCCTGCAGCCCCTCCAGTGCAAACAACTCATGAGGAGCAGGAATGCTTCTGAGTCTCCCAGGGGTCAACTGTATCCATTCCATTGGAGAAGTCAGTACCAGTAACTGCATCTCTCTGTAGACTGGCGGTTCCCGGGGTACCGGCGGAGCCAGCGCAGACAGAGTCGCGGGATCCATGATCGGTACCCACCGGATTTGGCAATCGGTGCGGGTATTTCTCAGTCTTGTGAGTCTAGGAACGCGTGATTCCTTCATGTCCAGAACTCGTGGATGGTGCCAACTCCTTCTTAGATTTGGAGGAAGACTTACTGCCATGCTTATGTGCATGCTGCCTTGGTTCATGGCTGGGCCCCAGCACAAGGTCCTTAGTATTGTTACTGGCAGAGCCCAATGGAGGTTCTGTGGTAGGAGAAAGAGCTCTTTGCCTGTTCAGGCCAATTTACAGGGGGGTTCCTCAGCCAGGTTCTAATGCCAGTCCCATGCAGCCTCCATAAAGTGTTTCCTGAGGCAGAGTGTCCAGTTTTCTTGAGTATGGGCACAGAAGGAGAGGCAGATACTGCACCTGGACCCAATGTGGGCTTCTCCAAGCCAGTACAAAACAGCACTGGTGCTCGTCGCTGATGGAAAAACGAGCAGGGGCAGGAAGCACAGATTTTGAACAGTACTAAAAGTACTTTTGTAAACTTTTGGAAAATGTGTTAAGGACGATAGGACAGTAGAAGCTCCACTTGGACCATGTGGCAGTGTGAAGGAACTGGAGATGCCTTTATCAGCTCAGGAGAAACCACGAGGCAGTGCAGCGTGCATGTGCAGACTGCTGAACAGTACTACTTGCAAAAGCTCCAGCTCTGGGTGCAAGTGCATATTCCTCAGTGGAATACAATAGGGACCATCACCAGAAGAACCCCACAACTCAAAATGGTACAAAGTTTAGGCGTCTTGTTGATTCACAATTAAGCTGAAATGACCGGATGCCATATGGGTCAAAACACATGTCCAGTTTGCTGGCAAACTTTGCTCTTTTCCCTGTGAGAAGGACTGGGCAACAGCAAGCCACATACTTCTCACCTCCAACGTGCCTTATTGTAACAGACTGAACGTGGAAGCACTACAGAGACTCCTACTTGTACAGTATGCAGCCACCTGCTTCCTCAGCAAGCATATCAATGCACCCCTGTCAGTTCCTGATCTTCAGAGACAGTGACGGATGAGATAGAACCTTGCTACATCTGCCAACTACATCTCTGTCCACTACCTAACAAGACAGATTCACAACTCTGGGACAATGCAGTTTAAAAAAAAAAAAAAAAAAAGATATGCACAAGAGTCTCTACCTTAAAAAAAATGATCACAACTTATGACTTATTCACCATACGTCATGTTTATTGATTTTTAACCTTGATCTCTTCTTTCTCTTTCCCCTTTCTTGCTCTCTTCATGTTAAAAAGATTATAAACTCTTGAGGGCAGAAACTGTCTCTTTTTTTGACTATCTAAAGCACCACGCAAAGTAATGGAGTTATAAAAATGTACTACAAGGAACGACACACATGTCCCATACAGTCTCATTTTCCAGCACAATTCAAATCTTTAACTCTTGAAAATCAGGCACATTTAATTTCATGATCTATATTTATGTAACTTGTATAATCTGAATTCCAACAGAATTACACAGGGGGATGCATCAGACCCAGTGTTTTATTTGTCATCTCAAAGATCTTGCTGGGTTTAGATTAATTAAAAAAAAAAAAAAGGCATATCACCCAAGGTAAGGTAGGGCTTTTAGGGGGAAGTGAGGGGAGGAATTTTTTTTTTTAACATAATAAACTTTTATTGAACCTTTTTACCTACAATTGTAACATGAATAAAAAAAAACAGTCAATAAACATTTTGAATAAAAACTGACAGTAACATCAGAAAGGATTTTTTCATCCCCTTCTATACAATATTGATGTTATAAAATATCTGTTTCCTAAATAAAGGCATATTTAAAAACCCAAATAAAGGCCAACTAAATCAGACATGTTTAAAGCCTATTTCCAGCCCCAAAACAGAGGAGACTGGCTTTAGAGATTCTTTGCAACGTTAAATGACAAGGAACAGATACTGACTGTTTACATTAGGGCTGTCAAGAGATTAAACAATAACAGAATGCCATTTATTTAAATATTTTGGATGTTTTCTACATTTTCAAACATATTGATTTCAATTACAACACAGAATACAAAGTGTACAGTGCTCACTTTAAATTTATTTTGGATTACAAATATTTGCGCTGTAAAAAACGAAAGAAATAGTATTTTTCAATTCACCTAATACAAGTACTGTAGTGCAATCTCTTTATCATGAAAGTTGAATTACAAATGTAGAATTATGTACAAAAAAATAACAGCATTCAAAAATATAAAATTTTAGAGCCTGCAAGTCCACTCAAACCTACTTCTTGTTCAGCCAATCGATAAGAGAAGCAAGTTTGTTTACATTTACAGGAGATAATGCTGCCCACTTCTTGTTTACGTCACCTGAAAGGGAGAACAGGCATTCTCATGGCACTGCTGTAGCCGGCGTTGCAAGATATTTATGTGCCAGATGCGCTAAAGATTCACATGTCCCTTCATGCTTCAACCACCATTCTAGAGGACGTGTCCATGCGGATGACAGGTTCTTCTCAACAACAATCCAAAGCAGTGCGGACCAACACATGTTCATTTTCATTATCTGAGTCAGATGCCACCAGCAGAAGGGTGATTTTCTTTTTTTGGTGGTTCAGGCTCTGTAGTTTCCGCATTGCGGTGTTGATCTCTGAAAGCATGCTCCACACCTAGTCCCTTTCAGATTTTGGAAGGCACTTCAGATTCTTAAAACTTGGGTTGAGTGCTTTAGCTATCTTTAGAAATCTCACATGAGTATCTTCTTTGTGTTTTGTCAAATCTGCAGTGAAAGTGTTCTTAAAATGAACAACGTGCGCTGGGTCATCATCCAAGATTGCTATAACATGAAATATACGGCAGAATGCGGACAAAACAGAGCAGAGGACATACAGTTCTCCCCCAATGAGTTCAGTCACAAATATAATTAACATATTTTTTAAATGAGCGTCATTAGCATGGAAACATGTCCTCTCCCACCGAGGAGTTCAGTCACAAATTTAATTAACGCTTTTTTTTTTTTTTTTTAAATCGAGTGTTATCAGCATGGAAGCATGTCCTCTGGAATGGTGGCCAAAGCATGAAGGGGCATACGAATGTTTTGCATATCTGGCACATAAATACCTTACAATGCCAGTTACAAAAGTGCCACGTAAATGTCGGTTCTCACTTTCTGGTGACATTGTAAATAAGAAAAGGGCAGCATTATCTCCTGTAAATGTTAACAAACTTATTTGTCTTAGCGTTTGGATGAACAAGAAGTAGCACTGAGTGGACTTGTAGGCTCTGAAGTTTCACATTGTTTTGGTTTTGAGTGCAGTTATGCAATAACAAAAATCTACATTTGTAAATTGCACTTTCACAACAAAGAGATTGCACTACAGTACTTGTATGAGTTAAAGTGAAAAATACTATTTATTTATTTATCATTTTTACAGTGCAAATATTTGTAATCAAAAATATACACTTTGATTTCAATTACAACACAGAATACAATATACGTATGAAAATGTAGAAAAACATCCAAAATATTTTACAAATTTCAATTGGTATTCTATTGTTTAACAGTGCAATTAAAACTGCTATTTATCTAGATTAATTTTTTTAATCACAATTAATTTTTTTGAGTTAATCACGTGAGTTAACTGCAATTAATCGACAGCCCTAGTTTAAATTTAAAGGACTCTCTCTGCTACAAAATATATATTTGAATAGAGTGAATCAATCCGTTCACAAAAAGGCACTCATATGCGGTCAGGCAATCAAAAAGTAGCTATAAATAAATAAATACAGCTAAAAGTACAGCATACTCTGTTCAACCAACTTAGTTCCAAATTTTTAAAATTTGCAAGCCACAGACTGTAAAAATCGTATGATTTTCTAATCCAAACATAAGGTGTTGGAAAATTTTAAATCAGCAGCAGCCCTGAAAACCATTCTTTCTTGATGTACCATTTAAATTCAGCAACTTCCTTCCACTGGACAGGCATGTTTTACATCTGATCACACTTGGAGGTAGGCACACTCGGTACACTTGAAATAAGATAACAGTGAAGCCTGTAATAAGTCTTTAGGGAAAAACTGCTGCATGCTGACCCTTGTCATTTTATTTTGTCTTACAGTAATAACATGCACAGTCAGCACTAAAGGTATAAATTACTTTTCATTTTATTTAAGACCTGCAGTAACTAAAAAAAGTATTTCTTGGCATCATGTCCAATAATAGCACACAAGATTAAATATAGGAGGTAAAGGCTGAAATGCCATATATTGAGCCCTGGAGTCAGGTCTGATAAAAAGAAAAGGAGTACTTGTGGCACCTTACTCCTTTTCTTTTTGCGAATACAGACTAACACGGCTGTTAATCTGAGGTCTGATAAAGTTACCAATAAAATTAATTTGGCATTCCTAACTTAATACCAATAGAGCATCTGTCTACTAATCAATCACTACGCAAAAAAGCCCAGGACTTCAGTAGTGAGCTTGCTGTAGGTCATCATAGAACGGCCTGGTCAAAGCTATCTCAGAAAGCTTGCTTTAGCATGACTCAAACATACATAGTTCCACCCAAAAATATTGATCCTTGAGCTCCACAAACTCCGAATTCACAAAAGTTGTACAACCAAAAAACCTCAATTATAGGACTTATTCCCAAAGCCCACAAATGAGTCAACTGTTTATTAAGATTAAAATAATTGATGGAAATATGTATGACATAGCACTGAATGAAGCCATTTGAATATTACAAGACCATGAAAGTGGGGGCAGAGAAAGTATAGTAATATGCACACAAAGAGACTGAAAAAATAAGATCCATTCAACAGATCTAGCTGGTTTAACTTATAATAGGTCACTTAAAAACAAAAACTCTACAAAAAACGTATTTCATTGCATTAATAATGATGGACAAAAGCCACCAAATTTAATAAAACTCCCACTTCAAGAAATGGTTTTAAAAGAACAATAACTGGAGTTAAGGAAGTGAAGTCACCTTTCTGTTTCAGTTTCCCACTGAAACCATAATTTATTCTCTTTTAAAAAAAAAATAAATGCAAAACAAGTTCAGAACTCTGTAAAGCTCATGTGTTTTGTATTTAAGTTTATAAAACAATTTTACAAAACAAACTGTCCATTTGTTTTTTCCAGTGTTCTTAAAGTCTGTGCAGAGTCGTAGATATTCAGTTTCAGCCTCAAGCAAATACCCAACAACAAAAAAATGTCATTAAAGAGGAGTTAAGACTGTTTAGCAGTGCCCCCAGAATATGAAAATTAGCTACCAAAACCAGAAGCCTCTCAACAGCAGAAAATACACTCAGATAAATAAAACGCAAACAGAAAGCCAGGAAGTGTACAGTTACAGTCATACTTCCCACACCACACACGTACACAACCTTACAATGCATCCATGGGAATGGCAATAGACATGAGGAACCTTACTCATTCCAGCAAAACCTGTCATTTTCTCAGTGCCTACCACCTCAAATCATGACTCCTGATTGAACACTTGTGACATTCACCAAACATGTATGCCACAGGGGGGTCTGCATGTCATGCATCAAGCCTGCCTGTTTTCAGCTCCTAAATCCAGTCCCAGCATGTGATGCTTGTGACATGCACTGAACAAGCATTAAAAAAAAACCAAGTAATTAAGGGGCAGGCTGTATCTCAGGAAACCCTTAATTAAAATGATCTTATCTTTTCTTCAGACAACCTCAGACCCTAAATTATAAAACCATTTTCAAGCCAATCCAACTTTACATGTGGATTTTAGATAACACTGAAGATTCAAAATAGCACATTTGGGGGAGGGGGTGTCTATATTTCAGGAATGCCTTATCAAAATGACCTCAGAGGCGCACCACAAACTCTACCCCAAGCCCTCAGGTGGTATAACAATTTTCAAACCCATCTGAGTGCCTGTGAATTTTAGAATACTGAAAATTTGCCTTTAAACAGAAATGCTGCCCAGTTGAGTATTGCAAAACTTTACATTATATTTTTCACATGATCTATCCTAAAAGCAGTCTTCAATGTAAATATGCCTCAGCATAATAGATCTGTTTTCTTTAAAGCATGGTCTTAGCCTGGGGGGGTAGCATTCTGGCATTCAGTATTCATTGACTCAGCTTTCCATACCAAAATTGCTTAGTTTGCAAGTAAAATACGTGTATTCTAACTACCAAACCCTACACATAGCCACTCCAACTGAGAGTATGTCTACACTACGGAGACTATACCAGCACAGTTATGCCAGAATAGCTATGTCAGCATAACCCTAAAGTGAAGATGCAGCCTATGCCAACAGGAGTTTTTCCCAATGCTGTAGGAACAGCAGCTTCCCAAATAAAGTTTGCTTCCACCAACACAGCTTTGTTCAATGGACATAGCTACAGCCACATACCTGATGACACAGCTAGGTCGACCAAATTTTTAAATGTACACAAACCCAGAGTTCTGTCCATCTTGAACAGCACCAATATTTGAGATTCTGCAAACTAAATTATGCCATTAACTACATCTGTGCAATTCCATAGTCTTCAGACACCTGGGCAAACTCACGTCATAATTTGGCCTATGGAATCTGTCTTGTAAAGATGCACAAGACGGAAAGAATCTAATTTGACTTTCAAAGCCCAGGCTACGTGAGGCTTTTATGTTTTTAAGTGACATCTTTTTACTTGCAGATTTAATACATTTGTTATGGAAATTGGTGAGACAATTAATATAAAACCTCATTATGCCATTTTTACAAAGTCATTTTTAGAGCAGAAATGCACTTAATATTGCTAAGCTACTTCTTCAGTGAGAATTTCCATATGGAATTTAAACTTGGAGACTAAGATGTGAAAGCTTAACAAGACAAGTACAAATAAATTGAAAACTGATTTGATTAAACTCAGATGAAAACGTATTTCTAGGTGTCAAGTACTGAACTATATTAAGTGGTAATACTGCATTTAATGTTTGGCACCAACAATAAGCTTGACATTGTACACAACACAAAGTTTCAAGCAAGAACTGTCCTAAAAATTTACAATTTAAGTGAGGGAAGAAAGGCCAGAAAAAGAAATCCACATTTGGGAATTGCAAATTTGAGAATTTCTTTTTTTTTTTTAAATTGGGCAGGGCGAGCTGGAGGGGATTATGAATTCAACCTTTGGACACTGAGGCACAAAGAAATTGACGATGGGTGCAGGAGTGATAGTGGTGCCATTCTTAAATAGATTATAAGGCAATTTCATGCAGATCAGGCAGCATGGAAAAAAGGCAAGAAGAAAGAAACAAAGCACCAGTGACAGTGATGTAGTCACAGAAATAGAGTAATTTAATTCAAAATTCTTATGTGCAGCAGCAGATTTTCACAATTACTGTAATACTCTGTATTTGCTGCTCACCAAGTCCAGCTTTCAAGACAGGCCACAGGGTGTACAGAAATACCTTAATATACAATTACATGGGGGCTCAATATTATTAAAATTACTCTAGTCCTGCCCCTCAGACTTCTTTCAAGGGTTTGTGATGGTTTGTTTCTCCATCACCCAACCCCTCCTCTGTCAAGTCCCACAAGTCTCAATCCTAATTCCTACTTTATTTTTTAATGTATTAGAGGCTTAAGTTTAAGACACCTTAAGAAGTGATTTTTGAGAATGGATTTAAAGAAAAGAGGCAGGCAAAATGGCATATGGGATTGAGAAGGAAGTTCTAGGCATAGAAAACACAGAGACATACAGCTAGTCAAAAGAGGAACATTTGAAGGATCTCTCCATAACACCTGCTATTATGCGAAAGGGATCTTAAAAAAATATTTAAACCTGCCCATGCAACTATCAGGTGTCATTACCCTCAATATGCAGCACATTTTCAGAGCAATTTGTCACAGCCAAATGTATCTTATGTGACGACCACAGGTTTACCTTTACTGCTCATAATCTGCAGAGCTTAGTGAAACAAACCAGGAGAGTGAAATTTGTCACACATGCTGCACATGGTAACATTTAGCTTCACTTAGACGCAAGTGAACAGCATCATTGGTCTTGATTGCCTCAAAACTAAAATTAAAGACTGCTCCTGTGAAGACAGCATTTTTATGGCTGACTTAGAACAACGCTTCCTCAGCTCTCGTCCCCAATGCCCCTACTCTACTTGCACTACATTGATGACATCTTCATCATCTGGACCCATGGAAAAGAAGCCCTTAAGGAATTCCACCATAATTTCAACAATTTCCATCCCACCATCAACCTCAGCCTGGACCAGTCCACACAAGAGATCCACTTCCTGGACACTATGGTGCTAATAAGCGATGTTCACATAACTACCACCCTACACCGGAAACCTACTGACCGCTATGCCTACCTACATGCCTCCAGCTTTCATGCAGACCACACCACACGATCCATTCTCTACAGCCAAGCTCTATGATACAACCGCATTTGCTCCAACCCCTCAGACAGAGACAAACACCTACAAGATCTCTATCAAGCATTCTTACAACTACAATACCCACCTGCTGAAGTGAAGAAACAGATTGACAGAGCCAGAAGAGTACCCAGAAGTCACCTACTACAGGACAGGCCCAACAAAGAAAATAACAGAATGCCACTAGCCGTCACCTTCAGTTCCCAACTCAAACCTCTCCAACGCATCATCAAGGATCTACAACCTATCCTGAAGGTCGACCCATCACTCTCACAGATCTTGGGAGACAGGCCAGTCCTTGCCTACAGACAGCCCCCCAACCTGAAGCAAATACTCACCAGCAACCACACACCACAGAACAGAACCACTAACCCAGGAACCTATCCTTGCAACAAAGCCCGTTGCCAACTGTGCCCACATATTTATTCAGGGGACACCATCATAGGGCTTAATCACATCAGCCACACCACCGGAGGCTCGTTCACCTGCACATCCACCAATGTGATATATGCCATCATGTGCCAGCAATGCCCCTCTGCCATGTGCATTGGTCAAACTGGACAGTCTCTAAGTAAAAGAATAAATGGACACAAATCAGATGTCAAGAATTATAACATTCAAAAACCAGTTGGAGAACACTTCAATCTCTCTGGTCACTTGATTACAGACCTAAAAGTGGCAATACTTCAACAAAAAAACTTCAAAAACCGACTCCAAAGAGAGACTGCTGAATTGGAATTAATTTGCAAACTGGATACAATTAACTTAGGCTTGAATAGAGACTGGGAGTGGATGGGTCATTACCCGAAGTAAAACTATTTCCCCTTGTTTATTCCCCCACCCCCACCGTTCCTCAGACGATCTTGTCAACTGCCGGAAATGGCCCACCTTGATTATCACTACAAAAGGTTTTCTCCCACCGCCACACCCCCGCTCTCCTGCTAGTAATAGCTCACCTTAAGTGATCACTCTGGTTACAGTGTGTATGGTAACACACATTGTTTCATGTTCTCTATGTATATAAATCTCCTCACTGTATTTTCCACTGAATGCATCCAAAGAAGTGAGCTGTAGCTCACGAAAGCTTATGCTCAAATAAATTTGCTAGTCTCTAAGGTGCCACAAGTATTCCTTTTCTTATTTCAGGGGAAGTCATTTAGATTGATGGCAAATTGCCTAGAATGCTTAAGAATCCCATTTGGATACAGTCCTCACCAGAAAAGATAAGCTCATTTAAGTTGATAATAAAAGTGCCAATAGGAGACGTGGAATAATGAAAAATCCAGAGTGGCAGCTGACTCAGAAGGCTCATATGTGATATTGACACAGAAATTAGTAGAGGAGACCAAAAAAAAAAAAAAAGAACCTGAAATTACTTTAGCCTTGACCAGTGGAGACAAGGGGACTTTTACAATCAGTCTTTTTCTTTTCGGCACTGGCATGTTCTTGGATTTGGCAAAGGAAGTAGGAAATCTCCAGTTGTGCTGTTCACACCACAGAGCTCTTAACTCTCAGAGAAATGTAGGAGGAAGGAGGCTGTTAGATGCTGCTCTCCTCAGTGGTCTTCAGTTGAGCCCGCAAGTTTTTGACAACTTAGATAATTACACTAGAACAGTTCAGAGGTGTGACATGAAAGAAGGAGAAAGACCCAGACTGACTTACATTATCTCACCACAAGAGATATACTTATGTCTTCTACTTAACCTTCTCTGACTTTTCAGCCATTGCTCATTTGCCATAAGGTGGAAAGTTTGAACTGAGGGGAAAATAGACTTTTAGGACAATTATGAAAAAACATAGTGGCAAGCAACATATTTGTGCTGGTCATTTTGTGCAAGGCAGATGAAAGTGAGGAAGCTTACATTGACCTAGGAACAACCAATAAAAAACTCCATACGTTCATTTGTCAATCTTTCCTGTTAAATTGTGCCCTATACAAAATGTCAGAGACAGCCTGTAGAGCAGTGGTGGGCAACCTGCGGCCCATCAGGGTAATCTGATTGCGGGCCGCAAGACATTTTGCCGACGTTGACCGTACGCAGGCACAGCCCCCCACAGCTCCCAGTGGCCGCAGTTCCCAGCACGTCCCTGCGGCCTGTCACTTCCTGCAGCTCCATTGGCCAGGAATGGCAAGCTGCGGCCACTGGGAGCTGCAGGGGGCCGTGCCTGTGGACAGTTATGTCAGCAAAACGTCTCATGGCCCGCAATCAGATTACCCTGATGGTCTGCAGGTTGCCCACCACTGCTGTAGAACATAGGCCCACCTTATACTGGGTGAACGATAGTTTTAAACTGAGCTGGAATATTAGCATGAACAATAGGCCCAAAGCATTGAACCAAAAACAATGAAATAATGAGAAAAAAAGAGTTGTGTTAAATTTGTAATGACCCTTCAAAATGCCAGTGTTATCTTATTTAAGGATTGGGCTAAAGTAACACAAAGAAAACACGGTTAACTGGGTACTATGAGCAGTAAATAATTGACTATATCAGGAACTCCTTCATCTGGCCTTAGCTAAGGTCTGATAATTAGTAATGCCATTGCACTTGTTTGTTAAATGCAATAAAAAATAAACTCCTAAGGTTCATTGCTAATACCTGCCTGACCAAGTTGGACTACTCCTGGCTTTAGCCCATTTGTAAGTATCTTGATCAACTACTTATAAATGTTTTGTTACTGTTTGCATCTAGTAAATTGCTCATTATTTAGGCATGTTTAGATGAATTGTATAAACACCATTCAATGTTTGGATTTATTAAAGAAATTTAAATTAGTATCTTGGTAACATCCTGCATAAATAATAATAATTCCAACATTGCCCTTGTCCATTCAGAGAATATCTGTGAAGATGAAACAATATGAAATAAGGGTGAAAGTGTCAGCTACAATTTTCTGCCTTAAAAGAACAGTCAATTTAAAAATCATAATTCTGCTGGAAAATGATACATTTTATAGTTTAAAGTATAGCCTAACTGAAAGACGATGGAGAAAAAATGTTTAATTTTCAATTTAATGTATACCTAGTGGTTCCCCTTGTACTGTCACTGTCCATTGTTTGTGTGGGTCTTTCATAGAACAAGGAAGGTTTTCTTTTCTTTTTTTAATATATGATAATATGATTGTAAAAAACAAACAAAACGGCATGAGATCAGGGGAGCTGCAGTACCTGAAACTACTTATAACTCTTTGAAAGAATTTTTTTTTTAAACTAGATTTGTAGTTGCCAATGTACCTTTAACTGTTGCTTGAGGGTCTTTATTTTGTTTTGTTTGATTCTTAACTTAGTTCTGATAATACTGTATCACTAACCATTTTGGTGACTGAATATATTTTGCTTGTTTGTGTTTTTCCAAAAGTCCCATTTTATTTTTAAGAGTGAAAATTGTGATAGTACTTTGCTAGCTAATGGCTCACTCAGCTAGTGATTTACCCACATTTTTCAACCACAAAATTCTACTTTACTATTGTATTCTTTGGTCATGTAAGTACATTGCATACTCTATAATAATCAACCACTAGTCTATAACTGCTTCCATTAAGCTAATTCAAAATTATAATATACTTGTTAAACTATTTATTTCTTAAAGTGTGGTTTTGTGGGGCTAAACACTACTGAAGAGTTTTCACCTGACCTCAGAAGTAGCTGTTATTTCAGTGGCAGATGGAGTGTCCCCTATACATGCAGTGTGCAATTTTTAAAAGAGTTAGGTATGCAATTGCACATTCAAAAGCATTTGGCCTTTCATGTACGCGACTACAATCATACATCTAGTTATCCATCTGCATGCATAAATATCTTATTTGCATTCAACTAATGTTTTGAAAAGACAAAATCAGTAATGAAGCTATTTGCAGCTGAAATCAGCAACTGCCTCTATGAGTTCAGTTTCAGTGGCTTTCTTGGTGTAGATGTATTAGGACTGAAGATCAATGAATTATGAAACGTGTTTAACGAGGAATGCGGCTACGTAGCCAAAAGCTTCAGTGACACAATCAGATTGCCAAATAATGGACATAAACTGAATATTAAGCCAGACCATCTGAAGGAACTAGCTATGGATTGATCCAGGTGGTGCTTGATTTGCAAGGAGGTTACATCCCTTCTGGATTTGCCATCATGGTGATGTATGTTTTGAAAGTCAGACCCAGAATTTGTAAATCCAACATTTTGGGAACTTTTTGTATTAAAAGTACTGTGTAGAATAGTGTTAATCTTTTAAGCATGACCTTTACCTAGCCTATACACAGGGAAGAAAGGAGAGCAGCAGAATACGGACCCTGGACTTCAGAAAAGCAGACTGACTCCCTCAGGGAACTGATGGGTCGGATCCCCTGCGAGAATAACATGAGGGGGAAAGGAGTCCAGGAGAGCTGGCTGTATTTTAAAGAATCCTTAGTGAGGTTACAGGGACAAATCATCCCGAAGTGTAGAAAGAATAGTAAATATGGCAGGCGACCAGCTTGGCTTAACAGTGAAATCCTTGCTGATCTTGAACACAAAACAGAAGCTTACAAGAAGTGGAAGATTGGACAAATGACCAGGGAAGAGTATAAAAATATTGCTCGGGGATGCAGGAGTGAAATCAGGAAGGCCAAATCACACCTGGAGTTGCAGCTAGCAAGAGATGTTAAGAGTAACAAGAAGGGTTTCTTCAGGTATATTAGCAACAAGAAGAAAGTCAAGGAAAGTGTGGGCCCCTTACTGAATGAGGAAGGCAACCTAGTGACAGAGGATGTGGAAAAAGCTAATGTACTCAATGCTTTCTTTGCCTCTTTCTTTATGAACAAGGTCAGCTCCCAGAGTGCTGCACTGGGCAGCACAGCATGGGGAGGAGGTGACCAGCCCTCTGTGGAAAAAGAAGTGGTTCAGGACTATTTAGAAAAGCTGGACGAGCACAAGTCTATGGGGCCGGATGCACTACATTCGAGAGTGCTAAAGGAGTTGGTGGATGTGATTGCAGAGCCATTGGCCACTATCTTTGAAAACTCATGGCGATCCGGGGAAGTCCCGGACGACTGGAAAAAGGAAAAGATGGGTAGTGCCCATCTTTAAAAAAGGGAAGGAGGAAGATCCTGGAAACTACAGGCCAGTCAGCCTCACCTCAGTCCCTGGAAAAATCATGGAGCAGGTCCTCAAGGAATCAATTCTGAAGCACTTAGAGGAGAGGAAAGTGATCAGGAACAGTCAGCATGGATTCACCAAGGGCAAGTCATGCCTGACTAATCTAATTGCCTTCTATGACGAGATAACTGGCTCTGTGGATGAGGGGAAAGCGGTGGACGTGTTGTTCCTTGACTTTAGCAAAGCTTTTGACACGGTCTCCCACAGTATTCTTGTCAGCAAGTTAAAGAAGTATGGGCTGGATGAATGGACTAAAAGTGGATAGAAAGTTGGCTAGATGGTCGGGCTCAACGGGTAGTAATCAATGGCTCCATGTCTAGTTGGCAGCCGGTATCAAGTGGAGTGCCCCAAGGGTCGGTCCTGGGGCCGGTTTTGTTCAATATCTTCATAAATGATCTGGAGAATGGTGTGGATTGCACCCTCAGCAAGTTTGCAGATGACACTAAACTGGGAGGAGAGATACGCTGGAGGGTAGGGATAGGATAAAGAGGGACCTAGACAAATTAGAGGATTGGGCCAAAAGAAATCTGATGAGGTTCAACAAGGACAAGTGCAGAGTCCTGCACTTAGGATGGAAGAATCCCATGCACCACTACAGACTAGGGACCGAATAGCTCGGCAGCAATTCTGCGGAAAAGGAACTAGGGGTTACAGCGGACGAGAAGCTGGATATGAGTCAACAGTGTGCCCTTGTTGCCAAGAAGGCCAATGGCATTTTGGGGTGTATAAGTAGGGGTATTGCCAGCAGATCGAGGGACGTATTCGTTCCCCTCTATTAGACATTGGTGAGGCCTCATCTGGAGTACTGTGTCCAGTTTTGGGCCCCACACTACAAGAAGGATGTGGAAAAATTGGAAAAATTCCAGCGGAGGGCAACAAAAAATGATTAGGGGACTGGAACACATGACTTATGAGGAGAGGCTGAGGGAACTGGGATTGTTTAGTCTGCAGAAGAGAAGAATGAGGGGGGATTTGATAGCTGCTTTCAACTACCTGAAAGGTGGATCCAAAGAGCATGGATCTAGACTGTTCTCAGTGGTAGCAGATGAAAGAACAAGGAGTAATGGTCTCAAATTGCAGTGGAGGAGGTTTAGGTTGGATATTAGGAAAAACTTTTTCACTAGGAGGGTGGTGAAACACTGGAATGCGTTACCTGGGAGGTGGTGGAATCTCCTTCCTTAGATATTTTTAAGGTCAGGCTTGACAAAGCCATGGCTGGGATGATTTAGTTGGGGACTGGTCCTGCTTTGAGCAAGAGGTTGGACTAGATGACCTCCTGAGGTCCCTTCCAACTCTGATATTCTATGATTGATTCTATACAGCCCTAACTATCCTTCACCATGTACAATCAGACCAGTACCACCAAGGACGAAGAACAGCTGGTTGAAGCCAAACCCAAGCAAGACAGAAGTTTTGCTTATGGGCACAAGAAAGCATCTAGAAGAGTTCACAGCCATGGCACAATCTCTTTTTGGTGTGTACGCACCCACAATTGATCAATTCACTTCATAATTTAGGAGTGCTCCTGGATTCCTTGCTGAGGCTAAGCGCTCATATGATAGAAAGTATTAGTCACAGATGCTACTGTCTCTGGTTCGGTAGGTGAGGCTGTCCCATCCTAGCAGACTATGACCTGACTGCAGTTACCTTTGTCACCTTCTGTCTTGACTATAACAATGTAACATTCCTAAGGGCTGATGGCTTCCTGTCCAGTTAATTCTATACAGTACAGAATGTCTCCTCAGCAACAAAGGCTACCTCAAACACATGAAGTCTGTCCTTTGCTCTCTAGACTAGCCTACCACAGAATACTGAGGTTAACTTCAAGGTCTCAGTCCTTACCTTCAACTTGTTCAAAGGCCTAGGCGCAGCATATCTCAGATCATCTCTTCGCTGAGAACCACAGTTGACCATTCTGCTCCTCAGACAGAGAGTAATTTTCTACAAGGGTAAAGCTCAATTGTGCAAGAAACAGAGCCTCCTTGGAAGCTAGTAAGAGACTATGAAATGAACTCCCACAGGAACTAAGAATCATCACCACCTTCCTTGCACACTTTTCTGACCTTGCCTTCTCTAAAATGCCAAGCAGGTGTGTACATTTAAAAAAAATCACAAAATCCTACTAAAACAAAACACTACACTGCACACAAAATCTGAGAAAAGAATGAGAAAGAGAGAGAATATAACCTGTATAACAGTTGTTAGCCACATCATTTAATACATTACAGAAAGGTGCTCAGATGCTACAGTGATGAAGAATAAAAACATACACAGAAAAGAATAAGCAGATCAGAAGCCAACAATTTAAAGCTAAGGCATTCATTCTTCCATTAAAAAATATGTAACTAACCTTTACGTAACATTAACATCTGTGAGAGTTTAGTAGGTCAATGAACCAAAATTTGTACTAGATGTCAAACTAGGTGTTGCAACACAAGCATAAAGGAATCGTGGCCAGATACACATTAATCGTTAACATCTAGATAGGAACAGAGTTACTCATCTGTGTTAGTCATGAAATTCAAATACACAAGGACGTCTACCTCCTTTCAAGAATGGTCTCCTTAAAATGAAACAACCTGAAAGATATCCCAAAACTAGTTGCACATAAACTAACAAATATCAAATGATGATTTCAGAATCAAACTGAACTCTATCAACCAGAGGGTGCAGACAACATTCAGTTCTTTGTTTCTAACTCAGTAAGAACTTTAAGAACCAAGCAATTGATTTCAAGAGCTGGCATGGCCAAGGGTTATGTTCCTCACAAATACTTCACAGCCAGCACATCAAGGGGAACTAGGATCCAGCCACACACGCTGTCTACAGAACACTCAACGTAGTTCATCTACATTAGCTGGATTTCCTTCACACAAATATCCAGTTGCCCTCAACCCCAAGACAGCTTTCAGACAGAGGAAAAATCAGCCTTGCCCAAAAAGGACCAAGTACCTAGCATTTGCTTTCTGACCCCAATAGCTGGTCTCAACGAAGAAACTGGACACCTCATTCAAACACGATTTTGCTTCCCCATCAGAGATGCCACTGCCTAAAAGAGCCAAAGCCCACAAAACATACTCCACAATCCCCTCCTCTCCTCCAGAGCTCACCATACCCACAGGAGCCTAACCCTTGACACAGTCATGACCCATAATCCCTTTGTTGCCAAGATTGGAACTACCCAGAGAAGCCAGAGCCCTCATACGCATATCTATCCCACTAACCCCTTAACCTTTGATGAGGAGCTACCCAGAAACCTGCGTCCCTCGCACATACACCCCTGCTGCACTCCTTAAGAACGGCCACACTGGATCAGACCAAAGGTCCTTCAAGCCCAGTATCCTGTCCTCTAACAGTGGCCAATGGCAGGTGCCCTAAAGGGAATGAACAGACAGGCTATCATCAAGTGATCCATACCCTGTCACCCAATCCCAGCTTCTGGCAAACAGAGGCTAGGGACACCATCCTGGCCAATAGCCACTGATAAACCTATCTTCCATGAATCTAGCTAGCTCCCTTTTGAACCCCATTATAGTCTTGGCCTTCACAACACCCTCTGGCAAGGAGTTCCAGAGGTTGACAGTGCGTTGTATGAAAAAATACTTTCGTATGTTTGTTTCAAACCTGCTACCTATTGATTTCGTTTGGTGGCCCCTTGTTCTTGTATTATGAGAAGGAATAAATAACACTTCCCTATTTACTGCCTCTACACCACTCATGATTTCACAGACCTCTATCCTATCCCCCCTTAGTCGCCTCGTTTCCAAGCTCCTTCCCCTGGGGCTGCCTCCCCCGGGGACGGGACCAAGCCCCTTCTCGCAGCCACCGCAGCGATCCCCAGGGCGAAAGAAGCCAGGCCCCTTCTCCCACATTACGGCACCCACCCGCCCACGGGATCTGGCCCCTAGCCCCCAGCTCACCTGAAGCGGCCCCCGCAGTGCTGGCACTGGTCCCCCACCCAGCCGGCCTGGCACTCGCACTGCCCGCTGCCCGGCTGGCAGCGCCCGCCATTGGCGCACGGCTTATCGCACTCCTTCCCCTCGACCGCCGCCGCCTCGGGCCCCGGCACCAGCAGCATCAGCAGCACCAGCAGAAACTGAGCCGGGGGGCGCCCCGCGGAGCGCCGCGGCCGCCCACCCTGCGAACCCAGGCTCCCTGCCGCCGGCTGCCTCCGGCTGCTCCGCTCCATCTGCTGCCGCCGACTGGGGAGAGGGGAGAGCGTCGGACTCCTTGCCTCCCTAAGCCTCCCGGGCCGGGCTGAGCGACCGGACGGCGGCCGGCGAGGGTGCTGCGGGCTTCCGATACGGTGGCCGAGGAGGAAGGAGGCTGCTCGGCAGTGCCGCTCGCACTCACTCCCTCTCCTGTCTCTCAGCGGCAGGACTGAGGAGCCCTTTGGGCCACGGCCGATGACGTCATCACCCGCACGCCGTCCACTGACATCATGTCGCCTCCCGACTCGCTCTCCGCAGCGGATGGGGACTGCCATCGAGCGCGGGCAGCGGCGGCCAGAGCGGCGCGGGGCGGGGCCCGTCTTCTGCTACAGTGCCATAGAGCTGGGGCGTCCAGCGACGGGCCCGGGCGGAGGCGCCGCTTCCCCCCCGGCGCTGACCGGCTCAGCAGCGCGGGGGACAGGAGGTGGCCATGCCTCGGAGCTCCGATGAATGCCAGAGCGCAGGTGCCCCTGGGTGACTGGCTGCTCGTCAACCAGAGCCTCGCCGAGGAGGTGCAGGCTGGGGAGTCTTCACCCAGCCCCAACCACGCTCCCAAGCCCGGAGCCAGCAGGCCCTGGGAGCAAACACGGGCCTGGATCTCCCCGGTTGTTACAAACCGCTGGCTCAGTCCCGGGGGGATGTTTGCAGGGCGGCACGTTCTCCCACTCATAAAATTCTTCTTTCTCCCTCGTAGCTGAAGAAAGCCTAAGGACTGTCTCACAAAGCCCGTCCAGCGCAGGGTGGAAGAAACAAACATCCACAAAAGAAAGCCCTGACTCAGTGAGGAGATGAGGTGGAGCCTGCAGTGGGAGAAAATTATTATTTATTTCTGTTCTAGTGGTCATAGAGTCTGAGACCACTGTGATCATCCGGTGTGATCACCTGTATGACACAGACCATAGAACTTCCCAAAAATAATTGCTAGTGCAGGTCTTTTAGAAAAATAGCTAATTTAATTTAAAAATTGACACTGACAGAGAATCCACCATGAGCCCTGGTAAATTGTTGCAATGGTTAATTACCTTTGCTGGTAAAAACTTACTATTTATTTCCTGTCTGAGTTTGTTTAGCTTTAACTTCTAGCCATTGGATCATGTTACATTTTTCTCTGCTAAACTGAAGAGCACATTATTAAATATTTGATCCTCATATAGATACTTATACACTGTAATCAAGTCATCCCTTAGCCTTCTGTTTGTTAAGCTAAATAAATAGAGGTCCTTAAATCTATCACTATAAGGCATGTTTTCTAATCCTTTAATCATTCTCGTGGCTCTTCTCTGAACCTTCTCCAATTTATCAATTTATTATCTGAAGACTTAATTGCACTAAGCACTGTACAAAATAACAGACATCCCAAGCCCCACAGGTCTTACAATCTAGGATTTAGAGGCTAAATAACAGGTGAATAAACAGTTAACAGGTGGAATAAGAAGTACAAGGGAACAGAAAAATGTGAGCATTTGCATTGATAGTGCTCACCACTAATGACTAAAGGACATAGCAATATGTTAGTTTTACACTGAAACTCTCAAATTTCATACCTCAGTTACTACTGTGTAGCCAAAAAAAGTTTGCAATATCACAATGCTTGATGTATTCCAAAGAATCTGTAATTGGGAAGGGAAGTTGAATTCCCATAGCTACATTTGGGAGTAGTTAAAACAGATATTACTCGAGAAAGGGGTATGCTGTGGGCGTGCTTGAATAAAGAAGGAGTTGTGGTTGAGAATCTTCACCGTTCTTTAGGGGCTGGTCCAGGAGCGCTAAAGAGTGAGAAAGAGCAAGTAGAACAATATCATCATCAGAGCTGTGATTGACCTGAGTTATCTGAGTGAGGTGACAAATACATTTCTAAACAGACTAATAGGAATGAGGTTATTATTTGCAATGGGAAGAAGATGGAACAGAGCTCAAATTAAAGGTTTTGTTAGAAATAAGTAAAACCTCGATTATGGGTTTGGAGAAGTATGTGAAGTACTTAACGTGATAAGAGGCTAAATTTTACTGAAGTTACTGGGTCAGATTCATCTCTCGTGGCTCTCCGTTGATCTGTTTAACAGCAGTGAAGTTACATTAAGGGTAAATTTAATCCATCGTTTTAAATTTGGAAAGAGGTGCATGGTAAGGCTGACGATTAAATTATTTTATAAAGTGGGAAACCAAAAGTGAAAGTTTTGGAAGCACTGTAAAAGGGAGGGGTTGAAGTAAGGTGCAGCAGTGCAAAGAATTATGTTTTTGAGGGTTGGGTAAAAACCTCATTGAAGCTGATGGGTGTAACTGTCACCTTTTATTTAAAATACCCTTAAGAAACCAATGAGCTTCTTTATGGAACCAGAAATCTGAAACAATAACAGCTGCCACCTAAAATACCAGTATGTCACCACCCAGAACAAAGGTACATGTGGGCAGAGAGGTTTTCCTGTGTGTGGTTTTGAGTAGAGAGAAGAAAGAAAAACACTGTAGAAACATGTAGAACAGGAACATAAAGCTAGACCATAACCTGAACAAAAACTGAGAGTGTGGCTGTGAAGAAAGCCTAGAGAGAGAGCTTTTGGGCTGAGTGCTGACTGAAAGAAGCTCAGGGCTGGGAGCAAAGACACTATTTCCTGTTGTTTGATTCCTGCTGTGTTCAGAAAAACAGGATTTTGTAAACAAGATTGAATGAAAGATACCTGATTCCGTCATCAATTTCACCTCCTAATGGAAACAATGCACAGGGCCCTGAACTTTGGCTAACTGGTTAGGTAAAAAATCTCAAATAAAATAGTCAATCAATTACTATATTTAATCCAGACAGATAATTTGTATTTAGAAGGGGAAAAAAAAAAAGCACTTGCTTGTTTGAGCTGAGCCAGGTTCCTGATGGTCTCAATGTGGTTTCTTAGTGGGTCACTGAAGAGAATGAAAGGTATTGATTAAAAACACCAGAAAGTAAATCAAAGATGTATGTAAATGGAAAATCTAGTCAGCCAAAGCACTTAGCTGACACACTCATGGTTATTAAACCCTTAACCTTCCAAGCCTGAGAGAGTGGCAGAGCCTGTCATCAGAATGAAAGTTTGCAACTTAGGGCTTGTCTACACTTACCGGGGGATCAATGAGCGGTGATCGATGCATCAGTGGTCAATTTAGCGGGTCTAGTGACCCGCTAAATTGACTGCAGATCACTCTCCCATTCAAGAAGAGCAGGGAGAGTCAGGAGAGCATCTCCTGTTGACATCACGTAGTGTGGACCCCACAGTAAGTTGATCTAAGCTACGTCGATTTGAGTTACGCTATTCACGTAACTCAAATTGCGTAGCTTAGATCGAATTTCCCCTGCAGTGTAGACAAGGCCTTAGTTTAAAAGTTCTGTGCTAAGATGTCCTGGCACCCAAAGAAAGATAATAAAGTAAATTGTTAGAGATTTAAGATAGCTATTACAGTTAAACCCTCCTTTCCATCTGTCATAAATATAAAGGGAAGGGTAAACCCCTTTGAAATCCCTCCTGGCCAGGGGAAAGCTCCTCTCACCTGTAAAGGGTTAAGAAGCTAAAGGTAACCTCGCTGGCACCTGACCAAAATGACCAATGAGGAGACAAGATATTTTCAAAAGCTGGGAGGAGGGAGAGAAACAAAGGGTCTGTGTCTGTCTGTATGCTGGGTCTTTGCCGGGGATAGACCAGGAATGGAGTCTTAGAACTTTTAGTAAGTAATCTAGCTAGGTATGTGTTAGATTATGATTTCTTTAAATGGCTGAGAAAAGAATTGTGCTGAATAGAATAACTATTTCTGTCTGTGTATCTTTTTGTAACTTAAGGTTTTGCCTAGAGGGGTTCTCTATGTTTTTGAATCTAATTACCCTGTAAGATATCTACCATCCTGATTTTACAGGGGGGATTTCTTTATTTCTATTTACTTCTATTTTTTATTAAAAGTCTTCTTGTAAAAAACTGAATGCTTTTTCATTGTTCTCAGATCCAAGGATTTGGGTCTGTGGTCACCTATGCAAATTGGTGAGGCTTTTTATCCAACATTTCCCAGGAAAGGGGGGGTGCAAGTGTTGGGAGGATTGTTCATTGTTCTTAAGATCCAAGGGGCTGGGTCTGTAGTCACCTAGGCAAATTGGTGAGGCTTTTTACCAAACCTTGTCCAGGAAGTAGGGTGCAAGGTTTTGGGAAGTATTTGGGGGGGAAGGACGCGTCCAAACAGCTCTTCCCCAGTAACCAGTATTAGTTTGGTGGTGGTAGCGGCCAGTCCAAGGACAACGGGTGGAATATTTTGTACCTTGGGGAAGTTTTGACCTAAGCTGGTAAAGATAAGCTTAGGAGGTTTTTCATGCAGGTCCCCACATCTGTACCCTAGAGTTCAGAGTGGGGGAGGAACCTTGACACCATCCTATAAAGGTGGAGGAAGCGGAGGGCTCTTTCCGGGGTGCCCTATACTCACATTCCTGGAGCTGCAGACTGCTGTCAAGGTGCACTGGGTCAGAGACTTAACCAAGCACCCCAAGGATAGAGATACTGGCAGGGCATGTTGCTTCTACTCAGCTTCTGCCCTGCGTGTGCAATATAGATGATGCTACCCTACCTTGCTCCTATCTGCTCATGCCATAGGGATCCTACAAGTGGAAACGTCTCTGAGGCAGCTCTGCTCTTCATGTGTCACAGAGATCTTGCTAGTTCTGGCATCTGCTAAAGAGATCCTGCCTTCAGACTCTGCTCTGACTTGCCAGGTCTGGGCTTGCCTGCAATTGTCATAGACGATAATACTTTTGTTTCTGCCAAAACACATGGATGTTGTCCAAGAGAATAAAATCAGTTACAACACAATAATATAATAAAATACCATCAACTTAAAATAAAACATCAAAACAAATAAGGCGTGAGTGATGTCTTTCCATCTCTGACTCTCCTATATGTCTAGGTATTTCTCTCTAGTAAAATGGATTTCTCACTCAAGTGTTTTTCTTACCGTGAAAATTCCATTGGATTTGACAATAAACAGATATGTCTTAAACTGGGTACCTAGAATACTTGCATGTTAGAATATAATAGATTTGTTTTTATCAAGTAAACTTTGAATCTCTCAAGTTACACTGTAAAAGTTAAGAAGAGTTCAGCTCCACAGATTCACTTTGAGTTGAAAAGTAGAACAAAGGAGTTTTCATAATGAGACAGACCTCTACTCCATCAAAGACAGTCTCCTTCCTCTGACAGAGGCCAATCTTGGATGCTTCAGAGAGAGTTGTAACAATCCCAAATGCCTTTTAACTGCTCCATACTATACCACCAGAAGAAATTCCTTCCTGACTCTAATTGGTAAACAAATTGTGCCCTGAAGCATGATAGTTGTTTGCATACACAATCTCAGCAATGAGGATTTTTTTAAAGTTTCTTTGCTAATTTAATTGTAAATTTCGTTGATTCAATTTTTACATGACAGGACAGGAATTTCTAAAAAAATTAAAGTGCCCAGTTTCATACAATTGTTGGTAAACAGTTTACCTACAAACATATATGGAATAGAGTGGGAGGGATTAAGTAAGCCCAGAGTCTAGACTGAGCTTTTTTTTTTTTCCCCTGAAAAATGTACTAATAGACATATTGAACTGTTTAAAACACACTTGTTTGGCAATAGGTGAAGTAGGACAATGCTGTTTCTATAAACCACATTCAGTGTGATTATTACGTTTAGGAAAGGGAGAACCCAGGATACCAAGACATAGACCTGCTTTAGAACAGTATACTCCTCAGTTATCCTCACATATTTCTATACAGCATTTTAAATCAGTAACTGGTTATTAAATAGACATTTCCCCAGATGTATTAAACTCAGTTGCGTCTGTGATGAACTAACTAACATATTTGTAATGATGAACTACACTTACCCTCTTTCTCACTCTCTAGAGACTTTAAACCCTTATGAAGCTGATCACTGTATCTATATTTGCAATTAAATGTCACCTCTTTATTCATGGTGCAGGTCAAGTTACTTATCCTTCTGAGATGCACAATGACAAGATAGCCAGAGACTGCATTGTAAAAATAGGCACTTGGGATGAAATTACGGCCCCCTCGAAGTCAACATCAAAACTCCGGCTGACTTTAACAGGGCCAGTATTTCACCCCTAGGGGCTGAGTCGCAGCTGAGCTTGATATCAGGGAGAGGTGGAAATGCTGTTGGGAAGCTGACTACCAGCCTGTCTAACTTGTGTGTCAGTCACCATGGTGTCTGGGTGTCAAGATCGCAAGAAATTGTAACTACAGCACGCTCACCACTATATTAATGAATCTTTCCCTCCTTTGAGAGAAGAATGGTTTTGCAATGACCCTTTCCTTGTTGTGTCCTCTTATCTCCATTACCTCTCCCGTGGAAACAAAACAGGTATAACTCCCTTCTCAAGTTATTAGACTCTGAGACCAGCTACTGCTGACTAGTGTGTCACCTAACTTCAGTCGCTTTTCATTCCTTCTCCACAACCCATTCAGGGCAGCTTTTCTCCTCACTTGCAAGGAGCCATCTCCTGACTCTCACCCTCAACTGCCAAGGAACCTTCTGGTCCCAGCATTCCAGCCCTTCTCTTAAAGGGGCCTACAAGAGTCATGCCCAACTGCCATGGAACCTTCTGCTCTGAGCATTCTGTCCCTTCTGGTAACGGTCACGCCCGCCGGCCACAGGATATTCTGATTCCAACATTCTGTCCTGTTCCTGGTAAAGACATATCACTCAGAGACATCCTTCTTGCTGTTTGAGTAACAGGAGAAAGACAGCACCCCATATGTGTCCTACTATGTGTGCAGAAGTTCCTTCTGCTCCTACAACCCCAGCATAGCTGTAGGAATACATTCATGGCAACAGCCAGATGCCATATTTGTGGCAAAGGTATTGTCATTTGGCTGTAGGACTGTCTGACCACTTTAAAGCGGTTCCTTGCTCCACCAGCCAAAGTCTCACCCCTTCCAGAATGCAGAAGGTAGCAAGAAGGAAGATGCTGTTGCTCAAACAACAGCCTGAGTCACCTGAATCTTGACTGGGGTGAGTAATGAAGATATTTAATGGCTTAATTTGGGGGGATAATACTGATACTCTTGCTCACTTTGAGTAGTCCTACTGGGCTCATACTCATGTGAGTAAATATCTTACGAGTAAGTGAGAGAACCAGACCTTTAAACTGGAATCTCACTGGGACATGGATATTATCATCTTAGTCATCATGGATTCCAGTTTTTCACCAAAACTAGAATTATAGAATATCAGGGTTGGAAGGGACCTCAGGAGGTCATCTAGTCCAACCCCCTGCTCAAAGCAGGACCAATCCCCAATTTTTGCCCCAGATCCCTAAATGGCCCCCTCAAGGATGGAACTCACAACCCTGGGTTTAGTAGGCCAATGCTCAAATCACTGAGCTATCCCTCCCCAGCCCTATCTAGCCCCCCCCCCCCCATTATTGGGAATGAACTAGGGCTCATTCCCAATGATAGTAATATTCTCATCCTCTCCACCAATATAAAAATTGAGGCCCCCACTAGGGATGGATCTAAACAAAAAGCCAGGATCCAAACAGCAATCCCACTCCCCCTAAAGCCACCACCAGATTTTGGACCTGAATCTGAACTCTGCAGTATCAGGCCTCTCCTAGTCCCTAAACAGTATTTACTTGAAATACCCAGTTAGCTTTGAAGGACAAGTATTGGTCAACCATTGAGGCTGCAGGTTTGTCATAGTGGGGAAAAAGTAAGAGAGAACATGATTTTCCCATTGTCTGTGACATTTTTTATGCGTCCGTGACGCACCTCAGAGTGCAGCTCCTGTGTCCCATGGGGCTGGACCTGTCATCCTGCTCTTGCCATTGCTTCCAGGCGTGCGAGGTCACAGCACAGCACAGGTTTGGCCCAGCTGCCTCTGTGTCATGCCGGGGGTGGGCAGGCCAAACCTGAGCAGCACTGTGATCTGGAACACCCAGAGTGGGGAACAGGACCCAGCTTTGCTTGGCACAGGAAACCCTGCTGCCCACTCCATCCGCCCTGGTCCCTCCTCTGCACTGGGTCTGGAATAGCATTGTGGTACCAAGGCAAAGAGTGCTGCTGGGTTGATTGGTGCCCCCTCATCTGTCACAGCATTTTTTTAGCAAAAATCACAGAGCAGTCACTAAACCTGTGAATTTTATTACATTTATCGTGAATAATCTGTGAATTTTTTTTTTAATAAATAAAATGCCTTGACAAATCTGCAACCCTACCAGTCATATATCTTAACTAGTAGTTGAAAGCCCCCATGCTCTCGCACAGGTGTGGCACTTGGGCCATCTAATCTACCAGCTGTGCCGTGTCCCTTATATGACCAACGAAATTGTTGCATGGAAATTAGCTGTAGCGTAAAGGTGGTGATTGGTTGAATTACCTCTGGTACACCAGTGATCTAGAACTCTTGGCATGGAATAGATAACATGCCTTACTGTAGCTGTACACTGCCTGGGTATAGTTCATAAAGTCAAAATGGCTGCAAACTTAAAAATTGGATGGTAACAGACCATGAATGCCAGCGATGATTGAACGTGGGGATATTCTGAGCAAAAAGAGCTCTCCGCTATGCTTGTAGCTGTTTCATCACTTCACACTGACTCAGGAGACATTCTAGGCTTCAGAGTGACATGCAGCCAGGTGATTTACCTTCAAAGTTTTGTTTTAGTAGTTTGAAGAAGAGGTTTGGGTTTTTTTCATCATTAAGATTTCTTGCAAACAGCTCACTGTTGCTCTAGTTTTGTCTCTGTTGTACTATGTAATACACCATCTTGGCACTAATTCTGCTCTCTCTTATACAGGTATAAATCAGGGGTATATCCTCTGAAGTCAGTGGAATTGCATCAGTGTAAAACCAGTGGACGTGAGATCAGAATCCACTATTTTCTATTTATCTACGTGCAAATCTCATTGCAAGTATATTTGACAACACACTGGTCTCTCATTACAGTGAACTTATGCATAACCCAAGATATTGCGAAAGGTCTCATTTGACCTTACCTTTTCCTTCCTTTAGTTCTGAGTATATTTGCCAAAGATTCTTAGAAAATATAATTAATGAGAAATGCACATATAACTATGAAATTGCTTTAATTAATCAAATGTCAGTGAAATTTACAGACATAATAATAATAATGAATAGATGAAAAATAATAAAGCACCTTCTATTCAACAGGATTTTTAAATACTTTGGATTCACCCTGAAATGCAGTTATTTCTGGGGTTGATGGTAACAACTGGTGCATATCAGCACTATACAAGTTTGGTTAGTAAGTCATATGTCTTCAGAACTGCAGTGGAAATTGTAGGTAGACAGAATATAATTACTAAAATGAAAAGTACTTAAACAAACCTATTCTTGCATGAATTTCAATAGGATCTCTAACAATCACAAGTTGTTAGGACCTTGTTTTTATATCTGATTGAGAAGACAATGCCTTCAATAGTACAATGCTCCTAACACCACAATGAGGTATTGGATCAATTATGATTCAAAAGGAAGAATACCAACACTACTTCCTGCAGCACCTGTGTTTTCCTTGTAGGTTTCCCATCTATGTATTGACCAAGCCTGATCCTTTTTACCTTGTAGGCACCAAAATTTGCAGGAATTCAGCAGCAATGACTGACAGAATTCAGTCAGTTTGAACTCTGCACGGACTATACTAAAGTCAAGGCCAAAATGTTCAAAAGTGTCCACTAATTCTGAATGCCTTGAATTTTGGGGGTCCATCTTGAGCCACCTGGACCCAGATTTTCAGAGGTGTGAGTCCCATGCAACTCCATTTGGCTTTGCTGGGGAGCTGTGAGTGCTCTGAAGATCAGTCCCTAATTCTCACAAGTTGGGCACCTAAAAAATGAAGGTATATAAAAGTAGCAAATACTTAAAAATGTATGTGCCTTCCCAGAGATCACACAGCAAGCCAATAGCAGAGATGTGAATGGAACCCTGGAGTAACGAATGCCCGTCCTGTGCTATAACCATTATTCACCAACTCTTCCACACTCTGAAACAGACTTGACTCTGTTTTTAAGAGTCTTATTATTCTGCAGAGTTAAAAGGAAATGGACTACACTCCTCAGTAACAAAAAATCAACTCAATGGGCTGTACCTGATGAATGTTATCAGAGAAATACCACAAAGCGAACAAGGAGTACTTATAACAATCTTGAACTCTGGGATTACAAGAATAAAGGCTTTGTCTGTGAGCCACACTTCCTTCAATTCTAATTGTCCAATTCTAGGTTGTTGGGTTTTTTGGCAAGCATGTGCTTTATACATCATGCTGTCTTCTTCTAGAACAGACTGTGAAGTCCCAACTGCAATAAGTAATTTGCAGACTATTAGCTGACAAGCAGAAGTTAGATAACCCCTGGAGAAAGCATAAATTGTATTAAAAACCCCACCCTCTTTCCCATCTCTCCCCCCGCAAAAAGATTCACTGGAAGTTAATAATTCATTGATTAGCCTCAATGCAATGTGGACAATTATGTTTCATTTCCAGTCTTCAGTATATTTGCTGTGAAGAGGCATGCTGCTGCAAATATGCAGGACACTCAATGAAAGAACAAAAGGAATCAGGGCAGCTGTTTAGGAATTATTATTTAAAAGAGAGGTTACATATTGACAACAGGGTTTACAGAGGCCTTGGCAGAGGAGCATGTCTCTTAAGGCTGACACAGACTGCTTTGTTACTCAATGATGGAGTTAAAGGGATGTCCAGGGTCAGCAGTGATTTTAACATTCAGAGCATGTCTACACTGCAGCCACAGGTGTGATTTGCAGTTTGTGTAGATGTACCCAGGCTAGCTGTACTCTAGCTATCTTGCTAAAAATAGAAGCGAGGACACGGCAGCATGGGCTTCAGCATGGACTATACAAGCCCACCTGACAACCCAGGATATGTACTTGTTTGTTCAGATGGCACTGAAGCCTGTGTGCAGTGTCCTCACTGCTATTTCTGGTGAACTAGCTAGAATGCAGTTCACGCAGGTATGTCTACATGAGCTGCAAATCACACCCCTTGGGGTGTGTCTACACTGCAGCTGGGTGCCTGCTTCCCAGCACAGGTAGGCAGACACATACTAGCTCTGCTCAAACCAGCAAACTGAAAATAGCAGTATAGCCAGGGTAGCATGAGCAGCAGCTGGGGCTAGCTGCTAGATTACAAACCCACCCAGGCCCCCTGGATATATATTGAGCTGACCCCTGTTAGGATATAGATATTCAGGCCTGTCTGTAAAGGCCTGTACTTTAAGAATTTAGGTGTATTCTTATCACTTGGCTAGTTGGAGATATAAAAGAAAGAATCAAAATCACTGTCTGCCAGTGTAAGGTCCTTCTCTTACTGTGACAGTCTGAGGCCCTGTGCTTAGGCTAAGACCTTTGGCTAAGCGACAGAGGCAGCCATAAGCTGGGAAGCGACCGGTCACATCCTCACATTCCAAACTAGTCGCATTGAAAGAAGGTGCTATTGGGCTGTTAGGAATACAATCCTGTCCTGATAGTGCCTATCACCTCCAGAGAAAGGGAAGTGCCTAGAAGATGTAAAAGGAAATTGAGGTTGATAGTTTTCTGTCTGGTAAGAACTCACTTATCAATAGACTCAGCTGGGAAACTCTTATGTCTTTATAGATGTAGCTGTGAAATCCTGACTTCTGTATTGTTTTGTCATTATAGTTCCCACTTTGCTATTGTTTATTGGCATGGTCTCTGTCTGGTTCTGTGATTGTTTCTGTCTGCTGTATAATTAATTTTGCTGGGTGTAATCTAATTATTGTGGTGGGATATAATTGGTTAGCTAATCATGTTACAATATGTTAGGATTGGTTAGTTAAATTTCAGTAGAATGATTGGTTAAGGTATAGCTAAGAATATTACTATATAAATTAGGGGCAAACAGGAAGTAAGTTGGGATTTGAAAATAAGGAAAAAGGAACTTGTATTTAAGCTTGCTGGAAGTTCACCCCAATAAACATCGAATTGTTTGCACCTTCGGACTTCGGGTATTGTTGCTCTCTGTTCATGCGAGAAGGACCAGGGAAGTGGGAGAGTGAAGGAATAAGCTCTCTAACAACCCCCTTGTTACCTCTGGCTACACTACTATTTTAGCATGTTAGCTTGAGCACAGCCAGTGCGTGTCTATCTGCCCAAGCTGGGAAGCACGTTCCCACCTGTAGTGTAGACATACCGTAAGAAACTAATCCCATACATTACTTTACCTTCATAAGGAGTGCAAGATTAGGTCATAACTAGTGGACCTATACTCCTCCCTCTCTCCCATGCACACATTACACCAATCCCTTCGGGTGTTTGGGAGGACATCTGCTTGTTATTTAAAACTGTTAAGGAACTTCATACTGGTGCAAAATGCTGGCCTATTTAACCTCAACTGAGGCTGAAGTTACCTGTTCTCAGCAAGAACAGAAAAGCAGTAGCAATGGGAATTTACTCTGTCCACACTGCCCCACCTCAGTCCTGTTTTGGAGGACCATCTCAACTGAGAAGGTAGCTTATGATTCCTGTGCATTCAGCCTCTACTGACGCTCCCAACAAGGGTGCTAGCTAGTGCCAGGCATTGTAATATGGACACCTGCCCACTGGAAACTAGACTGAGACCAACAATCTAGTTCATTCAGTAGTCACCCCTTTGGAAGACCTATTTTACAACACAAGAGCGCATCTTGCTAAAAATCCAGCCTATATACTAAACGGTTCTCACAACGGATTCCTAAGTGCTGTAGACAAATTCTATAGTCGCATGGCTCTCACCCCATTTTGTTTCAGCTAATAAACTCCCTCCACCTTTCCATGCTGTTAACAATGGTGCCGTGTGGGAGTGTAAGTAGCAGCCCTCACAAGCTGCCTCATGTGACCTAAAACAGAACTAAGAGTAAATACTGGGGACTTCCCCTGGATCTGGAGAAACCTTGGGGCAAAACGACATTGTCCCCCATGAAAGAATGCCGAGATCCTTACTTTAGGTAGTGAGGACAGAAGAAAAGAAGAAACAGTTCAGTATTTGGGTTATCTTTTTCTTTTCCCTTGGTCATAATATATACGTGTAATTTCAATGCAATTAAAATTCATTTTTGTATTAACCCTTTCATAGTTCTACTCCTTGGATTGTTTTGTCCCCCTTGCACATATACTGGAGGTTGATGTTGTTACAGGAGTGTTCTGTATCTATCTTTACGTAAATAGTCAATGGATAAGGTGCCAGTCAATGACAACCAAGAATATGTATAGGGCTTCTGACTTTCAGTTTTAACTGACAAAACTGATAAAACAGTTTTAACTCATAAAACACCGATACAACTCCCCCAGTATAAAAATGAAATAAAATAAAATCAGTGTTTATCCAGTAAGCACTGGTAATAGTTACTTGTATCAAATGGCTTGTCTGCACAGAGCAGTAATGCAGACTATGGGGATGTAATTTCTAAAGCACATTAATTGGTCCCTGTAGACCCTGCTGACATGCACTAAAGATTCCCTAGTGAGCTTTAACATAGTGCTGTTTGAAACAGTATTACGTTAAAGTGCACTAGAGAACATTACAAAGAGAATACTCATTACCATTTAGACTACTGTAATGAGTAATGTATATAATAACATTACTCATTACAGTATATAGAATGAGTAAGCTCCAACAAACTTTGATTTTTGGACACCTACATAAAACCCCAAAACTATTTAAAAATACCACCCCCCAATGAAATTAATTAACCGAAAAGAAACCCCCCCCAAAAAACCCAAACCCAGAAAGCCCTAAATATGTAGCATAGTCTTTCTTGGGTTTTGTAGGACCAATAAAACTTGTGTACCCTAAATGGATTCTTATATGTAGTTTTTACATCAGCTCTTAACACACGTTAATAATTCATGGTACCGGAAAGACCTCGTGGGTTTGGAATTATTGGTTCATAGATCTTTGAAATTACATTTCTGTAAGTCCCTCACACCAGTTCTACACTTCTTTTATTTAAAATCACAGGTTGAAGTGAGAGAATTGTAATCAGTCTACTTTAAAACCTGGGTGAAGTCATACTGTTTTAAATCATGTTAACAATGGATTCTGAGCTGGGAACTGTGTCTGCAGAACCAATTTAAAGCGTGATTTGAAACCCTGTCAGGCTAATTTGGTTTAAGCACAGTTTGGCTTCTTGGGTCTGGGTCCTGTAAAGATTTACACATCTGCTTGAAATTTAGCATGTCAGTAACACTGTTGACTTCAGTGGGACTATTCACATGCGTGCTTAAACTTAAGCACATACCTAAATCTTTGCATGATTGACACCCCATTGTGAGTGGGGCCATTCTGTGTTTAAACAGAATGTAGTGAACCTTGTTTCCAGATTCAGTCAATAAGTTTTGTCCCTGCCCACAATGACTGGTCAACCCATTTTAAAACCATGTTTGAAACCAGTTCAGTAAACACAGCTTGAGATGCAGTGTGATCAGTGCCAATAAAATGCATACAGGAAATAATTTTGCAAAGTATAATATTATAAATCATAAAGCCCAAGATAAGTATAGTACTGTAAATGGTATGTGATTAGGAGTTGGCTGAGTCACATTGGAAAGTATGAAGTTCCTGAAAGACTATTATATACAAAGCAAAAAAAAAAAAAAAAAAAAAGATATGCACTGTTTTACAAACATAGGTCACCATACAGCCATTGATAAAGCCCCAGAACAATAATTAGAGGAGGGCTGGGGAAAAAAAGGGAAACACAAAAATCTCTGAACCATCAAAGTATTAATAGTTTAATATTGATAAACTCCAGTACAGTTACAAATAAAGATGCATTGCAATACTTAATACTTGTAGCAAAGTACTATCCCCATTTTACAGGTGGAGAAACTGCAATACTGAGGGTGAGATCCTCAGCTGGTATAAATCAGCATAGCTCCATTAGTTTCTAGGGAGCTACACCAATTTTCGCCAGCTGAATCTCTGGTCTTCTAGAGTTTGAGTACCACACAGGTGGAACTAGACGTCAGGAATTCCTGATTCCCAGTCCTGTGCTCAGTCACTAAATCATGCTGCTCCCTGTCTCACACGTAAAACATCTGTTGCTTATGGAAGTGTAGCTCCTGTTGGAGTTCACCTAATACTGAGCTTTATATACTGCTTTGCTTCCATTCTCTGTTACGGGGCCAGACCCTGGCAAGCAGCATGCAAACCAAACAAACAGGATGTACAATCAGCCTACTGTGATGAACCATTATTTATTATCGTCAAACTATTGCCTACAGGTCCCAACTAATATTAGGTGCCTCATTGCCCTGGGTGCTGTATATACACATAGTGAGAAAGTCCCTACCTTGAAGAGTTTATGTAATCCACACTCCTCCTGGGTGTGGTGCTCTGTCGCATGTAGTGGCACTGAGATCATTTAGAGATTAATGAATCTGCTACAACCTTAGCTAACAGCCAGGTGGCTCTTGGCTCATGCATTTAGCTCCAGAAGTCCCAGGTTCGATCCCGCACACCGACGACCGGGTCTGTTGGCGTTACACTTACAATCTAAATAGGCAGAACAGGAAAGTAGAGGCACAGATAGGCAAACTGATTTGCCAGAGGTCACATAACAGGTCAATGAGCCTTTATCTCTTGATTCCTAGTCCAGTGCATTATCCACTGTACCACACTGCCTCGCTACATGTGAGTGAAATGCATAGGACTGATGGCTGGAATTCTCAACTACAATAAGCAGCAAACATTCTTGGGTATGTGGGGATAATAGCAGATGTGACCCAGCGCGGGCCTTGACTGTGTGGGCCTTGTGAGCTTAGATTCATAGGCTATGTCTACACAGCAATTAAACACCCATGGCTGACCCATGTCAGTTGACTTGGGCTGCAGGGCTGCATGTTCAATCCTGGGCGTGAGCCCAGGCTCGGGGACCCTCCCCACTTGCAAGCCCGAGCCCTGTTAGCCGGAGTCAGCTGACCCAGGGGAGCATGGATCAGCATTCATGTCCTGCTCCCCATCAGTACCTGGCCTGGGGAAGCTAATGATCCAACCAGTGGACCAAACTTGGTGATGAATCCTGGTCACGTACCACCTGAGACAAGTTGCAAATAGTTAAGAAGCTGACCCAGGCCAGCCACATGTGTTTAATTGCTGTGTAGACATACCCATAGAGTTTAAGGACAGAAGGGACCGTTAGATCATCTAGCCTGACTTTCTGGATACCATAGGCCCTTAAATTTCAGCCAGTTACCCTGTACTGTGCCTGTACATAGACTCTTTGTCCATCACACACCACTATTGTGTCGACTCACCCCTCTGTGTTTCAGTGTGCTGCCACGGATCATTGCTCTGGAGCACACTGTGGGTTATATTTCCACTGCAATTTGATCCTGGTGCAGCTGTTCAGAGGCACGTAGGAGTTGGCTGCAAAAGATTATTACTACAGAATCCCTTGGGTTTCTTGCAAGGAAACATTGTCTCATTATAATCTAAATATTTTTTTAATAAAAATTTAAAATCTATTGTGATTTATTCAAGAAATATAAAAGGGGTTTTGTATGCTGTTTCTTTGCTTTGAACTACTCTTGTCAGAGTTACTGTGCCTGGGATGAGCAATGCGGGGGGGGTGGGGGTGGATCCAAGAAAGGTTACAGTCAAAGGAAAAAGTGGGGGCCCTGCTCAAAGGGGTAAAGTTCTAATGTTTTCAACAGAGGAGTAAAAACTGTGTCAGGAAATTGGCAGGATGGCGAGTGGGCTGTGACAACATGTGGTTGGTGGGTGGGGTAGGTCTGTAAATACTTTACTAGCAGAGGGAGCTGGCCTGCGGGTGAGTCATGGGTAGCCTTGTATCAAAAGAAGAGACTGCTATTTTGGAGGCAGAGAAAACCATTAGTGCCCAGCAGTTCCAGGAGGTTTATCAAAAAGTGTCTAATGTATGTCCGCATGTGGTAGCTGTAGCCACATTAGTTGCATTTTGAGAAGGTAGATGAACAAAAGAGAGAGTTCTCAAGTGACTATTGGTTCCCAAGAGGTGTCATTATACCACAATGAGGAGTGCTTCATAAATAACCTCAGACTGTTACATCTTGGGCTCTGTGAACAAGCTTATGTTCAGTATATTTAGATTTGTATGATAGCTGAATACTACTAATAATACCCACCTCCGAGACTACGGAAACAGCTCAAATACAAAGACAGTAGCTATGTCCGGTATTATTTTCAAACTGCTGACAGCCATCTGTGAAAATACGCTGTTATGATTAAGTGCTCATTACTCCGGGAATGCCAGTGAAATTCACTGCTCTGTAGAACAGGAGGTTAGTGGTGCATAGGACCTGTGCCGGCCCTCTGCAAAGACATGAATGCCCCCTAGCTCCTTCCCCTTGTGTGTCTGCACTCCAATAACATCATGCTATTTTTCAGATAACAATGTATCATACATTTCTCTATACACTTAGATACACACGTGTTCCGTTTTTGTATATATCCACTAATTTCACTGGCATAATGGTCCAGTGTATTATAACTGAGACAGGGCCAAGTACTCCTGAGAGCTTCTCAGAACCCGCTTTGTACCTGCAACTCCCTTTGACTTCAGTGGAAACTAGAGATGCTTAAAGAAAAGGAGCTCATCGGAAGTGAGCTGTAGCTCACGAAAGCTTATGCTCAAATAAATTGGTTAGTCTCTAAGGTGCCACTAGTCCTCCTTTTCTTTTTGCGAATACAGACTAACACGGCTGCTACTCTGAAACCTGTCATTATGTAGAGATGCTTAGCATCTCTATCCCTTAATTATTATTTTTTTAATTGTTAAGTCCTCTACATTATAGGCCTGATCCATAGCTCTTGGAAGTCAATGAAAAGGCTGCTGTAGACACCATGAGAATTTGGTTAGGCCCTATAAAGACTGCATTTTAATAGTGGTATAATGCACTGTTTAAACAGTGCCTCTCCCTATGCCCCAGGGAACTCCGAGAGGTAGTCTGCCCCTTTGAGGCTGTGCAGATTGCACTGTCCCCAGTGCAAGATCATACCCACAAGGCATTATCTAGGCCGACATTAGTATCTCAAATGTTGCTTCTCAGAACAATCTGGAGTATTGCCAATACATATTTTGAAAGACTTGTTGCACGGTGGGCCCCAGCTGAGCAGAGCACTTAAACCCAGGATAACCTGCATCACATGAGCCTTCCCACTGAATGCGATGAGACAAAAAATGTGCATCCGTGCCCTGCTGGACTGGAATCTCAATCCCCGATGCCATGCAAATATTTGGAAATGCTCCTGTGACAGCTCCTCAAATTGCCTTCGTAAAACTGCAGCATGCAAGCGGCTGGGTTTTCTTTAACATGCCATTAATCTGTCTTTCTTTGTGAGAATCTGCCAGCTGAATTTGGACTCTAACGCTACAGATTGAAAAGCAACCAACACATTTCTAATGGGACTATACAAGTAAATGGAAAATAGATTTTATTCCCATAGTCTAACATAAATATATAGATATATATACCTCCTAGTCCAAATTACTTAACTGATTCTATTATTAATTATATATCTTTTGAATTACACTAGCAACTACGAACCTCAGGTAAGGATCAGGGCCCTGTCACAAGGTAGCTGGCCCATTAAGTGAAACTGGGCTCTGCTTTCCTATTCCAGTCCAGGTATTCCCAGCTGAGCTAATTAAGAGGGTGGGGCAGCACCTGGGGGCTATAAAAGGTCAGTCAGTACCCAGCACCATCTGAATTGATCAGAAGAAAGGCAGTAGGGAAGAGCTGCTAGCAGGGCTGGATTAACCTTTTGTGGGCCTCAATGGAGCATGGCACGGGGAGGTCAATCCCCAGAGCTAGGGGCCAGCCAATGGCAATGGGGCATGGTGGGGCGGGGCGGGGCAGGGCAGGGGTGGTCCCACTTCGCCCAGTGCAGGGCACTATTTACAAACCAGCAGTTGCCAGGCGCGTGGTGGCCCGCACGGCTCTGTGCTACCAGCACGCCCCTTCCCCTTGGGGGTTGGCTCATGTGACTCCACACAGCTTCCCCACCAACACCCCATAGGCGCTGACTCCATGGGTACTCTGGGGAAATAAGAAAGTAGGCACCTCTGTGACACTCCCTATGGCCAGAGCCCCCACTATGTCCAGACCCCCTTCCAGTCCCTCCCAAATGCATAGCAACCAGCACGCCACCATCCCTGCCCAGTGCGCCCCTGCTCACAGCCCCACCACAACTGCCCAGCACCCCACACAGAACCCTCACTGCCTAGTGCCCCAACACACAGAGATCTTCCCTGCCCCATACAGCCCAACACCCCTCCAGACACCCACTCCCCCATGCCCTGCCTCCCGGCTGCACTCACCAGCCCTGCTGGGAGGTGACTGTATCTGCCAGGCTGAGCCGGCAGTGCAGCCAGGGCTGGTCCTGGGGCGGAAAATCGCTCAGGCCCCTCAGAAGTGGCACAATCAGCCAGACCAGAGCCTGCCTGGGCAGGTGTCCTTCAAGACACACTTGCCTGGAGGAGCCCAGCCAAGCCTCCCCCGCCCCACCGCCGCGTCCCGCCCCGCCCCGCCCCAACTGGCTGAGACTGGCCAGGCTTCTTCACCACTTCCAGGTGGCTCAGCTCCGGGGAGACAGGTGGGGCCCCACAGATGGTGGGAAGCAAAGACTTCCCGGAGCTGGAGGTGCACTGGGGTTTGACCAGGGGGCAAAGAGAAGCCGGCAGGTGGGGCCAGGAGATGGAGAGGAATCAGTGAGTGGGGTCAGGGGGTGGAGAGGAGCCCTCGGCTGGCTGGCCGGTGAGCCTGCCGAGAGCAGCAAGTGATGGGCGGTGGGGGTCTCAGGGCCCAGTGCAAGCAGAGCGGGCCGGGGCTCCATCTGAGCATGGGCCCGGTTCCATGGCCCCACTGGTGCATTTGTAAACCTGGTACTGGCTGCTAGAGACAGAGAGTGACTCCTGGCTGAAGGCAGGAGAGCAGAAAGAGGGGTATGCTGGCTGCCATCCCCAAGTCAGAGAGCCAGGGCAAGAGGGCTGAAGGTGGCAGCAGCAGTGGGAGGTGTCGGCTGGCACTAAGCTGGAGCCAAAAGCCAGGGAGTGCTGAAGAAAGGGGGAGCAGTGGAGGGCTGGACCCTGAGGGCCAGGGGGAATGAGGGATGCTCCCAGCAGAGAGGCTGTGGGAGTTCCTTCTGGGGAGAGCAGGGTTGCACCCCAAAAGGGCGGGCTGGGGTAGCTGTCCTGACAGAGGAAGACAGACAAAGAGCATGAGTGGTGGAAGATGCTGGAACGTGGTATATCAATGGACAAGAGGAGATGTGATATTTAAGGACTGGGGGGGTGAATGGACTATTTTTGAGATATATTTTTGTTCTGGACTACTTCCACAAGTTTATTACTTCCACAAGTTTTTGTAATAAACCGGCTCCCAGGAGGGACATTATTGAAGCAAGAGAGCTTGAAGTGGAGTCCTTTGGGTTACCCAAGAGGGAAACTGAGGTGAAGTTCCACTTGCAGGGCTGCCATGAGGGGTGCCTGAGAGGAAGCTGTATGTTGACAGGCCCCTTTGTGCTAGGTGCCGCACAGACACAGAACAAACAAGAGAGTCCCTGCCCCAGAGAGTTCACAATCTGCATGCCGGACAGGACAAAACTGGTGGATACAATGGACAAACGGGCTGAAAGGATGAGGAAAAACTAAAGCAATGGTTTTCAATCTTTTTTCATTTGCAGACGTCTAAAAAATTTCAAAATGGAGGTGCGGACCCCTTTGGAAATTTTAGATATCGTCTGCAGACCCGCCAGGCTCCATGGACCACAGGTTCTATGGTAACGACAACCCTTAGACACAGTCTGTGGACCCCCAGGGGACTGCAGACCACAGGTTAAAAACCACTACTCTAAAACAAACAAAATTTAGTAGAAGCCCAAGCTTGCCACTGACCTAACCAGTGCCAATTGGGAGAGACTGCAACAGAAGTAGGTTTAAAGGAGAGATTTAAGAGGATAAGATGGCAACTTTACAGATTTTTGAGGAGTCTTCCCATGAGAGAGAGAAGCAGGCAAGCGATTGTGTCTGCCATCATTGACAGAGCGATGGCAGGGATCGAGACAGCTCAGTAAGCTAGTAGTTTTGACAGAGATGGCAGAGCTAAATGGTGAGGGGCCTGAACAGCAAAGACAAGGAGCTTGCGTCTGATGCAGTCTACGAGGGGGAGCCAGTGGAGGGGTACAAGGAGGCATTTGGAGAGTGAGCCAGAAAGATGACCCGAGCAGCAGTGTTTTGAATAAAGTAGCAACATAACTACAACAAGATGTATTAAAGAACCACTCCTAGGACCAGATTCTCTCCCTTCTATCCCTAGGAACTTTAGCCGTAGAGATTTTAATAAAAAGTTATCCTGGATATTTTTTATAATGGGCCAAGTGCATTTTTTTTAATCACTGTAACAGCTCTCAAAAAACAACCACCATTTGTGGGCAAACCTAGCACCAGAAAAATCATTCACCTTTGGGCTGAGACCAAACCTGGAAAATTTTAGCTCAAAAAGTGCAATTTTCAGAGTTACGAGTGACTGACAACAGGGGGTTGGGAACAGAAGTAATGATGGTAGCTTGCAACCAGCACCTTAGTATAATTAATTGTGAAAAAATAACCTACCATTAAATGATCTTATTATAGTCTCAATAATGACCTCAAACCAGGATATTCACTATGGGATTAATGAACAGTTGAAAAAAGAGAGCTTCCCCACCGTGCGGTTATCTCCAGGAAATGCCTTGGACCTCAATTGTTATTACTTAAATAAACAACTAATGACATAGTTTAATATAAATGTCATATAAGAATGTCAGAGTAGAGGGTATGGGGGGGGGGTGAGGGCGGGGTTTTTTTACAAAAGTATCCAGATGCCAAGTTCCTTTCCCTTTCATAGCCATCATTGTAATTAATAATCTACGTACCTTAATTTGCAAAATTGGGTTGATGGAGAAGATTTTTTCTGATTGTTTATGAGGGTTACTATTGATTTAGCAAATTCTTCACTAGAGAAGAGTGATCAGAGGGGAGAAGAATTACCTCCAAAGCTGGCTTTTTTGTGCACGCTACATTTTTGCACTCTAATTTGCCATTACTTCCATTGTGCTTCAATAAAAATAGGAGTTTTTAAATTTCCCCAGCACATGCACAAAGAACATGGCAAACTCCTGCTTCATTGTTACAAAGAATGAGATTGTTAGGACATTGGTATGGGACATGTAATCCAACAATCAAAACCATACAATTTATTTTCCTGAGTCTGCTACCTAGAGTGGAGGAATAAGGATGAAGCAGAATCAAGGAAAGGAGAAGGAGCTTGGGTGAATATCTCTTGTGAGGCATTGAAAAATGCTTTGCTGATTGTTTTGGGGGAATTCATCTTGTTTAAGATAATACAATAATAATTACCTGTTCACCCCTGGAAGTCACTGACTTCTGATAATAGAGCAGCAGGACAGAGATTGTATTAGAATGAGTTTGGCTTTTGGAGTCTCTCAGGAAAATGACAAGGAGTCCTTGTGGCACCTTAGAGACTAACAAATGTATTTGGGCATAAGCTTTCATGGGCTAGAACACACTTCATCAGATGCATGGAGTGGAAAATACAGTAGCAGGTATATATAGACATAGTACATGAAACAATGGGAGTTGCCTTACCAAGTGGGGGTTCAGTCTCATGAGACAATTCAATTAACAGTAGAATACCAAGGGAGGAAAAATCACTTTTGTAGTGGTAATGAGGGTGGCCCATTTCAAACAGTTGACAAGAAGGTGTGAGTAACAGTAGAGGGAAATTAGTATGGTAAAATCAGTTTTTGTAGTGACCCATGCACTCCCAGTCTTTTTTCAGGCCTAATTTGATGGTGTCCAGTTTGCAAGTTAATTCCAGTTCTGTAGTTTCATGTTGGAGTCTGTTTTTGAAGTTCTTTTGTAGAAGAATTGCCACTTTTAAGTCTGTTATTGAGTGACCAGGGAGGTTGAAGTGTTCTCCGACTGGTTTTTGAATGTTATAATTCCTGATGTCAGATTGGTGTCCATTTGCATAGAGACTGTCCGGTTTGGCCAATGTACATGGCAGAGGGGCATTGCTGGCACATGATGGCATATATCACATTGGTAGATGTGCAGGTGAACGAGCCCCTGATGGTGTAGCTGATGTGGTTAGGTCCTATGATGGTGTCCCTTGAATAGATACGCGGACAGAGTTGGCAATGGGGTTTGTTGCAGGGTTTGGTTCCTGGGTTAGTGTTTTTGTTGTGTGGTGTGTAGTTGCTGGTATTTGCTTCAGGTTGGGGGGCTGTCTGTAAGCGAGGACTGGCCTGTCTCCCAAAGTCTGTGAGAGTAAGGGATTGTCCTTCAGGACAGGTTGTAGCGGAAAATGAACTCTTTTATGCAGCATTAAGATAAGTAACTTATTTTTAACCTTTATCATCCAAAATTCTGCTCTGTTACATAAGGAGAGCTCCAATTTACTTCTGTGGGTGCAACTCCCAAGTTAAGTGAGCAGAATTGGGCCCTATATTTTTAAAATCTGTGAAGTAATATGACAGATACTGGGTTCAGTTAATCGTTATTGATTTCAGTAGACTCTCCCCGGGAACGAACATGGCCCATTATCTTTAGTTAGTGTTACAGGGTGTACTGGGCCTTCAAGGTCGGCATTCTGACAGAGTCCTACCTTGTTCCTGGTTTTGACGACCCCAAGGAATATTGGGAATTGTCCTAGGGCTGCTGGGAACTGTAGGCCACCATGGCAAGGCTGTCTGAGAAAAGGAACCAAGCTATATAAACAGCTCTCTTCTCTCCTAGCAGTGAGAAACTGAGAAGGGTTATAGGTCTCTCCAGAGGAAGCCTGAGGATGAGTGGCTAACACCCACCCAAAGGGCTTTGCAAGGGGTCTTAAAGAGAGCTGAATAGCTGGGAAGAAAAAACCTTGGGTAGGGGATGTGATGATGGCAGACCAGGTGCCAGCTCATGCCAAAGCCCAGACCTTCTGAACACTTATAAATACATAGCTGGAAGCCAAGCCAATTCACTTGTGTATTACAGAAGTACAAAGATCAAAGTGATTGTTAAATGTATAAGAATGTATTTGGTGTTTAAACGTCATGGAAACTAATGGGATGTTACATGCATTGTTTGTTTTCACTTATCTATATTCTGGTATAATGTAAATGTTTGCTATTACACTGTGTACACCCCTGTAACTAAATAACGCATCAAATCAGAGAGAAGCAGTGTGCAATGCAATTGAAGGACTTTACCAGGAAAGTACTAATTCTTGTGCATTTGAAGGCAAGTGGTCCTTGAGTGTGATGATCAGAGAGCAACAACTCTGAATGCATTCCTCTCTCTGTGTCAATCAAAGAGTCCACATTGGATGGTGACCCTGTCAGCTTGTTTTCTGTGAGAAGAAGCTATAAGTATGGACTCAGGGAAAGATCCTGCATCTCTGGACTTTCTGGATTCTAACAGGGCAGTATAACTGAACAAGAAGACAGAGATACCCAGAATAACTCTGGCTACCACTGAGAGACTTTTGGGAAACTGGCACATTACTACATCTCTGCTACCATATGTACTCACCTGTACATATATTTTACCTGCTTTAACCTCTCAATAACTCTCATTCCTTTTTCCTAGATAATTAAATCTTTAGCTAGTTTATTATAGAATTGGCTCCCAGTGTTGCCTTCGATGTGAGATGTAGGATGCAAATTGAACTGGGTGAGCAAGTGGGCTCTTAGGACTGGGAGTAACCTGAAATATTTGTGATTTTTGGTTTAAGTGACCTTTTATCACACAGTCTGGTTTGCCTGGGTGGCAAGATAGACTGGAGTGTCTAAAAGGACTGTCTGTGACTGCATAATAAGACTATTGTAGCACTTTGGGAGTTCGCATTTGGTACTGGGTTGGTAAAATCTAATTATAGAATATACCACCAGTTTGGAATGTCTGCCCTGCTTTTGACAGTCTGCCCTGAGGTAAGCAATCATGGTCATGAGCCACTCCTGACAGCGTGACAGGGGATGTCCCTGCCAATATTGAAATTAACCTAATAAATGTAAAATGGAGATAGTTAGTGACCTCCTTTGTAAAATGCTTTAAGAGCTACTGATAAAAAGTCCCGTATGAGCTGCCAAAATCCAATACTGGACACCTGTAAGCCAAAAATGTATTCCCACTTTATACTGCAATTAACTACGCTGTTCTCAGCACTCCCTTCTCAAGCTGAGCAATCACACAGCAATCAAGAATAGGGCAAGGGCTGCAAGCTAGCCAGCTGCAGATGAGGAGGGAAGGCAATTAATGCAGTGTGCAGCTCTAGAAGCTATAAACAATCCCAAAGGACCCCCAAATTGTGAATTGTATGGGAAAATGGCAGCACTACATCCCCAATAGAAAGTGCAAGCATAATCCCTCTGTCACAGTTATGGGGTTAGCTGCACCTCTTTTTCCTTTCTGATGTAAAGGCACCCCTTCAGGTCTCGGGCCTCAGGCCTTTTACCGACTTGGGGTGGAATTCTGCATTTCTCCCCCTCTTAGGTTGGGCCCTGGGCTACAGTACTCTGTATCAACTGTTCTTACCTTGCACATCTGACTGAGTTTGGATACCTGTGGCTCTTACGTTGTGGATCTGTAACCAGTGCTGCATAGTGCCAGACAGACTTCTTAAAACAAAACTAGCTCTTACTTAGTAGGAGGAACAAAGCATGAGAGAGATTTTAAAACAATAAAAAGCCTACATGTCTGTGTGTCTTACCTAGGATCCTACCATCCTGTGATGGCTACCTGGGCAGACCTAGTTGCTCCAGGTACCCCCAGAAAGCTTTGTATCCAAGTCTCATTTCTGGTTGATTCCTCTCTTGCTTTCCCTTGCTCTGAAAGAGTTCCCACCTTTTAATCCTGCCTGAATTTTTTGTTCTCCAGTGTTTGGTGGGCCGAGTCAAACCAGTTTCATGGGTTGGTAGGAGACTAAAGCCAGAATCAGCAAAGCTAACAGTTCTGGCATTGTCCCTGTCATGAATATAAAGGGAAGGGTAGCAACTGCCTTACCTGTAAGGGGTTAAGTAGTTCAAATAACCTAGTTGGCACCTCACCAGAAGGACCAATGAGAAAAGAAGATACTTTCAAATCTGGTGGGGCAGGATTTGTTTGTTGTTCTCTTTTGTTTTTCCCTCTCTGGATGGAGGGAGAAGACAAGCAGGTACAACAGCTCCTGAAAATATACCTGGAATAATCCATCTAAATCAACAGAAATTGTAAGTAGGGCAAGGAAATATGTTAGGTTATCTTTTGTTTTAGCTTGTGAATTTTCCTATGCTACAGAGGTAGTTTTATTCCTGTTTTTGTAACTGTGAAGCTGAACCCAGAGGGGAATCCTCTGTGTTTTAAATCTTTTTATTACCCTGTAAAGTTACCTTCCATCCTGATTTTGCAGGTGTGATTCTTTTATTTTTTTCTTTATAAATAAAGTTCTTCTTTTAAGAACCTGATTGTAGTGTCCTAAAGACAAAGGGTCTGGTCTGTGCTCACATTGCTAAGGCAATTGGCTGGTATGTAATTCTCAAGCCTCCCCAGGAAAAGGGGGTGAAGGGACTTGGGGGCATATTTTGGAGGGATAGGGATTCCAAGTGACCCTTCCCTGAATTTTTGTGTAAATCACTTGGTGGTGGCAGCAATACCGTCCAAGGACAAGGAAAGTAATTTGTGCCTTGGCAAGTTTTAACCTAAGCTGGTAAAATATAAGCTTAGGGGGTCTTTCATGCGGGTCCCCACATCTGTACCCCAGAGTTCAGAGTGTGTGTGGGGGAACCCTGACAGTCCCGTAACAGGATAGCCTGCCCATTTTAAAGGTCAGGTGGCCTGGAACCAGTCAGCCCTGTTCAGTGAGTCTTGCCCTGCTACACGTGTGCAGTGTGTCCGATTTAAAAGGAGGGAAGCCTGGCAGCAGGGAACTGGCTGGAGAGGAGAAGGCTGTGAGGAGAGCGCAAGGCAGGCAGAGGGCAATGGAAGACTCCAAGTAGGAAGTCCTGGAGTGGCTGCTCAGGGAAGAGCAAGAGCAACCCAAAGAGCCCAGAAGGGGCTGTGAGGAGAGATGGAAAGGAACCTGGGAAGGGCAAAAGCTGAGCTCAGTGGGGAGAAGAGTGCTTGAAATAGAGGAGAGAAGACAGACCCTGGGGGAAGGAGGGGCTGGGCCCAGTTTGAGACGGGGGCAAAGCCTTTGTGGTTTGTTTGGTTTTGGATGAGGATACCCAGGAAATGGTGGGCTTTTGTTAATGACTTAGCTGGAAGGCCAAGCCCACTGCAGCAAATCATCAAAGCTGCCCAAAAAGTGTTGGTGGCTGGGTGGAGCTGCAGACGACCCAGGGGCAAGTGAGGTAAAGCTGGTGCAATGCCCCACTGCGTTGTGAAGGAGTGTCAGACAGTGAGTTCTGTAACGTGTACCGTAACAATGCTTACATGTATGCTAAGAGACAGTTTATTGTACCATTCTTCTCCTTCCTGCTGTATCCAGTGAGACCCCTATGGAGTTAAACCAATATATTCACACAGTAAACACCATCCCAATGACCAAGCCAACACACAGCGTTCATAAATAGCACAGGCAGCTCCATACCTGCCACACCTTCTACAGTCCTCTGGATGTGTTCTGTCCCCCATCTCCTTCTTTCTTTCCCCACTACTACATGCCTAGAATTTCTTTACTGGATAGATACAATTACTGGGTCAGAGCCTTGGGCCTAGCCAAAGAGCCCTCAGTGCAACTTGTAGTGATGTAGGAGCTGCAGGGGTGACTATAAGATACCCCTTTGCTCCCAGATCCTGGGCTGTCAGTGTGCAGCCCAGTCCCCTGGTGCAAATCAGAGCAGCCTGAGGTCTGCTCGCACTTGTGCTGATGGCCAATAGCCCCAAGGGCTATTACAGTTGAGTGGGATTGCCAGAGCCCAGGGAGACGTAACCTGTGCAGTGGGAACCATTTGGTGGCTGGCCAGCCACCCAGGATCTGCCCCATTGTGTCTGACACCTAAAATACCCCACACGTAAGCCAGCGGCCGGCAAGCTCAGTTTCAGTTTGCCTCGGCTAGATGAGGGGCTTTACCTCAGGCATGTATAAATCAAGCGCCTGAATAACTGGGAACAATGGGTCTGCAGTAAGAAACCGCCCTCCAGAAGGCATAACCTTCCCCTCAAGCCACAGGGACTGTCAAAACCACTTCTCTCAGGAAGTGAAAGTCTGCTCAGCTTAAGGGTTTGCTCACATGGGGAAGTGAGTGTGCAGTAAGCGAGGGTGGGAATTTAAAGTATACCAGCTACTCCTTGCCTGGGCACTCTTACCATGCACTTAGGCGACGTCTACACTACGCTCTGTAGGCGCGCTTCCCCTGCCCGTGTGTACACACAGTCTCACTGAGCTTGCACGAGTATGTAGCCACGTTAGCCCTGGTAGCGGCAGCAGAGGTGGGTCTGAGCCGTCTCTTGTACAAACCTGCCGGAAACCATGCCTATACTGCCACTCCCTGTCCTACCCTGGCTATGCTGCTATTTATGCTCATGCTTGCTCGATGAGAGTTCGCGCGAGTGCGTGTACGCGAGCAGGTGCATCACACCCCTCACTCATAGTGTAGACGAGGTGTAAGCACCCTTGTGCATTAAGCCTCCCTTCCAAAGTACAGTAAGCTGCTGCAGACAAAGGCGCTCCAAGTGCACAGTAAGAGTATCCAAACGGCATGAGGGGAGAGTAGCCAGTGAGCACTAGTGTGCGACTTTGCCCAATGTAGACAAGCCCTGAGTTGCAGCTGCTCGGGCTAAGCAGGGCAGAGATACAGTCAACTCCGTTTTTTTATTTCTGTAGGCTAAGGCACCGGTCATGTGGAATCAGTGGGGGAAGGGCAAAGGATGCAATAGAAGGAAGAGTCCACCAAAAGCACAGGGAGCCATGCTGTTTGCTATCTGGGTTAAGGCCTCTTCTCCTGCTGCTTTTCTTCCTCCCTAGCCCTTCCCTGGTAGCTGATTGGCCTCAGCTTCCTTAATATGGACGTGTAACATACAAACATCACCCCAGAAATGAGAGAGACATGTCAGGGCTTGAAATCTAGCTCCGAAACCTTGTCACTCTTTTTGATCTCCAGCTGGAAGCATCTCATCTATTTTTGGTGTCCTGGCTCTCCTGCCATCTGCTATGCTGTGCCGAGAAATGCTCTGTCTTGTCTGTTTCAACAGCAAATCTCTCTGTTGTTTATTTCGCTGGGGCAGCACTAAAGGTCATCCTACAATGACTGCATTGGCCTCCGCTTCAGAATAGAAGCTAATCAGTCATGAAAATGCCCCTCCATGCTGTCCTGGAAGAATTGACTCTAATGATGAGAAATTCCCGTCTGCAGCTGGGCAAAAGCGAAGGAGGCTTTCCGAACCCCTGCTCCCCCCTCCCCCCAACGCTTCAGAACACCCTCACTAGTGTTTGCCCAGCATAGTGCTTCCTGTTAACCCTTTCTTTCCCTTGCCATAGTGGATCTACTGTCTCCTAAAAACTGTATCAACCCAAGGCCTATTTATTTATTTAATTAATCACTGCTTTAGGAGACCTACCCTTGAGCCCCAATCTTGTTTGTCTTACCTGAGCCTGAATGCTTGCAAATCCATTCCCCCGGCTCCAAGCAGTCAACAGGAGGTTTGCTGCTGATTTCAATACCAGCAAATGCAGGCCCATTGACTTCAGTGGGAGTTGCAAGTGCTCACTGCCTCTCAGGGTCGGATGGTCCCTCACATTAATAAGCAGGATTTGGCTCTGGACGTGTCTATATTTGACTGATGGAAGCAAGTAGTGAGTAGGCTTCAACTGAGTTCTCAGCAATATTTTTGCTGGAGGGCTAGTGACAACCACAGGTATGGTTGCCCATGGTTTTATGCAGGCAGACATTATCCACAAAGCAAAGGTGTGTACTGTCAGGTCTTTGCATGGTAGTCTAAGGCCTTACAAGGAGTGGTGTTATGGGTAGTCTACAGGGATTACTAGGGACCGGTAGTGCCTAAAACACCAACATGTAGTTCTGTGTGAGGGCCCTTATCGGAAAGCCAGTTAATAGAGCTAGTACCTACCTCCCCATCTGATCATTTGTCCCATAATGAGCCAGTAAAAGTCCCGGTGGCCTGCCAGCATCTGTACACAGACTCCACTCCAGAGACCAGGATGTTTTGTTTTTGTTTTTTAATTAGTGGTGGTAGAGAAATAGGCCAAAATTTTTGTAATCAATGACCCATCTGTTACCTCCAGAATCAAACTCTTGCAGGGGCTATTCCTACATAATAGGTTACCCTTGACCCACCTCTACTGGCATGCACAGTTCATGACATGTTTGTCTAGAAGGTTCCTGCAGTCATAGGGTATTGCACACATGAGCTCTGTACTGTATCACCAGCAGCAAATGGTGCAGCTGAGTGTCTGCTGTAATCATTTAAAAAGGGAATGCCAACAGAGTCTGTGCTTGGCTTGCTCTCCCTGTGGTTGCAATGTTTTTGGGAGGAATACTAGTATTTCCCTTTAACAGGGTGGCTTGCCCCTTTAAAACCTAGAGGCCTGGGATCAGCCAGCCCTAATTACTAATTGGCTGCAGAGACAAGAGGGCTGCAAGAGCGTTTGGGTGACGAGGAGGAACGGGGAGGGCTGATAATGGGCTGCTAACAGTGGGGAATTGAGTTGGATTCTGGGGAGTTTATTTTGGGACTTTGAGTTTTGTTTTGCAACTGTATGTTAATAAACACAGACCCTAAGGAGGGCTGTTTACAGAGAAGCCTGTGTGGAGCTAAGAAAAGGGAAACTGAGGCAGGGTGCTGCAGAGCCATCCCTGGCCATGAGGGGGAGCTCACATGGTGGCTGACCCAACAACATTCCCTAACTGCAATATGGGTTGTAATATAGCCCTTTTTTTTTTTTTTTTGGCCCCCATGGTATGACAGTAATTCTTCCTGTTGCTTCCCATTTCTGGTTTGGCCTCCCAAGCTGGCCTAGTCTCTGCTCTGGGAACTTAAATTTAAACCAGGGGAGTGGATGTTTGCTTAACCATGTCACCCTGGGGGTTTAAAGATTGGATATTCTTAGTGCGGTGGACTAGTTCCAGGCTGTCTAAAGGTTCTTGTAAAGCAGTTCTTGCTGCATTGTGTTCATACGCAGCAGAAATCAGAGGTTAACAGCTCTTGGATTGGGGAGGAGTACTCCCTCTGCCAGTACAAATTGTAGCATGTCATTGCCAATATCCCAGTGCATTAGGCATCCTCTGGACAGGCTGGATGTAGGACAAACCTCCAGGTCAGGACCCTGGGTGTTGTTTTGTTAGTATAATTCCTCACTTAGCAATGTAGCTACAAAGGTGCAGTGCAGTAAAAGTTAGTTGGTTGAATTTATTGTTGGGAGGTGTCTCTGCTGTAGTTGGTGTCTAACTTTTTATGTTTTGTTATAATTTATGACAGTAGCACCAGAGGACTCCACTTAGAGCACGACCCAATTGTGCTGGGTGATGTACAAACACAGCAAGAGACCACTTCTGTTCTGATGAGCTGACAGTCCAAGTAACCCTTTCGCTCTGAAAGAGCCACCATCTCAATGAGCAGAATACCTTAATAAATATGCCCCTGTTATTCTAGATGCCTGGCTCTGCACACAGCAGATTCCAAAATGGCTCTTCCTACCTATAGTTTTAAGGAGACCCCAGCATCCCATTGGTTTTTGAGGTTTCTGAGGTGGCAGACTGTACGCATAGCTAGATTATTTTGAAGACAACTAATTTGCAACATGTTTGTTCTCAGAAAGAGAGACCCCAAGTGCCTGGCTGTGATACAAAGCAGGCTCCACATCTTCAGGGTCTTTTTTTAGCCTCTCTAGGTAAATTGTGACTGTCTTTGTGGCGCTGAGTGATAATATCTTTTGTCCTTAGAGATCTCACCTTGCTACTTCATACTCAGTGGTTCCAGCTTGAGATTGTCATAGGCAATGGAAGATTTAGTTGGGGATTGGTCCTGCTTTGAGTAGGGGGTTGGGCTAGATGACCTCCTGAGGTCCCTTCCAACCCTGATATTCTATGATTCTGTTAATGGGAATAATATCCCAGATGATACATGTAAGCAACAGAGAGGAAAGAAATAACTATGATCGCAAACAATGTTGAAGTACAACCCACGCCAATCAGCTCCTATCTCAGCTGTGTTTTCTGGAGCTTCAAACCATCAGCATCAGGAATAGCAATGAACACAGCAATAAGAGGAAGCCAAATGAACTTGGCGTGACTTTGTGAACAGGAATCTTCCAAATTCCTGGGCAAATTGTCAGTTCCAGAACAGTTGCTAGTCCTGGGGATGGATGGATACAGCATGGCTGAGCTTTAATTAAGAGCTTAAAATGTCACTGAGTGGAATTGTATGGTCTGCTTTAGTTCAGTACTCTTTTTCTCTCTCCTCGCCCCCTTTCCATGCCTGCAGTAATAGGGCCCAGTAAGGTATATTTAGAATATTAATGACGTCAGTCTCAGTCGAGGGAGTTAATGTGCTTTCTTTATCCACAGACTCACTAACAGAGACAGTTCAAGCTTCATCCTACTCACTGTCCCTTCCAATGTGCCTTCATACTGACCTGCCTGGATGAGAAGGGAGTTCAGTCTCTACTTCCCATTCAACCCTTGGTCCTCTGCTTAGATGACTAGAAAAGGGAATCAGTCAGTGATAACGGTGGCTTTGTGATGCGGCTGTGATGTGGGACCTTGCTTTCAGATGATGTCATGGTATCCTCTTGCACTGAAGATATCCCTCCAGGAGAGGGGACCCCAGTTATTAGGAAGAGACAGGTAACAGTAATGAGTAATTTGATTATTGAAAATATATATTAAGGTTTGTGATGAGTGGGAGAACTGCATGGTGACTTGCCTGCTGGGTGCAAAGGTTGCGGACCTCTCGAAACATCTAGACAGACTTATACACAGTACTGGGGAGGAGCCAGTGGCCGCGGCATGTAGGTACCAATGACATAGAGAAAGATAGGACAGAGGTCCTGGAGGCCAAATTTAGGCTGCTAGGTAGAGATTAAAGTCCAGGACCTCTATGGTAGCGGTCTCGGAAATGCTTCCAGTTCCACATGCAGGGAGGTAGATAAACAAAATTGCAGGGTCTCAATGCGTGGATGAGACTGTGTTGGGTTGAGGGATTTAGGTTTATTAGGAACAGGGGAATTTTGGGGGAAAGGGGGAAGTCTATATAGGAAGGATGGGTTCCACCTACACCAAAACAGAACCAGATTGCTGGAATATAAAATTAAAAAGGGCACAGAGGAGGTTTTAAACTAAGAGCTGGGGGAAAGCCAACAGGTGTAGAGGAGCACATGGTTCAGACAGAGACATCCCTTAGGGGAGGATCTATTAAGGGGATTCTCTATATCCTAGTAAATGGGAGAGGATAGAAGTTGATGAAGTATAGATAGGAACTGAAGAGAAACAGTCAAATGAAAGAGTCCCATTCAGTTACATGACATGAAGGCAGACAACTAAATATTGACAAATTTTATGAGTGCTTGTATACAAACACTAGAAGTCTAAATACTAAGATGGGTGAACTTGAGTGCTGGATATTAAATGAGGATATTGATATAACGGGCATCACAGAAACTTGGTGGAATGATGATAATCAATGGGGCATGATAATATGAGGGCACAAAATATAGGAATGACCGAGTAGGTTGTGCTGGCGGGGGAGTGGCACTATATGTGAAAGAAAGCGTAGAGTCAAAATCTTAAATGAACCAAACTGTACTATAGAATCTCTAGGGGCAGAAATTTCATGCTTCTATTCTTACTGCTATAGTCTTATTATTCACTACTGACCACCTGACCAGGATAGTGACAATGATTGTTAAATGCTCAGGGAGATTAGAGAGGATACAAAGACAACAAACTCAATGATAATGGAGGATTTCAACTATCCCCATATTGACTGGGAACATGTTACCTCAGGCCAGAAAACAGAGGTAAAATGTTTAAACACCGTTAATGATAGCTTCTTGGAGCAGCTAGTCCTGCAACCCACAAGGGGAGAGGCAATACTTGATTTAGTCCTAAGTGGAGCACGGGATCTGGTCCAAGAGGTGAATATAGCTAAACAGCTTGGTAACAGTGACCATAATGTAGTTAAATTTAACATCCTTGTAGGGGAGGAAATACTGAAGAAACTCACCACAATAGCATTTAACTTCAAAAAGGGGAACTACACAAAAATGAGGAAGCTACTTAAATAGAAATTAAAAGGAAAAGTCAGCAGGATGAAACACCTGAAAGCTACATGGAAACTATTTAAAAACACCAAAATAGAGGCTCAAACTAAATGTATAGCCCAAATCAAACAAAACAGTAAGAGGACCCTGCCCCCAAAGCCACCATGGATAAACAGAGTAAAATAGGCAGTTAGAGGCAAAAAGCCACCCTTTAAAAACTGGAAGTCAGATCCTACTGAGGAAAATAAAAAGGAGCATCAATTTTGGCACGTCAGGTGTAAAAACTCTAATTAGGCAAGCCAAAAAAGAACTTGAAGAGCAACTAGCAAAAGACACAAAACTAACAGCAAAAAAATTTAAGTGCATCAGAAGCAGGAAGCCAGCCAGTCAGTGGGGTCACTGAACAATCGAGATGCTAAAGGAGCTGTAGTGAGGCCTTATCGGAAATCCTGGAAGGCGAGCGGGCACAAGCCCACCTACGTCAAAAGGCCCTTCCGACAGCCTTGTGGGAGGGTCAACTGGATCCAGGAACCAACTGAATTCGGGGGAAAACTAATGAACAACAGGAACGGGAGTAGAGGTCAAAGGTTTATAACTAGGGACCCAGAGGGGGACACTGATCAGAGAACGCTGGACAGCACCCACTGCTCCTCAAAGCTGTCTAGGGAGCCAGCGGACATCGCCCAGAGGAATTCTGCACAGATGTGTGAGACTAGGAAGGAGCAGTTTATATTTGCACACCCTGTCCGTGGGCCCACCAAGTCGTGAGAACTCCTCATCAACCTCCTCCTGGTCCTGGCCAAAGTGCCCATCTTCAACACCAGGAGGAGGATGCTAGACGGGGAGGTGCTCTGCGACTGTGGGGCCTATTTCTGTTCCTCCCTGATCTGACGCATCCGGGCAGAGTTCCTTTGGGAAGCGTCCACTGGCTCCATAGAAAGCTTTGAGGAGCGGTGGGTGCTGTTTGAGGTTCTCTGCTCGGTGTCCCCCTCTGGATCCCTAGTTTTGAACCTATGACCTTCACTCCTGACCCTGTTATTCATTAGTTGTCCCTCGTTTTCAGTTGGTTCCCAGGTCCAGTGGTCCCTCCCACTAGGCTGGGGGAGGGGCCTTTAGAAATGGGTGGGCTTGCGCCCGCCCACTTCCCAGCCCTTCCAATAAGAACAACCAGCAGCTGGACTGGGGTTGAGGGAGCTCCCAGAGACCTGGAGGGGGGAACCCCCCACTGGAACGTCCACCCTGGTGGGTGGAGCCAGGCCATACTCACCCCTCCCACTGGAAGTCAGTGGGCAGGACAGGAAGTATAAAAGGCAGGCCTGGAAGTGTAGTTGGACTGCAACTGCTGGAGGAGCCAGACGCCTTCTGCTTGCTCCCGAGCTGGGAGACTGCTTCAGGCCCCCGCAGAGCTGAGGATTGGTCAGAGCCACTGGAGCCATATGTTGACCAGACCACGGAGGAGTTGCCAGGACTACCACAGGCCTTCTACCCTGATGATCTGGACAACCCTCGACAGACCCAGGTACAACCTGAGGCGGAGGTAGGAAGTGGCCCAGAGGCAGCTGACCCTACTCTGGCTGCAGCACTGCCTGAGTTTAGGTCAGTGTGTTGCAGTCAGGATCCCTGCTAACCCAGTGGCAAATCTCACTGCCATTGTTACGGCCTTCGGCTGCGGCTCAGTGGAGTCGGTGGGCCTGTGTGCCCCCCTGCCACCTCAACCCTGGGGTGGCAGTCTCCCCTTCTCTATGCCAAGGAGCGGGTGTTTTTCGGCCAGTTGCTGGAGCAAGGATGCCTGAACCCCTTGCTGCTTGGCCCCGAACGCAGGCCTGAGCTACAGACTCATTGCCTCGCCCTGCCTGGGAGCCTGGGCTACCTAACTGTTGCTTGACCCTGAAACAGGCCTGAGCTATGGACTCATTGCCCTGCCCTGCCTGAGGGCCTGGGCCACCTAACTGCCTTTTGCTGCTTGGACCTGAACACAGGCCCAAGCTATCGACTCTTGCCACAAAGCTAATTCCCCACTACAGGCGATGCCCAGAGACGTAATGAGGTGGACTGGCCTCCCACGGACCCAGAAGGGGAGGAACCCCGCCACTGAACCACTGCAGGAGCACTCAAGGAAGACAAGGCTGAATAAATTCTTTGCCTTCATCTTCACTGCAGACGATGAGAGGGAGATTCCCACACCTGCGCCATTCTTTTTTGGTGACAAAGCTGAGGAACTGCCTCAGACTGAGAGGTCAATAGAGAAGGTTTTGGAACAAATTGTAAATTAAACAGTAATAAGTCACCAGGACCAGATGGTATTCAGTCAAGAGGTCTGAAAGAACTGAAATATGAAATTGCAGAACTACGAAGTGTGGCATATAACATATTGCTTAAATCAGCCTCAGTACGAGATGACTGGAGGATAGCTAATGTAAAGCTGATTTATTTTTTTAAGACTGCAGAGGCAATCCTAACAATTACAGGTCAAAAAGCCTAACTTCAGTACCAGGAAAATTGGTTGAAACTATAGGAAAGAACAAAATTATCAGACATGTAGCTGAACACTATATTTTGGGGAAGAGCCAACATGGCTTTTGTAAATGTAAGCAGGGGAATAGTCCCGCTCTTGTGGGGAACTTTCCTGGCTTCTGCACTACCCCGGTGAAGTGGACTAGTGAAAGGATCTGAGTCCTCACTCCCACTTCCTTTACCCAGTGGCCTCTCTGCCCCTGAGGACTCCCCTTCCACTCTCCTGTCTGGCAGAGTCCTCGTAACCCCAACAAGGCTGGGCCCAGGATTCCGGGGGGGGCTCGACCCCCAACCCTGCTGTGGTCACCTAGGACAGGGGCTAGGGTGTCCCCACTCTGGGGTACTCTCTCTGCACTGGGCACTCCTCTGACCCACTGACCATTACATACAAGTTAAAGCAAATGCAAGTTATTTAATCAACAATTAATTTGAAAAAGAATAAAGCAAAATGGGAAAGGTTAAAGGAAACACATCACCCCGCTCTGCAGCAGGGAACATCACAAACAGCGTCTCTGGTATGTCAGGGCAGTTCACAGTCTGTTCCTCGTAAGTCCCCGGCCTCCTTCTCAGGCCTTGTCTGTGCTGCAGGGATGCTGTGGGTTGGACACTTGCTCTGGTGGTGGCCACACGCTCTCAGGCTCTAAGTAGCAGGACCCTTCTTCCCAGTATCGCCCCCGCCCTGTTGGGGTTACAGTCCAAGCCTGGCCCGCAGAGCCTGTTGGCTGAGGCGTCTCCCTGTGCTGGGCCCACTGCCCAGGGTCCCCCTCGCTCTCCCCCGCTGCTCACCGCACCCAGCTCCGGACTGCTCCAGCCCCAGCTCCAGCTCCACCACTCGGTCTCTGCACGGCTGCTGCTCTGCCTCCAGCTCCCTGGGCTGCTTCTCTGGCCCCTCTGGCTCTGGTTGCTGCAGCTCTGCTCCCAGGACAGGACTGCTCTGCAGGCTGCTTCTGTGACTCTGCTCCCAGCACTGACCTGCTTCCTGAGCTGTTTTTCTGGCCCCTCTGACTCTGGTTGCTGCAGCTCTCCTCCCAGGGCAAGTCTGCTCTCTCTGGGCTGTGCCTCTGGCTTTAGGGCTGCAGCTCTGCTCCCAGGACAGGGTCTGCTCTCTCTGGGCTGCTTTTCTGGCCCCTCTGGATCGGCACAACTCTGCTCCCCAGCTCAGCTTGGGCCCCTGCTTTCTCCTTAGCTCGGCCCCACTCTGTCTGACCCAGGCAATTCCAGCTCACATGGAGGACAGGACCCCCCTGGCTTCCTGACTCCCTGATTAGCCTGCTCGCCCTGTCATTCAGGCTGACCTGGAGCATTGGCCTCTCCCCATTGTTCCTGGGGGCTGTCAGTCTCAGGGTCCTGATTCCCCATCGACCCTTCCTTTTTAGTACTGTGAGCTAGCCAACCAAAACACCCCCACTGAATGTTAGTAAGGGGGCAACAGTCCCCTTACATAAAGGGAAATCATGCCTCGCTAATCTATTAGAATTCTTTAAGGAGGTCAACAAGTATATGGACAAGGGTGATCCAGTTGAAGTGGTGTACCTGAACTTTCAGAAAGCTTTCGACAAGGTCCCTCACCAAAGGCTCTTAAACAAAGTAAGCTGTCATGGGAAAAGAGGGAAAGTCCTCTCATGGATCAGTAACTGGTTAAAAACAGGAAACAAAGAGTAAGACTAAATGGTCAGTTTTCACAATGGAGAGAGGGTAAATACTGAGGTCCCCCAAGGACATGTGCTATTAAGAATATTTATAAATGACCTGGAAAAGGGGATAATACTGAGGTGGCAAAGTTTGCATAGGATACGATCTTGAGTAATTTTGTTCAGTCCAAAGCTGACTGCGAGGAGTTACAAAGAGATCTCTCAAAACTGGGTGACTTAGGCAACAATATGGCAGATGAAAGTCACTGTTGATAAATGCAATGAAATGCACACTGGAAAACATAATCCCAACTATACATATTATGGGGTCTAAATGTTCTTTCCCACTCAAGAAAAAGATCTTGGAGTGATCGTGGATAAGTTCTCTGAAAACATCTGTTCAATATGCAGTGGCAGTCAAAAAAGCTAACAGTGTTAGGAACGATCAGGAAAGGGATAAACAATAAGACAGAAAATATCATAATGTTGGGGACACTGGGCATGGCCACTAGGTAACTTGAGGGGATGGAAGACCACGAGTGTCAATGAACCCCCTCGCACTAGGCCCAAGTGACCTTGGCCCCCCCGCCTGGAGGCACTCGCAGCAGTTATGCTGAGGATCTGCAACAATATGTTGCAAAGTCAGACTGTCTGAAACTAAACAAGGTCAGACAGGGCAGATATGGCAAAACAATGCTGAACAAAGCAGCTTTATGTATGGTTTAACAGATGGTACAAAGCAAAAGGGAACTAGCTGGTATCTGGATTGGCTGGCTATATGGATACTTAGGGCAGCTTGCTATTGGATAAGTATGCTGAAGAAAGGATGTATAAAAGTCTGTGTAACTTCCTGCTCTGTGTACAGGATTTGAGGTGAATATCTCCCTGTACCATATTGAAGCTTCAAATAAACTTTTCTGCTTCTCCACCCCGTTGTGATTATTGGGTGACACATACTGGGCAACGAACTTGCTGTTGCTTGCCTCGGGCACTTTGTGCCGGCAACAATAATGTCACTATATAACTCCATGGTATTCCTGCCCCTTGAATGCTGCGTGCCGTTCTCATCACTCCATCTCAAAAAAGATATACTAGAACTGGAAAAGGTACAGAGAATGGCAACAAAAATGACAGGGCTGTGGAACACTTTCCTCATCAGGAGAGATTAAAAAGACTGGGCCTGTTCAGCTTAGAAAAGAGATGACAAAGGGGGGAGGTGATAGAGGTCTATAAAATCACGACTGGTGGGGAGAAAGTGCATAGGAAAGTGGTTTTTTTACCCCTTCACATAACACAAGAACCAGGGGTCACCCGCTGAAATTAATAGGCAGCAGGTTTCCAACAAATATAAGGAAGTACTTCTTCACACAATTCACAGTCAGCCTGTGGAACTCATTGCCAGGGAATGTCATGAAGGCCACAAGTATAATAACTAGGTTTTAAAAAAGATTAGATAAATGTATGGAGGATAGGTCCAACGGTGGCTATTACCCAAGATGGTCAGTGACAGAACCCCATGCTCTGGAAGTCCCTAAGCCTCTGAATGCCAGAAGCTGGGACAGCATGACAGGTGGATCACTCAGTAATTGCCCTATTCTGTTCATTCCCCTTGAAGCATCTGGCACTAGTCACTGCTGAAAGACAAGATACTGGGCTAGATAGACTATTGGTCGGACCCAGCATGGCCCTTTTTGTGTTCTTCTACCTGTCCACTGGGAATTGGTCTGAGACCGCTAAACTCATAGCATATAGTTAATAGCCATAAGAGGGTAATGACTCTCAGTCGCTGCCTAGCTGAAGTGAATTTTAACCTGTAACTAACAGGAGAGAGCCTACATAGTCAATTATCAACTGCTATGGTGAAAAACCTACTGCAGTTTTCTATAGTGATTTATCCAAAGAACGTATCAAGGCTTTTATTCCCAGCTCTTCGATAGACAAGTCCATTACTTGGTCTATACTTAACCTTACAGAGTCGCAATTGACATCTTCAGTTATTTAGATTTGTACAAATGAACAATATAAATGAATATCCCCAGCAGATGAGGAATCTGCAACATTCTCCCTCTCATCTCGTTTATTTTGAAAGTGTTTTACATTTTAGGCAGTTTGATGTCTTACAAATGTACTTTGTGACCTGAATATAAAGAGCAGAGTCCATGACCTTCCATAGCTTTAATCTTGCATCGCTCATTGTCTTTAATGTTCCATCTTGCACAGCCCACCATCACCTAACATTTGACATTGCCAGTTAGCCCTCTCTCTTTCCTCCTAAACTCTGCTATGTGTATTCTCCATTACAGTCAAACTTACTCCTTGTAACCTGGTAGCCATTTTCGACACTTTCCCCTTTGCCCCATCCAACCCATGTCACTTCTTACACAACATTTTGAAGTCTGCCTCTTCCCTTCTCTCTTTTTCATTCACATCCGAAGACAATTTTTCCTCCCTGAAAGAACACCATCCTATTATCCTGAATAAATGGGTTCCTGGCATGTCACCACTAGTTTATCACATATTGGGTCATCTGGTTTTGTTTACTGTTAAGAGGCGTTCGGGAAAACCATGTGCTCAGTCAACTATGGTAATTAATGGATGATGATACTCTTAGGGAAAGGAGACAGGAAATCTACTTGACGTGTTTACAGCAACCTGCAGTTATAAATTGTACATCACAGCATCTCTCTGCTTGTGCAGCCGTGTCTCACATATTCTAGGTCTTAAAGTTCAAACTAGAGTCAAAAGCCTGTGTTGTTTCAAATCCCCTGTGTAACTCCACATGCTTGCCAAAAGCAACACACCAGCAGAACTGTTGGTGCTATGGAAGAACGGACTGCTGCTTATGATTACAGAACCTTCATTTTCCAAACGGGGTCTCTTAGATGGTTAAATGACTCTGGTAGCAAATTTATGTTAAAGCATAAAGATGAAATCCTGGCCCCAGTGAGGCCTTTGACTTCAGCAGGCCCAGGCTTTTACGCAGGATGACTTACTTATCTGTTGAATTCAGGAAGGATTACTCCCCACAGCCACCCATAAATACAACATTGCCCAAACTGAGAGTGCATGGTAGAGTACTTTACTCTCAAGGATTAGGTATGAACCAGAGACAGGATACCTAACAGGCAGGATACCACCCTACTCAAAAAGTCCTATACAATCTAATAAAAATCTATATTCTTTCTATAGGTTTTAAAAACCATTTAACATAATTTAATAAAGATGTATATCCCTGCTCTAGGATGGTTCCAGAAAATCATGGGAAGGTTGTACCTTCTTAGATTATAAACTCTTCAGGGCAAGGATTGTCTCTTTGTTCTATGTTTGTACAGCATCTGGCACATTGTGGCTTGGGCCTCTAGGCACTACCCCGGTTCAAATAATAAATAAGAAAAAAGGATGCTTATTAAAATGGATAAGATTTTAAATTAATTCCTGTAGAACCCTGTAGTTTCATCCCTAGTAAATTCTATAGGAGTTTCCATAAAGTCGGTTCTCGAGAAAGATGAATTAGTTGTGCTAATAATCCAACCTTTTATCTGGCAGATTGGAAACAGGGATTTTCCTTATTGAATCTGAAGGGGAATGAAAGTAACATGGAATAGGCAAAGGTTCATCATGATGGAGTCTCCTGGCTAGAACAACGAGGAGTCCTTGTGGCACCTTAGAGACTAAGGTATTTTAAGGTCCAATTTTTAAACCTATGAGCTTTAATGGATGTTTAAATTCTATGTTTGGAATCTCAGACCAACCCATTAGTTGACAAAAATGCCAGTTTATGCACCTAAATGCTAATTTGACTGTCCAAATATGAGATTGAGAGACAATTAGGAGCCCACATTTGGAAAATGTGCTTCCTCATGTGACCTACAGAAATGACTGAATGTAACATTTATGTTCTCGTTGTTGTGAATTGTTCTTTTTTTGTGTCTGTGTGTTTACCCATTGGTTGTGTGATTGTGATCGTAAAACGAAATCAGAGCAAGACCTAGCCCTAAAGTAACAGTAATAAACTGGTATGTCATGAGCATGGAATTCTGGCCCAGCTTCTGGTCTCATTTACACAGGTGTAAATTAGGAGTAACTCCACAGGGAAGCAGGAGCTGAAGAAATCCTAAGCATCATGGAGTCTCTTTTCATTCCGATTGTCATAGATATGTAGGGCTGGAAGGAACCCTGAAAAGTAATCAAGTCCAGCCCTCTGCACTGCAGCAGGACCAAGTAAACCTAGACCATCCCTGACAGGTGTTTGTCCAATCTGTTCTTAAAAACCTCCAATGATGGGGATTCTACAATCTTCATTGAAGGCCTATTCCAGAGCTTAACTGCCTTTATAGTTAGAAAGTTTTTCCTCATATCTAACCTAAATCTCCTTTGCTGCACATTAAGCCCATTACTTCTTGAATTACCTTCAGTGGACAGGGAGAACAATTGATCACCGTCCTCTTCATAACAGACCTTAACATAGTTGAAGACTTATCAGGTCCCCACCTCAGCCTTCTTTTCTCAAGACTAAACATGCCCCTTTTGCCCCTTTGAGCATTTTTGAGGCTCTCCTCTGTCCTTCCTAAGTGTGGCGCTCAGAATGGGACACAGTACCCCAGCTGAGCCTCACCAGTGCCAAGCAGAGTGGGACAGTTAGCTCCCTTGTCTTACATACGACATTCCTGTAAAGACACCCCAGGATGATATTTGCCTTTTTCATAAATGCATCACATGGTTGACTCGTATTCCACTTGTGATCCACTGTAACCCCCAGATCCTTTTCAGCAGTACTAACACCAAGCCAGCGAGTCCCCATTTTGTAGTTTTGCATTTGATTTTTCCTCCCAAAGATAAATAATTCGCACTTGTCCTTACTGAATTTCAGTTTGTTGAATTCAGACCAATTCTCCAATTTATCAAGGTAATTTTGAATTCTAATCCTGTCCTCCAAAGTGCTTGAAACCCCTCTCATCTTGGTGTCCTCAGCAAATTTTATAAGCATAGTTTCCACTCCATTATCCAAGTCACCAGTGAAAATATGGGCTAATTCTGGACTGACCCCTCTGGGACCCCACTAGATACACGCCCCCCCCCCAGTTTAACAGCGAATCTTTGAGTAAGTTTTTCAACCAGTTGCACCTATTTTGGTAATTTAGTAATAGTAATTTAATCTAGACCACATTTCCCTAGCTTGCTTATGAGTATGTCATAGAATCATAGAAGGTTAGGGTTGGAAGAGACCTCAGGAGGTCATCTAGTCCAATCCCCTGCTCAAAGCCAACACCAACTAATCCCAGTCAGGGCTTTGTCAAGCTGGGCCTTAAAAAACTATAAGGATGGAGATTCCATCACCTCCATCAGTAACCCATTCCAGTGCTTCACCACCCTCCTAGTGAAAAGGTTTTTCCTAATATCCAACCTAGACCTTCCCCACTGCAACTTGAGACCATTGTTCCTTGTTCTGTCATCTGCCATCACTGAGAACAGTCTAGCTCCATCCTCTTTGGAATCCCCCTTCAGGTAGTTGAAGGCTGCTATCAAATCCCCCCTCACTCTTCTCTTCTGCAGTCTAAATAATCCTAGTTCCCTCAGCCTCTCCTTGTAAATCATGTGCCCCAGCCCCCTAATAATTTTTGTTGCCCTCCGCTGGACTCTCTCCAATTTGTCCACATCCCTTGTGTAGTGGGGGGACCAAAACTGGACTCCAGATGTGGCCTCACCAGTGCCAAATAGAGGGGAATAATCACTTCCCTCAATCTGCTGGCAATGCTCCAACTAATACAGCCCAGTATGCCATTGACATATTGGTGGGAAATCAGTCGTGGTACTGTGTCAACAGCCTTACTAAAATCAAAAATATATCACATCATCTGCTTTCCCCCCACCCACTAGACCAGTAAGCCTGTCAAAAATGGAAATTTAGGATAGCTTGTTATTATTTGTTCTTGACAAATCCATTCCTTATAACCCGATTATTCTCGAGGTGTTTACAAATTGATTGTTTAATATTTTATTCCAGTAATTTGCCAGGTTTTGAAGTTAGGCTGACGGGTCTATAATTCCCCAGGTCCTCTTTCCTTTTTTAACAACAGGTACTATGTTTGCTCTTCTCCAGTCTTCTGGGACCTCACCTGTCCTCCATGAATTCTCGAAGATAATTGCTGCGGGTTCTGAGATTGCTTCAGCTAGTTCCTTAAATACCATAGGGTGAATTTCATCAGGCTCTGTGAACTTGAATACATCCAATTTATCTAAATATTTTTTAACCTGCTTTTTCCCTATTTTGGCTTGCATTCCTTCCCCCTTAATGTTAATTGTGCTGAGTATCTAATCACAGTTAACCTTTTCAGTGAAGACTGAAACAAATAATTAAAAACAAATGGAGGAAAAATTCCTCTCTAGAAAATACTGGATGTATCATGCAATGGTTATAAAAGGGCATTTTTTCCCCAAAACTTTCAGTGAAACCATCAGTGACTTTAAAGAGAGATTCCTTGATGAAAGAGCTATTATTATTGTGGTTGTGTTGTCAGATCATCCTCTGCCAGCATAGAATGGTTCTCGATGGAATATTGTCAAGTGCTTTCTAGCTCTGTATAAGCAACTTTTTATGACCCATGTGATCGGGTTCCCTTGGGAGAGCTATTCAACAGTGTAATTCATCATATTCAAGCATAAAATATTAATATTTAACAGAGTCAATTCTTAGCACATAAAGGATAAAGGCAACAGGCTATAGATAGTCTGTGTAGGTGTTGCTATCTGCCTTGCATGGAACTGTGACACTGGGGGCAGGTCCAAAGGGAGGCCTGGAGCATGGCCAGTGAGACTGCACATCAGCCAACTCTCCACTCTGATAGTGGATGGGGAGCAGTATCAGTGGAAGCTACTAAGCATTGCTTCCATTCCTCATCCTGATGGGGAGGTTTCTGTCTCCAGCTGCAATGGAGCGCCTCTGGTACAAAGCTTGTTGAGCTGGACTTTGTACAGAGAGAGGCTGGTTTTGCCTCTATGGCTGCTGAGCTGCTAAAAGGTACCACAATATAATAAAGTGGACTTGCTTCTGTAAAGCAGACTTGCTCCAGGCATCTGCCCTCTAAGCAGTTCTTGAGCTTGACTTTCTGAACCCTAACCATACATGTTATTTCAAATGGGCTTGCACGGGATAAGGGAGGATTTTATGTGTTATCCCATTGGCTTTCTCCCCCTCCCTAACCCAGAAAGCGCAGTACTGGTGCTGTGTAAGGTAAAATAGTCTTTTCAGGCTAAAAAAAAAAAAAAAAAAAAACAGGTTCCTGAATCTGCTTGGTATGTGGCTGCTAGAGAGGATAGTGATTACTCACCTGGAGATTCTCCTGTTTCTTTGCTATTTATTATATTGCTGGGAGCATGGTTTTCATAGTGCCTTGCGGTTAGGTAGAGCTTGGTTTAAACTAGAAGGGAGCACATTTGGTTTGAGCTCCGTGGAGACATACACACCACTCTTTTGAACTATATTTTATTGAAGTCCTCTGGTTTCTGGAGACTTTCATAAATAAGTTTTTTTCCCACTAGCCTCTTGGTTGAAAAATTAATGGCACCATCCCTCTGTGCCTGGCAATGTTGATACCTTTTAGCATTGCACTGTGATTTCCTTGGCCGTGAAAGAAGCCTTCAGGTTTGGCATTCTGAAGAAGCCCTATCTCCAATGAATCTGAGAGTTTCAATGATTTAAGAATGGCTCCCACTAGGAACAGACTATGATGGTGTCAATGAAACAATGGCTTGAATAATAATATTAATACTAGTGCATGCTACCTCCCAGAAGCCGTTAATGGCTGGGAACTCTACTGGTGTGCGTGTCAAGTGCAATCTTGTCCCAGTACATCCTACAAGCAGCGAGCACCAACTCTACATCGTGGTAGGGGGTCCAGTGAGATCTACGTATAACTTCTTGTTGTATGAGCTGGTGGCCAGGTCAAATGGGGTTTCTGTAACATGATCACGTCAGGGATCATCTTTGGGATGATACTGTAATAAGCTGGCTGTTCTTTATGTTTTTCTTGTCATCCCAGATAAAACAAAAAGAAAAGGAGGACTTGTGGCACCTTAGAGACTAACCAATTTATTTGAGCCTAACAAGATATTGCGATTAGATCTCCGCTCACACCGTTAGTAACACAGAGCTTGCTTTCCCACAGCCGTATTGGCACCACCATGCTGACGTAGAAAGGATCATGAGCACATCAGTAATCAGATGTGACTTGAGCACACACCCGAAGCAGAACTGCTGAGAAAGAAGCAGCCGGTTCCTTCCATAATCATATTGTGACCACAGCCACACTACAAACAGACCCACTATTGTTCATGTAGACACTCTGGCACCCTTGGTTAGTATGCTGGACAAGAAGCAAGAAGGGCTTTGTGACGCCTTCAGAAAAGGGCATTCTGAGTTGGAGTTGCATGGGTGGGAGATGTTGATATCGGGTACGGGAGCACAAGTCACTAGGTGATGTTCTTACCTCAGAGTCGTGGTTAAGGGGGCACTGCTGGAGCTGCCATTGTTCAGGACTGATGTAAAACTGCAGCTCCTACCACTCATGGGCTTTATAGTAACCCCAGAGATGAGTGAATGATCTACGTAGTCTTTAAAATGTCTGCTGATCCATCAGAAACATGGGACTATGGAAATGTAAGTTGTCATTATAACCAACATAGCAGCCTGTTGGTTCAGAGCAGCAACAGGACATGTTCTTAACTTGCTCTCGGCTGGAAGAAGCTGTATAATCGTACTAGAGAGACCAAGCCAAAACCAAAGCCTGGGATACAAACCCCTCCCAGACAGGGGGAGGTGGGTTTCAAGGTCCAAAGTCAGAGCTGAATTTCATAGCTTGTCTCACTTTGCATAATGGGCTGAAGCCCAAGAGCCAAACAACGCTGAACTTCAGAGGCTTTTGAAGCTTGGATGTAAACTTTGTGGCATGGGACCATCTCAAGCCCAGTTTTACCTGTGTAGATGAAGCCATGAGGCTGCTTTCCTTTTGTTCACAAACCTCAAGGTTAATGAGAGACACTCCCTGGTGAAACACCCATTGGAGATAAATGGTTGGCTGTGCCACGGTGAAGTACCATAATTCCTGTGCTACACCCCATTTGAAATTTTTAGAAGGTTTTTAGCATCCTGGTTCCCCTGCTGTGCAGTCATAGCACAAAGCTGATTGGGGCACAGGCAGTGCCCCTCCATAATAGTAGCACTTAACCCTGGTATCCCAGGGGAACAGCTAGCTGTATTAGTTGATTGTGCCTGTATCATGGGTCTATTTCTAGCCCTCTGTGAGAGCTCTCTAGTGGATTAATTAGCACTGTCCTGGAAGCCAAGGGGCAGAGGGAACAATGCTTGGCTTTGCAGGAAGTATTGGCCCAGACCCAGAGGGAGACAACTGTGAGGACTACAACAGGGATACCATAGACCCAGAGATCAGCAGGGTACCATGGGAACTCAAGTTAAAATACCCAGTGTGATAACTAGCACAGAGGTCCAGACAGAGTTGCCCCCGTAGGGAGGTGTGAAAGGGGTAGAGAACAGGATCCTAGGATAGGGAAAGGAGTGGCACAGGCAGGCTTTGTGAGCTCCCTCCGAAGAGAGGATGGCCTGGTGAAATGACTGAAGGCAGCAGAATAGGAGCTGGAGGATTTCAAGTTCAAGAATGAACAGCTGACCGAAGATCTCCAGTTCACCAAGGAGGGAAAAGAGCACTTGCCCCACACAGTGTATGAGATTGTTAGAGGTATGGCGTACAGAGACCCCAAAGCCCAGGAAGCGAAAGTGAGTCAAGGGACCCCAAACATGCTCTTCAGGTAAGAAAGACCTAGGAGAGTAGACTCTGGGAAACCAGAGGAAAGCCTGGGTAGAAGCTCTCCAGACAGTGAGGTCTGGGGGAGAGGCCCCCGATTGAAAGGGGCAAGGACTAATACAGACTCTTAAGGTGAAGAGGCCTGAGAGAAAAGGACCCTGGTAGATTATGGCACACAGAGACTATAACAAATAGTCCTCCAGACAGAGAGGTCTGGGAGGGAGAAGACCCTGCTAATATGGGGAAAAATGGGGGGTAAAAAGAGAGAGTACCCTCTACAGAGCTACCCCCCCAATCCTATCTGGGTGGGCAGAGGTATGATGGGGTGGACTAGGCCCAGAAGCCCCCTGGTGGATGACTCAGGGTCTTGCCACACTTGTCCCAGGAAAGGAGCAGTGGAGAAATCCTCCAAGCGGGCTAGTTGGCTGCTTCCCCAGCAACCACATCAGAGGCTGCAGGAGCATCCAATCATATAAAAAGGAGCTAACATGCCAGAGACAGGAAGTGCCTTGCTAGAGGAGTGCAGATGGTACTCCTGGTTAGTCAAAGGGAATTGCAGCATAATGGACAGCTCAGTGCTAGTAGTGACCCAGGGAGCAAGGAAGAGCTCCTGGTTGGCTGCTTGGCTTGAACTGTGAAGGCTAGGGCTGCTGGGAAGTGGCCCAGGGAGCTGAAGGCAGTTTTGCTAAAGGGATGTGGTGGTGCGTGGCTGCTATTCTTAGGGTCCCTGGGCTGGGACCCAAAGAAGTGGATGGGTCCAGGTCCCCCCCATAGGCCACTGGGGAAGGGCCTACAATTGGACAGCAGTAAACCCCCAGAAGGGGACTGAACTGTCAGAAGACCCAGCTGAAGAGCTGATGCCAGAACAGACTAAAAGGGCTAAACCATTGCATCCAGGGAGGAAGCCCTGGGGGTCTGGCCTGATACCGGGGCCAGGATTGGTTTAAAGACTGCAAACACACCTGACCAGAAAGGGGCACTTGCAAGAGGTGGGTGCCGTGCTGTTATAGGGCCGTATAATAAAATTTTGCATATTACATACCAAAAACCTCCATTTTAAAAACCAGTAAGGCTCCAAAATCCAGCACTCAAATTAGGAAACGCCAGAGTCTCGGTGGCCTATGCAGCCTTTACTTGGCTCCCTTGAGCCTAGACATCAGGATATCGTCTGATCACATACTATTTTTCTGAGCCGCATTAATGTTCTGCTGCTGCTCCCTTTGCTGCATACCACTTGGGGGAATTGCTGTTCTGTATAGTAACCCCGCAGCCCAGGTTTGCATGTGCACAAGTGTTGTGGGAATATCTGTCTTAAGTGTTTATATAGATGGAACACTGCACTGTGTCTGCCCCAGCTGCAGGCTTCCCTGGTCCCGTCCTTGTAGCTGCTGCTCCCTTCTTTCCCGGCTGCTGGCTCTCCCGATTCTCCCACTCTCTCTACCACTAGCTCTTATTCCTCTGGCTCCCCACGCTGGCTCTCCCTGGTCCTCTCGCTGCTCTATACTTCACCAGTTGCTGATAGTGGGGCTGGGATATCAGGACTCCAGAGGCTCCTGCCATGAGGGATGCTGTTGCAAATGGCTGCACTCATTCTAACCGAACAATCTTTTCAGTCTATGGCCTGGGGCAGAAGATTAAAGAATAAATAAAAACGTGGCACAGTTGAGTTAGCACTGGTTGGACTCACTATCTCCCCTGCATCATCATGGATTGGGAGTTTGACATGGATTTGAACAAACAGCTGTGACTATCAATCAATAGGGAGGCTATTTGTGGAAATGAATCAATTCAGCACAGTCTGCCTGTAAAACATAATTTAACCCACATCAGCATAATTTTGGAACGCACTGAAATGTAAAGGGCAGAGTCTTGATTCCGACGTGGCTCCTCTCTGGGGTTCTTGACACACAAACAGCACTGAGCGATTTACCTTTTCAAAGCGCCGAACCAGAGTGAGCTAGTTCACTCTCGCTAGCCAGGAGCCAGGTGTAACGCTACCTGCAGAAGTTGACTTTTGTTATATGACAGCAGGATATTAACCTTTGTAACTGGACCCAGGTCGAGTGACTGGAGTCTGGAAATAAAATTCATTCTCTTTCCACTCTTATTCCAATAGGGAAGCATTACTAGCCAGAAAGTATCAATGCCTAGTAGATATTTTAGAGATGATGAAACTGCAGCCGAGAGTTGCGGGCCCCCATCTGTAAATGTGGCCCAGTTGTTGCAGCAGTTGGTGCATGAGCCTGATGTTCAGTGTTTATCTTTGCTACAGCGTTCCCATAATATAATAATCACAAACCTCTTCCTGCTCTCAGAAAGGAGAGAGAATTTTAGGTCTATGTATACATCTGACATTTGCATGTAAATTGTAAGGGGCTCAGATTCTCTAGTGTCCTGTGTGTGGTGGGGGAAGGGACGGGAAACTACCGAGAGGGTATGTCTTTGCAGCAATTAAACCCCCATGGCTGACCCCAGGTCAGCTGACTCAGGCTTGCAGGACAGTAACATTTCTGTGCAGGTGTTGGGGTAGGACTGGAGCTCTGGAACCCCACAAGGGGAGTGGTGTCCCTGAGCCCAAACATCTCAACTGCAGCTTTCAGCCCTGCGAGCCTGGGTCAGCTGACCCAGACCAGCCATGACTGTGCCATGGGTCTTTTATTCCAGGGCAGCTGTACCACCAGAGACTCCAGCGGGTAGGAACAGAAGCAGCCAAAGCAGGGACTGCTGCACTCAGCGGGGGGGGGGGGGGGAATGGGGCCCAGCTGCGGCCATCCCTTCCCCAGCAGCCCCCTGGACCCAGAACTGCATAGGTGAGACCCCATCCCCAACTCTGGTGCATGAGGACCCAAGTGGTGCCCACCACACTTCTGCTATGTGACCTTGGGGCGGGGGGTTGGGGGGAGAGTGCAGAGAGGAGCTAGCCAGAGACTCCAGCCAGTAGGAAGACCAGCAGCAAAGCCAGAGACCTTTGTCACTTTTGCAGTCCCTGCTATAGCCTTTCCCATGTCCCTCCTCCCTGTAACCCCCGAGGAGATGACCTAGTTTCTTGGGGCTCTGTCTGCTGGCAGCTCAGGGAGAGGTGCACTGTCCCTGGTAGGGAGCGAGAGCCAAAGCAAACTCAGAGTCTGCCCGGCAACCAACTGGGAGTGAGAGGCCCTCCCAGGGAGTTCAGGAAAGGGGAGAAGCCATTTCTGAGTCAGTCTGGAGCCAGCCAGGGCAGGGCAAGGGCAGGACTGGCTGTGTGGGGGGCTGGTGAGTCCCAAGCCTGCATGCAGGGTTCCCCCTGAGAACTGGCCTCTAGGGACCTGAAAGCAAGATCTTTTCCCTCTCCACTGGTGACTCCCAGTTTGCAGAGTTTTGCTGGGAAACTTCCCCAGCCAGGCTGAGTTCGCCCTCCAGCTCCCTAGGTGAGACCCATCACCACATGGTCAGCTCTGCTCTGCCTGCTAGTCCAGGGCTGCTGCCTGCTGTGTGTGTGTCTGGAGGCTGGGCTAGGAGACGACAGTTTGGATTTTAGTACAGTTGTGTAATCTGCACCTTGAGGCGTGCCCCCCTGTGTGGTGAGGGGAAATCCTGGGACCGAAGCCGCCTGATTCCTGCCTGAAGAGAATCCCTGCCAGCAGAGATCAGCCCCTCTGCAGTGACGGAGGAGTCCAGAGTCATCTCTGAACCTGAGGATCATTCATGGAGTTTGTGAATGCACCATCTTTTAGTTCATCAGTCAGGGAATTTGTTTTAGGGACTCCCTATTCCCTGAACTGTGTCCTCAAGCCAGGGAGTAAGAGTGTGGGGATTTTATAACCTGCTGCATATTAAACCTGTGGAGGGATTTACTACCTTCTCCCACTTGTGAGTCCTTTGGGCTGTACTGAACCCAGTCAACCACACTGCTAAACCCCTGCAGAGAAGAATTTTGTGGTCATAGGTCATCAAGGGCCGCAACAAAGTACGCGTACCAACGGGACACTAATCTTACATTTGCTACTTCAAGTCACGTGACTGGGGAAAGTCACAGGTATTAGCAGCGTAGGCACCGGTGAACCTAAAAATAGTGTTTAACCATGTTATGTTATATTTGTCTCCTGTTTAGTATAATTATTGTGTTTGTATTTGTGTTATTTCTAGGAAGTCTCCAACTATCTGGCAAGTAAGTGGGGATTACCCTGTGGTTAGAGTTTTCCTCCCAAGCTGCCCTGGTGACCCTGCCCGGAAGGAGCGAGGGGGGTGGAGGCACTGCCAAATAAATTCATAGGGAAAAATAAAGAAGATACACCCTGCTGAGTGGGTGGTGGGATCCAGAAGGTAACGGGGTGGAGAGGGGGCGCAACATCCCTTTCCCTCTCCTTCTTTTCTTCACTGCACACCTGGCCTTCCCATCCTCTTCTCTCCTGGCCTGTCCCCCTCAGCCCCTTTTCCTTCCTTTGCTACATAACTAATCCCCTCCTAACTCAACCCACCTGTCATGGGGTTCTCTGCTCACCGCTGAGTGGCACTCTCTTCTGGCAATTCTGGGGATTAGCTCCACCCAGTTCAGTGCCTCGTTCCTGGTCTTCCACTCTTACAGCTCTCCTCCCGCTCATGGAGTCGCAGGACAGCTGCTTTGTGACTCGGCCCTCTGGCCAGGTCACGCTGTGAGCTTCCCTTCCGGAGGAGTCTTTCCAAGTCTCTTTGCACAAGCAGCATCAGGCAGTCCTCACACCCGCTGCCCTGACTAGGTCACTGCCGCAGCGATTCAGGCAGACTTCCTGCTTACTGCCCCCAGCCATTCCGCTCTGTAGAGGATGGCAGAGGAACCCAGGCCCACGCTGTACTCTGGGTTCCAGTCCAGAGCCCTATAGAGAGCAGCTAAGGTCTGGGACTCCACCAACCTTACTGCTCTCTTCCCTGGACAACTTCCTGCCAAGCTTCTTTAGGCTTCTCCTTCACCAGCATTCGTAATCAGACCCCGCTCTCTTAGGCCTCCTAGTACCTCATGGGTTCCTATATCTCCCTTACCTCAGCAAGATGGGCTGCAGACTTCCTGCCTGCTGTTGAGTCAGCCTACATCTCCCCCCTTTGCAGTTTAATTGACTGTTTGTGCCTGCCTGGCCTAATTCAACTCTGTGAGGGTTGGTGTGGGGAACGCCCTCCATCACACCACCCAAACAAAAAATTGTGGCACTACCATGACGCCTGCTGCCATCACACTGGTGGAGTGTTGTTCCCTTTCCCCCACTCTAGGTCTGTCTCGCCTATTTAGACAGTCAACTCTTGGGAACAGGGACCATCTGCTACTCTGTTTGTCCAGCATGTAGCATAATGTATCCCCAATCTTGGTTGGCCCTTAGGCATGTAATAAATATTTATCATAATCATAAATGCTCAGGTTCATAGATAGTATGCAAGATTAGTTTCAATTTTGGTGGAAGACCAGGGCACCGAAAATGAAGCCGCTTTGATGCGTGAGTGACAGTGATAGCCTCTCTCACTTTTTCCTTGTTCTGGGTTCTCTGAGATTTTGAGCGACAAGACAGCTCTGTAACTCAGTACCCTGTGAGAAAAATATTGTTCCAATAATGCACATCATTTGGTCTCCTTTTCTGCTGCTTAGAGAGGTAATATCTAGTCAATATACAGCCAAAACGGACTAGCTGCTTGGAAGTCTGGAGACTTTGGTTAAGGCATTTAAAAAATTAAATGTTTCTTCAGTGCATTGCTCTTAAAACAGGATGCTTCTAACCTGCAAAACATACTAAACTGTGTGTGGGCGGGGAGATTTGCTTTAGCTGCAAGTCAGAATCCTTGTCTCCTATAACTGGGCAGTAATCTAATGTGTTTACAGTGTCATGTTTATAACATTAGGAAAACTGACAGTGCTAAATAAACAGACTGTAATCCTTACATCTAGTTGTAACCAGCTGCCTTTAAATAGCTTCTGCAATAAACACTGTCCCTTTTTGGCACCTGTCAACACCAGAGGCAGTAATTCTCATTGGAATGTGGATGATTTGATTTTTCTTCCATTGAAAATACAGTTTCTCAGCTTTACCCCTGATCTTTTCCTAACCTGAATTCTTTGCCCTGTGGACCTTAGTGTAATCAGGATCCTATAGATTCAGCTCTATCAGCAGACCTGCTTACAACATAGTTGTCTTGTGATGTATGTCAAGGCATAGTTCCATCCTGAAGTGTGGATGTGGTATAGCGTTCTAACCATTTCTTCAACTCATGCTAACTCCTTTGACTTTAATGGTTTCTAACTAGACTTGTCCAAGGCGTTAGCAAATGGCTAATACATATTTTGACTCCGTCTGCATTGCAAGATGGATCATAACGAGATACGGCCACATTGCAGTTGGTTCCCTCTGCATTGTAGATCCTGTTTACACTACAAAAATCTAGCTTTCAGGAAGCAGATCACCAGTACTGGTATCTTAACCAATTCCCCTGCCTTCTTGTGCAAGGCTGCCTATGTGGGGAAAATCACTCTTTCTGGTCCCTGCCGTGATGAAGTCAGGTCCTGAAGCATGAAGCTAGATTGTGCTGAGTCTAGCGGGCATAACCACAACTGCTATTAATAAAATAAGAGCATGACTCTAATACCCTGAGATAACATAATCCATAGTTTAACTATCCATGGCAGAGGCATTATGTCACAGGACAGAGGATGCGTTCCTATATTCCCTCTCTGTGACTCTAGGGAGACAGCTTGTGGGACCCAATTCCCCTCTTCTAGGAAATGAGTAAATTCTAATGAAGTCAATGGTAATTAGGCTAATTTTATTATCCAACAACTGGGGGCACTTTAATACAGACAGACAAACCGGAGAAAGCTCAGAGAACAGCTACAAAAATGGCCCTGTAAATCAGAGGGAATGATCTACAGCATGAGGGAAAATTAAGAGGTAACTTTGTCGTTATTTATCCTATCCAGGCAAAGGAGAATGTGATAAACATCTACAAATATATGAAGGATCTAATCACCAAGGAGGAAGGAGAATTATTTAGGCAGGCACATGGAGGATAGGGTTGGGAATACTGTTTAGTTTTCCCAGAATTCTGGGCAGGGTGCTTGAGTCAAGTCTGTTTTGTAATGTTAAGAGGAACCCTACATATTGAATCTGGCCCTTGTTGCTGACACCACTGGGCAGCAGGGTTACACTAACAAATGTATTAGACAGCAGAATCATCTCCCAAGGGAAAATGTCCCTTCCATTGTGTGGGATTTTAAATCTGGATCGGACAAAGTCCCAGAAAATGTCCTGTGGGGATAATCCTGCAGGGGGCTGGGAGATCTCACATTTTTCATTCTGTAGTTTCTGTGATTTTCACACCTCGTCAGAGAGTTGTAAAATCCGCTTTGTAACTGATGAGACGGTGCAAGATTAATTGCTTTGAAAGCACAAAAGGAGCAGAAAATGCCTGAAGGCACTGGGATTGAGCATGCGGTGTATTCCTAAAAGGCTTTAATAATTTATTACCAGCAGCTGTATAAAGTTATTTTTCCCCTCTTCCACAACTGCTCTTTAAGGACAACTGAAGGCAGCTACATTTCTACTCAAGAAGTGCAAATCAAAGCATTTGGTGAATTCTTCTAAGCAGGATCATGGTTTATTAACCAGAACACCTTGTTTGTCATGTTCATAAAAGTAAACGGATTTTTATTGAATGTAGGGTTTATGAAAGATGCCCTGGAAATTAAAGAATTATGTTAACTCAGGGCCTGATTAAGGAAAGTGCCCCTGTTCAGGAAAGCCTTTAAGTACATGCTTAAATCTCAATGGGATTTAACCACATGCTTAAGTTTACGCTTGCACTTAAGTGTTTTTGTTGAAGAGGGGCCACACAGAGCGGGCATGGCATTAGTAGCATCCATACAGGCATCCTTTGTGCCATGTAGACAAATGTGTTTCAAGCCCAAGAAGGACCATTTTTTTAATTATTATTTGTATTGTGGTGATGCCAAGGAGCCCCAGTTATGGGCCAGGAAAGGATTGTGCTAGATGTCGTACAAACACAGAACAAACAGATAGTCCCTGTCCCCAAAGAGCTTATGATCTAAGTAAGCCACTTCTATAGATGAGGCTAGTTCAGGGTCCATGGCTCACTGCGTCCCTGGCCTCTCTTGCTTTGTTATTACCTGGGCATTATTCATAACTAGAAAAGGAGTACTTGTGGCACCTTAGAGACTAACCAATTTATTTGAGCATAAGCTTTCGTGAGCTACAGCTCACTTCATCAGATGAAGTGAGCTGTAGCTCACGAAAGCTTATGCTCAAATAAATTGGTTAGTCTCTAAGGTGCCACAAGTCCTCCTGTTCTTTTTGCAAATACAGACTAACGCGGCTGTTACTCTGAAAACTATTCATAACTACACTCATTCAGTCCTTGAATTCAGCATGCAGAGATTTTTAAGACTAAATTAAAATCTTGACAACAATCTGTTTTCATCAGCAGGCCCAAACCTGGTTTAAAATATACGGCCAGATCAGCAACTGGTTTAAATCCACTTAGCTCCAGTAAAGCCGACAGAACTGTGCATCTGAGCATCTGGCCCAGAGAGACTAATCAATACTTTAGATTGGGACTGTAGCAGCTCAGAGAAGCCAGAGGTTATATGAATAATGTCTAAACCCAGACAGGATGCAAAGGAAATGGCTGACTATATTTCTTGGTGGAAGGTACAGGGCGGGTGGTTTGTTTGTTTTTTTTAATGAAGGAAAGATGAGACTGAGCACGTGTGAGATGGCTGAGCTGCTTGTTCAGAATCATTTGGAATGTGTAGCTGTGGTGGAGAGTGCGGTCAGTTTACTATGAGTTATCGCAATTTGCCACTATGAAAAGCATCCCTGCAATCTGCTGAGATGGCTCTGTAATAAATGACTGGAGTTCGCTCAGTGGAGGGGCAAGGCCAAGACAGATTATGCTGTTGCATGATACAAGTGAATTGGAAACTTTCCTTTCATGCACAGAAAGCTAAGGATAAATACTTCTGGGTTTTGTACCTACATACAAAACAACTTGCTAGCCCTGGTCTGCAGGACCCACAAGTCACTCAATAATTATTCATAGAATCTAGACTTAGAGAAAAAGACATTACTGGTCATCTACTGGGGATTACAGTGGACAAGAAGCTGAATATGAGCCTGCAGTGTGCCCTCGTTGCCAAGAAGGCTAATGGCATATTGGGCTGCATTAGTAGGAGCATTGCCAGCAGATCGAGGGAAGTGATTATTCCCCTCTATTCGGCACTGGTGAGGCCACATCTGGAGTACTGCGTCCAGTTTTGGGCCTTCCACTACAGAAACGATGTGGACAAATTGGAGAGAGTCCAGTGGAGGGCAACAAAAATGATCAGGGGGCTGGGGCACATGACTTACAAGGAGAGGCTGAGGGAACTGGGCTTGTTTAGTCTGCAGAAAAGAAGAATGAGGGGGGATTTGATAGCTGCTTTCAACTGCTTGAAGGGGGGTTCAAAAACGGATGGAGTGTGGCTGTTCTCAGTGGGGGCAGATGACAGAACAAGGAGCAATGGTCTCAAGTTGCAGTGAAGGAGGTCTAGGTTGGATATTAGGAAAAACTATTTCACTAGGAGGGTGGTGAAGCACTGGAATGGGTTACCTAGGGAGGTGGTGGAATCTCTATCCTTGGAGGTTTTTAAGCCCGGCTTGACAAAGCCCTGGCTGGGATGATTTAGTGGATGTTGGTCCTGCTTTGAGCAGGGGGTTGGACTACATGACCTCCTGAGGTCTCTTCTAACCCCAATCTTCTATGATTCTATGATACTTCATTCCCCCTCACTGTTTTCCTTAGTCTATTGAAGTTCCTTGTTTGGTGTTAGGAGAAAGTAGCACCTTCTGATTCCTCATCATTGTCGTGTGATGGCAAATAGTCCCATTGATCTCCGTGAGACTACCTGCAAGAATGATGAGCAAGGGTATTCAGGATCATGCCCACAAACTCTTTCCCATCTTTAAAGGTAATTATAGATTACAGGCCACTGGTGGTCTTGGCTTAATCTTCTACATTCACTTTAGGGGAGATTTTTAAAGGTTTTCAGGTGTTCTGCTCAGCATTGCAATGCCTACGTCTCCTTTTCAAAAGTGACATAGGCACTTAGGATCCTAAATCCTATTGGATTGGCTAAAGCTTGCTTGTTCTTCACTATTTCATGGAAGAAATTCTGGTCTATGGTGGTCAGATTGCTGGTCACATCATCAATCCATTTTACTGTTCTTGCCTGGGTCTTTTGCAGCTCTGCTTCCCAATCTGTCCAGACTCTTTGTAGTTGCTGCTCCAACAGAGATTGCCTCCGCCAGCAAGTCTTCTCCGAGCCCTTTCACACAAACTTCCAGCTGCTGCTTTAATTCCTTTCATGAAACCCCCCAGCTCCTGTTTTAGGTCTTGTTGTAAAATCCACTGGCCATTTTTCATTTCTGCAAGCACCTCTATTATTTGTTCCCTCTTGGTTCAACGGGAGTACCAGCTCACAGTCTCTCCCCTTGGAAACTGCATCCAGTTCCTGACACCAATGTTGTTCCTTATTGACCTGAGCAGCTAGTCAATTTTTGGGGGCGTGGGATGTTCCATTTGAAAGCAGAAATTGAGAGAGAGTCTCTGTCTCTCTCTCCTTTTAATGGAATCTTGTTTTATTTACAAGGAATGTACAAAACCCTGCTTTATGCAACGGAGGAGGAACCAGGAACAAAAGGAACAATTTCTTAGTTTGCAGCCCCATGCCTCGTTAGCCAATACCAGCCCTAAAAGCTCTCTGTCTCTCGATTTTTGCAGGATCACATTGCACTCATAGGCTACTGCTTTGCATTCTTGCTTTTTGCCTCTGCCTCTCTCTTTTCTTGTCTGTTCTCAGATTCTGTGTTCTCTCTCACCCACACCTGGTCACAATACCCAGTGGAACCCCCCACCCACATGATGCAAATTTCTGGGCAGACTCTAATAGGCCTTGCTTTAGGCATGACCCCTTACCTGTCTCTTACAACTGTCTTAAAAGATCAGCGCATTCACATATCAGTTTTAACTCAACCCATAGAAAGGTTTCACCTAGCTCATAATAATACCTTTATTAATCAAGGCCTTAGTGTAGCTCAAAATCATCAGCAATCAGATTGGGATAGAAAAACGTCCCTTGTTAACAGAGGCACCAAAATTCATTGCCATCTCTACCCATATCTGTAATGTTCTTTCAAACCTGTGGGTAAGAAGGGCTATATGGTATCAGCCAGATCCTCACCAACTGTAAAACAGTGTAACTCTGCTGAACTACATAATTTTTTACCAGCAGAGGATGTGGTCCTATAAGTTCTCAATATCGTTACATTTTTCCTATGAAAATAAGGCTGGTGTTCAATCTTGTAACACCCTCAGATCCTGGTCGATGGCAGGCAGGATCAGACCTGGGACCTCTGGAGCTAAATGCAGGTGCCCCTACTGCGTGAGCTAAAAACCACGTGGCTGCTAGCTGGGGCTGTAGCAGACTCATTCATCTCTACGTGGTCTCGGTGCCACTGGAGGGGACAAACCACCACACCTATGAGGTGTGTGTGGGCTACGGTTTCTTGTTGAAATACAGCCTTCGAGCTGCTCATTATGCCGAGCAAATCTCTTGTTTTCCACCAAAATAACATATTGATAATGCAAATCTTTTCATTGACACTTGTTCTCAGGTTCTCCTGAATTCTCTGACTTTTCCAGGCATTTTTCTCCACTACCGCTAATATCCTTCAACACGTTGTCATCTTGTGGTCTAGGCCAATCACAGGGCAAAGAAAAGACCTTGGCATTCAATATTTAATTGCCAGGGAGCACAAGATATTAACAGGAACAGTTGATAGTAAACATTTATCTTGGTGATTGGGAACGCTGCATTACTTGTTTCCACAGAGGGTATGGACGTCATGGTGACATCTCTCTAGCCTGCAAACAGACGCCTAATAATAGTATAAATTAAGCCCTGAAGAAGGGATCTTCTGGGTCCTAAGAGCTTGCGTATTCTAGAACATTCTGGATGAACAGGTATCTTATGTCTATATTAAACTGAGTATTCCTGAAAGTCTGAATGTGAGGTCTCATTTAAATCCTTGTTGATTGAACTATGGCATGGAAAGCTCAGCCCTGCTATCTTGTTAGAAAGAAGACATAAACCAGTTTACTTTGTTTAATCCAGTTCTCTACTAGTGTTTCTCCACTTTGTCTCCAAGATAGAAGCAGTTCTCCTCCTGAAATCTTGCTTTAACACCTTTCTTTTCTCTCCATGAAGTGTGTTGTGGTGATTTAGGAAGGACACAGTACAATATTGCCACTGAGCACCTGTGGACAGATTGTCTTCTCATACTGGCATACATTGTGATTTAATGCCGGGGAAGTCAACGAAGGCAGGTTAAGAATAAGTTAGACAACCATCCGTCAGGGATAGCCTAGGTATGCTTGATCCTACTTCAGCACAACGTGGTGGACTAGATGACTAGATGGGAAAGAAACACTTCTGTCTACATTATTATTGATTACTTCTACCATTTTAAATCTAGTAATGGACCAGCACCACTGTTAGGATTCTTTTTGTTCCTGGTATACTAAAAAAAAACCTCCTTCTTGTCTATAACTCTGCGGGCCATAGATTTCTCCTTGTGTCCCTTTGCTTCTCTTATCAATTTTCTACAATTATTAGCTTCTGATTTATATTCATGACTGTCAACTTCCCCTTTCTTGCATTGCTATATATATATTTTTATTTTTTATAGCTGCCTTCACTTCCCCTCTACATCAGGCCATTTTTTTTAAACCAATATGGCTTAAAAATTTATGGAGGCCATAAAGTGCATCGGAGAAGGTGAAAGCTTTCACAGCTGCTGTCAGTGCTGTTACTGCTCTGTGCATGCATCAAGGATTTCAACCCAACTCCTTTCACCAGCTCTAAATTCAAATCATTGCCATGGAAATATATCCACACTTTACTGTGGTGTGTGTGTGTGGGAGAGAATGAGACATCCTGGTAACTGGGCTTGCTGGGGAGGAGAGTTTCTCAAATGGTAGGAAAGGCAGGTAGGTTTGTCTAGTCTGCTCTGGGTAGGGATGCATATAAAGAAATGGTATTGGTGACAGTGCGTGGGGTGGCTTTCATTCTGAGTGGCATTTTTATTGGCTTTTAAATTATGTTGACAATGAGTCAGTGACAGATACTGTAGTTAGCAATTCACCCAACCTGAGAATTGCACTGAAGCAGGCATGCTAATGCTGCTTCGATCCAGCCACACTGGTGGCTGACTTAAACTTGAATTATAAATAGCTTCCAAATGGCCAATAACAGAGCATCTCATGTAAAAAGGATCAGTTAGATCATTAATACCGAAGTCCCTTTGGTTTCGTTTTTTATTTCTCTTTTAACTTCCTGGGTCTTTCCAGTGTTTCTTTCAAAAATTTAAAAATGGGTGAAAATTAGTGCAAAAAATGAACTTCACAGTTTTCCAGGTAAATAGTAGGGTCAGTAGTGGGGGATGAGGAGACAGAAAACAAAGCAACAAATAGGGAAAAGTAAGACTCTGTTGTTTATGAAACCATTCTCTCTAATCCTCACTACAAAAATAAAACTTCCTTTTACAAACAGTTGTTAGTGACTTTTGCAGTTACATTTGATATAAGCTGCGTAGGCTCATGGTAGTTTTTGCAGCGTGTCTTCTCCTCCTCAGAGAGGAGGGGGTGCCCAGCACCCATGTGGGGAGCAGGTTGGAAGGAGACCAGTACTCCCCTCCCTGAGGCCTGGCCCTACAGCAGTGAGTAGTCTCGGCCAGCTGCCTGCCCATCTCATGCCTGCATTGGGCAGTTGCATCAGGCACCAACCGCAGTCACATTCCCCCATGCAGGCACGCTGTGCTGGTCCCTGGGAATCTGCGAGCAAGGAGCCAGATAATCTGGATAGAAATTAGAAAAATCCAAATACTAGATTTTTCAAAAGCAGGGAATTTTTCAGAGGCTTTTGCTAAAAACTGAAAATTAAGGGCCTTATTAATACCATGTTCATACTTGTTTCAGAGTAGCAGCCGTGTTAGTCTGTATCCACAAAAAGAAAAGGAGTACTTGGGGCACCTTAGAGACTAACCAATTTATTTGAGCATAAGCTTTCGTGAGCTACAGCTCACTTCATCGGATGCACTTGGTCACTCGCAGCCAGGCGAATATTTCTATAATATCCTTCAAAATGCTTTGTTCATGTCTCTGGTCAGATAACATAAGTCTATTATTAATATTCTGGTAGTATGCAGAAGCCCCAAATGAGATTAGCGCCCATTGTGCTGGGTGCTGGACAAAAGTGTGGTAAGAGACATACCCTGCCTGGAAGAGCTGATCATCCAAAAGGAAAAGACAAAGGGTGGGGAAAAGGAAATATCACTATCCCCATTGTACAGCTGGGAAGATGAGGCACAGAAAGACTGACTTGTCCAAAGTCACACAAGGAGGATGTAAGGAGCAGATCAGGGACTGTCACCAGAGGTCATGAGCCCCTCCCCAGTGCTTTAACCACAAGACCTTCCATCTTCCTGACTCTTAACATTAGGTTTCCAGGATGAATACTTACAAATACAAATTTGAAATTTACTTTCTGTAAATACGTTACAATGTTGACTTAAAATTCACTCTTTTGATGAGCATCCCAGCCAGCATGTTCACTTCCCCCGATACTTGGTGAAAGCGAACTTGCCAGGGAGATGAATTTGTATTTTTTAAACAAATATATGGATATTCTTAGTCACTGTACACTAAGCTTCTCTAGTTGTAAAATGGGTGTAAAGATAGTTTCTCCCTTCCCATCTTTTGTGCATTGCTTGTCTTCCAGGCTTAGACTGTAGCTCTGTGTACCTCCTGTGCTTAACATAGCGGTCCTCCAATGCTGACTGAGACCTCTGGGCACTCACTGCAATAGACAGCGTTAATAATAATAACCTACTAGTTAACCTCTTCAAAGCACTGCACAAACATTAAGTTCTAAGTCTGATTAATAAGGTCTTGCTGCCTTCTGCTCTGACTGAATTATACACATGACATAACAGAAGGCAACGCTGCTCGGCCATTTTTGCTCTCTGAGGTTCTTCAGTTGCTGTCTTTGGGGAATGTTGATCTATTTTTAAATTGCTTAAAGGCTAACGCTCTTCTTTTTGATAGCAAACGTCTCTAGGGAACATGCTGCGCACCGAGGAAAGAAAAGCAAAGTTGAAATGCACAGGAAACATACTGTAGCATGTGCGCACACACCCTCTTTATTTGCCCTGCCTGCGGTATCTTTCCCTGAATCATTATTGCCCTTGGGTTCCGAGGCAATTTCCTTTAATGGAAAAATATAACATTCTACCTCTATAACGCAGTAAAGGGGAAGAGAACTGGAGAAAGAGGCTTAAAGGGGAGTTTATACTGGCACTATGAACAGAACAAATGGAGTGGCAAAGTAAATCAATGGTAGGGTGACTAATCTAATTGCCTTCTATGATGAGATAACTGGTTCTGTGGATGAAGGAAAAGCAGTGGACGTGTTATTCCTCGACTTTAGCAAAGCTTTTGACACGGTCTCCCACAGTATTCTTGTCAGCAAGTTAAAGAAGTATGGGCTGGATGGATGCACTACAAGGTGGGTAGAAAGTTGGCTAGATTGTCAGGCTCAACGGGTAGTGATCAATGGCTCCATGTCTAGTTGGCAACCGGTATCTAGCGGAGTGCCCCAAGGGTCGGTCCTGGGACTGGTTTTGTTCAATATCTTCATTAATGATCTGGAGGATGGTGTGGATTGCACCCTCAGCAAGTTTGCGGATGACACTAAACTGGGAGGAGTGGTAGATACGCTGGAGGGTAGGGATAGGATACAGAGGGACCTAGACAAATTGGAGGATTGGGCCAAAAGAAATCTGATGAGGTTCAACAAGGACAAGTGCAGAGTCCTGCACTTAGGACGGAAGAATCCAATGCATCGCTACAGACTAGGGACCGAATGGCTAGGCAGCAGTTCTGCAGAGAAGGACCTAGGGGTGACAGTGGACGAGAAGCCGGATATGAGTCAACAGTGTGCCCTTGTTGCCAAGAAGGCCAATGGCATTTTGGGGTGTATAAGTAGGGGCATTGCCAGCAGATCAAGGGACGTGATCGTTCCCCTCTATTCGACATTGGTGAGGCCTCATCTGGAGTTCTGTGTCCAGTTTTGAGCCCCACACTACAAGAAGGATGTGGAGAAATTGGAGAGAGTCCAGTGAAGGGCAACAAAAATGATTAGGGGACTGGAACACATGAGTTATGAGGAGAGGCTGAGGGAACTGGGATTGTTTAGTCTATGGAAGAGAAGAATGAGGGGCGATTTGATAACTGCTTTTAACTACCTGAAAGGTGGATCCAAAGAGGATGGATCTAGACTATTCTCAGTGATAGCAGATGACAGGACACGGAGTAATGGTCTCAAGTTGCAGTGGGGGAGATTTAGGTTGGATATTAGGAAAAACTTTTTCACTAGGAGGGTGGTGAAACACTGGAATGCGTTACCTAGGGAGGTGGTGGAATCCCCTTCCTTAGAAGTTTTTAAGGTCAGGCTTGACAAAGCCCTGGCTGGGATGATTTAGTTGGGATTGGTCCTGCTCTGGGGAGGGGGTTGGACTAGATGGCCTCCAGAGGTCCCTTCCAACTCTGTTATTCTATGATTCTATGAATCAGGAAGCTCTCTGAGGCAGGTTATTTCACTGCACTATAGAAAAACCTGCTCCTATTGAAGCCAGTAGCAAAGATGCCCTTGATTTTAAGGGGTGTGGGATTGAGTTGTTAGAAAACTGTATAATGAATTGTGTTAGTCTTATTTATTGAATAACATTCTATATATAGTATTATAAGAAGATATGAAGAGGTTTTTAAGGCCTGGCTTGACAAAGCCCTGGCTGGGATGATTTAGTTGGGGATTGGTCTTGCTTTGAGCAGGGGATTAGACTATATGACCTCCTGAGGTCCCTTCCAACTCTGATATTCTATGAAGGAATTTTTGCTTTCTGAATGCGTGTTTGCTGATGCAGCATTTCAGAACTTAGCTGAAACAGCTTCATGAAACCTGGTTTGTGTGTCTTTGTCAAATCTTTGGTCTGTGTAAGTAGCAAGGTAGAGCAGAGTGTCATGATGGAATTGTTAACTTCATATGCCTCCCACCCCTTCCTAACCAAACCAACCAAAAAGTAAAAACCTAAGACCACAAGAAACAGACCAGTCAGATAAGAACTGGATAGAGCCAAAGGGGTGGACAGCAGCGAATAGTTGACAGAAGTAGACAGATAAATTGTTGTTTATCCTGCTAAAACGTATTGATTTAGGTTAGTTATTGTGATTTATGCATGGGAATGTTTTAATTAGGTAGGCAGACAGATGAGGTAACTTGGTAAACTGAGTCTGTGTAAAGAGGTGGAGAAGAAAAAGAGGAAAAACACAGCAGAAACCAGAGATCTGAAATGAGTCTTTCTTCTTCTTATCTTTCTTGCCTTATCTGGTTTTGCATAGCTATGGAATTCATAGCTGATAATAGCATCATCTTAAAACATACAGAATAAAGCTAAAATCAACTGTTTTTAAGGCCATCTTGGTTTTTACCCAACAGGGTCATAAGGTAGAAGATTATACAGGTCTTATGATTCTCTCCTGCTCAGAACAAAGCAGTAAATACACAGTAACTGCCAGACTACAGGATACATTTCTGCACAGAGTATCTCCAAAGGAAATAAGCTCAAGCAGCTTTTGTTGTGGAGTATTAGGGTATGTCTACACTACCCGCCAGATTGGCTGGTAGCGATCGATCTATCGGGGATTGATTTATCACATCTAGTGTAGACGCGATAAATTGATCCCCGATCGCTCTGCCATCGACTCCTGTACTCCACCCGAGAGGCGGAAGCGGAGTCGACAGGGAAGCGGCAGCAGTCGACTCCGCTCCGTGAGGACGCAAGATAAGTTGACCTAAGATACGTCCACTTCAGCTACGCTATTCTTGTAGCTGAAGTTGCATATCTTAGGTCAATCCCCCCCTAGTGTAGACCAGGCCTTAGAAAACAACAGAAGGAAAATATATGTATTTCAGTGAAATTGGTATATTCCCACCCCTTCTCATATAGTCCAGGTGGAGAGACTAAAACCATTGATCTAGACAGGCATTTGTATCACTCATTTTTTCCATAGGGATCATGGATTCAAGAGACAGCTGGATTGTATGCCACTTACTCCAGCACTTATCTTTTGTCTTGCAAAACTGATCTACTAATTTACCTAGCACTGTTATGGAACTGGAGCAAAACAATGCACTAAGCCAAATTCTGCCCTGCAGTTAAATTCCACCAAAGCTATAGAATCCAGGGTTTCACTGATGTGACTGAGGGCAGCATCTGGCCCTTTGTTCTTAGAAGGTAACATACAAATGGAAATCAGCTGAAATTAAAAAGCTTTTCCTAGACATGTACTATAGAGGCAGCTGGTAGTGTCTATAGTGCGAGGCCATGATCAAGTGTCTTGATGTTTTTGGTCTTTTGGCCTCGAGATGAAAACCTTGTCTGTGTCTCTTGGACTGTGAAGTAAAAATATTATCTAAGTTATAATGTTCAGCCACTAGAGTGTGACATGTGTAACATAACTTACTTCAGCTCTTAACAGCCATTCCTGGCTGTGCATTAAAGTGTCTTAAAGTGGGGACATCTCTGGTGTATCTCTCTAGGAAGGAAGCTCTGTAGCCATTCCATATGTGGTACAGAAGCGTGACCTGCTAGTAGCAACCCTGCAATCTACTGTGTACTAGGTGTCCACGACATCATATCAGAAATAAACTAGTGCCAGAGAAAAACAGAAACAGAAGGAAAACAGCAAGAAAAGTTGGCAGGATTGATTTCATCAATGTGTCACTCTTCAGTGCCCCAGCAAACTTCAGTTTACACACCTTCAGAATGGATAGAATGGAAGCAATATTTTGCAAGATTTCACATTGCTACAAAACTCCACCAAGAAACCGGAGATATTCAGGTATCATTTTTAATTTATGCTATGGGGAAGCAAGCAGAGTCTATCTTTCAATCTTTTATGTTTACTGAAGACCGTTGCAAAGATGACTTTGAAAGAGTTTGGGTTATGTTTGAGGCATGCTTTATACCTCAGAAATGTAGTTTATGAAAGCATATTTTCACCAGATAATTCAGGAACTGAGAGAAAATGCTGAATCTTTCATAATAGCTTTGCATGCACTGGCTGCAAATTGTGATTTTTTGGGGGGACTGCAAAACATGAAAATATCAGTGACAGGCTGGTTTTGAGTTAACAGGCAAGAACCTCTCACAGCAACTATAATTAATGACAGACTTAAAATCTACCCACAGCTTTTCAGATAGCAAAGCAGTCTGAACTAGTCAAACAGCAGAACCAAAGGCAGGAGCAACTTGAAAACCTGAAACTAGTTTAGAAGCTATAAACAGACAGATGAGCGCTAAAAAACATGAGCCTCAAGGCTTTTACGGTATGCGGATATTTCAGGCAAACTACACAGCCTTTCAGAATAAATGTACAAGATGTGATAAAAATTCATAGCCCAACAGATGTATGTTTAGCCAAAGGCACGAGGTGTAATAAATGCACAGAATATGGAATATTTTGCAGCTATTTGGTATACCAAACCAGTCAGGGAGTTGAGTAATGTTACAGACAATCAAGAGCCATTGTTGCTGGGATTTATCACGTGAGATGACACAGTGCCTGCCTGGCGAGTGAAACTGAATATTCACAGAAATACTATTGACTTTAAAATAGACTCATGAGCAGATGTCACAGTCTTCTCAGAAGGGACCTTCAACCTCTCCCAGAGCTGAAATCACCTGACACAGCCTTGCCTAACCCTACAGGTATTTTGAACTGCATGGGCCAGTTCACCATAGAAACAACTTACATGCTGCATGCAAAGAGGAGAAACTTAACAGGGATGACAGTTCAAGCGAGAGGAGGGAAGCAGTGGTTTAAATTTACTTTTACATTTAGGATTTGTTGGGGGATGGCAGGGGCAAGTCCTGTGAGTCCTTGCCCTGAAAGAAGGGTGATCCTTAAGAAGTCATGGAGCCTGGGAAGAATACAGGCACCAGAATACGGGTCCCAGAAAGGTCCCAGAAAGGTCTGTGGGAACAGCCTGTGGACAGGCTGAGGAGGCAGAAACCCAGGGGGCAAGCAGGAGGCCTGAATATGTAGATCTGAACTGCTCACAACAAAGGAACTAGAGTGGAACCCAGAGAAGAGGGAAAGCCTGGATTTCCCTACCAGCCACTGGAAAAGGTGATGCAAAGACCACGGACACCAGGGGCAGAAGAAGTCTGGATGCGATCAAAGATGCAACGTGAGGCTATTGGACTTCTCTCTTGTTGGAATCTCTCTTGCCCCAGAAGTGGAGGGACTAAAAGTGGCTTGGCCAGAGGGCTGAGTCGAAGGAGGAAGCTGATGACCGCAGGGCTGGAGCATTGGTCATCGGGGGGGCATTAGATGAGGAGAGCCTGTTACACTGTGCCCAGCTATGAGGAGGCACGCCAGCAGTGAGTCCACTCTGACACCTGTCCTCCATTTTGAATCTCTTTTCGCAGACAAACACTGCGCCTGGTGCAGGGACCAGCAATAAGCACATAAGGAACAAAGAAGGTCTGCACAAAATACTGCTGCCAAAATAATTTTTCTCACCTGCTACTATGACTGTCTTCACGGCTTTTTTGAAGTCCTTCAGTGGCTCCATATTACTCTGCATATTAAGTTCAACCTTTTTTGTCCATAGCTTTATAATGATACCTTGCAGTACCTTAATCATCATGTCTCTGTGTGCTGCATAGAGTTCCAGACAACCTGTGGTCCCTGGTAAACAAGGGAGATAAAGCTGGAGTTCAAGTTGTGTGGAAGCCTCTTTGTAGATATAATTAGTTTCCTTAATAAATGCCTTCTGTTTTACGATGGACTGTGATTCCACATATCAAGATAGCCTTTAAGATTGTACACTCCTTAGCTCCCTTTGACATTTCTTGGTCTGTTTTCCCCCTTCATCTCTTCTACTCTGCTAATGAGATATTACTACATCTGGCAGATATTACTAACCTCCATTTTAATCTGTTTATTTGAGTATCCTTTATAGCTCTGAGAGTTTTGTTTTTTACTGTCCACTTGTGTCTGCAAACAAGAAGTGGGCAGGAGGGTTTAAAAGATATTTTTGTACCCAAATCTACTGCTGTTTGTTGACCTGAATATCTCCAGAATTTTTGATGAGTTGAGTCAGGCATATTGATTTCTCTAGTTCCTTTTGTCAATGCTTCTCTTCTTAATAGGCAATGAGTCAGCTACTTGTTTACATGAGCAGAATGTATTGTGGCAGGGGTGGGGGGTGCAGGGAATCATGGAAACCATGTTTAAATTGAGCAATGCAGAGCATCTAGCATTAAGGTTGTTGCATCACTTTAAGAATCTTGAGACTGTTGAAATAGCTTCCATCCACTGTCCTACAGGGAAATACAAACATTAACCATTTTATTGCTGCCTCACACCCAGGTACAGGGGACAGGAAGAAAGGGAGAAACAGCTCTTCACTGCTGCTCCAGGGCTGCTGCAAAGATCCTTGCTACATTCTGCTGCCTCAGAGTCCTTCAAAGAAAACATAATTGCCCCAGGTGACTGTGGGATTCAAGTGCTGCTGAGACCAGTGCCTCATCGGGGTGTCAGGGAAAGTTGTGCTGAAGGAAGCGTGGTCTTTTTTGGTAAGGTGTAGAAGTGAAGTCTTGCTCACTTGAGATCATTAAATAATATCCCGGGCACCAGTTCATGAGAGTGGAGGTGTTAAGCCCAGTGCTCCAGACCATTTTTAACATTCTCTGTAACCAAATTCACCCGGCAGTGTTAATTACATAAGGAGTTCATCTTCACTGCCTGTCCTAAATGATTGTGTACTATTCCTGTGCAGTTAAATGCCTGTTCTGTTTCACCCCAGAGGTGGCTGCATTTCAGCAGCAAAGACAATGATAGATATCTGTGTATCAGTTTTTACAGTATCTCATGAGACTTTGGGATGAAAGCTGCTATATAATGCAAGCTATAATAACTAACCCCTGCAGAAAATGTGCTTTGAGAGTGTTTTTCTTGTATAATACCAAGAGTAGAAAGGGCATTGCTAGCCCTCTGGTTACATTTTATATTGTTCAAAATTCAAAATACCCAAGTTCCTCTCCAAGGGTAAAATTCCCTGGGAAGGATGGCAAAGGGGAGTTGAGAGATTTAAGTGGTGCTAGGCCTTTTGAAATGGCTTTCTGCACAGGGAAAGATTTCACCCTAAGCTGTTATGTGCTTAAGATCACTTTCTCATCATATTTACAGATGAAAAATTAAGCAATTAAAATAGGTGCAGTTATGGCTTCTGCGTGTCTTCTGTTTTCTCAGGGAAACTGCCTGCCACTATTGCCAGAAGCTTAGGCAGAGCAGAACCCCTCCGCTCTGTGGGAACCCCTCCTCCCCAGAAGTCAGCCTTGTGAGGAGTTGCCTAGAGGAGGCACAAATTTACAATGGGAGCCACGATGTACTTCAAACAAATTGATCTTTTTAAATGGCTGGGGGAATAAAATTGCTAATTCATCCAGAACTCCAGAGAGGTTCATCATTCCAGAGAAGTAGGGGTGCAGGGGGTGATGCAGCACCCCCAGGTTTTATGGGGGGGCCACTGGTCCCCAGGGTCTTGGGGGCTGGCTCTGAGCCCAGCCTGCTCCTGGCCTTCCACCTAGCCTTCCGCCCCCTGCCCTGGGCTCTGGTCCCGGCCACCGGCCCTGCTACGCAGCCGCTGGGTCCATGCCTCGCACTCCACTCCCCGTCCCAGCTGCCAGCCCCACTCCCCAGCTGCTGGGTCCACACCCCGCACTCTGCTCCCCAACCCCGCACCTGGGGCTCGGATCCCAGCCACTGGCCCTATGCCCAGGGCACCACTCCTGGCCCCGCGCCTGGGCTCTGCTCCTGGAGCCCTGGCAGGCGGCCCTGCTCCCCGGCCACTGGCCCCACTCCCGGTCATGGGGCTCTGCTCCTGGCTCTGCATGTGGGGATTCAGCTGCTGGCTCCTGCCCAGGGCTCCACTCTTGGCCCCACACTCGCCCCCAGCTGAGACCACATCCTTAGCCTCCTTACCCCTGTTCAGGTCCCCCTCTCCTGGAGACACAGCCCTGCTCCCAGCCTCAGCTAGGGCTTGGGCATGGACGGAGTAAGGGGGCTGGCTTTCAGCACCCCCACTACTAAAAATGCTCGAGTTCCACTGCATCATTCACCCATGTCAGAGTGATGATAAAGATCATAGGTTTTGCGGGCTTACCATGCAGAGCTGCGGACCAAAATTGCCTGCAGTCCACTTCTTGGCAGATCTGTCTGGCCATCTACTGCTGTCACCACCATGCTGTCCGAGCCCCTTATGCCATGCATAAAGTATGTCAGACACTAGGACCTCCCACTGCATCTCTGCTACCAGGAATGTGTTAATTCATGGGGAAAAAAAACCAAACAAAAGTACATGTGCAAACCATGGAGTGTAGTTCTGGAATGGCTTAAAAGAAAAGCTCATTGGCTCAGTCGGAATAATATCTCCTGCTGCAGTGGGCTTATGAACCGGGGTGGAGCGTGGGTGTTCAGTGCACCAGGCCCCACATGAACCTGATGGCTAAGAGCTGCGGAGAAAACGGCCTGCCTTTAAGGTGTCTGTGAGCGGCCAGGCTAGCTGCCTGATGAACTCTGAAGAAAGGCGCCTAAAACGGAGACTTTGGCAGGTGAAGGAAATGAACAGCAATATCCATGTCTATTCTTTTGTACGAGACTGTGAACTTCTTCTGGCCAAGTCTGCATGACTCTGTCTGACCTGCTGGTAGAGTATGAGGAGCTGAAACACCTTCTCAGAAACGTCTTCTGACTTCTTCTTAACAGCGTTCATTGCTCTTACAGTACAGCCTGCGCACTGGACAGACACATCACAAAGGGGACAGCTCAGGCCCCAGAGAGCTCACTGTCCGGGTGCCAGACAGAGATGCCGCAGGCAGACAAAGCAGACAAAGGCAGCAGAGGATGAAACAAGCTTCTCAGAGAAGTGGAAGGCTTGGCTCATGGCTGGCCTAGCAATGCTTGACAAGCAAGACTGGTAGGCACCCTGGCAGAGGAAACACCATGCCTCTTGACTTCTACTCTCTCAGAAACCATGCCCACAGGGAAAGAGGTCCTGTTCTATACAGGATTTTACACTGTCCTCCTCACCATGTGACACGAGGAGCCCCTCAACGCCAAGTGGCAGAGGGCCCAGAGTTACACTGTAACTTTCATTGGGCCTGACACGCTCAACACACTGTTGTCAGAATATTTAGCTCGACAGTGCCTTAAGGTGGTATAAAAACTGGGGACGTGCTGGTCATGAATATCATTGCATGATGTATGTATGGGCTGAACGTAAAGAGTTATGTGCGTGTGCGTGAAATGTTCTTAAAAAGGTGTTGGGGAGCTGTGACGCTCTGTACCTCGGGGGACACCCTGCACCCCCATGTTCATCTTTATAAAATGATTGTGTGGAAGCCAATGCAAAGTTTGTCATGTCGGGTGTCTTCGGAAGGCTCATGATGCACTGAGCATTGTGGTCATAGTGATGTTATAGTAATTGTTGTTACAGTAATGCTATAGGTTATAATTTCATGTATGTAGTTACGAGGCTGAAAGCAAGCCCAGACAAGCCCAGACAAAAACTCTCCAGACGCAGAGGGGCAATTCACACCTCACCAGGGCAGGTATGGGACAAACCCAGCCCAGCCTCACAGGAACAAAGGGCGCTGGCCTAGGCAGCAACAAAAGAATCTGTTAGACTCTCGAGGGAGTCACCCCCCCCTTCCTTTGGGCAGTTTGGGACTGCGATGAGGTAATACTCACCTGACTCTGGAAGGGGGGAGGGGCAAAGCCAAGAGGGAAGAAAGGACATTATAAAAGGGAGAGACTTTTGCCATGCTCGCTCTCTCTCCCATCTACACCACCAGGCGACTGAAGCGCCGATCAAAGAAGAGCAAACAGCCAGCCTGTGGTGAGAAACATCTAAATTTGTAAGGGCATTGAAAGTGTTAAGATCAGCTTAGAATGCGTTTTTCTTTCATTTCATTTGACCAAATCTGACTTATGTTTTGATTTATAATCACTTAAAATCTGTTTGTTTATTCTACCTGAAGCAGTGCGTTTGGTTTGAAGTGTGTCAGAGAATCCCCTTGGGATAACAAGCCTGGTACATATCAATTTCTTTGTTAAACTGATGAATTTATATAAGCTTGCAGCGTCCAGCTGGCATAACTGGACACTGCAAGATGGAGGTTCCTAGGGTTGTTTCTGGGACCGGAGATATTGACTAGTGTCATTTGGTTGCAAGTAGCTGGGAGCAGCTTACGTGCCAGAGGCTGTGTGTGAACAACCCAGGAGCGGGGGTTCTAGCAGATCACTGGTCCCGATAACACCAGGGGGGGAATGTCACAGGGGCATTGAATAAAACAGTCCTGCCCCAGACACAGGAATATGGATTTACCTGTCTGGCTGGCTTGATTACAGGCAGAGAACAATGAAAATACATTTACACACAAAGTAAACAAAGAAATTAAGCTAACAAGTAGCAGAGGAAACAGCTCGTTAAGCACAATGGGAGACACACTGAAATCTGAACCCTCAGGTCTTCCTGGCTCTTGAGGCAAAGACAATGGACTGTGGGAAATATAAGGGAAGCAAAAAAGATATTCTAGTTACCTATTGCTCAGGGGCTAAAGGGGGCAGCACCCTCTGATTCTGGGAACGTTGGATCCTCTGACAAGAAGGGTTAGAGATGCTGGTAGTTTGATGCAAGGGAGAACACTGGTTAGGCCAAGACTGTCTTGGCCAAAGTTTAACTTTTAGTCAGTAGGAAGCATATTGTTTTTGTTGTATTTGAAACCACTTCTCTGTGTTACTCTTGCTTAAATCTATCTTGTTTATTAATAAATGTATTCTTACCTTTACTATAAACCATCTCAGTGCTGTTATATTGAAGAAAAGGGTGAGACCTTAGCTAAGCTAACAGACGTGGGGTGGGGAGGCGGGTGCACGGTCTCTTTGGAAGCAGTGAACTTAATCATTTCTGTGAGTTGTCCAGCGAGAGGGATTGGATGCTGCAGAGAGATGTCTCTGGGGCACTGACGTTCACTGATGGTTACCTGCAAGGCACAGTTCAGACTGGCAGAGTCTCGAGAAGTTTGATGGTGAAGCAGACAGACGGGTGTGGAAGGGAGCTGCAAAGTTCTCCCTAGCTGAGGCACAGAGGTAAAACAGTGGCTTATGGTTCTGGGTGCCCTGAGGAGAGTGTTTGGCTGCGTCTGTGTGTTCCCTCTGTGTGCCGCTCCCGCCCTGCACAGACAGCTGGCTCGGCAGACCTTGAGCAGACCATCCAATGACCACAAGATCCATTAAAGGATGAGGGCACCTAGCCAGGTTTATTGTTGATGAAGCATGGTACTAGGTATCCAGCAGACTCTACTGGACCACTAATACGTGTATGCCTGTAACAATGGACCAACTCAGTGAATGGCGGGACTTTCCCTTGCTCCCTAGGCCAGACAAAGATACTCCCTCTGAGATGCATCTTTATACCCTGTTACAAACAAGTTATCACGGCTTGTAGTGGGGTGTCTGTCCCACTCCACGACAAAAAGGACTGGAACAGGCCAGAGAGGCTGTGCAGACCAGCAGCCAAACAGCAAGGGCCTGTGGGGAGCTAATCAGGGCCAGACTGAGCCCTATATAAAGGCTGAAGCAGAGAGGAGAGGGCAGTCTGTCCCTAACTAGCAAGGGAGGAGGACTGGCTCCTGAGGATAGCACCTTGGACAGAGCAGTGCTGGGCAGGCTTGGGGGAGCGGAGGAGAGCTCCGGCCTGTTATGTGCCCCTGTTAAAAAGGGTTGAGAAGGTGCAAGGGCCAAAGGGAAAGTGGCCAGGGGAAGATAGATAGACAAGGGGAGAGAGGGAGGGCAGAAAGAGGCTTCCACTAGAGGTCCCTGGGTTGGGACCCAGAGTAGTAGGTAGGCCTGGGTCCCATTCAGTGTTATGACTAACATCTGTCTACCCTGAGTAGTGAGGTGCCCTCTTGTCTGTGCGTCTCCATCATTCCTAGAAGGGTCTAGAACTAAGGGGCTCTCAGGAGTACACAAACTTTGTCACTCCTGAGTTTCATGATGACCTTTGCAGTCAAGCAGCCATCCCCGCCAGAGGATGGAGAGGACACAGCCAGCATGGCTCAGCAGGCCCTGGAAATCCAGGCTTCCTGTGGTATCTCGCTGTGAGACATGCTACTCCTGCATGTGAAGTAGAAGGTTGTAATTAGAGCTGGGCTAATGATTGATTTTTCAGTTCAGTGGCAGGTTTGAAAAAGAAAAAGAAAAAAAACCCAACACAGTTTGGGTCAAACCAAATCGGACAATTTTTGGTGAATCAAAAAAATCCATTGGAGGTCCGGGCCAAGGTGAGGATTTGAACTGGGTTTCCCACCTCTCAGGCGCACTAACCCCTGGGCTAAAGGTTATTTTGGGAGTGTCAGAAAAACAGCACCATCACCACCACTACTTCCTTCACCTCCTCTGCTTCTGGCTGTTTTGTAAATGGCTGAAATCATTTGGGTCAGATTTGTGACTAATTGTATCGACTAAACGATTTGTTGGAAAAATGTTGCTATAGCTGTAATCGAATTCCAGGGCACATTAGTTCATTCCAGTCTATTCCCCACCTTTATTATTTTGCAGTCCCATTGCAGCTGTCTTGCAAATGTCCCTTGGCTCATAATGGCTCCCAGGGCACCCCGGTGGGGTTCCTCTTGGCACTTGGATCTCCTTGGCTCAGCAGGACAGAATCGGGTTAGAGACAAAGCATCCTTAGCAGTAACGGCAGTTTGGAGAGCGGGTAGGAAGAAAACACTCAGCTCAGACTTGTTCCTCACTCAGTCACTGATCTGTTTCATGAGGAGAAGCATAACAGGTGCTTGAGGCTGCAGCTGAGGAGTAGATACAGGCAGGTGGCTACGGACTGAAGGAGGCAGACTGCAGGAGAAGGGAGATGAGGTCTGGAAGGTGTCGGGGCAGATGACCCTCCTCAGCAGTGGCTAATCTGCTCCTAGGCCTGCTGGTGCCAGCACTGGAGCTGGTGGCTGAGGAGAGGGAACGTGAGAAGCAGGGTCTGGATGGCAGGCAGTGACAGCTGGCGCATGGGCAGAGCGACTGCCAGGCTCGCTGAGCGAGGGACCTGTGTCAGCACTGAGGGGACCTGCTTCAGGTGAGCTGGAGAGCAGAGTGTGCGTGGGGGGCAGAGTGTGTGTGGGGGGCAGAGGGACCTGCCGGCTTAAGCAGGAGAGCGGTGAGTGCGTGCATGTGAGAAGGACTGGGCTTGTTCGGTCAGGTACGATTCTGGGTGGGGAGCAGTGGGGGAGCACAGGGGTGGAACAGGACTCCTCTGGGCAGTGCCAGACCTCATAACAGTGGAGTGGGAAACCCAGTTCCTCTGAACAACACCAGCTTTTGCAGGGAGTTGGGGAACCAGTTCTTCTCTGCTCAGAATAATGGGCAAAGGACCTGACTCTAGAGAGCATCAAGACTTGCAGAGGGCTCCGGGACTCTGCTCTGGAGGATCTTTACCAATGAGTTCAAGTGGCATGGACTGAATGGTGTTCCTCCACCTCCTCCCCGAAAGGATATCACCCATGGAACTCCTCTCCTTTGCAAAGCCTCTGCTGTTGGCTAGCACCATGGGCGGTCTTGCCCTTTCTCCCCTGGGCTGTTTGCACAGAGCCAGTGTTAGCACACTGGAGACATTTTTGCTTTTTTACATTTTCTGGATACGGATTGTCAAGACGGCCCTGTGGGGTTCCATGCTCGTTGCTTCTCAGTGACCACAGCAAATGGGCTCAGCCTGCAAGAAAAAGAAGGTTTCTGCTGCCAACCACTAACCCTGCAAATTCAACACGGGCTCACAGTTGAGCTGGCTTATTTCCTCTTTGGGCACCAGCAAGTGGTAAAGATTCTGCAGACCAAGCTTTCAGCCCAGTGGCATTGGTGCACTCCCATTGCTTTGTATGGGGGGTTGCCCAAATGGATTTTAAGAGAGAAGACCGAGAAGAAATGCCAGTTCCCCGTCCCCAGGGCTTTGTCTAGATTTAAAAGGTTTGCCGGTACAGCTATACCAGCAAAATTTCCTGTGTCAATGCAGCTGGTCACGGATCCACAGGATCCGCTTTTATACAGTCCCTTGGAGGAACCCCTGCAGTGTGCCAGGCCCCGCAAGGGGTCCCACTGTTCCTTAAGGGGAGGCCATGCAGCCTCAATGCTTATGACGCTGGATCCAGCACTCCTATTTCACACCGGGAGCTCTGCCCAGCGGCTCCAGCTGAGACAGACTCCTGGTCAGAGACTTTTTGCGGTTCAAGGACCAGTGCACCTCGGCATATTTGCAGTGGCACCAGGTTACCTTTTCAAAACAGAGCCAAATTTATTAGGCAGCTGGAGCACAGCTTCAGGAAGTCCTTACGGTAGCGAGGAGAAGCAACGGTTAAGACATGGTCCACACTGGCCAAGCCAGCCCAATCATCCAGTCACACTGCTGTGGAATCTATTTCTGCTCTCTTGCCCTTTGTCAGTCCCAGGTGACAGCCCCATGTCTCTCCGAAGGCCAGCCTCCTGTCATCTCTTAGTCCTCTGCCCTCCTCCTCCTGCAAAGTTCACATGTCCTGTCTGCTGGAATTTCCCACTGGTAGGTGCCAGTTGTTCATTCCTTGGGGTTCCCACTGTCTTTCCGGATCCTGCATTGATATGGGGTCAGTTTCAGTCCTTCATGATCCTTTCATACCTCCCCAAAGAGTTACGTGACCCCACACCTCATATCTCCTGTTGTGCCCAAAGCTTTAGCACTTTTGCACCCATTGGGTAGCAATCCCTACTCAAGTAACCCCTGCCATGCATCTTATTCATAAAATTACAGCAGATTCCCACTTTGTCAGACAGTTTATATCAGCAAAAGAGTCCTTTGGCTGGGATAGCTTGTATGAGTTTCCAGAACAAAATAAGCTGTATTGGAAAAAAACACCTCAGTGTAACTTCATCAACACAAGGGCTTTCGTGGGCACAGCTATGCTGTGGGGGTGGGGAAATCACATCCCTAACTGACCTAGCTATGCCAGAAAAAACTTAAATATAGTCTAGGCCTTAGCTACACTGCAGGGCTAACAGGAGTAAAAAAACCTCTAACAACGTAGTTTTGTCACAGAACTGCTGACTTTTGACTTTACGTACACCTGTGTGTGTGTGTCGGGGGGTGGTGGTGGATATGTTGAGGTGGGACTGGTTTTTTGCATATTTTTTTTTCAAAGTTCTCAGGACTGAAATGGTTCCTAGGACTCATGCTGGCTCTGTGCACAGGGGTGGGTTTGACCCTTCAAGCACAGAACTCCCAACAGGAGGGCTTGCAGAGTCGGTCCCCAGGTACCGAAAATCTGGTTATAGCTGGAGTGTTATCAAGTCTCGTGATTTTTTTTTTCCCCTCCATGTTGGGACTTCAGCTGGGGCTGAAGCCAGCTTGACTGTGATGCGGGAAGCTCCATCCCTCTCAGGAATTTCTGTGCTGTCCAGAAGAATGCCTCCTTCGATTGGGTGCCTGCCCCACTTGCCTGCCTCCTGGGGAAGAGACGCCAATTAAAGCTGCTGCAGGAATCAAGCCAAGGTCTCTCCACCCTCTCTCCCCCCCCCCCCACTCCACCCTCGGGACCGACACTGTTCTCATAGCAGGAAGGGGGGAGCAGAAAGAGCCCCTCCCACACCCCAAGCAGCTCAGAGCAACTCCACTCCCTCCTCCCTTCCCGTGAGCAACAGGATGGCTCCTCTGCTACTTCCTTCCCCCCTACAGTACCTGGCCTGGAAAGGGGAGGAGAGGAGGGTGAAGAGCCACAGGATCTCCCCCCTCCCCCAGCCTGGAAGAGGCAGAGGGGACCCTACAGAAGCCCTCTAGGCTTGGGAGAGGGAGGTAAACAACTGGAGGTGAGGCTAGGTGTGGGAAGGGGGCCTGAACTGATGTGTGGGCAGAATTGCCATGGAGGCTGGATGGGCCCCGGGGGCAGAACTGGTGCAAGCACCAGGAGCAGAGGATTAATTTAGAGATTAATGGGGTAGCATTAGTTGCTGGGCAGATGTGGCAGGGTGAGAATGTCTGTAAGGGGATCCAAACTGACCTTACCCACTGAAGCCGGGAGAGTTGGCAACACTAATTGTCTCACGTGCCCTAGGCACGGGGGAGGGGTGTTCAGCAATCAGAAGACCAAAGAAACACACTCTAAGCTTCATTAAAAAGATCTTATGATTTTTGGAGGTTCTGACTCATGGTTTCTGAACCTTTGAGGTTGCCAGTACTATATCTGGGGGCTGATAGGAGGTTTAATTTTACTATCATGTGGAACTGTGATGTTAATCTACGTGCTCTGTTTATACTGACTGGATCTTTTGGGTATGTAACAAACAGGCCTGGAAACGGCAAGCTCAGGACAAAATGCACTTGACTCGTACGTAAGAAACATTCTGCTGCAGTTTCTACAAGTCTGTAACAGGGGGCAGCTGCCTCCTATGTGCCCCCTCATGGCCAGGGATGGCTCTGTTTTGAAACCAATCCTCAGGGTCCCAAAATAAAGTCCATCACAGCAACATACTCAACAGTGATGTCTTCTATCACACGTGGAGCTCTTCTGTCCCTGGCTGCTACCACTCCCAGTTCTTTCTAGCTGGAGCTCAGTCTTCTGGTTTCCAGGCACCAGCCATTCTCCCAGTCAGGGTTTCCTGAAGCCTCTTGCTCCTTCTCTTTGCCACAGATTCCTCTACCTTGTTCCTGTTCCCCTCTGTCTCTTGATAAGGAATATCTATCCTCTATCCTATCAAGGCTGCTA